>NW_024609835.1:236107355-236707355 GCF_016920785.2 Ixodes scapularis | reverse complement strand
CATGGAAATTGGAAACATAGGGCTAAACTCACAACGTGGAACGTCATACGATACATTTCCATCAGCTACAGAAAAACTATTTGAAAAAACATTATTAAACACTGATGGATATTCTGCTGGAGGGATTAACGCCCCAGACTCATCGCTAAGAGAAATTAAGCCGTCGTCATTTATATTAACAGTCTTCCAGAACTTTTTGGGGTCATTCAACAATAGACCCGGTAAAGTGTTCTTAAAAAAATTCTCTTTGACGTCAGATACAGCTCGGGAATATTCGACCTCAGCTGCAAAGTATGCTTCCCACCTATCAATCGTGTTACGTTGTTTAGCTGAACGAAAAAGTCGCTGTTTTTTATTGGAAAGACGTTTTAGGGTGTTAGTATACCAAGGTGCTTTAGCATCAGATTGAATACGCCTGACGGGTACATGCGCATCAATCAGTTCGTTTACTTTTAAACCCTTTCAGTAAATTTGTAAAAAAAAAAAAATGAGTTACACTATTTAGGAAACGTTGCCTAGTTATACCAGCCATAGCTCAAATTAGTTTTTTTATATATAAGAGTAAAAGAAGATGAAGATGAAGCACAATACAAACCAGAGTTGGGAGTTAGTGCATTGTGAGTGTTCTTACTTTATGTGTGTGAACTTTTGAGGTGCATTTGCTCTTGTGCACTGTGAAGTGTAAGCATGAACCACCTATTCGCCCAAGCTGATTTATTGACCTTTGATATCAATTTTAGAGAAATCGGCCGTGCATGTATGTACTGTTTGGTATTTTTAGAATGCTTAGAGCCCATAGATTGAGTTAAGACCATAAGTAGACTATCGCAGAAAATGGTTTAGTGCCTCTTTAAGTGGTAATATGGGATTTATTGATACAGTGGGAGGGAAAACAAGTCATTACATTGGCAAAGATTTGGTAGCAATAAGCTTACTTTCATCGCTGTGGTGGTGTTTGAAGAAGCTCAATTTCTGTTGCACACTGACTCCACTGTACTACCGTGGTGCAGAAACAATTTTTTTATAACTACGTATTTTGAGATATTCTGTAACATCTTTATATGCATACATATGGGAAGACGTAGCTGCGAGGTATTAGGACATTGAGGAGGACTTGTACGAGAGCAAAGTGTGCACATATGTTTGGGTATTGAAGCCTTGAGCAGTGACTAAAAAGGTAGTACTCGGGGACTTCTTACTTTGCCTTGGCGCATTAGTGGAGGACAAAGTGACAAAGCGACAAAGTGCTCTATTAGTGGAGCACTTCGTCAGAACCACAAGTGGTGCTGACAAAGTGCAGGAGCAGAATCCTCTTGATGCTGGGGGAGGATAAGAACGGAATGCAGTCTGTGTTCCTCTGTCTTCTTTCAGGTTTGTCCTAACACGAAACATTATGGTTTTGCAGTATTTTAATTGCTTGAGTCATAATTAGAGCCCTGCATATCCGCGGATATCCGCAGTGAACGGGTGGATGCAGATAAAAATTAGACAAATATTAACGGATTGCGGATCGGATGCGGAGGTCAGAGACTGCGGATGTGGATATCCGCGGATCCGGATCTAATTTTTTGCCCAGTGGCAGTCAGTTCGTCGACTGACGTTCCATCTGCAGACGTCGACATGTGACTTTTGATCAAACGTCGACACGCGACGTTTGACTGAAAAGGTTCTCGTGCTCGTCTCATTGAAAAACCTGAGACGTTTTGTCGCACACAGCCCTGCTATTTTCGTAACAAACTTTTTGCGCCTTGCCTGGATTACAGGGGGGAGGGGGGTACGGTTTGGTTAAGCTCGCCTTAGTGAATTGCGTGCTAGATTTTAGCGGCTTAGTGAAGAAATGCATTGTCAACAGAACGTCGCAGGGGCATGTGTCCGCAAAACGTACAGCGTCGACGAACCGTGTGTCCATGTAATGTATGTCCATGAAAAGTTGTCTACGAAACATACTTTCACAAAATGCATTTCGAAGAAACAATAGGGATCCTAAGAAAGATCTGATCCTCACTGAAAATCGTTTCAGTTAGTGAGTTTCCTCTTGTCAAAAATGCTATATATGGAAAAAGTGAAGATTGCAGAGCATCAATTGTCCCGAGAAGCGAGTACATTGGCAGGGAAAGAGCAGAAACTTTCTCCAGGCAAAGAAAACCTCAAACGTACAAGTCACATAAAAGTAGAAGAAACGTCCCCTTCTCCGCAAAGAGTAGTGTGGTCATGATTCTAAAAACAAAAGAAGTGCCTTGACGTCCTTTTTGTGCACTTCTGGGCAAAGTATCGCGGGCTCCTAGCACGATCTCATAACTGAGATCATTTTTCCTTCGACACGCAGTGTCTCGGGAAGGCTGATCGCTTTTAATATAAATATAATGAAACTGATAATGTTAAAGCGACATCTACTTTGAATGGTGGCTCGAAAGTTTTTTGTACAAAGATAAGCAAACAACTTAAAGGGGCACTGACACATCAAAATTATATTTTTTTTTATTATCCGAAACGATTGAATATGACTTTTGGTGTCAGTGCCCCTTTAAAAAGTGCTTTTTTTATTTTAATTTTTTTTTTATTCTCGCGATATGTTATGATATACAATGAATGCCTGGATTGTGAGTCGGATCTGGTTCCACATTTTGCGGATGCGGTTCGGATACAGATACAAAGTTTGCAGATCGGATACGGATACAACAATGTAAAAAGTTTGCGGATGCGGTTCGGATCCGGATACAAAGTCTGCGGATGTGGATAATCAAACTGTTATCCACGCAGGGCTCTAGTCATAATATGGTGCCTGGATTGTGTCTTACGACTTGCGTTTGGTGTCCTATCCTGCTCATACATCAAAAGTGGTCCCAATGTGGCAACAAATGGCATCACAGAAGCCGGAGTGTCCCCCGCAGGGGGCACCTGTGAAAGCAGGTGTTTGGAGAGTGGCGTCTCCACGGACCCCGAGCCATGCGGGTTCGCCCGCCCACGTATGGCTGTGCGTGGCTTTCCCGTGTCCGGGGAAAAGGGCATCCTGGTGGTTGAGCCGAGCCCGGGGTAGGTTTGGACCCTTCGGGGCCCCGCGGGTGAGGCAATACACCACTTCGGCCCCTGCTTCTCGTAGACGGGAGTCCTGGTAAGGCCCGGCCAGGATGATTCAGTCTAGTCGCCACTTCTACTATCCCTTCTCTACTTTCATCCTTGTCTTCTCCTCTTCACTCTTCTCATTTCTCTTCTTTCCTTTTCAACTCCTTTGGCGGCAAGGGCTAACCTTGGGTGGCGACAGACACCTTGTCCAGAACCACTCTTGGTTATAGAGACTGGGCAGCACTAATAGCGTAACGTCTTCAGCCAAGCCATTCTTGTTATGGAGCGTTACCTATTCCCTTGTTGGGCTCGGTGGTGGGCGGTGCACCACAGTTTCCAAAAACCCTCCCCCTTTATATGGGTTCTCAAGCTAAAAAACCTCCTGATCGGACCCTGAAAAGGGTCCGCACCGAAGTACCGTTTCAATTTGAAATGTCCCTTGTTTCCGAAAAGTTTCCGAGATTTCTAGTTTTACATTCTGAAAGTGAAAAGCCACTGGGCAAACTGTCCCCCTTCCTTGTAGCCAAGGTACTAGAAGGCGTTGTTGGTCAGAACTTTCATGCGAAGAAAATGGCATTCGGAGACCTCCTTGTAGAGATCAGTACAAAACAGCAGAGTGATGCCCTCCTGGCTCTCAACTCAGTTTCGGACTACAAAGTCACTGTTTCTCCGCACCGCAAACTGAACACTGTCCAAGGAGTTATCTCCGAGGACGACCTGCTAGACACATCAGACACAGAGTTAGTGGAGGGCCTCTCTAGCCAAAAAGTTCTCGCTGCGCGACGAATCAATATTCGTTGTGATGGCAACGAACGAAAAACAAAGCACATCATCCTAACCTTTGACAGCACCACTCTCCCTGCCACTGTAAAGGCAGGCTACTATACAGTGCAGAGTCCGACCCTACGGGCCGAACCCCCAACGGTGCTTCAAGTGCCAGCGATTCGGCCATGGGTCACGTAGCTGTCGGGGGGCCGACACATGTGCTAAGTGCTCAAGCAAAGAACATGTTGCCGACAACTGTGACAATGAGCCAAAATGTGCTAACTGCGAAGGTAACCACCCTTCATACTCGCGTTCCTGCCCTCTCTGGAAACAAGAGAAAGAAATTCTGACGCTGAAAGCCAAAGAAAACATACCATACGTAGAAGCAAAAAAACGATTTTCTTTCTTATCGAAGGGTGGATATGCCGAGGTCGTGCGCAGGGGACCGGCACGACCAGTGACGGCATCGACGGGAACCCAGACGTCTCCGGATGATCTGCGGCTCTCGTTGAAGTCCCCTCCTAAACCCACAGGGGCGGTGCCAATGGCACCGGGTCCCAAGCCCAGGGTGGATGCTGGCTCACTAGCATCCACTTCAGAGCAGGGGAAGGCCCTCCCTGGTCGGGGCCGGCCACCCCGCACCTCTGGTCCGAATAGACCTGGTGAGCCGTCGCGGCGGTCGACCCTCCAGGGGCGGCCGTCGGCGACGCATGAGGAGCCCATGGACGAGAGTGGGCCCAGATCCGACGAGGAGGCTCCCTCCTCAGGATCGGTGTTCTCTTTTTCTGCCCCCAGTGACTCCACTGGGAGGCAGACAGATACGTCGAAAAAGAAAAACGCTCCACGTGTAAAAATTGATTTTAAACCATAGTGGTGTCATCTTATGTTTCATTCTGTTTTTTTAGTTTATTTTTTATTTTTACCTTTTTATTGCTATGAGTAAACATATGGGCGTCACGCAGTGGAACTGTCGCGGCCTTCTTCGTAATATTGATGACGTGAACATGTTTCTTGATGAGCTCCGTCCCGTGGCACTCTGTTTACAGGAAACTCATCTCAATGACAATCGTACACAGATCTTACGTCGTCACCAAGTTTTTAGGAAGGATCGCCTGTCCCCCACTCCTTCCGGTGGTGTTGCAGTAGTAGTGCAGAATGGGGTGGTGTGTGCTCAAGTACCTCTTCAAACACCACTTGAGGCAGTGGCAGTTTGTGTCCTCTTTGATCGCCTCATCACCATTGTATCGCTCTACCTTCCACCTAACAGTCCATTGCATCTACATGAACTCCAAGGCCTGGTAGATCAACTGCCCAAACCTTTTTTTAATCTTAGGTGATTTTAATTCCCACCATCCTTTGTGGGGAAGCTCTCGTCAAGATTCCCGCGGTGGAGTTATTGAACGGCTCCTATCGCTATCTGGACTCTCTCTTTTGAATAAGAGAGAACCAACCTTTTTTAGCTCTGTTCATAACACATTCACATCAATAGAACTTTCCATATCATCACCATCTTTACTTCCATGTTTTTCGTGGAAGGTTTTAAATAATCCTTTTGGAAGCGATCACTTCCCCATAATTTTAGAAACAATTATACCTCTTCCTTTGCTTTCGACCCGCCTTCCGAGGTGGAAGTTTGAGAAGGCCGACTGGACTCTGTTTGGTTCAGAAGCTGTGTTTGACCCCTCTTTATTTACTAGTATGTCTGCAGAGGAGGCGACAACTTATGTCACTGAATGTTTAATTAATGCTGCTGCATCGTCTATCTCACAAACCTCTGGTAAGCTCCCCAGGAGATGCAAACCCTGGTGGAACGATGAGTGTACAGCCACTCGAAAGAAACAAAATAGGGCTTGGGGAATCTTCCGCCGATATCCGACGCCTCTTAACTTGATAGAATTTTAAAAAAGCAGAGCCAAGGCTCGATGGACGAGAAAACAAGCCAAAAGACATCGTGGGTTAAATATATTTCAGCCCTAAATAGCTTTATACCGTTAAAAGAAGTGTGGGACCGCCTGCGGAAGGTCCGAGGAGATTACCAATCCTTTCAAACTCCTCTCTTTTCCTCCTCCTCTGTATCACTCAAAGATCAAGCAAACATCCTTGGCGAGCATTTTCAGCTTATCAGTAGTTGCTCAAATTTCAGCGTAAAGTTTAAGAAATTCCAGTCTATTGCTGAAAAGCAGTCAATCTCCATGTTAGGGTCTGCCACTGTTTCATACAACAAACCATTCACTATGGGTGAACTCAAGGTAGCACTTCCTACAAAAAAGCAGGCTGCACCAGGCCCAGATAAAATTCATTATGAAATGCTTAGACACCTGTCCCCTGAATCACTTTGCCATTTGCTGACGTTTTTTAATCACCTATGGAAACAAGCTGCATTCCCTCAGTGCTGGAAATGTGCTCATGTTATACCTCTCTTGAAACATGGAAAAGATCGATCTGTCCCCACAAGCTACCGTCCCATCGCACTCACTAGTTGCCTGGGGAAGACATATGAAAGGCTCATTAATCGGCGTCTTTTTTATTTTTTGGAGGCTGAGAACTTTTTTGATGTTAACCAGTGTGGATTTCGAGAGGGACGATCAAACACAGATGACTTGGTTCGTTTAGAAACCCTTGTTCGTGAGGCGTTTGTGCACCGACAACATTGCGTTTCGGTATTTTTTGATATGCATAAAGCATATGATACCGCATGGAGGTATGGAATCATTCGAGATCTGTACAACTGCGGTGTGCGTGGTCGACTGCTTCAGTGCATACAAAACTTCCTAACCAAGCGAACCTTTCAGGTTCGCTTGGGTGGCACACTGTCAGATGTTTTTAGCCAAGAAAATGGGGTCCCTCAAGGAGGACCTTTAAGCGTTGCTGTTAAAATCAACTGTCTTGGAAGGGTGATACCGCCATCGGTATCTTATTCTCTTTATGTAGACGACGTGCAGATCTCCTTCTCTTCATGTAACCTCTCCAGTTGTGAACGGCAACTACAACTCACTATCAACAGGATGACCAAATGGGCAGATGAAAACGGTTTCAAGTTTTCTCCCGAAAAAACTCTTTGTGTTCCCTTTTCACTGTGCAGGGGTTTGTCTTTGGACCCCACTTTGCATCTCAATAACATAGACATATCTGTTCAACAGGAACCTAAATTTCTTGGTGTAATCTTTGACAAGAAGCTTTCTTTTGTGCCACATTTGAAAAACTTGAAACGCAAATGCTTAAGTTCTTTAAATGTTCTAAAGGTGTTGTCCCACATTTCATGGGGATCGGACAGGCGATGCCTTATTCGATTATACAACTCCCTGGTTCGGTCTCGCCTTGACTACGGTGCAGTCGTGTATGATTCGGCACGATCCTCTACTTTGAAGATTCTAGACCCCGTTCACCACTTAGGGCTCAGACTTGCCTCCGGTGCATTTCGCACATCACCTGTGTTAAGCCTATATGCCGATACACATCAGATGTCGCTTGAGAAACGCAGACAGTACCTGAGTATTTGTTATGCTTATCGAGTCTATTCTAATCCACAGCACCCAGCTTACAATGCCATTCATACCTGTCGTTTTTCTCAACTTTTTGAAAACAAGCCGAGCATTATACAGCCACTCGACTTTCGCATTCAAAATTTCAGTGCTTCCCTTCATGTCCCACTTCATGTTGCCGTGCTAAATTACAGGGAGAGAGTTGCTTCTTGGGACGAAGTCCCAATCGTTTGCGACTGGACACTTACAAAATACAGTAAGCGGGTTACCTCCCCACGAGTTCTCCAGCAGGAGTTCCTTTCATTGCAGGAGACATATAGAGGTTACACTGAATTCTATATTGATGGATCGAAATCCTCTTCTTTTGTTGGCTGCGCAGTATATTCTGGTTCCTTCATGAAATCTCTTCAACTTAACTGTGTGGCAAGCATCTTTTCTGCACAGCTTTATGGCATTTTACTATCTGTTGATCACATACTAAAAAACAATATAAGGAAAGCTATTCTCTTTGTTGATTCTCAAAGCGCATTACTGGCTGTGTCCTCACTGCTCCCTACAAAGAATCTGCTTACCCTACATGTACGAGGTAAATTATATGGAGCCCTCCGACTCGGACATGACATAAAATTTTGTTGGGTGCCGAGTCATGTCGGGATTCCAGGGAGTGAGAAAGCCGATGGCTTGGCTGCATCTGCCAAGGATTTAGTAACAACTTGGGGATTACCTCATCAAGATTTGAAGCCGTTTTTGAAGAAATCACTTTTGATGTCATGGCAGTTGGAGTGGACAGAGAGTATGACAATAAGCTTCATGTCATCAAACCCATTTTGGCCCTGTGGGAGAGCTCGTTTCACAGGGAACGGCGTGTAGAGGTTCTGCTCTGCCGCCTAAGAATTGGCCAGACACGCTTGACGCACTTGCACCTTCTTCGTGACGAAAATGTGAAGCTTTGTGCCCATTGTGGGAAAGGCCTTACAGTGTTACACATTTTATGGCATTGCCCTTTTCACCATCAGTTGCGCCGGTCTAGCTTCCCTGAACTTTTTAGAGGCTATCTTCCCTTTCATCCAATGTTTTTACTTAGTGGCTGCCCTTTAGTGCCTTTTCACCGTGTTCTCGACTACCTAAAGAAAACTGGCTACCTACACCAGTTGTAATTTTTTTATACTGTTATCTTAAACCGTTTTGCTTAGTGCCAGTTAAACAACATTGAATTGGCGCAATATGACCTCCGTTGTCAATGCGCCACTAAAACCCTAATCATCATCATCATCAAGCCGGAGTGTCATGCTGTTGCATGACACTCCAGCTTCTGTGACGTTGGCTTCTGTGGCATTGGGACGTCCCAGGCGTCCCAACTTCTGGCTGCTCTAGCTTCCGTAAATTGTCACAGTGGAAAGTGACCTGCAGCAGAACAGGAGTCTGCTATTTGTACCACAACTGCTGAGACGCCGCCAGGGCCACGACCGGCGACAGCATGACACTTTTATGACGTCATCAGGCGGAAATCGAGGGACCACTTTTTTGGCCGCGGTAAACACACCAGTCGGAGACGCGTTCCAGGCACCATAGTCATAATGCATACAGCAAAGAAGCATCTGTGTCGCTCTTTTATGCCTCATCCGGTCTATGCCAGCTACCTAGTTGTACAAAAATTTAAAATTTTGTACAATATGATACTGGATCAACTTAATGTTTCAAGATTATCTGAAGTACAATGATAGCTGTGACACAGGGCAGAAACACAAAACACTTAGGTATCCTTGGTTTAAGGCAGAAAAAAAAAGTTTTCAAATACTTTTCTTTTTAGGTCTGTTTGTCTCATGGAGTTGCCTCATGGAGTTACAGGCACTGCTACTTGTAATTCTTTTGCTAGATAAAAGTTTTAATCACGAGTGATTAATCATGCTCTCGAGTAATATTTTTCGTAAAATAGAGTGCATGCATTTTCTGTCGTGCATTTGCATTTAATTCCTGTCCCGATGTAGTGCACCTCTTCATGCCTTAACTTGCAAAATTCAGCTGGCAGTGTTTTTTGAAACAAATAAATAAATAGGGCTTACTGTTTAGTGTTTGCTGATCAGAGCACTTTTTGTGAGACCAATTAGTCAAATAAAGCAAAGATCTGGGACAAGCCAGCCTACGTCCTTGCACCTCTGTTGGCCGTTCTCGGTACTCTAAGACCTCGGTAGCCTTTGCGGCATTGAAATTAAAGCGATCGATCGATCAAACCAGTCTCTCGACCGGCAGGCTCGTCCGTGAAGGCCGGCTGGTTGCGGCCGACGCCGCACAGCAGCAGCTTCGACGGATGCAGCACGACGGAACGCCGGCCAGTCTGTCGCCCCGCCCGTCCCAAGTCGGAGGTGCTCCTGTCCCAGCACAAGGCGACCCAGGCGGCCAGGAGCCCCTCCATGTTACTAGAGGTGCTCTTCCCCCCCTTCCCCTCACTGGGTGGCTAGATACCGCCGTCTGGCTGGGACACGCGCCGTGCACGCCCACTCGGTCACCGCCGAGGACAAAGCACCGGGTCGAGTGGAAGATGCGTTCATCGCATAAACCGATGAACCACACATTGCAGAGTGCTTGATCTTAAGTGAAAAATGCTTCAGTTAGGAAAGGAGAATGCAAATTCTCTCTGGAGATTTCGAGTCCCTGAAAGCATTCCTCATTCAGACATTGGCTGGCTATCTGGCATCTAAATGAATTGCGAAGACATGGGTCTCTGTTTCAGCTGGCAACACCATTTAATGCTTACGAAGGAGTCGAGAGCTTGTATTAGAGCTTTCAACTGCTCGATCAGGGTCACATGGTTGATGGGCCGCGTTTGCAGTACGAGCTGCGAGGAGGTGACGAAAACATAGATCGTCTGCAAACACCTCCGCCTTTCCTCCTGCTTTCCCGCTCGCCACGCGAAAGTGCAGTGCACGTGCAATTGCAACCAGTCGCCGCGGAAGGTGTCCGCCATTAAATTGCAAACGCTCCCCATGGTATGAGATGGAGCCCCATCTTCAATCTAGGCTCTTTACGAAAGAGCATTGACAAGAGCCTATCCCAGGTGTTGAAAGAAGAGGAGAGGAGAGGGGAAACAAGGAAGAATTTGCAGCAAAGAGAGACCAATGTCAGCTGAGAAAGCAGAAAGGACTCGTAGCTACTCCCGTACACCGCTGAACGAATGCTCACCTCCCAAAAGATCACCCGTACCATTTTTCTGGCTAAAGGACAACAGTAATACTGTTTACCATTTTTTTAAACCACCTGAGACTGGGTGGAAGAAACACGACGTCGTCTCAAGACGTCGTCGTATTTCTTCCACCCAGCCTCTTCTGCCCTGATCTAGACTAATGGCGGTGCAGAAACCTTGTCGACAATCTTCATCATGGTGAATGCTTCAAGAATTTTTTCTCTCATGCCTACTGCGGTGCCCACCCAGATTTCTAGTATCTTGAAATGGAGAAGTGAAAATCAAAAGTTAAAAAGCAAAATCAGAAAATAAGATAATTAGTTGAGTTGAAATTTCTGCTTTACTGCCGGGGCTATCTAATTCTGGTGAAGGTTTAGTGCTGTGTAATGTGTGGTTTTTTAATGCACAATAAGAACCTCCAAACATTATATTATCTCGGACTAACCCAGTAGTGCCAGGGTCCATTGTTTCAGCACCTGCGGGTGCGTAACCATCCGTCCTGCTTGCCGTAAAACAGAGAGGAACACAACATGAAGTGCTACTTTCAACTGAATGTTTATTGAAAAAAAAAATGAGACTATTTATTCTCCTTTGCGTTGTGTCCCTCTACTTTTGTCCCTGCTTTACGGCACATATTGTTTAAAAATCGTGTACCAACTAGACCATCTCTCCATTTTAATACGTATTTTCGTTAATGCCCCGGCTTTCATTTTACTTATTTAGCCGAGGTCATCCTTTTGGAGGCATCACACGAGCGACCATTTGGAACAATGTATAATAGAAATCCAAAAAATAACTACAGCAAAAAAAAAATAAAAATAAAATCGAAACAGAAAGTGTGTTGATTGATTGAAGTAGGTTGAACACATGCAAAATGATTTGTTGACCTAGTTGGTTAAACATTACGAAAATTAAAAAAGCGCAAAAGTGTTGTCTCCCTCTTGTCCTTGTCTTTTGCGCTTTTTTAATTTTCGTAATGAACACATGCACGGGCAACCTTTGATGGTTCCACAGCTGCCGTTTCTGGATGTTCGGCAGTAGCTTTTGCAGTTCATGTTACTTAGGCACAAAGGGGTTGGTGGTCATTGTGTGTCTCTCAAGCTGAGAAGTTGAGCCAAATACTTTACTGGGAGGGACATAGTACACTCCCCGAGAATACAATGGCTTCAGTGTGGACAGGATTTGCATAGTTTGTATGGGTAGACGTATCGTGGTGTCGAGGTTTTGTCCTTCTTGATCGGTAGGTTACCAACGCCATCTCTCGGTGTGGTTTATTTAACTACCGGCTGGACTTCGTCCATTGATAGACGCCGCATGCTTGCTGCTTCGCATCTGTCTTCTCATCCGTGCACCCTGTCAACAGCACCACATTTCGAGGCGTTGCCTAGTCATGTGCTCTGGCGGCGAGAAAAAGGGGGTGAGGGGGAAAGGCGCTGCTTAATAAACCACTCAACCAAGAGAGGATTCGGCACGGCCGTCGTTCTGTTTAATGTAAATGAAAAAAGTGTTCAGTGTTCCCCCTAGTAAAGTATATGGCTGAGTGCTCGAGCCAGCGGTGCTGCCTCCTCGTCCGTTGATTTCAGTCGGTCCAGGTGAAGCAGTCGGAGACAGATAGCAGCACGTGGCATTGTAACGGAGAGGGATGCGGAGTTATTTGGTTTTAAATTAGCATCTAGTTGAGAACGGGCTCACTGTCAGCCTGCTTCCGACGAGTGGACGTATGTTGGGATACTGGTAAGCGTACATGGCACCCCGCTTTCGGAAGTGCCAGCAACATGTGGGTCGTCTCGACGCTCTCGGGTGACGAGGAGGATTTGCCGTGGAACACTCCCTCCGTGAAGCTATGGCAATCCAGCGGGACGCCCCACCCCGTGGCATCCCAAAAGCTGGGCCTGAGAATGTACACCCTTGCCAGTTGTGCGCGCGCCTTAAAGCTGGCTAACGACAGGGAAGTACGAAACTCCTTTAATTCCTTCTTTCCATTCGGGGGAGGAGGAGATCCTCCTCTTTCTTGTGGCAAGTAGCTTAGAAGCCCGTTCCTGCGGGGAAAGGAGGGGAGAGGAGCGCGAGGGAATGGAGAGTAAGAAACTGGGAACCTGTCTTCCCGGCAGAAGTCGATTCTGTGGGTTGGCCTCTAAAGCCGACAAACAATCAGAAAGAAGGAAACTGCCCCTCTATGTCTCCTTTTTTCCCTCCCTGAAAGGAGGGAGCCTCTTTTTCTTTCTAGAGGGAGTAGCTCCAACACCTATGGATGGGAAAGCCGTAGTGCTGGATTTTATTCGTCATATGTCGGAGGCCAGTGCGGGAGGCCAATGCGGCCGGGACTCGAGTTCCAGCCAAACGCCGATGCAGCATTAGGCCTGTTGCCCCACGCTGGCCTCCACTGGGCGATGTGGAAAATCCGGAACTACTCCTTATCGAGGGGTGCTATACTCCGTTTCAAACATAGCGTGCAACGCTGGGAAATGTACTGAAGTAGTGCGCATGAAAAAAACACAAAAAAAGTTGTGTTACTCCGCGCGTTTCGTGGCCGAGTGGTACAAGGCGCTGCTCTTGCGATACCGACGTCTTGGTGGCGGTCCACTTCAACTTCAAACTTCAAACAAACAATCCACTTCAAACGCAAAGTTTTTTTGTTTGTTTTTTTACGTTTTTTTGTGCGAAATTGTGTGCATTGCAGAAGTGTATATTTCAATTTCTATTATCTTATTGTTTTTATTTATAAGGCGGTAGACTGGGGGTTGGTGTTCCCTTTGAACCCCGCGCCGGCCTCGTCAAAACGGAAGAACGGTCGAGATCCAGGGCGTCTCCATTTAAAGCCGTTTATTTACGTGGTAGCGTGAAAATCCGAGAGTACCTTGAGAGTGCGGTGGACGGTCCTTTATACAACGAACACTGGGATTAGGGGACCGCACTGCCATTGGTCAGACGGCTTGGCATTCCCTCGCATGATGTGACTTCATGGAAGTTTCCTTCAGAGTCCAAATACTCGCCGGTGTATGGAAGTCATCCAGACGGCAGTATCTCGCTGCTCTGGTGCCGGCGTTCCCATGAACCGGGAGTGATTCACAATAGACGCGTACACAACACACAGCACTCGAGATCAGGATCGAGTGTTGTTTCCTTTTCCGAGGAAAGCAGGGGCCTCGGAATACAGGCACGGGCATGTGCGTCGTCCACTTAGCTGACCAAGGTTAAGGTGCCTCAGGCAGACGGAGCCGACCGAGGTTACGGTCCCGCAGGCAAACGAACCCAGACGCTTTGGAATGCAACCACGGGCATCGTCCACTTAGCCGATCAAGACGGAGCCGTAGGCACGATTCATCACCGACACGGTTCCTTCTTGAGGCTTGATTCACTTTGAAGCCACAAGGCCGATTTTAACACCAGAAATAACACAAGGCAGTTCACAACACAGTCCGCGTGCTCGAAACTTTCACGTTGCGAGGTCCTCGCTTCGGGGACGCCACCTTGCCAGACACTCCGGTGTCGTTACTGACCATCTCCAGGACTTCACGGACCGACGTCTCCGGGAAACGCGTTCTTGAACTCGCGTACACGTTGGTAATCACCTGCTTGCACTTTTTCGAGATCTTCATACAACGAATCTCCGAAAATATCGGAGCAGGAGAGGGAAGCTTCCTGCGTAAGAGGCCATCTTCTCAAAACTGACGAGGCAGGGGAAGCCGCACAACCCGTAAACCCGAAGCGACTGCCGCACGCACGAAAACGGAAAACAATTTGGACTTTGGAGTAGTTTACATTATCTTTTGCTTTTTATTGAAAACAAAAAAAAAAAAAAATCGGTGTTCCGTCGAAATCATAACGCCACTATCAGTTACTAGCTCCAAAAATGCTCATTTTACGACTTCTTTTTTTTTCTTGCAGGGGTAGCACTATTTTATGGGGCGAACGTAGGTGGTCGGCAGTGCAAACCGGTGCGCTAGCTTTGACTGCGTTGCACGCTATGTATGGGACGGAGTATAGTAGCTCCCAGGCCCTCCTTTCAGGTGAGGAGGAAGGAATAGTGGTAATGGGAATGGAAAGAAGGGCACTGGAGAAGGAATTTCTGCCTAGCGGAAAGTTCCGTCTGTGCTTTGACCTTTAAGAGGGTGCCCATAGTCCCCATTGGGGAAGGCTCTAGCACTGCCTTGCCTTTTGGCACAGGTGAAATCACACAATAGCAAGCATTGGGATAGAATGGGTGCAATCGGTGCAGCATAATTTGAGTCCTGCTCCGTAATAGCTGGGAGTGACGAAGCAAAATTAAGTAACTGGACCGGCGTTGTGGCCTGCGAGTTTGCGGCTCACCGCAGAAAATCGCCGACATAGTGTGTCCTGCAGGGCAGCCAGCTGCGCTTCGGCCGACTGGAGGCGTACGTGAGGCTGGAGCAGCTCGGCGAGGGCTCGTATGCGACGGTCTACCGGGGCTACAGCAAGTGAGTGGCCGCTTGGTCTTTAAGGCTGGGGCAGTCTCTAAGGCCCACACTGGTGCTCAGTCTCATGGGCCAGGTGGTGGCCCTCAAGGAGATCCGGCTACAGCCTGAGGAAGGCACCCCCTTCACAGCCATCCGGGAAGGTGAGTACTGACCTCGGTGTCTACAATCCGGGTGTAGCAAGCATCTCGTGGGAATTGGTCATTGATTTAGGTGTTGGGGTATTCCTTGTCTGGCCATTTGCTTTTTGTCTGGCCATCAAGTGGGCCATTCATTTATGTGCTGGCTTATTCAGTGTCTGGGCCATTCACTGTCTGGGCCATTTGCTTTTGTGCAGTTCATTGTATGGGCCGTTTGCTGTCTGGGTCATTGAAATAAAAGGGGTGCTCTACACATTGGTTCCTGGTTGAAACGTCGAGCAAGGACTGAACTGAGAAGAGTGGGCCTAGCACTGGTTACGATGCAAGTGCGGCAGAAGTCTTGCCTAGTAGCCCGCACTCCTTTGTCTGCCAGACAACATTGGCGTTGGCCTGCTGCAATCTGTTGTGCACTAGCACCAACGTTATTAGACAAACCCTCCCGTGTTTCTCCACTCCAGTACCTTGAGAATATAGCAAGCCTCCAAACAACCATAAAGTGCACTTAGCTAGGAACTTTTTGTGTTACGAACGACGTGAAAACACCGGCAGATAATATTCGTGACGAATGCCCACGAGCGAAGGGCACACTAACGGGGCGGGGGGGACGGTGTGCCCAGCGTCCCTGCTGCGCGGCCTGAAGCACGCCAACATCGTGACCCTGCACGACATCATCCACACCAAGGACACTCTAATGTTCGTCTTCGAGTATGTGGTAAGTGGGGAGGCCGCCGCCCCAGCGGGAGTGCTCTAGGGTCGCCCTTGCAGCACACGGACCTGAGCCAGTACCTGGAGAAGCACCCGGGGGGCCTGCACAGCCGCAACGTGAAGGTGGGTGAGGAAGAAGGGCTGTGTCGAAGCTCCCCCCTTAGTTGTTCCTCTTCCAGCTGCTGCGGGGGCTGGCCTACTGCCACCGGAGGCTCATCCTGCACAGGTACCCGACCCCTCTCCACCCACTCCTACATATTATTTGTTTATTTTATTACGTCCGAAACCAAGGTTGTACGGAGAAGAGTGGGTTTCTGAAATTCCCGGTTCCTCGCCGCGTCCCCCAAATGAATGGCGATGACGGCCGAGGCATCACACACTCTGCTGCACGCAGTTACACTGCCTTGTTTAATTTTAGTGGGCTCACATCCTGCAAAATTCAGTGGACGGTGTTTATGTGACACTTCACACGACGCCATTACGTCGCGTAACAGTTTGATTTCACAATGTCACGTTACACCTGACATCATGGTGTCACGTGACATTGTGGCGTTATGTTATGTTGTGATGTCAAGTGGCATTGTGATGTCAGAGTGTAACATGACGTCATGGCGTTATGTCACGTCGGAGTGTCGGATAACTCTTTGATAGTGTCACGTGTCTGACACTAACCATGTGACATCGTGATGTCACATGACACTGACGACATGCGATACTTTGACTTGCATGACACTACATTCCCACTAAATTTAGCGGATAGATTTTGAAGTGGAATCGGCGGGAAACTTCACTAAATTTAGCGGGCATTTAGGGCCGCACGACATCACATCGTCGTGTCACATCGCAGCGTCGCAGGACGTGACGTCACTGCCTTACACAGAACACAGACAGAATCCATCGCGACACCTTGAGAGTAACATCTATCGCCGGAAGAAACTCAAACGTAGCAAATGAACTGTTGGCGCGAGACAATCTTAACAATTGTTGTGGCTCGTCGCAACAACTGAGGTTAACCACGTCCTTTCTAACAGTGTTCGTAGGAATAATTTCAGCCTCCGGTGTGGGAAGGTGACTCAATTTCAGGAAGACATTAGAAATAAAAAAAATGATGCGGCATACTTGTGCCGAGGGGCCTTTCGCCACAAGTATGCCAACTTTTTGTCTGTGGTTGATGTGTGCTCATAAGTATTGCGGTGATGTTATACTTGGTCTGAGCAGTGCTGTCACAGCCACTGGTGGGCAAGAGAGAAAATGAGCCTTTGTATGAATTTGGAGTTTCAGGCTAATCTTCCAGGGGGGCAAAAAGAGGGACGTCCGGGACACATGAAAGAGGGTCTGGGTATGAGGGTACTTTCCCCTCGTCTTCAAATGCTCCGGTCGCGCTCTCGCTGCTCGTACCTTTAGTAAGGGCCGTCACATGCTTTGCCTCCGTCGCTCTTATTGGCTCAAAGGGGCCGTAGCGTTCGCTCTTTGCCGAGTTGCGGCGAAACAAACTATGAAAATCTTTGCTTGAGAGAGTGATTTCATTGATTATGCTAAGTTTTATAAACGCGCACAAGTGGGACACGTCACTGTACTGGGAAAAGTTAGGCAATGATGCGCCAATGTTTATTGCTGTTGCACCATGGCGTGCGTTCCCAAATGGGGTGGGTAGCATCGCGAGTTCTTCGACTTCCTTTGTGGGAGCCCGGAGATCGAAAGTGTGGTGCTGTCGGCGAACGCATTACCGGGGCGAACGAGGCAAGGAAACGTCGTCCTGGGGCAGCATCGGAAGGGGGCGCTAGAGTAGACTCGGTAAACTGCACGGCGGAGTGACGACGCATCGGCCAGCTCGTTGCTTAAAGTCATTGTTTTCAGTCATCCGAACCTTTATCTGGAATTGCAGCAAAACGCATTTTCTTCCTGCAGAATTGTTATAAAAAAAAACAAAAAAACTGTTTACGACACTGGTTTGCACATTTGCATTTGGGTCTGCTCGAGATCGTTGTTTTGTCGTAACTACCTACGACTAGAGTCACTAAATGTTTTCGGAGTATTGCATTCGATGGCGTCTGCCGCGACTGTTCTATTTTAGCTTTGATCGGACATTTTGGTGCCAAAACGTGTGAGGTAGAAGGGGTTTCGGGGATGCCCACCCTGTCTCCAGAGCGAATGTGCCACAAATTACCGCCGAAGTTGGGACACGCCCAGGTCGGGACGCACTAACTGAAATCGCCAGTGAGATTTTATGAAAACATCATGGTCCTGTCATTCTGCACTAATCTCCAATAAAAGTGCCTATGAAAGGAGCTTTGTCCATTTATTTTAACTATAAAGCATGCTTTCTAAATGCTCATGGTGACCACAGTAAAAAAAGAAAAAAAGATTCAATTGCCATCTTGGCACCATTGAGCCTGGGAGTTTCGGTGCTCCGAGAACATTCAGTGACTGTACCTACAGCGAGAGAACATTAGAGAGCCTAGACCTAAGAGAGGGGGCAAGTCGGACCACAGATGACATGTGCAATTTAACGGTGGATGCCTCCAGCGCACGTCGGACACACGTGCGTATCGTCAAGTGGCGAAAAGGATTGTGCGGGCAGAAGACTGAGCTGGGGCGGAGACGTCCGTGGACGATTGTCGCTTTCGAATCCTCCTCGTAGATTGGATTGCAAATGTGTCCCGTAAACCACGTGACCCCGATTGAGCAGTTGGAAACACTCTGTAATCTAGGCACACCGAAGAATATGCAGGAACACCATCGGCCATCTTTCAGGTGGCCCCGCAACACTCCCGACCCGCATTACATACAGTCGAATCTCGTTGATTCGAACACGCTTAATTCTAACTTTTGGTTTATTCGAACTGGCGCTGTGGTCCGGTCCACACTATAGGTATTTCAATGTGCGAAAACGCCCGGTAATTAGAACACTTAAGCGTTCGCGCCGGTTAATTCGAACATCTCGTGCCGCCGACCATGCCCTCAGGAGCGGGCTTTGCACAACAGCGCCTCCGACCCGGCCGTGTGGCCGCGCTACGCCGTTCGCCAGCTGCTACTCCTGACTTTAGTTCCCAGTAACCATGACAACCGATGATGTAGTGGCCTTGAATGCTGCGATGAGCGGTGCGGTACTGGCAGAGGCTGTTGTCGTTTTCTTTCTTGCGCGGTGACAGTGCTGCGCCGCTGCTCTTCGGCGTGTTTTCGGCGGGAGCACGATAGTTAAGTTTTTTGCCTTTGCACTCACGCGTTGCTGCGGTTCGGCATGTTTTCGGTGGGCGCGGACAGTTACGTTCCTTGCCTTGAACTCGCGCGTTGCTGCGCTTCGGCATGTTTTCGGCGGGAGCGCAACAGTTATGTTCCTTGCCTTGCACCCGCGTGTTGCTGCAGTTCGGCGTGTTTTCGGTGGGCGCGGACAGTTACGTTTCTTGCCTTGCACTTGCGCGTTGCTGTGCTTCGGCATGCTTTCAGTGGGCGTGCGATTCCAAGCATCGCTGATAACTGACGCCAAGATCATTCAGGCTATGTGCCCTCAACAGGCCACACCTGAAGACCTTTCAACCCTTAGTGGCGAAGATTCTGAGGCCAGTGAAGAAATGCCCCCACCTAGTGCAACTGTTGTTGCGTCGGCGCTGGACACAATTGCGCGCTACTTCTCGTGCCAAGAGAATGCTGATGCCGCGTTAGAGCTAGTCTCCAAGCTCCAAGCGATGTTGTTGATTCACGACTGAGGAACCGCGCACAGGCATGCATCGCGGATTACGTCCGTTGGTGATCGGTGTAAATAAACGTCCCAGAGCTCGTCACTCATGTGTTAGCTCAGTGCACATGCGCCACCCAACGCAGTGCTGCACGCAAGTACTCCATTTAATGAGCTTTCTTTAATGTGAACTTCGTTTAATTCAAACAAATCTCCGGTCCCCCTCGAGTTCGAATTAACGAGATTCAACGTATCGTTATCCTTTTTTATGCATTGTTTTTTTCGCTGTGGGCTCAAAATAATTTTGACGTCGTTTTAAGCGACCATTTATCATAAGTGGTGCGTAGATCCGATCTTGCAAATGCTACGAAGCCTTCGGTCTAGTTATACGTCGATTGGAAGTGTTCCAGGGCCAGCTGATAGGTGGCACCAGCGCGTCCTCTCCTTGTAAGCAGTTACGAGATAACTAAACATGCTTGAGCATGCTCAAATGCATACTGTGCTTGAAGTGTAGCTCGTTCGGCGGTTGCAGGCGACACGAAGCATCCCGTCGAGCTCGAGGGCGACTGTCTCTGTCATGGGGTGCAAGCTTTCGGACCTGCGTGCCCCGAGCTACGGCGCTTCGGCGCGCTTGACCACCGATTCCTGCCCATGCTCGGTTCGACGTGGACGAGCGTCGTACCGGCGTGCGGTCGTGTATTACTACTGCATGATGCGCGTTAAACACCACAAAGTAGCGGCGGTGCTGCACTGGCTAAATTTCTCCTCTACAGTGTAAACCAGCATCGCCGCACTTCAAAGGCAGACCAACAAAAACGTCCAATGTTTTTTTTTTATTTTTTGGCAACTGTTTTTGCTTTTTTGCAGGGACCTGAAGCCCCAGAATCTGTTGATCAGCGAGCAGGGGGAGCTGAAGCTGGCAGACTTCGGTGAGGCGCTGGCACGCGGTGCGAAGTGCTCCTCACAGACCCCGTTGCAGGCCTGGCCAGGGCCAAGTCGGTGCCAAGCCGCACCTACTCGCACGAGGTGGTCACCCTGTGGTACCGGCCCCCTGATGTCCTGCTGGGCTCCACGGACTACTCCACTTCCCTGGACATGTGGTAGGCTCCCCTGCCCACTCGGCCGAGTTACCCTCGGGCAAGATAAAGGCGTAGGCGTGGACGCACAAATGCAGGTGCGGACACGCTGCACCGCAAATGCTGCGACGCAATCGACCACATAAAGTCCCGTCGGTGCGCGCCCGAATGGCCAATGCCAAGGGTGTCTTTGCCGGCCGCATGGCGCAGCTGAGAACAAAAGAAACAAACAAAAACAAAAAAAGGCGTCTTGTTTCCACAGCACCTGGATGCGCATGCTTTCTGCTAGGTGCGTCTGCTGCCTAGATGGACGCCGGCTTGGGCGCCGCACCAGAAATCTCTCCACTTCGAAGCGTTTGTTAAACTCTTCTTGCTGCCGTCTAGGCATGCAACTGGGGTCGACGATGGAGCAGCGTCTAAGCAGCTCGCGTGAGGCAGGGGCCAAGTTCTACAGGAAGTGGCACACCAGGGAAACTTTCAAATCAAGTGTGTCTCCCATAGAGAAACGTGCTAAAGCGAACCCGCCACCGGCTACTGCTAGCCACTTATTGAAGAGTCGTCCGGTGGCGCCGCCCGCAACCGAGGCGAGGAGGGCACTTTTTCTGGCAGCTGCAACGCATGTGGTGTCTGCACCCATATTTATCTCTGCACCGTGCCCTGGAGCCTGGCTAGAATCAAAGTGCAGCAACCCTGCCGCAGTCGAGTAAATACATTTGCCATCTCGGCATTGTTAAGGCTGGTTTACGCGTGTGGCGCAGTGCCGAATCGGCACCGATGTTAGTGCCGAATGTAGCACTTCTTTAGCATTACGTTTCACTCTGTCAATGCAGAGGCTTCCTCCTCACAACTTGCAACATCACTAGGTAGCTCGCCGCACTGAGATCAGTTTTGCGACTTCTCGTGCCGGTGACAGAAGCGCCGCTGTGCCGAATCGAATTCCGTCTGCTGTTGCAGTGAGGTAGCTTTGTTCCGAGAAAGATCAGATTTTTGGTATCTGGCCAAGTTCGGTACTTCCACGGTGTTCTTTGCAGTGCAAGTTTTTGCTCTATGCGCTCCTAGCTGCGGTGCAGTAACGCGAGGCCACCGATCCCCTACTTTAAAGATTTGCGACTCGCTCAAGATTCAAGTAGAGTATCTCTTGTTCAGATTATGTGCCACCTGGTACACACCCTTTTTCCGAGATGCAGCTTGCAGAGACACTTTAAGCATTAAAAACTACCGTACTGGTTAATTACCAATATATTCTCGCTACATATTTAATTATGGGAGGAAAAGGTCCGGGACCCTCACGTGCTCGAACGTGCCTGAGTTCAGATCAGCGGGCCCTTGCGTGCAGGGGCGTTGGCTGCATATTCATCGAGATGGTCACTGGAGCTGCCGCCTTTCCCGGAGTCAAAGACACCGGTGACCAGCTGGAGAAGATCTGGAAGGTTTGCAAACATTCCACTTTACTCGTTGGCGCTTGCAGGCCGAGACCAGTGAAAGGAAGTTTTCTTTTGGGGTTGGGTTTGGCTGTAGCAGAAGTGTTGAAAGCTGGGCTTTGTCCAGAGCCAACTCGGAACTCTAATGGAGGCATTACTCAGCTTCTCCCCATCAGAAAAAAGTGAATATCTTGGGAAACATAAGCAGAAAGCGAAAAATTGATTCTAACAGGTTGGTCCTTGTATGTTGCCTTCGGTTTGTGAAGTCGAGGGTGTTTGAAGGTAAGCATTTTTGTTCTCATCTCGCTGCCATTAGTGGAAATATGGGAGCTTTGGAGACTGCCACGAGGTGTCTCTGTCCTTCGAAAAAGGTGTATTGCTCAAGCTCAGTATTTATTTATTTATTTTGCACAGTTTAGACAAGGCTAGATGGAGAAATTTTGGGATTGGCATTTCATCACATCCTACTTGCACAGATTAGCTACAGCTAAAGCGACCATATTCCTTGGTCCCAAAGTGGGATGGGTACCAGGGGGGGGGGGGGTGCGGTTACTGTGTTGTGAGACTTGAAAACTCTAAATTTCAGGACAGTCGAATCTCGTTAATTCAAATCCTCTTAATTCGAACTTGTGGATAACTCAAACTAACACGTAGGTCCCATCCGATGTGTCTCTGTGGAAGGAAACTGCCAGTAATTTAACTTTGCTTTATTCAAACAAATATGCGGTCCCCCTCGAGTTCGAATGAATGAGATTGAACTGTAACAAATAAAACTTTTTATCTTGTGTACACTGTACACATCTTTTTCCTTGCAGTTTGCTGACTGTTTGGCATGCATATCTAATCAATATGGTTAGATTAATTCTTTAGTAATAATATGTATGTATATACAGTGATCCCTCGTTGTAACGAAGTCAACAGGATGGCAATCAAATTTGATATAAGCTGTAATTCGATAAAACCGATACAGCCAAAAAAACAGCTCCAGGAGCCTTCGGGTGGATGGGAACTCTGAGGAACACTCTGACCATATATTTGATGAAACAAACCTTGAGTATGAATAACAAGTGGCAGCTTCACCAAGTAAAAAAGAACTGTCAGCCTTTGGACTCTGGTGAAGAAGGAAGAGCTGCGGAGCTGTAGCTTCTGTCCTCGGCGGTGGCTTTCCGGGCGAGCTATCTACTCTTCTTTCACAAGGGAATTGGAAGCGCTCAACGCAGTGGAACTTTAGGTCATAGCGGCTTTGCGGTGGTTGCGGAACCATTCGCGCTGCTGCGAAAGTCGCCGCTCGTTACGCACCCGCTCTTCTTTCTTCCTCCGAAAAAATGTTGCCCCCATCTATGAGCGACGGCAGCAACCAGTTGTCTGGTTGCCAAGGCTGGAAAGGTTGCCGCGATCTGTGAGTGACGGCGGCAAGTAGACAACCAGCAAACACAACACTCTGGACAGCTACTGCCATCTATGAGTGACGGCGGCAACCAGAGTGTTGTGTCAACCACGGGTGTCGACATTTGTTTGGTACCGGACACAATCCTGGGAAAATTAGCCCTTAACAGCTCCGCTGTTAAAAAAAAATTTGAGTGGAGTTTGCCAGTAATTTTATCCGGGCATGAGTTCTCCTTGAACAGCTCCAGGCATTGCAAGAACACTGTCACCACGACTGAACTCCACTTTGTTTCAAAGCAGCCAGGGGATGTTTCATGTCTCGGCAGTCGTTGCCGTTTCCCAAAGTGCCTTTCCGACGACGCTTCGTATTTACCCTGGCTGCACGCAAGGTCCATGAACGCAGCATAATTGGCAAGAGCAACAACCGGAACTTTCCCATCAACAAGCGCAAGCGAATGAGTTATCCTTGGTGGCTTCGCCGACATGCTTTCACACGCTTCTGTAGAGACCATTGCAGCTCTGGAAATCGTGTGCCTGCTCGGTAGGCACGCTCGCGAGAGAAAATGCGACGTGCGCGAAGCAGTTGGCGATCTTTCATGTTCGGGTTGCAGGCACGCTTCCTCTTGCATGAGAGACTTCTCAAATCTGTGGACAGTGTCAAACAGCCGATGCCGATTTGGGCCGGCCACTTTTCTTAACATCGCAGGTCTAAGCGACTTTCGCTAAACACTCCCGCACCTCGGCTTTCATAATAAGCGTGGTCGGCTGCCGATACATTTAGAATAATCCGGTATAAAATGCATGCATTTCAGTCGGGACCACGCTGAACTTTGTTAAAAGTCACAATTAAAAAAAAGTGATTTAGTTATGACGAGGGTTTACTGTACTATGTCTGAAGTACTGTTCTCATGTCACGCCCAAATTAACCTTCAATGTCAGCATCTTCTCTGCCAAGAGTACAGTTCAATATATCAATAATTTTATATAGTACAGACATACGATTAAGCTGAGTTGAAATTTCGTGGTATCTCTGCTAATAGCGAAGGTCGCATAAATTGGGAGCTTACCAAATAGAGCATGCAAGAGCCGCTAAGTACAGTAGACCGTAGCTGGCAAAGACCGCAAACACCGCACTTACACGCACACCTGGCCGCGACCTCCACACAGCATAAGCGACAAAACATGAAAAGAACAAAAAAAGAACATGAAAAAACAGAAAAGCGAGATGCATAAAAAAATCATAAAAAAGTTAAGCAAGCAACAAGAAGGGAAGCTCACTAAATTCGAGCAACAAAAGAAAGGACAAAAAAAAAAAACGGGCAAAGCAATAATGACAAATGAAAAAGGTAAACAAAGAGAAGGCATTTCAAGTGCGATTGCACAACCAATGTTGTCGACATACTCGACCTACTGAAGACTTTTTTTTTGTTTTGCTTATTTTATTTTTGGGTTATGGAGTCGAGCAGCATCACCAGTGTTCGGGAAATGGGCGCAGGCTACCGTTCTGACAGCAGGCATTTGATCCCTGTTCTCCCTACGCGCGCATGCACGTGTTCCCTTCCTCTTGCTTTTGCCATCCTCCACTTTTTTTTTTTGACAGTTTATTGATCTTGTTTTTTCCCCCATGTATGCTGGCTTGGCAGTCTGCCAGCCCCACAACGCAAGCGATGTATGTGCTCACCATTGGCGCTATCAGATCGTGAGACAAGCAGCGGGCGGCCGGGCTTCGTTAGCTATATCGAGTATCCTCCCCGTGGGAGCACGATACAAAAAGACAACACTCCTATTGTATTACATGTGATTTTCAAGGGGATGTTTGGACTTTTTGCTATAAGCAGTAATTCGAAATACCCAAGTGTGATATAACCGGGCTTGACTGTATCTTGTCGATTAATCCGAGAAAGCACCCTCTCGCAGGTGCAATAGATTCGTTTAACCGCATCTTTTATGTTTGCGGTTTGGGGGAGCCGAAGGGGGACAAAACAAACTCCCACAAGCACGCTGACGGGACAGCCGGACCCCAGCCAAAAAAGCGGGAGCTTTGCCGCTTAAATGCAACGTCTGGTTACTTATGCTACAGCTGAACCTGAAATCTTACTGCTTTGTCCTAATGCAGTGCCCGACACTCTTGAGTGTAGGTAGCCCTTGTGGGATGGTCACTCGTAGAAGTAACCAAAGGGTTCGGCGGCAGTCTCCATTGAGGGGACACCGAACCTACTCCCACACCCCGCAGCCTCCGCTCGAGAACACCGATGCTGGTGGGTCGAAACGTCGGCCACGTCGACGATCGTTTTTCTCAAAAGGAGGAGCAGCTGCCACACTAGGACGGGGTCCAACGGTGTTTATTGAATCATTCAGGCACACCGTGTCCCGTGCCGACAAGGATAAATGAAAAGGCTCACCTTGTCAACACTGTTCCGAGAGCACAGCTCAGGGCGAGTGAAGGTGGTGCCTCGCAACCTGTCTGTTCTCTATCGCATCCGTGGGAGGGTCTTTCCACTCCCCGAGTTGGGAACACGCTACAACCTCTTTCTCTCGTGGGCAGACCCAAAACACATATGTTCCCGGACTAGCGAGGGGGATGGCAAAGGTCCTCCCTAGAAGAGAGTCAAGAGGAAGGCCCTCAAGACAGGTGGCCCCCCTATGCTTCATGAACAGGCCGGAGCTCGCGGCGAGGTGGCCAAGCATTCTGACCCGTGGCCTCTATGATGGCCGCCAAGAGGGACGATTGACAGTCCCTCACTTTTTAGTACTGGGGAACTGAGAAATCGGGAGTCGGGTAAACCATGCGGTGCATACTAGTTCCCCAAAAACCATGTCCAAGTGGTTGTTTCCTAGGCAGATGTACGAGTGGCCATCTGAAACAATGGCCCTTGTCCCTCAGCCTGCTCCAGCGGCACTCTGGAACATTATAGGTTGTGCTTCGACAGCTTTGGTAAAGGAGCAGGTACGTCTGGAAGACTGTCCAGGCCTCTCGGATGACGAGGCTGGGCTGTAGCGCTGTATTTTCTACGTCATCTACACGGGAGCTGCGCCGGCGTTCGTCTGAGACTCGTGTTCGATCAGTGAGCGTACAAGTTCCAGCCAAGCGCTACGCTGCACTTGCATCCAATGTGTCCTGTGTCGGCCTCCGGTAGACGATGTAGATAGCACTACAGCCTGGCTATCTAGGAGGTCCAGGACAGTTCATCGAGACTTCAATCCCCCAGCAAGATCTGAACTCGCCACCTCGAGACTGCGAGCCAAGTGCTTTGCGGGCCGAGTTACCCCGGGTCGACGGTTCGGACCATGCAAAAACGAGCTCATTCGCGCCGCACGCAAACGAGCTTGTGCATTCTGTAGCCTTTTTTGTCGCGCAGCGCCATTTTGTGGCGCGTGTCGGTAACGAAAGCAAATCCTTGGTAGGTGGTGCAGACGCCCTTCTCTTCTTCCCTGGAAGTCCTATTGCATATTCGGCACTTACCAGTCTGTCAGCACGATTGTGCATTGAGCATTAGACCTCTAGGTGTGATGACTTGCCTCTTCCGTTTCAGGTTCTGGGCACCCCGACGGAAGCGACGTGGGAAGGGGTATCTCGGCTAAAGAACTACAAACTACGTGAGTGTGGCCTTCGGGGTTTCTGTGGGGGTGTCGCTTGAGGTGCCCGTTGTTGCAGACAAATGCGGCATGTACCCAGGCCAGCCCCTGCGCACGGCGTTCCCCAAGCTGGCCGAGGTGCCGCAGGCCGACGAGATGGCCAACCGGCTACTCCAGGTGAGCCGCTGCAGCACTTGGCAAGACAAAGGGGTTGCTTTTTGCCGGTTGCATTGAACGGAGGAGCAAGGAGCTCTCTTGATGCATTTAACTCCCTAAAAACATTATTTTAAATCGCTTTAGACATGCTTTTGTTCTGGGCTCGGCTTACCGAAATAGAAGCATGCTTTGGAATCCCTCTTTGCTCAAAAGGATTATCAAGACATGAGTATCGTGCTTAAGGTTTGTTTTTTTTCTCAAGGGAATGTTTGTTTTGGGACGTACGTGTCCTAACGAGGCATGCATAAAAAAGACAAAGTGTTTTGGGAGGTTAGTGCCTTTCTAAGGCTTACTCTCTACTAACTTTTTTCTGTTTGTCAATATTCAAAAGGTGTGCTACGTGTACACTCTTTTTCTTTTGAAAGGTGCATGTGCCATTCATTGCAGGGCTTCAGAATGGTTTCGTTGCATAAATTTTACTGTTGGCCCTCGTAGAGCCTATACTTCGTTTCATCGAAAGTCAAAGTGCATTCAGACGAGGACGCACAGAAACAAACAAACAAAATAAAAGTCCAAGGTCACACCATTAACTGCATGAGATTGGTACAAGATTGGTTTTGCCAGCACACACACAAAGATTACAAATGCTGTGACATTGCAGTTTTGAAGCTACACGATTGGCTCTTTCGGCTCATAGCATCGGCTGCACTGATTTATGGTGAAGTAAAATTTGCTCATGTTCCACTCAGCATGTCTGTGCTGACTAATCCTTTCCCAGTTTTTACATGTTCGAATGAATAGTAGCGTTGTTTGCTATGATATTTGGAAGTTTTAGATATTTGCGCAATCCTGGAAGCAACCTAAGCAGTTTTTATATCTGCCACTTCACCGTAATACATTAATTTTCTCTCCTTGACCACCTTCAGTTTAGTTACATTTAGAGACGAAAGCTGTAAGACCTCAATGTAAATGAAGAAATCTTAAAATCTGAATTTTCAAGTTTTCACATTTTTAACTTTAAATGTTTTTAGGTTCCTATAACCTACACAACACAGCAGATGCGAGGAAACTTTATTTATTACAGCGGTTGCTGTTATCGGCTCTTCCCACCACCAGAAACGACATCCATTGTTGATAGTATTGTAGTTGGTGTAGCAGGGCGTCTGTCATTCATGTTGCCAAATCATCGGAAGAGATTGCCCGCTGCCTGCGGGGATTGAACACGGGTCCGTTGCGTGCAAAGCGGAGGTACTAGCACAGAGCTGTGCCACAACGTTAACAACCCGCTTTATATTTGGGTTTTTATCGTACCCAGAGCCCACTGCACACACTCTCTAGAAGAAAAAAAAAGAAGCTAACAAATGTACCACTGTCATTGCCAAGAGCTTGTACCGGGAGACACACACTTTTTTCATGCTCCGGCAGAAAAAGGAACAAAAGTGTTTGGAACAAAATGGTCAGATGTCCATTTTGTTCCGAATGCCTTTGTTCACTCACTTCACGGTGTGTGAACGCGACGCCGATGCCCAACGACTCTGCCGTGATGTGTCGCAGCTATTGCTGTAACTGTACTGTGGATTAATACGGGACTGCTCAGTTTTCCTAAATTTTAACCTGCAACACGCAGAGGGTTTTACCGCAGAGAAGTGTTAAGGCCGGTTCAAGCCAGCCCGCAAAATGAGCAAAAGCGGGAAATGTACTTATAAAGCAACCTGTCACTGCGAATTCGGATCAGCTGCGCAAGAATGGAAAAATTGAGGAGAAACCGCTCATTCCATAAACCAAAATGGCTACGATACAGGGAGCTTGGTGCTACTCTGCAAAGATCTAGTGATGTTTAGTCATTAAATATTTCTTGTAAAACTACAGGAGCTTAAATTGGACATAATTTTAATGCACTGATGCTTTCATCATACCGGTACTTTCCAGAGACTATTCCCGCAGCTTTGTTTAGTTACAATGTATTAAATATATTTGTTTAAAAGTTTCAGCACTTGTACATTTTTTGCAGGAATTCTAGTCCTTTTTTGGCTCGAATAATACTTGCTCGACAAAAAATATTTGAAAAGTAGTAATTCGGAAAATTTTTAATCAAATAGAAATTTATTATAAAAATATTCAGTTGGTACTGGAGATTTTTAATATTTTTCCTAAGTTGAGGCAAGTTAAGGTTGCCCATTGCCCATTTCTGTTGCAGTTTTGACATGTTGAATATAAAAATGTACATTCGGTATTCAAAATTTTGAATATTTGCACTAAGCTGAGGCAACCCCATAGCCCATTTGCGCTGCAGCTTTGACTCCTTCAACATCAATTGAATAGAAAATAGTAGGTTACTATTTGAAATTTTGAATATTTGCACAAAGCTGAGGCACCTTAATGTTGCCCATGGCCCGTTTTTGTTGCAGCTTCGACCCCAGGATCGGATCTCTGCGTCCGAGGCGCTGCACCAGCTGTACTTTGCAGACCTTCCGCCCCAAGTGCATCAGCTGCCTGACCGTGAGTCTTGCTTTGGTGCATTCAGTCCACATTTGCTCGCAATTTGCAACAAACAAATTGATGGCCGTATAGTGGGAATATGGCTATTTGAAGATACGGTAAACTTTCGTTAATTCGACCTCAACGAGACCTTAAAATTTGGTTGAATTATCCGAATGATTGACTTAAAAAAAGGAGAGAACAATGGTTAAAATTTATCTGCTTTTATTGTCCAAAACTCACGGAGGGTCTGCTGCCATCTGCGCTTAAAACATGTGTCCAAAAGCGTGCTCTGGAGAGCAGCGATGCACCTCAGCACGCACTTGGCATTTTTCTCGTGGGAAAAGTACAGCTCAGCAGCCTGAACTCCCACCCCCACGTCTAAAATGCTCTGGCGCTCGGATGGGGTACCTTGGGGGGTATCCTCCTCGCTTTCATCCCACGCATTCACCCCACGGCCGGTCATGTCAGCCACGATGTAGTCATCCCTACGTTGCCCGCATATTGCGACACCATTGTCCACATTCACCAAGTCTTCAAACGAGACGTCACCCAGGACAGGGTGCAAATCCGAGTCTTTGGCGGAAGACAGCTCCCCGCCAGCAGCACCCACCATTGTCTCCAGCGTCCGGTGAAGACACGGCATCCGTGGGCACTATGAATGTCTTGAAACCGTTGGCAGTCGCTTCCAATTTAACTAGCTCCTACACACGAGCGAGCATGTGCATTGCACCAAGTATGGTTATATTGTAGGCCTTGCCACTTTCAAAGCAGATGATCATCCGTTGCAGCAGCATTTTCCTGTACAGAACCTTCAAGCTTTTTATGGCACCCTGGTCGAGTGGCTGCATGGTCGCTGTCAGATTTGGCTTCAAAAATTGAATGCGCACTGCCCGCAGTCCTTGGACACCAACATGTGCACTGCAGTTGTCCACGATGGGGACAAAACTTCCGATCCGGCTTGACAATCCACTCCCTGAAGAGCTCTGCTGTCATCCAGGCTTTGGAGTTTGCTGCATAGTCAACTGGGAAAATTTTAATTCCCTTGCAACAACGTGGCTGGGATGCTTTCACCAGAACGAGCAAGCGGCACTGCTCGGTTCCGGACATGTTGGCAGCTATCAACACAATTAGTCACTCTTTGCCGCGCCTTCCGCCGGTGCACAGGTCGTTCTTGAATGCTAGCGTTTTGTCCGGAAGCATTTTGTAGTAAAGAGCAGTTTTATCTGAAATGAAGATGTCATCTAGGTGGAATGTCCTCAAAATGTCTTGCAGCCGGTAATTTTTCCAAGGCTCGCACATTGCAGGATCGACATCTGCCTGCTCGCTGCAGATTGTATGGAATGTGAGCTGGTGCCGACTCTTGAACCTTGACAACCAACCATCTGAACAAATGAAGTCGAGGGCATCGAGAATGCTTGCAAATACCTGAGCCTTTTTTTTCACAGACGACATTCCGCTAAGAACCAAGTCGTGGCTCCTCATGTCACGGATCCACTGGAGCACAGCCTTTTCGACGTTTGGGTGCGCCGACGTTCGCAGCTGTTTTCTTTTTTTTTTTTATCAAACTGCTCTTTTTGTTGAGCCTCAATGATTTTTTTGTTATAAGAAGTCAAGGTGGCAAGCGTGCTTTTCTTCAAACCATACTTGTTTGCGGTCTCCTTCCTTGATACACCCTTCGCAACCTCTTCAAGTGCCAATGGTGCCAATGGACAGTGACCTGTACTTGCCACTTGGTGTCACCTCGAGTGAACCAACCGTTGCCTCTGCGCTAAATGAAAGTAACTGCTGCAATGTAACAGCCGACCTCAGCCTTTGTTCTACACTCAGCGACTTGGCATCAACCGTGCCGTGTGCAATAGAAGCGAAAATGGTCGTTTGCACAACGTCACTAAACGTCCCATAAAATTGCCCACCGGCCGTGGGGCAGCCAGACGGTTGGCAACAGAAAAAAAGTTAAAAAAAGTAAAAGAAAATTTACGCTTTCTGGTTCGCAACATGGATCGCACACGATGTGACAGAAAAGCCCTTTGAGAGCGCGCGCTGTCTCCGCGCCCGACCACGTGGTATGTTCCCCGTGCTCCTCCCCGCCAGATTGGTTGCACTGGCTCGTGTCGTTCGCTACGGTCAATCTCAACTATTCCTGCAAAAACAATCCATCACACAAAAAGCGTTTGGTGCCATATTAATCACTGCCATGGCGTAAGATATAAAAGATGTGGACACTGCGTGTGTCGCAGCTGTCGTATAAAGTCCTCTCCTCGCCTTGGTTGCAAGCGGCACCACCAGATAACTTTTCGATAGAGGCTATAGTCCTTTGCAACTCAATAATGTAAGCCGAGGAAAAGGAAGGCCGGGGGAACGGAAGCAGACGGAACGCTAAAGAGAGGAGGAGGTTTCCCCCTTCCTTCTCTAGCGTTCCGTCTGCTTCCTCCTCCCTGGCTTTCCTTTCCCTCGACCTACCTTCTTGGGTTGCAATGGACTTAGTGGTAGCCTGTCACAAGCTCGGTTTTCCGTGCTTCTTTATGAGAGACATGCTCGTATTTAAAGTCGTTTTCTGGGTGTGCCAAGTCATGTAGAACTTGGCACTTGTGTTACGTGCGTTGCTTAGAAACAGCTTCATCATTGACTCTGGTTTCATGCCTCAACAGGGGCAAGAACAGTTTTATGAACACGTTTAATTAAGCGGAGATCTCTGGCGTAGGGTTTAAGCCAGCGTCCGTCGAGGTCGGAGCAGACGCTTGGGCGGAAAGTGCATGCACCCAAGTGCTATGATGGCAAAGAAACTTTTTTTTTTTTTTTGCTTTCGTTTGTTTCTTTACCTCTCCGTTCTGCCGTCTGACCAGCGAAGCTGTCGGCTTAGGCTACTTGGGCGTGCACCCTGGTCGATTGCGTCGCAGCATTTTCCGTGCTGAGTGTCCTCTCCTAAAGAGCATCTTTAACGATGGTCAATGCCGAGGGGCCATTAGACATTTTCTAAATCCCAAGTAATTCCGGTGGCAAGGCACCAGGCACAATGCATTCTGGGTGCCAGTTGGCTGCTCAGTTTTGATTTCGATTGGCTTTCCAGAAATTTAGTTCATAAGATTTTATACGTGCAACAGTTTATTTGTTTTCACTGGTTAGCAGTTGAGCACAATCCGTAGAGGAATCTGCATCTAAAAACACCTTCAGCTCACCAGTAATGCAGTGACCACGTTAGTCACTATTTTTTCATCCAATACTCTATGCACGAGCAAGTCAGTTTTCTTAGATTGCCACAAGCTCACGTACGCAATCAGAGCAGTCGTAACGGCTGCAGTCCACGTGCGACACGAGGATTCTTTGTAATTCGTTCTGCAGACTTCTCGAGTCTTTGGCTTTCAAGCTAGTACCATTCACAACAGTACTTTCAAACCATTTTATGCTATCTTTTCTAGGACATGCCACAAAAGATTCCTAAATTTTAACTGTGGTTGTCTCGCGCATAAACTTGCTTTCGTCGTAGATCTTTGTGCTTCAGCCGCCCAGTGAGGTAAGGGTGTTTTAAAATTTCCATCATGTCAGCAACTGGCGCCCCTATGAATTTTTTTCCTTTGCCACTTTCTTTCTTGTCGAGTACATCCCAGATAGCAGGGTCGTAGTGCTGAATGTTTGGCGTCACCTACAAAAGGCCAATGTGGGGCAGATTGGACAAGAGAGCTGCATCACCTTGAGTCAGTGAGGACAGGAGCTTCCCCCGAACACAGCACCAGTGATGTAGCTAGGCCATCCAGCTGGTGGTAATCCGTTCATTGAACATTTCATCTACAGATTGTTTCATCGACATGCGATGTTTCATCGACAAATCGTTTGATCGATAACTCTGATTAAATTTTTTTGTAATAAGCTGCAGGAGACTATCGCTGCGAAGCGGAGTGTATGGGTCGGTCAGGTTGGTTAATATTTTTTTAATGAGCCGCCGCGCACTGTCGTGGCAAAGCGGCGTGAACACAGGAGAGGGGGTGTTACACGCTTGTATCACTATCCTAGGGATACAAGTGTATTGAAATGTTCCTACAGCATGCAATTCGCGTAATAAGTGTCGGATGAAATAATTGTGTTGACGCAACGTGTGTCCATGAAAAGTTGTCCACTAAATGAGTTTCGACGAAATGATAGGGACCCCCAAAAAATTCAGCACTATGGCCTCGCTGCCCAAGAGGGACATACTCGGTGCTACGACATACTGCAGTTTGCAAAAGCGGTTTACAGGTAGTGCCGATACTTCGGTGCCAGTCAGAAACGATAGTGATGACAATGAAAAGTACAAACAGCATCATCATGCAATGCATGCTTTCAGTAATGCACCACACTGAAAAAAAAAAAAAAAAAATTGAGTGTAGTGAGCACGCTTTTTTTAGGCTTGGTAGAGTCGGTTTTACCACGGTTGCTGCGTCATTCGTAGCGAAGAGAGTGATGTCTCTAATCACTAGAGTCCTAAAACTTGTTGCGAATCTCGGCGTAGTTGTGACACTGGACATCCGTTCTTTCCATTCATTGCAGAGAGCTCGCTGTTCACGATTGCGGCCTGCAAGCTGGCTCAAGAGACGTACAACATGCCCCTCTCTGTGATGAAGGCAGCTGCCAAGCTCCGCTGCTAGCTGTGATAAGACTCCAGTGAATCTCAAGCCATTCCGACCGTCCACCGCGGCTCCCGAGAAGCCGCTCCGTCGTAGTTGTGCCGCGGCCGTGCTCCGGCCGCGCTGCAGCAGTGTCGCCACAGCTCAGGACGCCCAGAGAGTGTTGACTGTGGCACAAGCCTTCCGACGGTTCGTTGGGCAACCCTCGTTCGAGGCTCGTGAACTGGTCAGCGCCGTGGCCAGTGTGATCTAGGCGACAAAACACTGAGCATGTTTGCAATTTTGCATCTCGCACTTTTGTGGTGCACCGGTGGTTGTTGGAACAATCGTGTGTGGCACCCCAAGAGCCACCCGAAACAAGATCTGTGGTTTCTTGCCTCCAATGAAAGATCTGTTGGAAAGCGTGTTTTGGGCTCTTTCCTCAGTGTGTACCCCCGGAGACAGTTTGGCACGGAGGAGCTTCCAGTTGCCCTGCCTCCAGCACGAGCTATTTACTTAAGGAGACGCTTGGGCAGCTCATGCAATTCGAGCGGCATGGAGCGTGTGCTGGAGTTCGGGCGTTTGAAAGACACACCCTGCTGTTCTCATTCCATCGGTAGTTTCCAAAATACAGAATGGTTGTCCACCCCTACAAATACCCCAACGTAGACTCCGCGATCCGTAAACATTCGGCCTACCCGAATGATGCGGCCACACACCTTACGATTGGAGGACGTCCGTGACGAAGTAAAATGGAAAGAAAGGCACTTGACGTTCATGCATTTCCTCCCATATTTCCGCGACTCAAAAGTTAGAGTACATGCGTGAAAAAAAACAATGGAGGTAACAAAACAAAACTTAATCTTGCTTACAAAAAAAAAATTTGTTTAAACAAAAAAAAAAAAAAATCTGGGGACATTTAAGCGCTTTTTAGGAGTTCTGAATGCGAAAGCATGAATAGGTGGCCACGTTTCGCTACTGCTGAGGTAGCAGCCTACGGCCGGGCGCGCGCTTTCGTGAAGTGACTGCGTCGTGCTGAGCTCAGCCGTGCAGCCTCTTCAGAGTTTGCCCGTGCAGGCTCTACGGCCAGGCGCTGCCTCTTACCGGCGACCAGGCCGCTGCGTGCGCTGCACCACCATAAAGAGGGCTTCTCTGCTGGCTTCCCTTGGAACTACGCCATGAGAGAGCCCATGGGACCCTCGTTCCTTGAAACTATGACGCGCGCCAGCTAGTGGGAGCCTATCCATCAGATTTCTGCTTCAGACGACAGGCTTTGCTCCATTGAGACAGTGAAAGGTGCCGCTTGGCGTGGCTTTAAATCAACAAGGACAGTAGACTATTGGTGAATGTGCAATCGCTGTCCTCGGCAAGCAAGCTACTGGCTCTGCAATCTCTGGGCAGCGTACAAGTCACTGGACGGCTGACGACGTCGGTTCGCTCCATGGGACAGTTAATGCTTTCGCATTAAAAAAAGTCAGAAAGATAACGCAAGCAGTTACCCATTCAGGGATCGCGAGATCAGCGAACGCCCCTAAACCTGGAATGTAACCACGGAGTGCAAAGTAGAAAATGTAAGGTCAAAGTTTGGTCCCCACCAAACTACGGTCACCGTGAACCCGCTCCTTCTCCCGGAACGTCGCGGCTCGGTCAGTAAGGCTGTGCAATGTTTGAGACAAAGTCGGCTGGTAAGTGAAGATTTACTGAGACGCCACACACAGACTTTTGCCAGGCGTCCCATTTCGAGCTCAGAGTTTGTGGTGCCGTCCACGCCCCGCAGCAACGCCGCCTTAACCCGCATTGATAGCACGCCACACTTGGGCGCACGCATGTATGCAACAATCGAGGTAGAACCAAACCGATGCCAGAGTATTTGCCAACGCGACTGCTGGCTTTCCCGCTTCCCCAGCATCGCCTTCGTCGCTTCTTTTGCCCGCTCGCTCAACGTGCCTGGTTGGTTTTATTTCTTTGGTTTTCACCATTGAGAACATAGCGGTGCTAAAAACATGCTTTTGTGGAAGAAACGTTCGTGATCGGCGGTGTGCATCGTGCGTATGCGAGCAACAGACTTTTCTATGGTAAAACATTTTCATAAGTATTTTTGCATGAAACAGTGAAACTAATTTGGGTCTTCAGTTTAATGTATCTCTAGCGCAGCCGCACTAGTTATGTCCAGAGAAATAAGCGCTTTTATAGCTCTTTCTAAACGTTTTCTGCATACCCACCGAGACATGGCCCACCCCACTTTTCTATGACTTTCAGGGGGGTGACTTGGGATATTACGGTAGTTCTATAGTCAATATTTCACTGGTCAAGGCACTTTCGTGCTAAAATCTTCCCAAGTGCAGGGAGAGCTAGCTAGCCGATGACCAGTCCAGTCGTCGAGCTTAATTTGTTTCCATAAAAAAAAAAAAATTGTTTTTCATTTTTGTGAAGGAAAAAAGAACAGCGAAGCTGTGCTATGGTGGAAATCAAGTAATGGCCGGCCGCAAGTCGGCAAGCCAGAGTGGAAAGGCTGGAAAGGTTGCTGCCATCCATGAGCGACGGCAGCAACCAGACAAGTGGCAAGCTGGTTGTCTGGTTGCCGCCATTGCTCATAGATGGTGTTAGCTGTCTGGAGTTCTGCGTCATCACTTGTATGCTGACGGACACAATCCTGGGGAAACTAGGGCTCAACTCCTCCGCTGTAAAAGTGGCAGGTGAGAAATGGATTGAAGAGCAGGGCCACACCATCCATTTGACAAACTGCATTGAGGATAATGTACATCTTGGCAAATGTCATTTTGTAAAAAAACAAACTCCCCAGTTTGTGGTCGAAAGGTCTAATGAATGGCAACATTAATTTTGGGGATCAGTACATGCAGGGGCGGATCCAGACCTCCATTTTAGGGGGGGCGGTTCCTCGGTGTAAAACGGCGGAAGGGGGGGGGGGGGGGGGGGGGGAGTTTATATTTTTTGCGGAGTTATCGTTCTTACTAAACTCTGATAACATAATATAGATCTTGATAGCTTTTGTATCGGTTTACCTGTCGGGGATGTACTCTTTGAATTAAAACCTTTCGGGTGACCACGCCAGAGGTAAGAATCTCGAAAATTGCGTTGGCACTATCCTTTCTGAACACCATAACGCAAGGAATTTTGTAGTTCATAGGAAACGGGATTACTCCATTTGCGTGGCAGCGCGCTAGAAATAGAAAAGGAAGTTTAACTACTGGGGATGAATGTTTGGGGCGGCTGTGACAATGGACCTTTTTCCAGTAAGCGTCTGCGCACGCGCACACCCTTTTCCCTTGACCTTGACCGCCCTTTCGCCATTCTTGGGGGGCACTGTTTTCTTGCGACACTAATCTGTTTCCGTGGGAGAAGGCGAGTCCGGTTGCCCTCCATTTGTAGTAGGCGGCGAAACCGTCATGAGGCGCTCCTTACTGGAAAAAGGTCCATTGCAGACAGTGTAACTTGATGGCTCAGATATCCCCGGCGGGACTACAACTTTTGGGCTCCTTTTGCTTGAATATTTATATATTATTGTTACACCCGCAGAGTATGTACGGAAAACCAAACTTTGCCAACTATACAGTGCGAAAACCGTTTTATCTAAAACTCGACTGTTTTTTTAGATTAAGCTTGCCACAGTAGTTAGAACTTTATATTCAGTGCCAAAATGCAGAACGTGGTTTTAAAACATACTTTTCATTGCCGCCGGTTGCTTCAATGGAGCGAGTATGTTGCAAACAAGCGACAAAAATGGCCCGGCGGCTTCGACGCTGCTCGCGGCGTCAAACACTGTTGACGCAGCGAGCGAAACGAACGCTGACAGGCAAGTTCGTCGGTTGTTCGCCGTATATTTGGAATGTCCAGAGCGCAGCACATACGGCATTGCCAACCCAAACTCGTGTTTTCACGTGTTCTGGATACAACTCGAGAGAACGAAAGCGAATAATTGTTGAATATTTTTTAAAGCATGCAGCAGTTTGGTAACTATAACTTTTAAACTTAGACAAAACCTTAAACCAGCAATGGATCCTTCCAAATTATATTCAATTGCACTTCGTCTGGATATTTTCTGTATGAAAGGAACACTTACTTGTTTCTGGGTAGTTAGCTCATTTGTCAGGGTCGAGAGGACAGGTGCAGAGATATGATGGGGCAGAGCGGTTGTCCGGTCGGCGAATCTCAACTGAGCTAAAGGACGATCACGACTGCAGCATGGATGTTTGGGAGTCGGTGTTCACTCGAACGAGCACAGGCACTGTCTATTTAATTTGCTCATTCTCCTCAAGTCCCTAGGTAGGGAATTCGAAGCCGCAGTTGCAAACTAGCAAGCCCTGCCCTCTGTTCCGTTCGACACACACATATTCACTCCTGCAAAGCCGCCCGAAAGCTCTGCCGTCAATTCACAGAAGCCGCGTTTAACTCGAAAAGTAAAGACGGCGCCAAGGAACGACAAGGGGTAGCGGGCGCCTTTCCTAAAATATGTCCCGCCACCCTAAGTTGAATTGGCAGTGTATACAAATAAATGCCTACGGCGTCAGCTTGAGGACCCCGTGTAAGCAGCCTCCATCCTTTAGAGTGCTCGTACCGTTTATCTTTCTTTTATTAGCTTCCCGCCTTGAGAAGTCGTACCCCAGGCAGTATGAAGCCCATTAGAGGAAACACCTCCCCCTTCTGGCACTCGTCGGCTTCTTTCTGTATTCCGCGCTGCGGCGCTGATCCTCAGTGAGGGATGGAGGCAAGGATTAAGCAAGGTCGTGGGGAAATCTGGAGCGTCTTCAGGAGAAGCTCAGACCCAGACTACACTGTACCCAGAGCATTTGCTTCCTCTCTCAGTTGCGAAGAACAGCAATTGGTCACCTGGTTGTACAAGCTGCATCCCCCCCACCACCCCCCCCCCCTGGAACGCCTCCTCCTGGTACGTCCCCTCCGCACCTCCCTTGGCAATGAGCACACCGCGCCAATAAGATACCTTTAGTGAGCCCGTGGGCGACAGCATCTCAAAGCAAGCCAAAAAAGACATGCCAAAAGACAAGCCCAGAACCACAAAGAAACCATCAAACGAAAAGTGATGAAAAGGCAGCCGCTAGAGAGGAAGGATAATCCGCTGTGTATAGGATCGTACCCTTGAGGAAGGCTGCTTGGCGCCTGCGTTTGGGAGCTTTCAGGGCACAATATTTTTGCAGACAACCTCCAAAGAGAGAGAGGGAGACAGAGCGAGAGAGAGAGAAAGGGGACTAGATATGTTGAAGGTATTTTCCCCCCGTGCTCGATGTGCTGGCCTTGTTTGGAAGTGTGCCTGCAGTCGAGGACCCTGATATTTGGTGCGCCTTCCCACTGTCTCTCCACTTCGAAACTCCTGGCGCCGTCCCTGTCGGGAAGACGTACCGTGGCCTTGACAGAGATAAACCCCACTTTGGAAGCGCCCAGCAGGCGCGTCCACCCATCGCTGTTTTAATCTTTTGTCCCTCGCATCGATTGCTTACAGTTTTTCTTCGAGCTGACGAAGAACCCCGGGGGAGGGGGGGGGGGGGGGGCTTGCCTGGTGAGGCGTTTGGGGGGGGCGATCGCCCCCACCGTCCCCCCCTTGGATCCGCCACCGAGTACATGCGACATCCGAAATGGCTTTAAAAAACAGGTAAGGAAACTGCTGGCACAGTGGCATGTGCACTTTGGGCAGAGACTAATCAGTTTAACTCACCATTACATTGAGGACACCGAATGCCGAGAGCACCAGGCAATGGAAACAGTTTACCTTTGGCAGTAGGTCATCTACAAGTGAAGCAAACTCCAGCGACCTATAGGGGGAGCCACCACGAAACAAACATGGCGGCAAAGTCCAGGTCGCGCCGGCCCGGCCGAGCCGCCTGAACAGGTGGCGCGTTCAATTTAACAGATTTTCTTTTGTTTCGTGCCCAAATTTATAGGTATTTGAACTGAGACGGTTAAGTGTAGCCGGTGCACGTAAACTTGCAAAGCATAGTTTTGTTTTCCCGGTGTTTTTTTCGTTCTTTTCATGTCAAACTTTTGTTTCGGAGATTTCGTTCAAAACCGAAACCATGGGTGCGGAGAGACGGTAATATACTAATCAATTTTGATCATATAAGGAAAGCAGCGATGACTACAAATTGTTCCACCGAGAGTAATTTTCAGCTAATTCGCATGCCTCGACCATGCGACTTAACTGTCCGCAAAACCAATCTTTTGCGCGTATCCGCATTTAAGAAAGAGCTTCAGTCGTCTGCTCGGTCAGCAACACAGGCTGCAGGAAAATTACGAAAATTAAGCAAGCGCTTCTTGAGCCAAGGAACATGTTAACCCGCCGGCGCCCGACTAAGCAGCTGATACTCGTATTTCAATTCAGGTTTTAGCAGCAATCGAGAAGTCATTTTGACGAGCGGTTCATTTATTATACTACGTACTATGTCCCACTAAAGCGATATTAGTATATTGTTCGGATTAAAATATAAGCTTAGTTGACTAGCTATTAGGTCAACTGCTGAATAAAAGTATATTTGACAGACAGAGAGATACTACTTGAACTTAGCCAAAATGGTTCCAGCCTGCAGCACGGAGACAAACTGAAGAGAGTCTTCATCGGAGATTCACGCAGAACCTCTCTGGCGTTGAACTTGACTTCGAATCCTGAACAGAAAAAATTAGTATTTTTTTGTGGCCGGTCAGCCTGAGCAATGTAGACGTATATTGCTGTTGGCTTCCACGGGGGTATAATATAAATATTGAAGGCGCGATTGATCATAACGCTGCGACAGCTTCTAACGTTGCGAGACTTGTCCCCCAGCCAATAATTTCCTTCATTCATCATTTGCAGCGAACAGGTTTTCCTGAATCAAGTAATTGCGAAATCAGCCCAACTCCTTCAGAGTGGTCCAGACTCCAGAGGCTTTTTCGGCAAAAAGCAGCCAAGATGAATAGCCAACGCACCGTCTGTCGTCCTCAGTCTACATCCTTATAAAGAAACCGGTTATTAGTTACCAAGTAGTCATCACTTTGAATATGATTAGAGACAGACAAGAAATCAAAACGTTTTTCCGCGAAATCTTCCCATCCAAGAAATCGAAAACATGCGACCGTGTGTTGGGGAGTAAACGGGCTTTCAAACAAGTGAACGAAGGAAACAATCTGCTGAGGCCTCACCACACTAATGAACACTCGGGCAAACTTAAGAAAGTTTTGGACCTTCGTGAAATTACTGTTCGCCACCGTGCCGACAAGACGTGTCCGCGAAAGCCACCAGAGACGCGGAGCGATCTGGTCTGGCTGGTTCCCGGTTTTCCCGCTTGGTGGCGTCCGTTTTGCTGGAGTCGCGAATAGCGTAACAGCGATAGTACCGCATTATCCCTACCATGCTTCACCCTCTAAAAATAACTCCCCCCCCACCCCCTTTTTTGGCATCATTTGCCATTTTTCCAAAAACACCGAACGATAGAAAAGTTCTAGTAACTGCAGGGCCTTGTCCAATGGTGACCTCGACAGAAGTAGTGTCACTTAGCCACGGGAGGGGATAAGCAAACGTTGCTGACTGGGAAGGACAAATAGTCTTCGCTTCATCGCCCCTGCCTGCAGTCGAAAGTTTCGCGGGTCACAAAATATAAAACTAGCAGTTTTCCAACTTTTTTTATCGCACACCAAAAGTTATCCTACTCCCTATTTTCACCTGGTTTGCTTTTGGGCAGTAGTTTGCCCCATCCAGTCATTTTTATACCAACAGAAAAAAACTGGGCCAGCCGTTAAGCGTCGTCAAATGGAATGGTGTTCATCAAACAGTACAGTTATGGTCACCAGATCGCATCTCTAACTCTTACCTTAGTGCCTCTTACTCACCATGCATCAAAAGTAGTTTCAAAGGGGCAACAAATTAAGTCGCAAAAGCCAGCGTGACACACACAGTCTCGATCCTGGCATTTGGTCGCGGAAGTTCCGCCAAAAAGTAGGAGCGAACGGACATGACTGTCGTCGCGGCATTCCGGCATCTGGCTGCAGAAGCCTTTAAGAATTGTTGAGCTGGAGGGTGATCTAGGGCAGAACGCTGCATGGCTGGGATGGGACATTAAAAGGACGAAGGCGTTTATCCGGGTACCGAAGTAGTAATTGCATTTCCATCGGGAAGTTAGTCAACCCCAGCCTCTAGTGTCTTCTCTGTACACGAGAAATTCAGCCAGTGCAGTATTACTGCTGGCCTGGGATCACTGACACACATCACGCAATAGGGATATGCAACTGCACAGCGCTCCTCCAGCTCGAAATGGACAGGTGCGGAGATCGGACCCCGGATCTCCGGGTTCTGCAGTGCAAGCTTTTGCTCCATGTGCGACTCCAAGCTCGGCAGAAGAGGCGAGTCCGTGCGTGGGCAGACGGGGTTTATTGGGTCCGTTATTTCGGGGCATCCTTGCGGTCCTTTCCTTCCTCGTCCTTGCTGTCCTCCGAGCGGGTGAGAGAGCCCAGGGCCCTGCGCACGGCCTCGCTGTGCGGGTCCACCCCGGGCAGGCTACCCAGCACGCCCAGCAGGAAGGCCGGGTCCCGGATGGGCTCGCACTCCTCCTGCGCCCCCCTCACTGCGGCGTCGGTGCGGGAGGGAAGCACCCTGCCCACCCTGCCCGCTCTCCCCGGTGCCCTTACCTCCTTCGGGGGCTGCTCTTCCGTCTCCATGGGCTCCTCCGCCTCGCCCGCCGCCGCACCCGCACCTTCTGCGACCAACAAAGGACGGGGTGTGTACACCTTTCCGCGAGTTGCCTCGACCAACGTCATGTGTAGCTTCGATGCTGCGCACAACATCGGTTGGGAACTTCCGCCATAGATTTGATAATGCTGCAGGTTCTCGTGAACCTGCACGCGCAGCTAAAACCCCCCCGGAAGGCACGAGTGCATGCTGAAGACATCCCGAAGAGGCACCCTGCTGTTCGGTCGGTCGACGACTATTGAAGATGAGGCCTGCCAATTACCTCGTCACTATACTCTGGGACAACTTCCCGCGATTTTGCAGTCAAAGCACACATGCACGTTGTGCATGTGTGCTTTTCGCATTTGAAATGGTGCCAAAAGTCGTCCCTGAGTGCACCCGATCTCCGACCCGCGACAAGCAGCAATCGTGTTCGAGCTCAACGAAAGCACGCCGGATAGTATTAGTCCTGTGGCATGTACAGTCTAAGGTCACTATTCGCGCCTCCAGCTCGTTGCTCGCCCTCCTGCGGCGGAAACAGGAAGCGCTCTAGTGAGGGTCTCCCGATTCTCCTGCTCAGCGCGCACAGCGGAACTCCTCGCCATTATGGCTCGCGAAATGTCATTTCCGAATGCAAACAACAACCTTCACTGTCCCAGCGTGGTGCTGCAGCCGGTATGGGATTGTACCTTACTGGAGGATTCTAGTATTGCGCATAGAAGCATGCGCTGTGCGTTTGCGTTAGGCTGGCGTGCTCCACGTCGCACGTGTGCGTTGTTGCCATGCTTCGATCCAAGACCGCGATTTGGGGCTTCGCACCTGCGCAGTGTGGAACACGCAAAGCTAATGCAAACACACAGCGCTTGCGTTCGCTCGTATACGCAATACTAAAACGCACTACTGTTTCACCGGCTTCCGACACCAACAAAACGTGCTGCAGTGAGTATACACGCGAAAGCAGGTAGGCGTTCCTTCAATCTGGAAATGCTGAGATTGGCAAAACGACGGCGCGTAAATATGAAAGTAAATAAATGTCTAAAAAAGATTAATAATTCACAAAAGATTCCTTTTTTGTTTTTTACTTGGGGGGGGGGATTTGGTCTGGAACGATATTGGCGGCGACTTTGGAAGTCTCGCCGATTGCTAAAAGTCGCTACCTTATAGCACCTTCAATTAATTTAATTTTACATGAATTTCACAGATTAGCTAGAATGTTTTCATTCTAGCTAATCTTGAAATGAAAGAATATAGCTAGAATGTTTTCATTCTAGCTATATTTATTTTATAACATGGCAACTGAAAATGCTGCAATTGGCACCAGTGATGATAGTTAACACATTTAGATTGTCATACTTGTTCGTGCATTTGAAATTAAGTTTAAGCAACTAATTATTTAAGAGCTTGAAAAATTGCGTATTAAAATATCTTAATTTTAATATTTTATATTATTAATACAAATCGCGGCAATGTATGCCCCCAATTAACGCTGCGATCACAAAAGTATGCCATTTAACCATAATAGTATTTACATAAAAATATTTTGTTTTTTTTTAGCACATGAAAACCTCTGATATCGTTATCAAGATAGACAAACAGTCAAACACCAGAGCGAGAGCAACCGTTCGCGCGCGGAGCCCGAGATATAAACATCCGACCCGCCGCTTCGCACGTAACCTGAGTGCCCCGTACCAGAGGCGCCATTCTTTTATTTCGTTTTAGAGTTAATAAACGAGACGTCAGTCTTCAGTCTGACTCCGGCACGAAAGGTTGTCTGTGTGTGCCCTTCGTCAAAAAACGTAAAACGAAACAAGGTGTCAGAAGTGGGATCGCTCCGCGAGTCTACTAATAATTAGTAAAGCGCAGGATCGACTACAAACGAAGGAACAATGGACAAGCCCTCAACTTCTGCCGACAACGGTGCTACCGAACAAACGGTAACGGCAACTTTTCGCCACCCGAAGCCTTCAGTTTTACAACACCTAACGAATGGCCGGCGTGGAAGAAGAGATTCAAGCGCTTCCACAGTGCATCAGGACTGGCATCTCAACCATCATCACACCAAGTCGAAGCTCTCATTTACATCATGGAACCACAAGCTGAAGACGTCCTACAGACCTTCAAGCTGTCCGACACCGAGGCCCAAGATTTCGAGAAGGTGATGAAGAACTTCGAGGCGTTACTTCATTCCTCGTTGAAACGTGGTGTATGAGAGAGCCATGTTTAACACAAGATCGCAACTGGAGACGGAAGCCGTCGAGGAGTACGTCACTGCTCTCCATGGATTAGCCACTACGTGCAACTATGGACCACTGAAGGAAGAATTGATCCGCGACAGGCTGATTGTTGGTCTTCGGGACAGCAGGACTTCAGAAAAGCTTCAACTGGATCCTGATCTGGACCTGCAGAAGGCCATCGCTGCTGCGCGACAATCGGAAGTGATTAAGAAGCAACAAGTGGAACTCCGACCGACAAAAGAAAAGGATGCCAACGTTGACCGTATAGCAGCCAAAAATGGGACAGCAGCAGGACCTGCTCAGCGAGGAATTGAACGTTGAAATGTTCGAACTTTTACTAAGAAGACCGCGACACCCAAACCAAAAGGCAAACCGTGCCGTTGGTGTGGTCGAGAAGCTCACCCGAGGAGCGTGTGCCCGGCGAAGAACGCAGGCTGCAACAGGTGTAGGAAAAAGGGCGATTCGTGCCACACCTGTCTGACCTACTGCATCCACTATCGTCACTGCTCAGTTCAAAAGAGGACATCATGTCGGATCATCCTCAGCAGAAAGTCTTCGCAAAGTGGAAGGAAATCCTCTCAACCTGCCCCGTTCTCGGAATTTACGACGCCAACAAACGATTGATTGTATCGGCAGACGCGTTATCCTACGGCCTGGGAGGCGTGCTGCGTCAAGAGTAGGAGGATGGATCATATCACGTCATCGCCTATGCGTCTAGAACACTCACCGAAACAGAGAAGAGGTACGCCGAAATTGAAAAAGAAGGTTTGGCACTTACGTGGGCATGCGAAAAATTCCGAGATTACATCGTGGGAACGCACTTTGTACTGGAAACCGACCACAAACCACTCATTTATCTGTTCGGATCAAAGTCATTGGATGACCTAACCCCACGGCATCAGAGACTGCGCATGCGTTTAATGCGCTACTCATTTGAAGTTGTCCACGTTCCGCGCAAGGAACTCAAAGCAGCTGACTCGTTGTCAAGAAGCCCTCTGCCACAGCGGCAAGACAGAGAGATGCAAGAAATCGATTGCTTCATTTGACACATAGAGACGTCCCTACCAGCAACGCAAACGAGTCTCCAATGGATAACGGCAGAACAAAACAAAGACCATGTTTGCCAAAGACTCGCCAGCTACAGCCATAAAGGTTGGCCAAATCGTCGCGATCTCGGAACAGACCTCAAAGAGTACTACGAGTACTGTCATTACGTTGCCGTGCAAAACAGCCTTCTCATGAATGGTTCTAGAATAGTGGTACCAGAATCCTGCCGTCCACATATCCTGCAACAACTTCATGAAGGACACATGGGCATAGGAAAATGCAAAGCACGGGAAATGTATCGGTGTGGTGGCCGAGGATAAACAATCATATCAAGCGCCTGGTCAAGAATTGCGAAAAATGCATTAAGACTGGCCAAAACCGAAAGCTCCCCCTCATCCCATCAGAGTTTCCTAGTCGACCGTGGGAGAGAGTGGCGATGGACCTCTTCTTCATTCACGGGAAATGGTGGCTGGTCGTCGTTGACTACTACTCTCGCTACCCCGAAATCGCCCGACTGGAAAGCCTCACAGCAGCGTGCGTAATAATGCACAGCAAATCGATATTTGCGAGGCATGGCATCCCAGAAGTAGTGGTGTCTGATAATGGTCCTCAGTTTGCGGGAACCACAGGTTCAGCATTTACAAAGTTGTCACAGACCTACGGATTTAAGCACATCACATCAAGCCCTCGCTATGCGCAGAGCAATGGGATGGCGGAGGCTGCGGTGAAGATCATAAAGAGATCACTCAGCAAAACGGAAGATCCTTACGAGACACTCATGACCTACCAATCAACGCCTCTGCCCAACGGATACTGTCCGACAGAACTTCTCATGGGGAGAAGGATGCGTACAACCGTACCGATCGCCACTCAGCTCCTGGAACCAAAGCTACCCGACCAAAAAGAACTTCGTCGCTATGAGCAAGAAAACAGGAACCAACAAAAGCAATACCTACTTCGACCGGCGACACGGAGTGCGTCAACTAGATCCACTTGGCTCTGGAAAGCGAGTTTGGGTCATTAACCTCAAGTGAACCGGAGTTGTTCAGAACAAGGCCCATACATCACGATCTTATTGGACAACGTCCGAGGGTCAAGAGATCCGAAGAAATCGCACGCATTTAATTCCTTTCCCCGATCAAGAAGATAAACAATGCATCGAAGAGTTCCCCGAAACAACCACGAGGCCCGAGGAAACGTGTGCCGACACCTCCCACAAACATTCTCGGCACGGCCCGCGTGTAAAAGAGCCAGACCGTTTCGGCACTTCTTTGAAGCTCCCTTAGAAAGAGGCATGTTATGGAGTCGCCGACGCTAGCGAGCTCCAAAGTCCAAAGCGACCGAGCAAGAGCAACCGCTTGCGCGCGGAGCCCGAGATATAAACATCCGACAGCCCGAGATATAAACATCCGACCCCCGGCTTCGCGCGTAACCTGAGCGCCCCGTACCAGAGGTGCCATTCTTTTATTTTGTTTTATATTTAATAAACAAGACGTCAGTCTTCAGTCTGACTCTGGCACGAAAGGTTGTCTGTGTGTGCCCTTCGTCAAAAAACGTAAAACGAAACAGTCACGCTTTGCTTTAAAAAAATATGCACACTTTAGCTGCCTCACTTGGATTCCGTCTTTGAATTTTTCTAATGAGAACAGCGTCGCTTAATTCACACGTTTTATGAACATATTGCATAAATTGGAATTATTCTGTTATTATTGTGCTGGGCAAAATGTTAAAGCAATTAGTCATCTAAATACCCAAAAACCCATTGAAAAACCCGCAGTTTATTATTTCACATGACAATTGTGTGAGCGAGAAAAGGCAGCAAAAATGCACAAATATCAGCGCAGATTTTATCAACAAATAATATTATGCTATGTTACCTCTAAGGTGTATGAAAGACCCTGTCTTTAAAGGGACAAAATTTTCCGTGGGCAACTTCTTTAACTAAATAATTACGGTGTAAGACACATCTTGAGTTATGAAACAATCTGAAATTAAGATATATACCGAGAAATTAAATCCAAAATAGAAGTTAGTTTCGGTTTCGCTCCAGAATTAAAACGTGCCTCCTGGCATAAATATTGCGCTAAATACCTCTGTTGTTTTCAGGATAAAAAGGTGACTTGCGCCCATAACACCCTAGCTTCCTTGTATAAGCAGAAATAATTTGTGTCGCTCTGTGAAGCCAGCAAAGCAAACAGGCTCAGCAGCGGCATATATCTCCGACCCTCACTAAACCCGCCATTTTGGAAAACGAGTGGCGCCACCTATAGTGGATTGGAGTCGCGAATAACAGACCTGGTTACAACAGACATTTGGATATAACTAGAGCCCTGCATATTCGCGGATTATCCGTGGATATCTGCAGTAAACTGGCAGATGCGGATAAAAATTAGATGGATTTTGGCGGATTGCAGATCGGATGCGGATGTGAATATCCGCGGATCCAGATCTACACTTTTGCCCAGTGGCATTCAGTCCGTTGACTGACGTTTCATCTACAGATTGTTTCGTCGACATGCGACGTTTAATCGAAAGGCTTCCCGTGTTCAGTCCATCGAAAAACCTGAGATGTTTTGTCGCACACAACCCTGCTATTTTCGAAACAAACTTTTAGCGTCTTGCCTGGATTACAGGGGGGACGGGAACATGGTTTGGTTAAGCACACCTTAGTGAATGTTGCGCTAGCTTTTAGCGACTTAGTGAAGAAATTCGTTGTTGACAAAACGTTGCAGGGGCATGTGCCCACAAAACGTACAGGGTCGACGAATCGTGTGTCCATGAAATGTATGTCCGTGAAATGTTGTCTACAAAACCTATTTCCACAAAACACGTTTTGAAGAAACAATAGAGATTCTATGAAAGATCTGATTCTTACTGAAGATCGCTTCCATTAATGAATTTCATCTCGTCAAAAATGCTATCGATAAAAAAAGTAAAAGTAAAGAATGCAGGGCATCAATCGTCCCGAGAAAGCTAGTTCTTTGGCAAGGAAAGAGCGGAAAACTTTTTCGGGCGAAGAAAACCTTAAACGAACAAGTCGCAAGAAAGTAGAAGAAACCTACCCCTTTCCACACAGAGTGGTGTGGTCATGATACCAAAAACAAAAGAAGTGCTTCAGCAGCGAGCGCGACCCTGTGGCGCCACGGTTTGCAAAGTTTCGGAATCAGCGGCGCACGCACATAGGCAGCCCTTAAATTGCCTGCTTCTTTTTTGTATGCTTAGAGTTCTAGCCAAGAAAGTCTGGTAGTTGATATTCGTCCGGTTACGACGCCAGGGCGCCAGCAATGCCAGCGGCTGCCGCGCGCAACTTCCGTAGCCGCCCCAAGCAAAAACAACAAGAAAGTTTTCTTTTAATATTTGGGCACCTGCAGGCCGCCATTTTTCTCGAACAACACGTTAGTCGATCCGATCAGGCCTTGGACTCTGACTTCGCGGCGCATCTGCCCGCTGGCTGGCAGAAAACACCGTGAGACCTGAGGCGTCCGCATACGCTCGGTAACATCACAGAAAGGATTTTGTCTTCCTGCCACTGCTTCTCTTCCACTCTTTTCTAACTTTTTATTTTTTTATTACCTTTTTTTCTCAGGCGTTCAGACTTCAGGGGAGAGTTAAGGGGCCGCAGGTGAAAGTTTCCGATTCCGTGTGCGGCGGGGAAGGGTGCGTTCTGCGTGATTTCCGTTCCGCTGATTTTGCTAGTCTAAATGTAATCGTAACCTCTGGTGGTTAGCAAGAACATTGACATGGTTCCACATTTCGCGGATGCGGATCGGATACAGTAATGCAAAAACTTTGCAGATGCGGTTCGGATGCAGATACAAAGTCTGCGGATGCGGATCCTCAAACTGTTATCCGCGCAGGGCTCTAGATATAACATACCAATTCGTGAAGTTCAGTTGATTTTCCTCTACATAGCTTAATTTTATATCTGCATACTACATACTTCTCTTACAACAGATCAAAACCTTGGTAAAAATCAAGGTCTGTTATAACGAGCTTGGGTTGTATATGGTGCTATATTCTTGCGAATTTTTCTCACAATTAACAAGGCACAGTAGTCCTTTGTTAACTTGAACCCGGCCATATCGAAATATTGGTTAAGCTGAAAAACTTCCTTGTCATGGAACTAACTCCCATAGGCACAATGCATTTACTCATCACTTATCTCGGAAATGTTTTCAGGAGCCCCCTTGGATATTTTTCCAAATCTTGACCAGAAATATTACAAAAGAAGAAATAAAAACAGGCAGAGCACATCAAATAATGAACCTGTGGCCTAAACATTGGTTGAGGAAGAAGCAACAATCCAGACACACACACAAAAAATGATGCGTCATCCCTTGCTCACCAATGTGCAAAAAAAAAAAAAGAAAAGAAAAAAGTATTTTGTCATGGCAGCAGCAAGGGAACTGAAAAACTTTTGTTTTCTTACCTCTTTTTTTTTCTCTCTCTCTTGGTAGGTACTGCTGTGTTTGTCTAACCTTGCACTGAAGCTTTGAACTGAACCTTATCTTCCACTCTTTTTTTTTTTAGAGCTTTTGGGAAAGGGGGGGGGGGGGGGGGGGGGGCTGCATTATTGGTACCTGGTTTTGTTGCCTCATCTTATGAGTGTTGCTTGTGAATAATTTTGTTGCAGTTGTTTTGTTCTCCCCAACGTGCCTGCTACACGCACCACGCGTCTGAGTGTCAAATTATTTGCCGCGATTGTTGGAAGGGCTCGCAATCTGAGCAATGAAAATTCGGTATCTCACTTATCTCTAATTTCTTTTTCTAGTTTTTATGACTTCGAGTCAAGGAGGGTTTACTGTACTCTATTTTTCAGAATTCTGAAGAAATGAAAAGATTACAAAATTCAACCCTTTTCAAAAAAAAAAAGTTCAGAGTCCAGCAACGGATTCGACAAGCACCGAATTCGTGATAAGAAGTGAATTCTGAAAAACACCCTCTAAAGATGACCAGAAATAAATTAAGAAAACACACAATTAAAAAAGTGGCAAAATTGAATTTCCTTGCAGAAGATCTCCCTCCTCCCCCCCCCCCCCCGTCCCCCCCCGGATACATTGATAAAAGTAGCTAGGTATTGCTCTCTTTGCAACTCTACACTTTGTCCAAAGTATGCATCCCTCCAGAACATACTTACTTGTGATGGATTAGCGTTACCACGGTACGGCGATAATACTTTGTATTACTAGTCATTAACCCCCCCCCCCCCCCCCCCCCCCCCTCTTAATTCACTTTCAGTCAGACCTGATGGGGGTAAACACAGACGTGTTTTCCCCCAAAATCTCGGACAAGCGTCGGCAAAACAAAGAGCGATCTTACGAGCCTGCTGCAGGGACATCTGCATGGCGTAGGCAATCTGCTCCTCCTCCGACATGGTGGCAAAGTCCGGCAGCACACTGGCCGGGGCCACGGGCTCGGGGTCCAGGGACATGGCCAGGGCACGCTCCAGCAGCTCTTCTTCCGTCGAGCCGCCTGCAGGATGCCAGTTGCCATGATGAACCCTTCGGAGACCGAGCTCCTTACCCGCACACCAAACAAATTTTGCGTCTCGGTAACACAGTGGGCTCTGCAAAGAATATTTATTTATAAAAGACACTACTTTAGGGCCAAAAAGTTAATCAATGTCTACGTTCCTTCAACCTAGGGCGGTTTTCTCGTATTGCACTTTTCGGGACGCGGTACAGTGCGGTGGCACCTCGACTTCCCACGTCGTGGTTGCTCCGTCGAGAGGCCTTACACGGCCTTTGCTTATTGGGAACTGGAACATCCTCGTCTTCAGAATCATTGAATACCGAGTTGATAGGCGGTTTCTAGATCTCGAAGTTTGTCCAGAAGTGCCAGGTTGAGCGATGTAGGTTTGGTATTCTGCAACAATGAAGGAGCGTACCAAAACAAAAGTCGCATAAGCACAAAATATATGCGTGCCACCAAAAAAGTAACATCGCAAGACAAAACATTACTTTCGTGGCTTTCTCATACGTCCCACTATAAGCGTAAAAACATAATTTTATCCCAGTTGGGAGAGGCAGGGGGCCAACTGAAACTGACCACGCGGGAATGCGCCCGAATATAGGTACTCGGGTGTGGCACTCAAAAGGGTTAATGGGGTGCTGTGGCGATTTATTTTATCTACCCAAGCTAAAACAATATTGCGAAAACAAAATTAAAAATAGCCTTTTATGTTAAATGATTTTCAAGATATTGCAAAATGAACAATCCGCCTACCAGGCACGTAGCCACGATTTTAATTTGGGGGGGGGGCACCCCCCATTATAAAATGCGGTATGAGGAGGAGAGGTGGCCCCAAGCAAAATGACCGATTTCGGAGAGAGGGGCCGGTCCCAATGGGCGCCCCCCTGGCTACGTGCCTGCTGCGTACGCTGGATTGACTTTCTGGGAAAGATGCTCGCTTTCAGTTTGATGAAAACTTTTATGAATTTTGAATGTACGCACACCAATCATAGAAGTTTCGGGTTTCCGGAATTTTTTTTTTTTATGCGAAGCTACAAAGCTTTAAATTTGTACAATTTTGTATATGTGTCATATCGGATTTTTCATTATCAAATAAAAATATTTTGTAAACAATGGAAAACTTTTTGATTCTACTGCATGTCCAGTCTCTGCACAAGCTATACTAAGCCCACAACAGTTTGTATTTTATAACGGTCCAAAATGACGACTCTGCACAAGTCACAAAACGCGCACCTGATCAACAGCTATGTTGAGACTTTGTTCCAAAAATATAACTTCATTTGTTGCAAAATTTTTTCGGAGACACTTTTACGAGCGCACAAAGCAGCAAAATGTTTTGTTTGTAAGAATGAAAATGTTGACCAGATATGGTTGTTCAATCCTACCTGAAATCGCCCAATCAACACTTCCAGTCTGAAAAAGCCAGTGAGAAAAAATAATTTTGGCCCAATATTTACGTTACTAGTTCAGCAGTTGGTGGGTATGTTAACAATTTCGAGGCAAATCATCGGGGACCATAAAAGAAATGCCAGAGTACCACTTTAAAGGGGCACTGACACCCCAAAGGTCGTATTTATTTTTATTGTCTAAAACGATGCAAGTTGCAGTCATAGACACGCAAAAAAAACCGCATCGCGAAAAAAAGTTTTCCCGCGCGCGCGCGCGCCTTTTTATTTTTGGCGTTTGATTTTCCCGCCTCTCGCCTCCTCGCTTCTTTTGATCGGTGACGTCAAAAATCAGGAAATTTAGAAGCTTTGTAGGCGACATCTCTATAACATTTAATTACGGCAATCCTAAAACATGTTTTTTAACGCAATTGCGAACGCACTACGGCCCTTCTTTTTGAAATACCAAAAATCGGGAGTTCGTTGTGGTGCCGTCTCCTGGATTTGTATCCTCCAACGGAAAACAGGCGACACCGCTCAAAACCGGTCCGCCCCAACGCCGCCGCGCACTCCTTTCTTCCTCGCTTTGGGTCGCCATGGCAACAGCAGGGAGTGGTGAAAGGAAGTCGACTCTCAGGTCTCCGCAATTTTTGACGTCAAGGCACCGGCGCCGACCGCGCGGGAACTTCGAATTCGGCATTTGGAAATTGTTTTTTTACTTCACAAATACTGAATTCCCAAATTTCAAATTTTGAGGGTAATGTCCCGGCATTGTTTTCAATCGTTTCGGATAATAAAAAAAAATATGATTTTGATGTGTCAGTGCCCCTTTAAGGCTTTATAGGTTCACTGGCAATGAAGGCAATACTGCGCCACTCCTGGACGCCGAGCTAGCTCAGTGTCCAGGAGTGGCACAGCAGGGACTCTGGCAGACACAACTCCAAAGAGGAAGTGTCCCATGCACGGCAGTCTTCAGGCAACTGGAGAACCACTTGGCCATTGACCTTCGATTTAAGCTATTCAACAAACATGTTTATTACTCCGTGCAACTTCTTTTTCTGTGGCGCGACTATCGTTCAAAGCCTGCAGTCATCTCCTCGGGTGAGCAACGGGTGGCAGGGCCTCGTTTCGCAAAGCTCATAAAAAGTTGCCGGCACGGAAGAGATGCATCTGTCCTCCTTCGTACTGGTCAAAGCGCAAAGGCTGTTCGACGTGGGAGAATAAAACGGAGGTCGTAGGCATCCGGACGTAGGGCTCACCCTCTGCCTTGGGTGCAGTCACCTCCTTGGCCGAGGCCACGCGGCGGGCTTCGTCCTCCTGCCGCTGGCGCTGCTCCTCCATCGACACGCGCAGCGCCTGCGTAGGGTCTTTGTGTCACCTTCCGCCGTGCGCTGGCTCCGGCGGGGAATCCCGACAGACGAGACGGTTGGCAACAGAATGGGGACGGCAGGGCGTGTCTTTCTAACGCCTGGCCCTCAGCTTCTCGTAAACCTTCAGGATCTTTCTAATGCCCTTCAGCTTCTCGTGAACCTTCGGGATCTTTCTAATGCCCTTCAGCTTCTCGTGAACCTTCGGGATCTTTCTAATGCCCTTCAGTTTCCCGCGAACCTTCGGGATCTTTCTAATGCCCTTCAGTTTCTCGTGAACCTTCGGCACTTTTCTAATGCCCTTCAGCTTCTCGTGAACTTTCCGGATCTTTCTAATGCCCTTCAGTTTCTCGTGAACCTTCGGGATCTTTCTAATGCCCTTCAGTTTCTCGTGAACCTTCGGGATCTTTCTAATGCCCTTCAGCTTCTCGTGAACCTTTGGGATATTTCTAATGCCCTTCAGTTTCTCGCGAACCTTCGGGATCTTTCTAATGCCCTTCAGTTTCTCGTGAACCTTCGGGACCTTTCCAATGCCCTTCAGTTTCTCGTGAACCTTCGGGATCTTTCTAATGCCCTTCAGTTTCTCGCAAACCTCAAGCGCCTCCAGGAGGCGCTCAAGGTTTGCGAGAAGCTGAAGAGTATTTCTACGTCGAAGCATACGACGACGGTCCGGGTCACAATTTCTATATTTATGTAAAAAATGTGTGTGAAAACCACATTCTTGAAGAAGCATTCAAATGTATACAAACCTCGTAGCTAATTTTCTTCCTGAGATATAAAATTCGAAGCTCGAGTGTAGATTGCCAAGGTTTCGTTATGGCACTTTGCAGAGTCGTAAATTTCGCACCGAATCACGCACATGGTACTATTTTTTTCGACTTATTTTATGAAAGGTTACAACAAGTACAGTGAATAGTAAAAATTACAATAACAAATTTTACGCAAAAACGACTATGAAACACTTGAAGTAAACACGTTTTAGAGACACATTCCAGAATTATTTAAAAACAAACTACTTTGTATAAAATGGTGCAAAATGTATCAAAGTGAGCAACTTTAAATGCAGTTTACAAATATATAAAAAATACCTGCTTTGCCATTATCGTAGCGGTGTTATTAATCCGGAAACAGTTGATTTCGCTAAATGTGGTAAAAAAAGTTGAGATATCTAAAAAATCTCAACTTTTATTTCTTTAAAACTTTTCTTAATCATCCACAGTGTCTTGAACTAACTTTAAACTGCAAAATGTCGAGTTACATATGACCTCCAAAAGAAAAAAAAGTGCAACAAACCTTCACTCATATTGAGCTAGTTTGCTTTGCCGCACGACGTCTGCTCCAAAGAGACAATTTTTAAAACCGACAAAGGTTGTGCAGCCGTGCCACATTTTTCGTATATCCGTGTTGGAATATGCCTCCGCAAAGCGTTTGTGTGCTCGATGGTCCGAAAATTACTATGAGACGACAATCATTTCAATCATCGAGAATTGATAAAATCTACACAAGAATTTTTTTTGCTCTTCCCAGCATGTCTACTCGCTGGCAGACAAAGTAGATATGCCGGGATAGAAAAGACTCCGGAGGTTTTCGTCAGTGCGTCAAAGGGGATCCGCATTTTTTGTTTCCCGGTCTCGGGTGAAATAAGCTAGCCGTGAGTGCGGTCCCGAATGTCTTGTATAGCGTCATACTCCGGAAAGCTGACATTCCTTAAAAACTCAGGTTGGCTGCTATATGGGATTTCTGAGCCAGCCTGGTTGTGTTTGATGCAAAACGTCTCATATAGGAGCAGCACCGTGGCACCACTGTTTTGTCGCGTGCTTCCAAAAGAATCTACCCAAGTTGGAGATGCATTCAGACACCGTAATGTTGATAAGAACGACATTATACCCCATTCAAAAGCCTAAAGCGCGAGACACATGCGCGAAAAATCCGTCCCATCCGACGTCCGATCCGGCAGTACGACTGCCTGATCCGAAAAATTTGGTCGCTTCAGGCGTCGGATCGGCGATCCGACGTGCGTCCAACGCGCCAGATAGTTTCGCACGGCGGACGGACTGTCGGATGCGCCCAGCCAATGACAGCACAGCTAGCGCGAGCGTCATGATGACGTACTGGGTCTGGCGGGACGAACAAGAAAACGGGACGGGCGACGGGAGGCCGGACGCGTGGATCCCGCTGACCCATTCGAGAAAGATGGCCCCGGCAAAGAATGCACGCGCTAACGAGAACGAGCTTCTAACTTCGCTCGTGCAAGCTAAATTGTCAATCTGGGATCAGAGATCTGTGAACGCGGATCTCCGCTGGAGTAATTGGATCTCCTGGGCGGAGCCGAACGGATCGTCGTGTTCGCATGCAAGGTCGGAAGCGTGTGTCTCAAACTGTCGCGTGCGGCGATTCGGAGCGGCGTTCGGACTGTCGGATCGGACGTCGGATCGGACAATTCTGCAGTCCATGTGTCTCGCGCTTAACAAGCAACATCGGCGGTTGCTTTTTGGGCATGAAGCATGCCACAGACCTCGAGGAGCATGCTACGAGTGTAGTTACACGTGCAACACGTGCTGGTGTCTGCAACAGTGACTGTTCTACGGCAAAAGCCTAAAAGAAATGGCATCTTGCACGCGAGTTTGTCAATGCGTTATCGTTTATTTCTAATCTTTTACGCAGGGCAGGAGAGTTTGTGCGGCGCATATAGACCGACACGCGGGCTTGACGTCACGGCGCTGCGGTGGCGCTGCGATCGCGCCGGAGCCGGGGGTGTGGGCAAAAGGGCGCACGTTTCGCATGGGAGTCATAGCATTTCAGCATTTTGCGAAGCTGTGTTGCCGTTAATCTCACCGAAATGTGCACGAAAAGTAGCCGAGTGAGCTTCTACAAGTTCCCGGCAGACTCTGAAAGGCATAGAAGGTGGATGATATCCGTGGATCGAAAATTATGGTCGCCTCGCGCGAACGACCGTTCGTGCGGCAAGCACTTCCTTGGAGGCAAGTGTGGCTTCCATTTCAATCTCCGTCCCAAGGCTTTCTTATGTGCAGGGAAACCGTCGTCTGATCGAAACCAACAGGATTTTGTTCCCATGGTGTTTGCGCACAAAGCACCGGCCAAGCGCCCGTCGGAGGCTCGCTACGCCCGTGCTACCAAGCGTAAGGGGATCGGCGACAGAACGGCAGTATTGTAGGCGTTACCGAAAAAAAGTAACGAAATACGTTACTCGTTACTTGCAAATCAAAGGTATGCGTTATTGAGCTACGTTGACTAAAATTAAAAGGAACGCGTTACCGCTACCGATCAAAAGTAACGCACGTTACTCCTGCGTTACTTTTTAAATTATGATTTAACACGTTTTACGGTTTTGACGATGCAGGTATGCATAAGCTCATATATCAAGAAACATTATGTTCATGCAGAAACTGAACATAATTACTTTATCTCTTTTTACGGTTTAACCTAAATACTCACGAGAAAAAACGCAAAGAAAAACATGGCTTGATGCCTAAAGCACGGAAAAAATTGAAGTGTAATTTTAGTAACGAGTAATGTAACTACATCACTTGAAATAGTAACGTAAGTACGCTACCCGTTACTATGTCGAAAAAGTAACGAGTAGGTTACTATGTTACTGAAAAAAGTAATGCGTTCCTGGTAACGCCGTTACTTGAAACCTGTTACCACCAAGACTGCAGGACGGACAAAGCGCTACTGCTTCTCATGCCTTGTGGTCATGAGGGTAGGAAAAATAGTATAACTTGACTTGAAGACGCTGTGTGTATTATACACTTCCGCAGACCCACAGTCTGCTGATCCCGCCGGCAGTGCGGAAACTGACTCAAAGTAATCGTAGGCCTCTAGGGACTTGTACGCCTGCACCGTGTCGGCCGTGAACTGGCTTGGCGAAAAAACTAAACGACGACGTAAGCCGTCGACTTCGGTTGCAGCAACTTCACGTCGGAAGTCCAGCAGGCCTTGTTTACGGCATACGGATCCTCGTAGGCAACGCCGTCCACGCAAAGTTTGATTCGATACTGCTGCTTTTCAGGCTCGGGTAGCAAGCTCAAATAGTCGGGCATAGCATACGACATACGTTGCCAGGAAATACGACTCACAAATAAAGCTAGAAGCGTCCTTACAACGTCGACAACGAGCGCACGCCACACAGCGCAATGGCAAAAACACGGACAGCCAGGTCGCTTTTGCCCACATAGCTACCGCGCATGCGCGGCCTTCCGGCCGTGTTGGTAAACAGAGCCGCTCCGCGTGTCGGTCTATACCAACGTTCCCGACATTCTCCTCGATGCTCGGGTAATTTAGCAATGGGTCTGTTAGATTTAAAATTTTCTTTTTACTAATTTTATGCAATTTTTATTTTTGTGCTCAAATAAGTGTTTTCTTACTTTCCCTTGTGTAATAACAGGACACGGGTCTTCAAGGCAAATATACAAAAAAAATGAAATGAAATCTAAGTCCTCGCCGAACAACGAAGAAGCACTCTTTCTCCGTGCGACCCGAGCAGAGTTTGCGTCAAATGCCGACGCAACACACCTGTCTGATATGTGCTTGGAGTATGTGATCCAGCAATGGTGGGCTGGAATAATTTGCGTGGTGGCTATTATATTTGGTGGTAAGTCAAGAGCCCAATAGATGCATCGTCTTAAGCGCAAGCTTTCCGCTTTTGAGAACACTCGGTCGCATGCGCGGCCAAAGCCCGGTGCGGGGCAGCGAGCATACGCCGAAGGCGGAGCAACTACTCGGTTCTTAGCCTGTCACCAACTATACGGGGTGCTTCTGAGCTCTAATCCGGCAAGACAATTTTCGTAAGTACACCGATGAACAGCGCGCAATAGACCGATCTCACAAGGAGTTGCACGACGCCACCGCTGCCGCGGTGCATTCTGGTACCTGTAGTTCTCCCCAGTTTTCTGGCCGCGTTAAGGCGCGTTGTACGTCCGGCGTTTGGGAATTTTCAGGTTAGCACGAAACTTTTAGTTGGCCGTTTACTCACGGTTTTTAATGGGTGTCTTCACCCGTTCTGTGCCAAGGTGCTACAATAACAGCACCAGGCAAAAAGGCATCGGATTTTATGTCTTCCCGGAAGAAAGCAGCCCACGAAAAGAGTGTCTAAAACAGGTAAAGAGAGCGGTAGAAAAGCGGCAGGAAAAAGCGTTTTTAGATTTGTTTCGTTATTTGATTCAAAATTTATATTCACGCCATTGCACAATAACTAAAGAGTGCAAGCTTACACAGGGCATGAGACGTAGTATGGCGTACCAAAGTGTTCCGTACGTTGGAATCTTTCAGAGCACTCGCTCCGTAGCGGTATATCCGTTGGTCTATCTCAATCAGAACTTCCACACTGCCTTGCGGCGACCGTTTTTAATACAATGTTTGCTTAATGCATTTTGGTGGTTACAACTGTTATTGATACGACATGTTTTGAGCACAACTGTGCTTCAAAAGATCAGTACAATCACCGAAGAAAGAGCAGCGATTCTCGGTATGTATATATATATATAACTTGAAATAAAACAACTTTTTCAAAATCACTTATTTTTTTTTTTAGTGGGCTATTATTCCACAACCTGATTTTGCTGGCGTTACTGATCCATTCTGTATTAACACCAATCGACACAGCGGAAAAAAGCATTCTCCGTCGGTCAGCTTTTACCGTTCGGAGCTTGAGCAAACCAAATAAAATTGAATAGAAACTGTACACAAGAACTCATCTCTACCCGAAATTCTCAGGCATCTCTCATGGTTACGTTTCATTTTGATAAATGCGAGTTGTTACGGCTCGTCAGGCAGGTTCTTTTTGTAGATCGTTTCTTTGTGTGCAGGCTTCCCCCCACAGTTCATATGTACCCTTGTACAACCAGAATAGAACGAGTTTTAGAAAGCTATCGCTCTCCGAGAATGTCTATTGAGCTCTCCTTACTTCATTGTCGAGTAAAAGTTGTGCCCAAGCCTGTGCACTACATAGCTCGCTGTTCCGCGGTGCTACACTGGGCCGATGGTCCCTCGAATTTTGTGCTCTTTCATGTTGAGGTAGATATTCACTTGCTTCCAAGTTTATTGAGACGTAGGAGCACCCAAAGTGCTCGAGCGAGTAGTGGCCTTGTTGTTTTTGCCGTGGTTGCAGTAAAACCACCGCGTGAACGCAGCGGGTTCACGCGCGTTCACGTAGGCGAAGAAGCGGACGATGACGAAGCAGACGACAAAAGTGATTCTAAAGCGATAAGACGACTGAAACTGTTTGTCTGTTTTTTTTTTTGCGCCTGATGACAAACTAAGGCATCACAAACAACACAATCTTATAAAGTATGGATATGCAGGAGAATCCAAGCTAACACCAGGGCTTCCCAAACTATGATGTACGCCCACATGAGCCCTTTTCAGCCGGGAAGCCGGAGAGCGATGACTACAAGTAGCATGGCGGCGGCAATACTTCCCGAATGCGCGCGCCTGCGCAGTTCACTTGGTGGCATTGGTCTATTATACTTTTTATAAAGGTGCCTCATAGTGGTGCCCTGAGCATATTCAAATTTCATAAAAATAAATTAAAAAAAAAAAAAAAAAAATGAAGCCTATAATATATTTTTATTTTGTTCCTAGGCACAAACAGAGAAACAATAACAACAGTCTGGCTGACGCTGACACTCACATATGCTACTACCACACAGGCTCAGATCTGCTTTTGGGTCTCAAAGAAGTTTTTACGTTTTTGCTCTACATTGTGCCATCTTCGAGCAGCGGTGTGAACCGTACAATTTTTACCTCCTTTCCTCTCCGCGCGTAATAAAAAAAAAAAAAACTTTTTAGGGTGAAATTTTTTTTTCTGAAACTTAGACTCATTAACATACGATAGAAGTGCCACCTATAAATAGTTTTTTAAAAGTTTCGCCATGCTTCGTTGCTTAGTTAACTTATATAAATTTCGTCAAAGCTCGAAAAGCGCTCCAAACCACCTTGCAGACAGCGCACACTTCCGCGAAGCTTTTGTCGAGGGAGGTGCCTCACCAGGGCCAGCTCGGGGTCCTCGTTGGGGTCGACGCCAAACTCGAAGCCGGCAGCGCCGAGGCCGATGGCGCCCGTGCCGTCCTCTCCCTGGATGACGGGCGAGCTCATGAGGGCGTCCGACAGGTGGGGCCCCGGGGGGACAGTCACCAGGTGCGAGCCGCTGCCCTCCTTGCCGTTGAGCGTGTTCACAAAGTGCGCCAGCTTCTCCGTGTTGCTCTGCTCCTCCCCAAAGTTCACCACGTCCACGTTCACCTTCTCCTTCTTCAGTCTCTTGGCCAGCTTGGTCAGCTGTGAACAGGGGCCGCCCAAACCGTCTTTTGAAATTGACTCAGTCTCGCTCCTTAGTAAAGCGTGCCATGGCGCTACATCGACGCCAGGAACAGCGTCGACAGAAACGTAACTTGGCGCGGATTAAGTGCCGTGTCGCTAGCGTACTGCAAAGTCGGCGCTGCAAATACGATGTCAGCGCAATTACTGGTACTGACAATAGCGCCAAAGTACAGCTCCGCTGCATGTGCGAGCGGACACTAAAGGTCCTGTTCCTCTAAATTGGAAAACCTACACATATCCGGCATGCAATCTCAGTAGACGTTGGCCACTTGCATCCAGTGTTGCTGAGTGTTATCAACCGACACGGCCTCGAGTAGATCCGGGTCACTCAACTCTTGAGTGTCGTAAATAAATTAATTAATTAATATCGCAAATGGAGCAATGCTGAAAAAGATAGGTTTTTGAACGCCAAGGTACTCTGGGACTCGGATCCAGTAAATTTTGGAGCACGGCATAAGGGGGTTCATGGGGTCAATTTAGAGGAAAGAAGCCTTCTCAAGCATTTTGGCAGGGCATGAAGGCAGACATCGGTGGTCCTGGCAGCCACCAATGTCTGCCTCCAATCCAACATTGGCAGCCACCGATGTTGGGTTCAAATGCTTCTCACTTTTTTGTGATGGTGCCGGCAATAGTGCAAATGGAAAGTAAGCTCGCATGCAATGCCACTGACCCGAAAGCTCCTTTGTCACGGCGTAACTTCACGGATTAAAACAGACTATTTTTTCTATTCCCTCCTTCGACCAGCTTGACGACGTAGTTGCAGGGCAGTGACGGTAGTGAAATACGGCTCGTGGATTGGGCAATCCGTGAGCTGTTTTTCAACACCAGCGTGCGGCTGTGACGAACATTTGCACATCCAATCAGCATTAGATTGTGTGGCTGTTAGTTCTGGCTTCAAGTTGAGAGCCTGAATGCTGCTCATTTTCTTTCATTTTTATCTACGACTGCTACCGCAGTGAGAAAAATGAATATGCGTTTCATAGGTCGTAAATGGTCGGGGATTAATTAATGAAAGTAAGAAAATAAAAAGTAATAAAAACAACACCACACCTTACTTGGAAACATCAGTACTTAGATTTTTGTTTAGCTTCACTAAGCAAAAGTCTGGTGTAGTGCGCTGTATAAAACAAAACAAAAAAAACAACAAATAACTGAACAGCTTCAAAGCGTCCTGGCACTATGAACACAGCCAACGTTTCGCCAGCAATCCGTTTTTTCCAGTTTGTCTTTTTTTTAATCTTTTATCTGAACCACCAATGCCGGCACTTGCGATTTGCGCCACGCCGAACACCGCCTATACTCCGCTTCATGCTTCATGATAACTAGGCGGACTGTGGAGTGGCCAGATGGGAAAGTGTTTCAATGATTGTGCATGAGAACACGCCGCGGCAATGACAGCCACTCTATCGGGACATCTTGCCACTCACTGCAGTCATCCCGCCATTTGGCGACACCAGGCTTCTGGCTAGATACCCGGATAGGGTTTCTAGAGAACTGCATGAGGCCTTCGGAATCCAGGCAAAAAGCAAAAAATGCACAAGGGACACGTCCCTTCCCTTATCGGGGAATAAGTATTCCTTTTTGTTACAGGGGTTAAACAGATCTCAGGAGAGATTATGTGTTCTATCGAAGCTATATATATGATTGTTTTCACAAATAAAAACCAGTTGCAAGTGCGCTCTGTCTGTCTACTTCCTCGTCCTTGTGTTTTTTACGCTTCTTCAGGTGAACTGTGGAGGCTAGGGCCCCGCGACCCAATAAGAGCGTTGGAGTGAGGCATGTAACCCGACGTCACAGGAGCATTTATGTCACCACGCCAAATGCGAGGCACGAGGCCCGCAGGAACCGGCTGTCGTCTGCTGGCCAAGAGTCGTCTGCTCTGAAACCAACCAACTTCAGGTGAACGTCCACCGCAGCGACATATCCGTCCGCTAGAGCAGCGAGCACTCTGGGAACAGTTCATGACACAACCCTACGCTCAATTTAGTCGCGAATCTGTGATGGGTGCTAATGCAAGGGCAAAGTGCAATGTTTTAAGCGGATATGATCAAATACACAGCTGCGAGTACCAACGGCCACTGCATTACAAGGCAAGAAAAATAGAGCGGATATGGATGTGGCATTTAAATATAATTTAAACTCATAAATTAGTGATTATTTATTCTTTATTTTTCATATCTTCTCACTATAGATGGAATCCCACGAGTTCAATTGCCGTTAAAGACCGACGACCAGTTCGCGCTTTCCACTTTTCGCCCGCTTCCTCCTCTCCCTCCTACCCTTTCCACCCATGCCCGCCCCTCTTGGTCCCTTCTTTCCATCCTTCGCTTCCCTCGCCCGAAGGGGTGGGGGGAGGAGAGTCTTCTGCCTTGCAGAATCTCGAGTCTGGTCGTCGGCCTTGAAAAGAAAATGAAGCCTGGGACCACTTCTTGTCATAGAGGGCTCTGTTGCTGTGGCAGTAAAAAGGCCCTGATGGCCTCGACCATGGAGTGTTATCACGTGCCTTGCTCCGGCGTCCTTATTGGTTCGCAAGAGCCGCAGCCTCCACAGTCCGCCAAGTTATGGTGAAGTATAGATGTTGTCAAGACCTGCTTACTCTCCACCTCAACGTCACACTAAGCACTCGATAGGGGGCAATGCGACCACCGATTTGCTCTCTCTCTCATTTGTTATCCTATTTGTATGACCTTGTTGGCACGGCCAATAGCCAGCCGTGTCCAGAAACCAAGTGTTACGTTTAGCTCTGGAAAAGGGGAACAAGCCTTGCATCTCGGTGATGTGCCACCGTGCACCCACCTCCTTTGTGTCCGTCTCGATCGGGCTGCCCACGAACACCACAATGCGCATCTTGTGGTTCTTGCCTTGGCGATGCTTGAGCACCAACTGCGCCAGAAAGCCGCCATGCAGTCGGCGCCTCGCACAGTGCCAGTCAGTTCGTCGAACGATACTTCATCGACAGATCGTTTCGTCGACACTACGATGTTTTATCAAAAATAGCCCGCGACGTGCGTTCACGGGACTTGTGTCGACGAAACGCTTGTCGATGAAAAGATGCAGACGAAACGCGTTTCGACGTACGTGAGCGACCCGGATGGCCGTGAGCAGGTTCGTGTCTCCCTTGGGCTGCACCTGATGCAGCTTGGACAGCAGGCGCCCCACGTCCGTCGTCAGCGTGGCCAGAACCTCGGAGCTGCGCGGGGTGCCGGAGTCTGAGCCCGGGGCCCAGCGCTTCTATCGCGTGCTTGCACTCACCTCGCCAAGGTAAGCAGGCCGACGTTGTTCTCGGGGTTCGATCGCGTCTTGGAGTGGCACACCAAACTCACCGCGTCCTGCTGGGCCTGCAGCCGGGTCGGTATGAAGTCGCCATTCCGCATGTATTCGCTGTTATCCACGCTGAAAGACCCGAGGAGATACCGCTGAAAACACTGACACTAGGCCTGCGCTCGAGCAAGTCACGGAAGTCGAGCTACCGGAGATACCGGAGCGCTTTTGAGGGACAAGATGAACGCGCAGGGAGCCCCTTACCAGACAACAGTGCTTTCGAGGACCATGGTTCTTTAACTTGTGAATCGCCGGAATGAGAAGCGACCCAAGATCTTCAATACGACCAACCGTGACTGGCGAAATTGGCGAAATACGGCAGCGACTATCTGCTGCCCTCCAGCACCCGAAACAACTAAATGTCAACGTTGTCAGATGGCAGCAACAGCAGCACTGCCGACCGCTAAATAGCTGGCAGAAGTAGCCAAAATGTTTAGCCAAGGTCATAAAAATAAAAAGAGTAGTCATAAAAACCAGACTTTCGAAAATGTGTATGTGCATTTATTAGAAATATTGGCTCAAATGTAAATTAATTTAGCGTTGAGAGGTATGCGCTGATCCTTTTCCGCCCAGTGGCGGCGGGTCGGTCGCGTTCGATCTTGGCGCGTAATTCAAAATTACGCGGAAGTTGCCGACGGACTCGCGTGTTCAAGGTGTTTATTGGTGAAACATTGATCATATAGCCGAGAGCCTGAGGTAACCAAAATGCAGAAGCCCGTGCAGCAGTGTGCTGGTTACCAATGTTACTGGAGCAAGCTCCGTTTCGCAGGTGGCAGTCACGAGAACTAGCGGCGCTGCAGTAGGATCTTGCTTCCCTGTCTCGCGCGTCGTCTGCTATACTTCGTTTCAGCTTAACTGCAGACGCAGTCGACGCTACAAGCGCGAGCTCTGGACTTTCAGCGTGCCTGCCAAGCACGGGCGCTCGTGCACTGCAAGCACTGTTCAGGGCCGCAGGCTCGCGCTTGTGTCATCGGCTGCGTCTGGACTTGAGCTGAAATGAAGTATACCACCGTGTTGAGAGCTTCCTCGTCTTTTTCTTTTCTTCCCTTTTTTTTACTTCCATGTATACTGTAACAAAAAAAAAAAAAATGATGAAGATGAGGTGTACACCACAGAGATCAGAGTCAGCGCATTGTGAGTGTGACCTAGCTCTCTTGCATGCATGCGAGAGGTCACACTCACAATGCGCTGACTCTGATCTCTGTGGTGTATTACACCTCACCTTCATCATCTTTTTTTTGCTATTATATACATGGAAGTAAAAAAAAAAGGAACAAAAGAAAAAGAAGAGGAAGTTTTAAGCCACAATATGCCCAAGTGTCGTTACTCCGAAGCGTAGCTTATTTAATGACACTACTCATGCCCTTGTTCAAGGAGCTTGTAATAGGCCCGTAGCTCTCAAGTTTTGAGCAGCGCTCCAGGCGAGTAAAATAGAATATTTGGCTCGCGTTTCGAACGGGCGTCGTCACGCTTCCCGACTGCAGTTTTTTTATACTCAGTTCCATTCTGAGTGTCAGGGTAGCAGAGGCTACAAGAGCGAGCTCCGAGCTTGCAGTGTCCCTTCCAAGCACGCGCGCTCGTGCAGTGCGAGCATCGTTCAGGGGAACATGTTTTTGCAAGTAGCTTCAGCTTCGCTATCACGTAAAGTGAAACATGGGCTCACGGAAGCTATGAAAGAACGCAATAAAATTATAAAGCTGAGTGGGACACTGAGGCCGCGAGCTGCATTATTATTTTATTTTAGTTTTTTTTAGACGTTTTATTATCACGCGTCTACAGATGGTGACAGATGCTTGCATTCGAACGTGGCACGTGCAAAATCGCAGAGCCTCTGCAAAATCGAACGTTACAGCGCCGCCTGGATGGTGCTGCCGGCATAACATGGTCGCGTCTCGCGGACGCGCTCGCGCCCCCTGCCCGAGAGCAACGGGTCTATACCTGAAGAGGCCATGACGTAAACCCCGTGGGTTCCATAATCCACTACCTTTCGACGCCTCCCTCATCCTCATTGTTCCCACTAGTGCCACGAAATTAGCTACGCTTCAGCGTAGCGAGACTTGGCCATTTTGTGGCTTAAAATCATGGTTGCCAGTTATCTGAAGCTTTATCTGAAATCACAGGAAACGCTTTTTTGTCCTCCACAAATGTTTAAACAGCTTGCGACAAAGCAAAGTAATATTACGTGAGCCTCCAACATCGAATCTAATGCTGAGGAAGTCGCACTTTTAAATAATGACGATCAGCAGTTGCGTCTGCTCTGCCCAAGCACCAAAATGGCGGCGCTCACAACAATGTAGGGGAACGGAGTACCGATACTCTAAGCGCAGCTCATTTAGCGGCTCTAGTTCCCGCGAACCTCCTTTCCCCTGAGCGAAACTGAAACTAAATATGAATAATACACCATTATTATAGCTTACTTAGTTATAACCAACTACGCATGATGAGAGAAGGAAGCGGCCGGGTAAAATAAAGCCCCTTGATGAAAGCGTTTTTTACAAGTACCGCCAACCATTGTTGTGGAAGCGCGCGAGACACGTGCCATGAGCGGGTGCTCCGCCGCCATTCGCTTCCAAGGCCCGCTCATTTCAGTGCTGCGCCGCCATTTGCTTCCAAGGGCCGCTCGAGACATGGGCCTTGTGCACTCGCGCATTTGACGCTACTTGCAAGACAAGCCCAAACACATCGAGGGGCTTTAGGGTAAAAGAAACGCGGGTTTTATGAGTGACCGTTTTAACCGTCTCAAAAGAGAGAACGCCAGCTTGCGCTGTTTCAAAAAGATCCAAAGAAAAGAGGCGGCACGCTGTGTTCTTTGTGATTGTGCGTCTAATTTATATACAGGTATATTTGAAAATCGACGATGGATGTCGATCGTCTCGAGGTAATGTAACGTAATAACATTATATAAATAATAACCATAATGAAGACTTAACGACTCAATTTTTCAATTCATGGATTGTATGGCGGTAGCCTATTGTATACTTACTGTCGATGAAGAGTAATATGAGAAGACGAAGTAATGATTAAATGATGAGGCTCTATAAGGACGACGACATTATTAGGTATCGAACCACAACGTACGGGGCCAGACTTGTTTCAAGTATCGTGTACCCAAAGAGTTTTCTTCACCCGTAACAGAATATGGTAGAATCAATGAGGATGCTGCTTTACAACTGTACGTGGAACATGAAAACTGCACTCTGCGAAAGCGCAGCTTATTCATTAATATGAAGGACAGATTTCTAGCAGTATCCCCTGATTGACCCTTGGAACCAATGGCCTCGTTGACGTAAAGTGTCCACGTTCCAAAAGATTCTTATAGCCTATTGAAACCGCAAAAGAGTATGAGGCGAAAAATAAAGAAAAGGAAGCCTGGTGTGAAAGGTCCAAATCACCACCATAGCTTCTGCTACCAAATACAAGGGCAGCTACACAATGCACAAAGAGAGTTTTGTGATTTTGTTATATTTACACTCAAGGGCATTGATATCCATTGTATTCAGAGGGATGACACCTCCTGGTCAAACAACATAGAGCCTTTTCTACTCAAGTTTTACAGGAAAGGCCGAACTTCCGCTGAAATTTCTCACGTAGACGAGTTGTCCGATCGAATAAACTGCCATTACTCCCATCTGGGAATCTCTCGATCTTCGTTCGTAGGCCATAGTGTCATGAGATCGAGGGGTGGGGCTCTTCGTCCGCCGAAAATTGCTTCGGCCGGTGTTTTTCTCGTAGAAGATGAGACCGTCGCATGTTGCCAGAACAAGAACCTGACGATTCTTCACTGAACTGCTTCTTCCGTAAGCTTCAAGAGGGCTTTCTTCGTTTCACACACCATCTGTTCGGCTTGCCCACTAGTTGCAGGATGATGTGGTGCCTGATGCCGTCTTTATTTTTCTCAAAAACTTGTATATTTTATTTGAAAGATGATGTGGCGCGTTAACAGAGAAAAGTATTTTCAGTAGGCCAAAAGTAGCAAAAAGAGAGCGTAGAACGTCAATGACGCATTTGGACGTCGTGGCATGCATCGTGTAAACTTCCAATCACTTACAGTATGCATCGACCATGACTCCGCAGATGCGGATACGTTTCGCCACCCACCAACTGAATAGTGGATTGTTTTCAGTTACTGTTCATGATGGCGCTGAACTTGAGGAAGACTTCGAGTCTTTCCGCAAAGTTAGCCCAGGTGCCAACATTTTTGTCGAAAGCGGTAAGTGCTCTAAACGTCGGTAGCGACGCGCTGTGCTTGACACTTGACGCATACCATTCGCTGGCAAGAAACTTGCTTGTTCGTCTGCCACGAGTCGTCCGATGTCAGGTCATCACCACAACTCCACGTCCCGACAAAACAGGTCTTCATTGTCCACATGTCCATAGTTAGCAATCATGTGAACTCATAAATTCTTGAACGCTCATCACTTGCCGTCACTAAACGCCGCTCAATCATAGCGTCTTCACTACAAATAAACGTCTTCCTATTTATACTCATGCTTTTCATCATATTCCTCCTAAGCTGTACTTACAACATAATGTGTGTCGGTACATCCGAAAATATTGCAACGGCCGTTTGTTTTCTAGGAACTATAATGTAACAACCTTAAAACATCTTCCGGATCCCGTGAAACACAATATTTTGTGACGTCACTTTTCAGTCGTCATTATAATGTTGAGGTAAATACCGTAAATCGCAAAGCAGTTACCTAGACGTCCGCTTCCACTGGTGTCGTGGAAGATTGAGTCTACAGAGCGTGCATTCTTGCAGAAAAATTTTTCATTGACAGAATATTGACACGTAAATTAACAATTGATTCCTTCTTGGTAAGATTTATTGCGAAAGCCCGTGGCAAACGCCGAACCTAGAGTGCCTCAATGTCCTTTTGTTTAGGGTGATGCCATCATTTGTAGTACCCAATGCCCACAGCCCGCGCTCACAAAGAAAATACAAAGAAATCGCAGGAAACAAAATGTCGCTGTAGCACAGTCAGCGCTACGAGCACAAGCAGGGACACGCTCTTTCACGCGCTTGAGAACAAAAATAAAAATAAGTGTTCGAAACAAAATGGCCAGATGTCATCACCCCAAGCAAAGCACACATGAAGGCACCCTAGCCGAACCGCATGTCCCTTTATCAGCCTGACATTCTCGCATACATGAGTTCGCTGGGCCACGCTTTGAGCCAGCTGAGCACAGCTGGTAGCGGCGTGAGCAAGGTAACGATGGGAATGTGATGGTGCTTGAGCCATCCTACCGTGAACCAATATTTCAGCCACCCCACGGGGGCGTGTCACCATCTATAGGTTGAACTAACGCCATGTTCAAGATGAATCCCGGAGAAAAGCTCACCGGAGAAAAGCTCACCGGAGAAAAGCTCACCGGAGATAAGCTCACCGGAGAAAAGCTCACCGCAAAACCGGTGGATGCGGAAAAAAGCTCACCGGCCATTGAGCGTATGCGGAGAAAATTTGCTCACAGATATTTTTGCTTCTTTTTATATGGAGGCTGTTGGATCGAGCGTAACATATATCAATTTGCTATCATTAAAATTCGTCAGCTTTGTAAAAAATAAAATGTCCTCTTTTGTAATATTTGTTAAGCTTATTGGGTATATTGCTTCCAAATTAATAATTGCGGGAGAGTGTTTTTTGTGGCTTTCTATGCAACGAAAGCCTAACTAAAATCTTTATGAACTTAAAAACAGGAAAAAGATAAAAAAAAAAACAAAACAAAAAAAAAACGTAATGATGACTGCCTAAAACCTAAAAATCAAAGGTGTAGATGCCGAAAATCCAAAAGTGCATGCGCAACAACACGGTGCCTGAAATTCTCTTTGAAGCTTTTGTTAGAATTTATTTATTTTTATTTAGGAATACTGCAGGCCAATTGCGGCCCAAGCAGGATTCGGGGTTACAAAAGTCATCTGAAAGCAGGATAAAGCTGTCAATAGGATATCGAGGCTTCTTTTTTTCCACGGACATGCACGCTTTCTAGCCGTTCGTGCTTCCACGGACATGCACGCTTTCTAGCCGTTCGTGCTGCATAGTGTTTCCACACGTTCCCTTTGTGTGATAGCGCCTTCTACGGTGAGCCACCCATGACCCTCAGAGCTGCGCACTGTCACCGTTGTTACTCGTGAGCTATATAAGAACTAGTCTTTTGTAAGGTAGGTAGCGAATTGGGCGAGTTGGTAAACGTTATACATGATGCAAACCGCGCAAACGACGACGACGGAGTGAAGACAACAAACACGACACGACGAAGCTGTTCTCGCAACTAAAGTTTTGTCAGTGAAATTAACAGAAAGAAAACAGCGTAGCCGACACTGATGACATCAACAAACATCTACTTATCTATTAGGCACTACACAATATTTGGACCTCAAGCGATTCACACACCGCTATTCATATTGGCTCGCAAAAAACAAACCTCTTTATCTGACAGAAGTACCGACGGCGCACCCTCAGCTGTCAATAAATTGTTGCCTTTTTTACCGGTGTACGATGTTCTGATTTTATACTTGCGGCTTCAATAATTTACAGAATGGGTGATTACTAATTTCTGAGGAAATAGTAAATATGCCCATGAACCTCAAGAATATTACAAAAACGAGGACATGTTTTTAATGAAGTGACGAATTCGAATTGTGTTAAATTGCCAAGTTTGACGCAGAATCAAGCTAAGCTAAGAAAATATCGGTGAGCTTTTCTCCGCATCTGCCGGTTTTGCGATAAGCTTTTCTCCGGTGAGCTTATCTCCGGTGAGCTTTTCTCCGGTGAGCTTTTCTCCGGTGAGCTTTTCTCCGCCGCCCGTTCAAGATGGCTGCTGTGGGACCGCAGCCGATTTTGATGCCTTTCAGTGCTATTTTTTTCGTTTCGTTTCGGGGGTGATGCCGTTTTCAGTAAACACGGCTGAACACACTGCGCGGTGTGGCTGGGCACGCAGTTTTCTGCAACTACGTAGTTTGATGCGTAAATCTTTTTATAATATTGATTGATTGATTGATTGATTAAGGTTTCATGGCTCAGGGGCTACTAAGGCAAAATGGTGAAAAAGCATAAACTATTGTGGGAGTAAGGGTTTGGAAGAAAGAGATATAGTAGATGATGATGTGATAAAACTATGCATATAAGACTGTATAATTGTATAGAGGATGGGCATGAGTTCAGATTATATTTTAAAATCATATAGCTGGTGCATAAGGCTGATGTCATTAAAGGGGCCATGAAACAAATTTTAGGTTGGGATGAATGATTTTAAATTGGGACTTTACTAATCGCATATCGTTTAGTTGGACAAAAGAAAGAGGCTAGAAAGTCAAAAGCCAGCTTTTCGGTACGAACATTTGAAAACATAGCGGACTATTTTGTACCTTCTTGCCTTCGAAAGCTCTCCGCCTTTTCACTATGATACATCCGCGGTTCCAAAAGCGCGTCACCGGCGCCAAACTGACGTCAGCAGAGCCCAGCTCACGCATTGTACACGAGAACTGCGTCACTTGGACGTGTGCGCTCGTCAAAAATCAATCCGTCGACGAATATTTGGATTCGCGTTCGTGGCAAATCAGTGCCCTGACGGAGCTTATTGTCACTGGGGAATGACAAGTTCTATGGTGTGCATAAAAAGCACGGTGGAACCTAGGAGTCATCGCACCGGTGCCGAAGGAATGTCACGACTAGGGTGCCTCAATGACCTTCTGTTTAGAGTGATGCCATCCTTTGTACTACCCGATGCCGACAGCACGCGCTCACGGGAAAAATACAAAGAAATCGACGAAAACAAAATGTCGCCATAGCGCAGTCAGTGTCACAGACGTGTGCAGGGACACGCTCTTTCACGCGCTGCTGAACAAAAAATAAATGTAAAAGTGGGAACAAAATGGCCAGATGTCTCCACCGTAAGCAAAGCGCACATGAAGGCACTCTAGTCACGACCACGAGATTTCACAATTCGCATTTGAGTTGAGGATTAAAGCTAAGGAAAAAGAAGTAGGAAAATCGTTTTATGACCCCTTTAAGAAAATTAAACACACAAGTATGCGATATCAGCGGTTTATTACAAACTAAAATGGCTAAGTGAAGGGGAGTACGTTCTTCATATATTTGCCAATTTGGTTTTAAGACGTTCTTCTTCATGTTTGGTGTATTAAAGTAGGATGTGTGATATTTTTAGAGAAATGTTGCAGTGCTCACACTCTGGGGAATCCCCTCCACGCAAGCGATGCTCCTGGGCCCGTTTTCTCTAACGCGAACCGTGGGCTAAAGGCCGATGACCAGACTCGAGATTCTGCAAGGCAGAAGATCCTCCTCACCATGGGGAGGAGGAAACGGGCAACGGTAGACAAGGTAGAAGGGGGGAGAGGAGGAAGGGGGCAAAAAGTGGAAAGCGCGAACTGGGCGTCGGTTTTTAAAGTTAACTATTGTCCCTAGAAGAGGGAATTCTAGGTCACGTGACTGGGAGAGCAGGGGTGCCGAGGGAAGAGCAGTACCTAAAAGCAAAATGGCCACAACGTCGCTTAATGAGGGCTAATAGTTATTCTTGGTTCTGCTGAACATTCATTTCGATCCGGCTGTTATATTAATGACGCACCATTAAACTCTTCAGCAGTCCGCGATCCAAGACATATGACGGCACATAAGCTTTGCAAGTGTTTTTATGGCGAGTAAAAAAAAAATGTTTTGCAAACGAATGCTGGTATATATTTATACTGACGCGTTTAATTTGTTACACTATGCACGCCAACTCGTGAGCAGCGATTACTTTGCGAAGAAAGGGGGTTATCCTTGATAAAGTCTTTGTTCCAGGTGAACAGCTGGGACATTGTACTGTTTTTTTTGTTCGCAGTGCGCCGACAGTATGCCGACAGCATCGAGGTTTCTACATATTCCCAGTGGCCAGCAATTCACCGGTGACGAGAAGCTTAGCTCCTCGTCACCGGTGGATCGGTTCGGAGAAAGGAAAAGGGGCAAACAGTTGAGATCAGCAGGAATCGCAGAAACGTGCGTCGCAAGGAACAAAAACGAGACTACAGCACCGGTGTTACCAGACTGGAAGGCACATGGGAAAGTTATGCATTGTTTATGGCAAAACATATTGAAGGAAATGTTTCTTACATTTTCGAATATTCGCCGTCAAACTCTAGCATAGTAGCTAAAATTTCTTCGTACCATCTGAAGTAAATAAATTGGTCTTCAAGTACAACATTACTATATTTGACTTAAAATACCATACTAGATCGATAAAAACTGGTAGAAAAAGAGGATAAACAAAATGACTGGCTTGTTTCACCAATAGATGCCCAATCAAAAATAATTATTGTTGTTCTATATCCAGGCGTTTATTACAGTACCTAGGTACTTTTTCCTTCCTAGGCACCGTGGTTTACCAAAATGGGTTTACCGTCGCTTCGAGAAAACCGGCCCTGGGTGAGACGCATATGACCAATCCGTGGCCGTCACAAGACCACCTCATAAAAACGTTCCTGATGCTGGCCCCTCTCCAAATTATTTACAGAAGGTTTTACAACATGCAGTTTGTTATGTTTTATTATGCCCCTGAAGTTGCAACTTTGTTTGAATGCAAAACTTCAAGGGGGCGCGGTAGTGTTGTATGGCAGTTTATGTGTATGTGTGTCTACCATTCTCTAAGTTGCAGAAGTTTCAGTACAATTGACCATTGCATTACCAGCGGAAGATGATCTCAATCTGCTTGTATAAAGCAGCGATAACATTATATTGTAATTCTAGAACAAGATTTCTGCCGCGCTTCAGTGATATATGTATTCATATTGTGCTCAAGGAATCCGTGTAAACAATTGAGTGGCGAAGCCTTTTTTTCAATATATAGTCAACAGATAACAACAGACCATAGAGATCTGCTGTCAGTATAGTGGCTGCATTGTGGATCCTCTTGACCTGCTTCACAGGTGACCCTATCATAGTGCAGCCAACCTCGAGGTGCTCGAAGGCACAATTCCTTGTGCTTGGTTTTTAGAAGACCCCCAGAGACTGGCATCAACCTTACGGTCTGAGGGCGGAGCTGCTAGCACCATTCCTGCTGAGGTTGAGGGGGACAAAATATGGTCCAGAGATGACCGTGCTCCAGTTTTCGCCGTTTGCCGTTCAGGTCCCTGTCGCACGGCTTCAGCATAGGAACCCAATGACTGAAACGAGTAGCGTCTTTTGACCATCTGGATAGCTGATGCTTTCCTTTGTTTTGATGGTCAGGATCTTTTTATCCTGCTTCCACAGAGGGAATGCACGTGAGTACGCATGATGGGGTCCTTTCCAGTTCATGGGCAAACTTAGTGGGGAAATTTTTCGGCTAAATTTAGCGGGACAATTTTTCCGCTATATTTACCGGAAAATCGTTTCGCTAAATTTGGCAGAGAAAATTTGTCTCGCTAAATTTAGCGATACATTTTTGAGCTAAATTTAACTGGAAATAGTTTCCCGCTAAATATAGCGGGGAAAGCTTTCCGTTAAATTTAGCGGGGACTTTTTTCCGCTAAACGTAGCGGGAACCTTTTTCAGCTAAATTTAGCAGGAAAATTTCCCCGTCATATTAAGGGGGAACATGGGCCCGAGTTTCAAAATTTTTTGAAAAAGTCATTTTTCAATTTTGAAGCTTTCGGTTTCAAAAACTAATTATACAACCTTACACTAAATTTCATAACCATGCGCCAAATAGTTATGTTAATATAAAATATTTTTGACACAATGTGAGGCAGTAACAAAGTAAAGGAGTTCAATGTTTGAATGCATTTTTCTCAGTTCCACTTTTTGCTGCAAATGTCATACGAAAAAATCATTTGTTCAAAGGTAAAATTATTCTGATACCACAATCAAGATGTTTCTGAACTGAAATTTACTGGGGAATCGGGCTATCTACCTTATTTTGTTTTACATTAAAGTCCTTATTGAGAAAAAGCAATGTTTTCAAAAATTGACATAGGACAGATATGCATCTCATATTTTGAGGTAACCACTCTTCCTGAAATATACACATTTGAGTTATAAAAACTAGATAGCCCGAAGTCCCACATCCCCCACTTTATACTCAAGCAGTTAAAATGGTGCTTAATAGCTTTATTTGCATATCAGGTTTCTTAACGAAGAGTGACACATCTTCTTATGTAGGTATCTAAAGTTGTCCTAGAGAGCTGAAAGCTTGCACAGTACACCTACACCTGAAGTTAAATCTCCTCCTGCAAATTTCATTCCGATCACTTGAGTAGTTTAGAAGTTCAACCTCTAGCCAGTGTCCCCCCTCAAGCGTGGCAAATTTCCCGCTAAATTTAGGCGCCATGTTGCGTCACGAGTGACGTCACGTCGTAATCCTCGCGACGTCACACGTGACGTTTCGTGTGACGTCATTAGGGGAACGTCCCATAATGCAACGTGCGGCTACGCCGTCAGCGACGCCGCTCAAGCTGGAAATGGGCACCTAAGAGCTGCACTCCAAAAAATCATGATGTAGAAAACCCGAGACTGTGGTAAAAGCAGGGAAACGGTGTCGGAGAAGAAAGACAGGGGAAGAGAACGTCTCAAACTCAACTACTGCGTTTATTTCCACAATGTCTTATATACCCCCAACCTAACCACCAACCACCGACGTCACAAGGTCAACCTTTGTTATCTCTACAGTACTATCCACACTGGTCTTCATCTCAACCGTAAACGGTGACCTCAATCCCGAACTGAAAGCTTAGGATCTTGAACAAAACAAACACAACAAAACACACACACGGGAAACTAGAACTGCTATGACCCCAGAATATGACTCATTGAACGTTCACTTACAACTATTACAAAAAAAAACAAAAAAAAACCTTTACATTTTGAAAAACTTCTTGGAACTACTTCCGAGTTGCATCGAAGCATGGCTGATACAATTACCGATGGATTTGATACGAACAGTCTCTCTTATGAGCCTCTTAGTGTTGTTGCGTTCTCTGTGAATAATGTCAGTTTGCGACCAATGTGCCGTACAATCGTTACACTCACTAATGTGTTTAGCAATCTCTGAATTGGGTGCGTTTATTTTTACATTTCTTTTGTGCTCTATGTATCATTTACACACCTTGCTGTTTGTCTCACATACTTGAAACCGCATTCCAGTGGTATTTCATAGACCACCCCTTCCTTGCGATCAACCGACTTATCATGTTGCGCTTTCTGACACACTTCCTGACTCGTCTGAAACGGTGTCAAACGGTTCAGCTTAAAGTCGCACTGCTCTTCTTTTTTTTTATAAGTGACCGATTTTATAACTACAGCGACGGAACCTGCATGCTTCGGGGTCCATGGTGACGCTGCTCACCAAACACCTACAAGTGTAGCTGCCTCCTGCGGGGCCTCCAATAATATTCGCTGACAGGAGCCCAACGACACGTCAGTCAACTTCGTACGTTGCATCAGGTTATCGAGATTGATTCACGAATTCTTACCAAATTGTTTTCCATTTCGCTGTTTGAAGGTCGCTCGGAATGAGACAGATTGTCAAACAACCTTTTCTTAGTAAAAAAAAAAAACATTTAAACGTGACTTTTGCACATAAAAGCTTTCTTATAAGCCTTCTGTTGCGTAACAATCGTTGCCGCCGCCTTTTTGCTTCAACAGGAAACAAAAGTTCACTGCCGCACCTCGTTCGTATAAATTAGCCATCACAGTAGCTTAGGTTATTCATTGTATCGCAAAATAAAAGTAATCGGTTTGTGTTGGTCAGAACACGAAACAATTAATTACTCATGTAACCATGTCACTCAGCAGATGGCCTTGCCATTGCTTAACCTTATATCGTTTGTGTGCACATTTAAGTAAACAACCAACAAACAAGCATGAACACGTCTGTCCTAGCAGCAACAAGTTGGGCGATCCTTGTCCGAAGATGTCAGCAGACCTGGGAGAAAGTTCAGGTGCTGCACTTTGCAAAGAGTAAGACGCCTAGGCGGGTACCCTATCCTTTGGTTTGTTTATAATCAAGTTTCTAATACTGGCATTTTTGTAATTTCTAGCAGGAGAAGATCGAGCGAAGACGCAGGTTGGACACGGGCAGGAGGTTAAAGCCGGCAATTGGTCCCGAGCCTGATGCCGAGCATCATTCAACGCGTTCGTTGGACACGAGACCTTGCCGAACGTTGACACAGCCCTCGTGTCCAATCTGCGTCTTCGCTCGATCTCAGTCTGATGACGACAAAATTATATGCACAGGTTTTGGTTATTCCAGATGGTGTTGGCAGCGCTACAAAGGGAGAACCTTCTAGGAAAGCTCTTCGGCGTCGCTGTCGATGCAGCTGTCATGTTTCGGCCATTGGTCGTGCTCTGTGTTCATAAATGAAACCCATAACAAAATATCAAGATATGCACTCGTTGTCAAACCAAAAACGTACACAGTTGGCCCTAGAAATCATGAGCACAAAGAAGGGACTGCCGAGTCGGCCGAAGGGCAACAGGTGGTGCTGCAGTCACGCAAACACGGCGGGGACAAGATTACCTCTTAGGAGCTACCTTCGTAGTGACTCTAGGCAACAGAGTGCTCCCAATGCGTGCTTTGAAATCGCCATTGCTGGGCTTTAGTTCTTCACCGGTCAAGCATGACTTTGCGCAAAGAGTTTTTTTTTTTACTCGCTCGTTGTGAGCAGCGTTATTGTTTATTCACATTATTCTAAGCGTCAATAGCGGTTTAAGAAGCTGAACTGGCAAGTATAATAAATTAGAGTGGCTGTCTAATGTCTTTATACAAACCACAACTTTCTGGCGACTACCCGCGATATTGAAGTATGAAAACAGCTTGGGAACCCTAGCTCTCTGAACAATCACGACAACGCAGCGTCCTATGAAGTGGGTTTACAACTTTCGCCGTCGATCACTCGTACTAATTATTTTTTTTAGCACCCACTGTACCTTACATATTAGCTGTGATTTCTTGTTTCTAAGTTTTTCTTAAGCACGCAGACTGGATGACATTCCGTTTCACAAGTTGTCTTCAATTTTAGCAAAGGCGCTAGAAAGTGACGGCGCAAAATACGTTTGTCGACCTTGAGCTTCCCCGATTGCGCAGGGAGGGCACACTCGAAAGAGACGCACTCGTGCTTACCAAAGACTTCTACAGTCAAACCTCGTTATATTGAACAGCGCGAGGACCGTGAAATAGTTCGATATAGTCAAAATTCAATATACAAAGTCACACACAAAAAGAGCGTCAAAGTACAGCGCGATTTAATCAGTAAAAGGCTAACGGCAAAAAATGACTAGTACTCACGTGAAGCGTTAAGGTGAACTACTTATTCCGACGAAAAAATCTGCCGCAGCGTAGATTGCTGCATGGAGCTGATCGCATGCCTTATTACAGCCCGCTCCACTGTCTCCAAGCGGTCCACCAGCGCCAGATCACTACCGTCGATTGCACTGCAGTAGCGGCGTAAAAGCGAGACCGTCTTCCCGACAATGTTGTAACAGGCTTTGAAGCGTTACAGCCACCCGCTACTTGCGGCGACGTTTTATGCTTGGTGGATGAACGCGAAGTCCTTTGCTTTCTGTTGAAGCATCGGCCTGATGCCGGAATGTTCCGAGCCCTTGCGTCCATAAACCACTTGTGAAGTGATTTTTCCACCTTTTCGAAGGCTGGTGTCCGAACACGGTGTGCGCCGGAGTGCTTGCTTCGTTCAGCCTTCGGTTTGATGTCACTTTTCGTCTTCAGCAGCGTGCTCAAATTGCTTCGCGGTATGTTGTACGCTTCGGCAACGCTGGACATCTTTTCTCCTTTTTCAACGCGGCGGATGATTTCAAGCTTCGTCGCGAACGTCACGGACGTATGTTTCTTTACGATCGTTGCCGTCGCCACATGCGGTTGATGCAACGTCAGAGGAACGAACCCGGAGCCACGAAACTGTACAGGGCTTGAAAAGAGCGATGCTGGCGATAGGATTGAGCTGACTGGACTGAGCCCGAATGTCGCCGAATCTGGATGGCGTTCCCGGCACCAGAGTCATAAAGCTAAATCAAATTCGCAAACGCCTGCTGCGCCACCACTATCCTACGATGTGTTGCCAGTGTTGCGGGAAAGCCCGCGTATCATCCGATGTGCTGCGGGAAAGCCTGCCGCCTGTCTCCGGAGCGCAACTTTCCGGTGCTGCGGAGTTCGATATATTCATTTTTTAACCGACCAAGTTTGCTATAAAAAATTTAAAATGCATGTAATTTTTATGGTAGTTCGACAACGATTCGATATAAGCAATAATTTTATATATCCGTGTTCGATATAATGAGGTTTGACTGTAGTATTGCGTTGGAAGCAAACACGTGCGCTGTACTTTTGCGTTAGCGTTGCGTGCTCCACACTGCACATGTGCACCGTCGCCATGTCGCAATCCAAGACACACCTTAGGATCCACACTCTCGCAATGTGAAACACGCAACGCTAACGCACACCCACAGTGCTTGCTTTTGTTTGTATACGCAATGCTCAAACTCGCTATAAAAAGTAAGCTACAATAATTCGCAGCTTGAAAAAAATCGCGGGGCGTGGTTTATTGTGCTTTCTTGCTTCGTGATTCGTTCTTACAGCTAATCCTGCAATCTGATTGGCTGATGAGCGATTAGAAGCTGCTGTGAACTTGTCATGTCCCGCGGTTTTTTTTTAGCTGTCAGTGACAGTACTAAAGAGAGCTTGCGAGACGATTATTATAGAATTTGTTGTGGATATACGGCACGAGTCCTGCTTTTATGAAAAATGTTTCCCGATTGTAGTCAAAGCTGTCATAGAAGAAACCATAAATAATGTTGTCATTGTTAACTTGCCAAAGAAACAGTTTAGACATAGTTGAACGTGAGAGCGTTGGTTTTGATGACTTGTTACAGAAAGACTAAACAGAAAGGACGGTCAAGGACGGATCTTTCGATTTTCAACAACATGTAGCGTTTTTTTTATTAGAAGTTGGCATCGAGAGCAGTGGACCATGAGGGAAAGGGGGGGAAGGAAAGGACAAGTGAAAGAAGGGAAGGAGAGGGAAAGGAGGAAAAGCGCGAAGGAAAGGAAAAGTGAAACAAGAAAGAGAGGAGGGGAGAAGGTCGGGGCTGCAGGAGAGTGAGGATCTGTTATCCTAGTACGACAAGAAGCGGGGGTCGGCATCAGAAGCCCAGGAAGTTGTTCCTGGCGTTTGCATCGGTTCCTGCTTGGGCCGTCAACGGTGAACCTGGCTGTGGAGAGGGAGTTGGGCGTCAAGGCGCCGGGAGCAAAGGTATTCCACACCCCAGCACCACTTCCGCTTCCATCGAGCAGGTTTTCTCAACCCACTCCCAAGGCTTCAAGTTCACCAGAGAGGACCCTTCAGACGGGAAACTGCAGTTCCTCGATCTGCGCCTGAACACCAATCCCAATGAACTCTGCTGGGGTTTCCAGCAGCGGTCCAAGAAGCCCGTGCTACCGATCGGAAGCAACCATTCGAAAACTGTGAAGTCCGGGATCGGTAAGATCCCTCCTTGCCCCATTCCGTGCCAAATCTTGCCCCAACTTTTCTCAAACCAGCTTAACTGCCCAAATCTGTCGCCTCCAGAAGGCGGGCTATCCACACGACCTCCTTGCGACATCCCTAAAATCTCTGACCTCCCAGCCTCACCCCGACCGTGCCAGACCGCCTCGACCAAAAAAGTTCGCAGTAATCCCTTACCACCACAACACACCACATCGCCCGAGGGCAGCGGCCCGCTGGTACAATGTCAATGTAGCCTTATCATGCCAGTTCCGATTAGGTTCCATGTGCCGCGTCGTGAACGATCCCCAGCGCCATTCACAAGCAGGGTGTGCAAAGAAACACAAAACAGGCTTCATTCCCTGCGCAACGGGTCGCGTGTACTCAATCCCCCTGTCGAGCGGCGCCGAGTATATCGGTTAAACGGGTCGCTGCATGAATGACAGACTGGGCGAGCATGACGGGGAAATCAAAAAAGGGGACACTGAGTCCCAGCATCCCATTCTCCGCCATAGAGATGCATGCTCTTCGTGTGAGGACCAGCTTCACAATGCACGGATCCTAGGCTCACATAGAGACCGCTACAGGTGCGAGATAATTGAAGCATACGCCATGAAACAGGCATCTCAAAACATTTCGTCTCCCTCGCTTGTCCTTTCAGAGAGGGAGGCGGCTTATCTGCGGCCCCAACTGGCGGCCTTGACGCGGGCCCAAGGAGCCCTTGCTCACTGACAACGCGGCGATGCAGCGCCGCTCTGTGTCTCAAGATGAGCCCCCTCTTCCCCTTCCCCTCCTCCTAACCTTACCGGGCTGCGTATTTCCAAACGGCGTAACAACTTCCTGAGTTTCTCATGCCGACCCCCCCTTCTTGTCGTACTAGGCTAACAGATCCTCGCTCTCCTGCAGCCCCGACCTTCTCCCCTCCTCTCTCTTCCTTCTTTCACTTGTCCTTTCCTTCCCCCTCTCCCTCCCTTCTTTCACTTGTCCTTTCCTTCCCCCCTTTCCCTCATGGCCCACCGCTCTTGATGCCAACTTCTAATAAAAAAAACGCTACATGTTGTTGAAACTTGAAAGCTGTCCGTCCTTGTCCATCCTTTCTGTAACAAGTAAACAGTTCAGCTTAGATAATATATTTTTCTAAACACGCAGCGCACTCTTCACGATCTAAGCAATGCGGCCAGGCTCTTTAAATCGACCGCAAAATTCGGTTTCTTAATTTGTCGCGCTACGATCTTGTGCAGCGTTGCCGACAGAAGGTGCATGTTTTTTTGTAAAATTTGCAACGAGCGAATTTACTTGAGAAAAAAAAAGTAAAAAAAGAAAAAGGCTTAAAATGCAGTGAAGCCCCCGGTCTTCAAACAATACGGCGCCGTTTCACACGAGAGACAAGAGATGGCGCAAGCGGTCGCGATGCCAACGGCTCTGGACGCCAACTACCACCAACGACCGAGCACACAGCACTGAGAGCCGGCGTTTAGCAGGTCATTCCCACACAAACGGTTCGTCCTCGAACGCATCAACGACGCCACTGCGCATGCGCGCGCGAGTCGTTCGGGGCATTGGGAGGCTCTTCTCGTTTGTTTCTCCCATTCCAGCCACTGGAGTCACCACCCCAATGCAGCCAGCACCGTTAGCCACCATAGCACCGTTCACAACTCGGGTAAAAAAAAAGATGGCGGTCAGTTCGCCGACGCCGACTGAGCCGAGCGTTATGCTAGGAAAGCGGGAGGCGTTTCGCCATCCTGTTAGTCTGCGTCATTTGAGAGGTTGAACTAAATCATTTCGAGGACTGCTCGCAATGGCAAGCGATCGTGAATGCTGTAAACTGCGCATGCTAGTCAATTTTTTGCGATCTGCAGGGAGACTAGCTGCCATGGCGACCGCGGACAGACGAAATGACTTGGTTCGACGGCACACAACATTATCTATCGTTCAAGATGTTGGAAACATACCACATATCGTTATAGATACTTTTTACTCTATCTAGCTTCAGTTCTTGAAATTCTGACCGGCAAAGTCACGTCGGCCGTCTTGTTTGCATCGGCTGTACGCCGAAAACACGAGCTGCCACGGATTCACATGTTGCAGAATGTTTCACACGTTTCCTAGAAGATGGCGACACCAGTCAAACAAATCATCATCATAGTGCCCCACATCCTTACCAAGCCAGTCATGTGATTTAAAAGTCCCTCTCCTAGGTACTGCGGCTAACTTTTGCCGCGGTTAGTACTTCGAGCAAACGGGCCCTGGTATAGTTACAAGGCGCTTAAAAACTAGAAATAATGTTGTACCAAAGCAGGCATGCTCAAATACTTCCTGGTCCATTGCAAAAACTACAAAATCATGAGTATCTTCACCCGCACTTGCCCCACCTTAGCCCGTCGTGCGTCTTTACCATCTCTAATGCCCTTATATATATCTAAGTAGCCTTTGCGGTGGACCAGCAAGTAACGTTTGCACCGATAGTTTATTCTTTGCCTACCTGAAACGTCAAACAGGAGTCCAGGGAGCAGTCTTCCAGCTGCGTCCACAAAGAGTGTTGTGCCCGACACGTAAGACGCTCCCGCCGAGAGCAAGAAGCAGACAGCAGAAGACACCTGAGGAAGAGGTTTAGCCAAACTCAAATTTAGAAGTCTTGCATAACAAAGCGAAGAAGGGCGTCTGGCAGGTCTTAAACGAGGACGGACAATCAATTTGGACCAACTGGGAAAATTTTAGACCTGCCACCAGTGTCTTGGTTAGATGGCAAGTTCTGCTCAACAAGCCTACGTCAAATTGCGGCACCTCAGCCGGGATTCCAACCCACCACCTGGGGCTCTGTTGGATAGCACTTTGCCTCAAACCCACCTAGACGGCTAAGAGGCTTAGCGCCTCCAAGCAATCACAGATTCGGGGGTGGAAAGTTTAATGCACACGGTTTTGCGAATATTACTTAGTCTGATGCAACAAGCTTTCCGTATACTCGTTGAGACCAAGAGCGATATTCAATAATATCAAATATAAAGGTAGGAAAAGGGGGGGGGGGGGCGGGGCGGCATACTTCAGTTCTCGATTTCTTAAATATTTTGTCCTGATCTAAAAAGAAGAGGAAAAACCTAAATATATATATATTTTTTTTATTTTGAGGGAATTCAGGCTGCTTTTTACTTGAAAAGGCATTTATTATTTGCTTTGAGCTGAAACCCCAATATTTCTGCGAATCGAACACAAACCTCTTGTGGCTTCCCTGTCCTTTTGGCAGCGGTTCGTCCTCGCGCTTGATCAAAAAAGTCCCCTTTGTAGTTTTTTGCTGCCGTAGCGGAGTAGATGGGTCCCTACATGAACAAAGAAAGTGTGCTGGTGAACTGTCCCAGAACCCGGCGTATACCCAACACTCACGGGAGCGACCACGTTGATCCTAACTCCACTTTCGGCCCATTCCACGGCCAGAGAACGCGTCAGATTCTCCACACCAGCTCGCGCAGCTCCAGAATGTCTGCAAGAGAATCGTTGCTTCATCCCAAACTCAACTCACAGGAAAGAAAGAAAAGATCGCTCACGATGCCAAGGGAAAGCCACGCGTATTGTCCATCGTGATGTTGACAATCGATCCGCCATGCTCTTTCATCCACTGGCTGTAAGCTGTCCACCCCATGTGCAAAACATTAAGTGGATCGTAAACATGCAACTACTACGGATAGAAGTACCACGTTTTCTGGTGTACCCTAAAACCACATTCGTATTGCTCACACATCACACAAGACGTGATGGTCGCTGCAGACATGAGGGCAGAATGATCTGCGGAGACGCTTTTTGCAAACATACACGTGCATGACGAAAATAATCCCTGGAGAAGGGGAACAAGAGGGACAAAGGACAAACCTCCAAACACAGCTAGGTGACTGGTGAGCGACCGAAAAAAAATTCGCCTGGTCCGGGTATCGAACCTGAGACCTCTCCATTACAGGTGGAGCACTCTACCAACTGAGCGAACCAGGGGCACGCTTGTTTCGACATGTCGGCAGACGGTTTCAGTGCAACCATTGTGAAAGATCGGTCATGCAAGAAAAATACACATCAGAAAGTGTCTACAGGCTGTCTTTTGGAGAACCTACTAGTGGTGTGAACTAAGGTTAGAGGTGAAATCTTACGCGGTACTCAGTCTATCTGAAGGTACGGTCTATAAAAGGATTTGTTTGTTTCCATGTTGTTCATGACGAGACTGGAAGGCTCTCGCGATTGGCAGTACATTGGTGAAAAGTTATGAATAATACAGCCTCTTTGGGGGCTAATAAGGCAGGCATTTTTCTAGATGTGCGCTGCTTGATAATTTGTTTATGTGTGGATAATTCACTAGGCGCGGAGTGCACGATGGGCAGGCTCTCTAACGGAAAATATTGCTTTTCCAACCGAAATTTTACAAGCCTTTTAATGGGTTTTTGGATGTTTAGATGATTAATTGGTTTAACATTATTCTCAGCACACGAATAAGAGAATTCCAATTTTTACAGATGTCCACAAAACATTTAAATTAATAAACGCTGTTCTCACTGCAACAACCCAAAAACGGAATCCGAGTCAGACAGCTGCAGTGTGTGTGTGTTTTATAGCAACGCGTGGCGCATAGGACTTTATAGACGCTTTGCAGCAGCTGCGCATAGGCGCCGCCATAACCGACCTTCAGTTCTTGTTTCCTCCTATTACATTTACTTCACCTCATCGTTACCATAGCGGGGCAGGTTATTGCCATTTTAGCTTCTACAGTGTCCTTCTCACAGCATTGGCCTTTCTGGAGGCTTGTCAACGCCCGCTTTAGTGGCTCGGCATATGGGAAAGGCAAGAGAAGGTCAGCAATGGCGGCTGTAATTTGCGCGTGTGTAAAGCTTCTATATTACACCCAGTGTTTGACTGTTTGTCTATCATGATAATGATGTCAGAGTTTTTCATATGCTAAAAAGAAAACAAAATTATACCTTTCTGGAAATACTATTACGGTTAAACTGTGTTTTTGTTGTCATCATAGCGTTAATTGGGGGCATACATTAGGTACTTCGATTGGTATTAATAATAATATTGAAATTCAGCTATTGTAATACATAATTTTTCAAGCGTTGCTTATGATCTAATTTCAAACGCGCAAACAAATATGACAATCAAGTGTGGTAATTATCATCACTGGTGCCAATTGTAGCATTTTTAATTACTAAGTTATAAAATAAAAATAGTCTGAAGTCAATGAAAACATTCCAGCTATTGTGAGAAATCCACGTAAAATGACTTTAATTGTGGTTAAGATATATTTTTCTATCAAAGTTGCGACTTTTGACAATCAGCAAAGCGTGAATCGCCGCCAATATCCTTCCAAACCAAAAGACTAAAAAAAAATGCATTATTAATTTTTTTTATAACATTTAGTTACTTTCATTTTTACACTCCGTCGTTTTTTCCAATCTCAGCCTTTCCAGTTCGAAGGAACGCCTACTTGCTTGCACGCCTCATAACTGCAGCACGTTTCGTTGGCGTTGGAAGCTGGTGAAACAGTAGTGAGCCTTAGTATTGCGTATACGAGCGAACGCAAGTGCTGTGTGTTTGCGTTAGCTTTGCGTGTTCCACACTGCGCGTGCACGGAGCCCAAAATTGCGGTCTTGGATGGCGCATGGCGAAAATAATGAGGCGCACGCACAACGTTGGACTTGCAACTCTAATGCAATTGCATACCACTTGCGTTTGCTTCTGTGCGCAATACTAAAACTCTCCAGCAAGGTACAATCCCATACCGGCTGCAGCACTACGTTGGGACAGTGAAGAGCGTTGTTTGCATTCGGAAATGAGATTTCGCGAGCCATGATCGCGAGCAGTTCCGCCGTGCCCGCTGAGCAGGAGAATCGGGGGACCCTCACTAGAGCGCTTCCCGTTTCCGCTGCGGGAGGGCGAGTATTGAGCTGGAGACGCGAGATTATCAGGAGGTACCATTGGCCGAAAGTGGGCTGGGCACGGGCTGGGCCAGAAGCCGGAAATAATACCCTGGTGGTGGTCGCAAGAAACAAACCTGATAAGTGCATCAGAGTAACTCTCGGTAACTGAAAATATGGTACACGTGATATTTCAGTCATGCTCATTTAAAATGATGGCGGAAGAGTGCGACTAGCGAAGCGATCGACATAGTTCTTACGCCAAGCGCCGAGGGCCGGGATTCCACCGTCCGAGCGGTCACACTCTGTCCGAGCAAAACAGAGTTGAGCGGCGCATTCGTCTCTTACATCTTTTTGCATGATCATGATCGAAATATCACGTGCATCCTATTTTCGACCACAAAGAGTTACTAAATCTCACTCTTACGCTCTTATTGAAACCATATACGAACATATACCTTTGATCAGAACTGTTTCTCGCTACCACCGCCAGGGGATTCTTTTCTGCTTTTGGTTGGTCAAGAGAGTATGCCAATTGCCCTCTTTCCGAGTCTGACGCACGCCCTGGCTCTGCCCGCGCCTCCCATTGACCAACCTCTCTCTATACACTGCTCTGAGTAACATCAGAGCCAGGTATAAAGAGAGTTTGGTCAATGGGAGGCGCGGGCAGAGCCAGGACGTGCGTCAGACTCGGAAAGAGGGCAATTGGCATGCTCTCTTGACCAACCAGAAGCCGAAAAGAATCCCCTAGCGGTGGTAGCGAGAAACAGTTCTGGTCAAAGGTATATGTTCGTATTTTAATAAGCACGTAAGAGTGAAGTGTAGTAACTCTTCATGGTTGAAAATAGGATTCACGTGTTGCTTTGATCATGATCATGCAGAAACATGTAAGAAACGAATGCGCCGTTCAACTCTGTTTTGCTCGGACACAGTGTTACCGCTCAAACGACAGATTCCCGGCCCTTGGCGCTTGGCGTAAGGATTATGTCGATCGTTTCGCTAGTCGCACTCTTCCGCCATCATTTTAAATGAGCAAGATTGAAACATCACGTGTATCATATTTTCACGGGGTCATGTGACGTCACCGGGGTAACGTGACCCCTGTGAGGTCACGTTACGATGACATCATTGTCATCGTCACTGATGACGCCGTCATCACCTGACTTCATCAGTAACAATGCAAATGCTGATGACGTCATCAGTGACGTTACGCGTCCCATAATGCACCGCGCGGTTACGCCGACGTTGCTCAAGCCGGAAATGGGTGCTTAAGAGCTGCGCTCTAAAAAGAGAAAACTCCTTGAAACATTGTGTGAATAAATACCTCTGTTGCTGTTCACACTTCTATATAACACTTATTATATAGGGAGATTCTGCTGTTTAACTTGACTTTTGTCTTTTATAGCTGTATACTTGCGTATGAAATCATATTTTTATTTTTTACAGCAGCAGGAACTCTCGGGCCTGGGAGAGACAGTGTATAAGCCTTGCTACACGACGGGCCCTCGAAGCAATCGTGGTGCAGAAAGTAGCTGTGGAGTACAGATAGGTTGGACAGAAAGGAAAGCGAAAGTTCAGTTCGCTTGCAGTGTGCAAGCTGATAAGCAGCGAGTGAGCTATTCCAGCTCAAATAATAAACAGTTTTTGTTGCACCGGCTGTACTTGGAAAAGTTTTCTAGCGTAATGACATTTTCAAAGCCGCAGCTAGCCATTGTTCCTGCCTACTCACGTCAGAGTGAAGACTACAGCCACATAACACAGGTGCAGTGGATAGGATGAATTTGCACATCATACTTAGCAAAACTGGAACTTTTTCTGGAAAACTTGTAGGAACCCTGATCAGTATTGGCGATGACCTTGTGGTCCTCTTTCATTTTCCCCCTCTCCCAGCACTTGCACCTGCTGTCCAATGCTGCCTCATGTCACCTGACCCCCTTTAAGTGATAAGGATGTCTCATCATCCCCATCTGTCCTCCCAAAGAGTGAAAGGTTAGGTGGTGCTGGGAATGAGGTTTGAGTGACCAAAATGATGAGCGGTAATAGCTGGGGGCTTTCGAACCAAGCCCGACATGCTGGTTGACTGGGCTGGGAACTCTAGCAGTCCTATAGGTTGTTCTCTCATCCAGCTGTAGAAGGATGAAGGTGACCTTAACAACCCTGAAGTCACTGAGCACCTCCCTAACCCCAAGTTTAATATACACACAATTCTGGGAACAACTGTTCATTTATCATCATGATTGCTGCTGCATTTACTGGGTTGGTAGGCATTTACGAAGCATGGTGTCATTGGGAGTTACTGCACAATTGCCTGTGTCCTCATCTGGTTCGATGGAACATCGGCAGGCATTGTTCGTATCCACAGTCCTGACTCCAAACTCGCATTGGGTATGGTGCGAGAGCCCCAGCCTTTTTGTCACTTTGACTCACTTGTAGCCAGTGCTGTCCTGATCATCAAACGTTTGCCTCTGACGTGACAGATTAGTATTATGAGATGTTATCGTGAAATGTGCCATGTGACATTGGGTAGCACCGGACAGCAGGAGATGGGTACGAGGCCATCAGTAACACCAATCAGGGTTCCTATAACTATGCATCAAGTTACACATTTAAATAACAAAAGCAACCGTCAGCATGTGGTTAATCCGAAACAAGGAAGGGAGTCTTTTTCATTTTCCAACGACGCTGGAAACAAGTTGAGTCCTCTCGAGGCCTGTGAGCGATTCATTCGATATTTTAGTGAAGTCTTCTCAGAGGGCCTGTTTCCTCTTCCGGATTACTACCCTGATTATAGTATGTATGAAGAGATGCCTCAACTAACCATTTCTGCAACTGGCGTTTCGATACTCATTGACGAACAACACTCAAACTCCGCTCCCAGCCCAGATAAAATTTCGATGAAGCTTCTCAAACTATGCAAGCACGAGTGCTCAACCCTCCTTTCCCTGATTTTTTAACAATCCTTAGACACGGGCGAAATTCCCGAAGACTGGAAGCACGTGCAGGTAATTCCAATACACAAAAATAATTCAAAGAATGAATTTGGTAACTACAGGCCAATATCGGTAACAAGTGTCTCTAGTAAGCTCATGGAGCATATAGTATTTTCTAACGTTATGAATCACTTATGCATTAACAACTTTATTTTTGTAAACCAGCACGGTTTCCGGCGATCCCACTCCTATGAAACGCAACTTTTTGAATTCAGCAATGATATTCATGAAAACCTGCATTCCCGCTTAGAAACGCACGCCATTTTTATTGATTTCAAAAAAGCCTTTGACAAAGTACCTCATCACCGCCTTATGTTAAAACTTCGCTCGTTAAGAATAGACCCGTTTGTAACGAACTGGATTGCAGGCTTCCTTTCTAACCGAACCCAATGTATTCATTATCAAAGTAAAGATTCGTCACCCCAACACGTAAAATCGGGCGTGCCTCAGGGAACCGTGCCTGGACCACTGCTTTTTTCTTATATATGTCAACGACCTGCCTACCCGTATTCAGTCCACGATAAGATTATGCGCCGACGACTGTGTTTTATACCGGAAAATACAGGGCCTGGATGACTGTACGCTTTTGCAGAGTGATCTGACATGTCTTGAGGCGTGGTGTGAAGAGTGGCAGTTGCAAATTAACGTTTCCAAAACAAAATATCTGAACTTCAATAATAAACACGCATCAACACAATTTAACTACACCCTTTTCAGTGTTCCCATAGAAAATGTTCATACATATAAATATCTTGGACTTCATTTCACGCCCAACCTTTCGTGGGAACCTCATATTAACCACGTCACGGCAAAGGCTAATCAAACTTTAGGCTTTTTAAGACGTCACTTACACCTGGCAACACGGGAAACAAAACTGATTGCATACACATCTCTTTTTCGTCCCAAGCTGGAATACGCATCTCTCATCTGGAACCCGCATCGGTCATATCTTATTGACAAGTTAGAAGCCATTCAAAACCGTGCCATCTGCTTCGTTCTCCGCAATTACACCCGTACAAGTAGAACAACACTAAAACAACAAACTAATATACCCCTTCTTGCTGACCGACGTAAAATAACACGACTAACTGCCCTTCATCACATGCAATATCCTTCACCCTCAAAGAAAGAAAAATTGTGCCCAGCTGCCCTCCATGTCTCGGCACGCACAGACAACTCACAGAAACTTCAGCTTGCCACTCCTAGAACTAACACTTTCAAATTTTCTCCCTTACAGTTATTTATATCAAACTGGAATTCCCTCCCCGACGACATCGTGACAGTAAAAGAGCCCATTAGATTTTGTTCCGCAATTGCCACTCTTCACAATATGTAAAAAAGAGCGGAAGGAGGAAAACATTCCTAACTCTTGTTGACTTGTATCTGTATTGTTGTTTTTGCCCCCCCTTATGTAAAGCCCCTACCGGGCGCTATAAGGGTATAATAAATGAAATGAAATAATAAATGAAATATGTCCTGAGAATGAACGAAGAATGTCCTGAGGGGGCCTACCCAGGACATACGAAGGATGTGCAATGGACGAACAAATGGATCCTGTTTGGACTGCTTGAGGATGAGTTGGGGACTACTTGAGGATGTCCAGTCATCCCAACTTGGACATCCTGAGGATGTGCATAGGGTGTCTTTGTGTTGTCTGGAAGGTTCGATAGCTGCTTCTCTTGAGTTTGGTTGTGTTTGATTAGCTTCTAGCTTGAGCCACCCACACTGGTCGGTGCGTTGGCTATTTACCTTGGCTGCTTTTCGCCGAAAAACCTCTGGACCACACTGAAGGAGTTGAGCTGATTTCGTAATTACTTGATTCCTGAAAACCTGCTTGCTGCATGCGGTTAATGAGGGAAATTGTCTGCGTTCAAAACGTGGGGGAAGCGACTTGCCAAGTTAGAAGTTATGACCTATCGCGCCCTCCAATATTTATATCATACCCCCGTTTAAGCCAGCAGCAATATACGTCTATATTGCTCAGGTTGACCGGGCAAAAAAAATACTTATTTTCTCCGTTCAGGATTCACAGTCAAGTTCAATGCAGAGAGGTTCTGCGTGAATCTTTGATGAAGACTCTCTTCAGTTTGTCCGCATTCGTCTCCTTGCTACCGGCTAGAACCATTTGGCTGAGTTTAAGTAGTGTCTCTCTGTCTCACAAATATTCTTTTACTCAGCAGTTCACTTAATAGCTAGTCAACTAAGCTTGTATTTCAGCCTGAAGAATATACGAATACGTATTGCCTTTAGTGGGACCATAGTACATAATATAATACATAACCCGCTCATCAAAATGACTTCTCGATTGCTACTAAAACCTGAATTGAAATACGAGTATCAGCTGCTTCGTAGGGCGCCGGCGGGTTAACATGTTCCTTGGCTCAAGAAGCACTTGCTTAATTTTCGTAATTTTCCTGCAGCCTATGTTGTTGACCGAGCAGACGACTGAAACTGTTTCTTAAACACGGATACGCACAAAAGCTCGCTTTCGCGGACCGATAAGTCGCATGGTTCAGACATGCGAGTTAGCTGAAGATCACTCTCGGTGGAACAGTTCTGTAGTCATCGCCGTTTTCTTTAGCTGATCAAAACTGATTAAAGTCTATTACCGTCTTTCTAGAGCCCATAATTTCGGTTTTGAACGAAATCTCCGAAACGAAAGCTTGACACGAAAAGAACAAAAAACACTGGGAAAACATGTGCACCAGCTACACTTGACCGTTGCAGTTCAAATACCTATGAAATTAGGCACTGAAGAAGAGAAAATGTGTTAAATTGAATGCGCCATCCGTTTTGGCGGTCGAGCCGAGCCGACGCGACCTGGACCCAGCCGCCATGTTTGTTTGGAGGTGGCGCCCCCTATAGGTCGCTGGAGTCGCGAATATAGTCCTGAAATTACAATTTCTGCTGTTGTTCATTATCCCGTTTGTGGTCCTAAGACATGAGAACAAGGTTATGAATTGCACGTTTTGCATTGTGCACCAGAAGTTGCTCATGTACGCATGTTTTCTGATGTGTGACAGCAAACCTCAAAATTAATGTCGAGTTCTCATGTAAGTGTAGAATGTGCAGTTTGGAAAAGCACAGCACAACTAATCAAATTTGAATTATCGCAGGTCGTAGTATTTTTTCATAGCAGAGCCCTAAGCAGCGGGGACCTCACTGGGGCTCATCATTGTGCACAAATTTACAAACTAAGTCCTCTTTTCAAAAGGCGACCAACACAAGGACATGCTTTTTAAGGCGCTTCTGCTGCAGATGTGGAGGTAGGAATCATGTTCAAACCTCATTTATTGGTTATCCTAAGCCAACCTTCCGCAGTAAAACGAGCCGGAAAAATTGGCGCCTGCACATATAATGCTCCAACCTTCATTGAATGTGCACTGAGCAGGTTATTTTTTTTCCTGTAATCTTTGAAAGCGCAGTAATCTTTCTGCACAGAATGACGTGTAAAAACTTTTCAAAGTCAAAGTTCGGCACGTTTGCAGACGACGGAGTTAGCGACGCGACTATGGTACCTTCTCCCGATAGGCACAACAAGCAGACTAAGCAGTTTGTTGTCTGCTTACTGCGTCTATCGATAGATGGCGCCACAAGCACATGGCGTCGCTAGGTCATCAGGGAATGCACCAAACATTGACTCTGGAGTTTTTTTGCTCTAATAGTTTACAGAGAGAAAACTGGGCTTTGCAATTTCACACTGTAACACTTACCCACTCAGTGCACATTCGGTGAAAGTTTAGGTGTTTCTATATAGACGCTTTCAGGGAGTCAGCTACTCGAGCTGCCACTAGTCGGCGCGGCCTCCACACGCTTTCCGGGCCACCATAGCCGACCTTCAGTTTCTCGCCCTTCGTCCACGTTGTGTGCTGCGCCGACCACCACCGAAGCTTTGCTTTCGTGTTCTTTCAAGTTCCCCGTTGAAATCTTGCGTTTTTCTTAGGTCTATTCGATATTTCGGGCTTTCACTTAGTCATTTGATATCTATATTTCAACATATATAGTTCTTGTATTTTCCTACTTATGGAATGGAATCGGACAGCGAATGGATCAATGATACAAGATTATGGCCTAGGCTTCAGACACCATGTAAGTTCATCACATTCATTCGTTTTTGTCGCTAATAAAGGGCAGTCAACACCACAGGCGTAGACTACGGGGGGGCATTGGGGCTCGTGCCGCCCCCTGGTGAAATACAGGCCCCGGGCCATGATCCTTACCGAGACGCTGTTTACATGCCATGTAACAAGCTTCTTGTAGCGGCATGTGAACAAAATAACGCCCACGTTGCCTTTATTGACAAAATACATGGGAAATGTAATCCCAGCATGCAAGCGAATTGGCAAGGAACAAGACAAGTGACGGCGACCCGCTTCGCTGTCGCTCGGTCAGTAGCGCGATGAGGCAAACCGCATGGAAGTGACGGGAGCGAGGGACCAAGACGGTGAGCGCCGTTTTCTATAAATCCAAAAACCGAGCGACGCGACGGGCGGCAGTCAGAAATCTTCGTCGCTGACTTTTGTCGTTGTTGCCGTCGCTCGCTAAATCGCTTACATGCGATTCGGCTTTTACTTACCGAAACGATGTCTAAAGCGCGCAGATGCAGCCAGAATCACGACTGCGATAGCCTTACTGCGTCAGTTAAAATTTCCATATGTCGCAATGGTGTTGACTGCCCTTTATTAGCGACAAAAACGAATGAATGTGATGAACTTACATGGTCTCTGAAGCCTAGGCCATAATCTTGTATCATCGATCTATTCGCTGTCCGATTCCATTTCATAAGTAGGAAAATACAAGAACTATATATGTTGAAATATAGATATCAAATGACTAAGTGAAAGCCCGAAATATCAAAACGACCTAAAGAAAATACAAGATTTCAACGCGGAACGTAAAAGAACATGAAAACAAAGCTCCGGTGGTGGCCGGTGCAGCACACAACGCGGAGCAACAGCGAGAAACTGAAGGTCGGCTATGGCGGCAGGGTCCCGTGCTGTCAAGATGGCGGCGCCCATGAAATGTTGCCTGAAAGGGTCTATAGGCATCAATTTTTCCGCCTCGTTTCACAGCTCAAGGTCCTCTCGTGACACCCTGCAGGCCACGGACCAAAGTCACAGATAGCCTGCATTGCACTAACACTCATAATCCGCTTTAGCCTATGGTATTTTCCATACTATAGTTGGCAGGCAAAGGTAAACATTTATGCGGTGCGATTTATCTACCCGTGGACTATGCAGAGATCTGTTTTCTAGGTTGTCTGTTACAAAGAGACATGAAACTTTTGCAAAGAACAGTATCTGCTAATGATAATTTACACATAATAGAAGCTTGTTTTAGAGCTAGTAAAGCAGGCATAATTCAAGGTGTGCTTTCAATGAACTTTGTGCTATGCAGAACCGGGTGCGGGCTATGTACGAGGTGCGAAGGACTGATCCTTCAAGCGAGCTGCACCTTGAAGTAAAAAGGCCCTGCTGATGGAATTTCCTTCGTAGGTTAAGATTAAATTATGCCCGAATAAATTCAGCTCGCTTTTTGTTTAGAAAGAAAGGTGTGTCCCTACCTTCTCTTGAGACGAGGAAGTTCCCAGTTAGGTTGGTATCGACGACAGCATTCCATCCTTTTAACGAGATTTGGTCTGCCTTCGATAGAAATTGGCCACCACCATTATTGACCAGGAAGTCGAGGCGGCCATAACTTTCCAGTGTCCGGCTAATTAGGTTCTTTACCTGGTCAAAATGATGAAAAAGGAAGGACATGACCGTTTCACACGCCTTGCATGTTATCTTCACAGTCTTAGGCTGGACACTATTCAGGTGCACCAGCTAATAACCCCCCCCCCCCCCCCTCACACACTCTATTCCTAGTATTTGCTGTGTATGTGAAGTACAAAAAAAAAAGCCAATTGTTCGGTGAATGTTTAAACAGTATACGAGTTCGGTGTACTCATGTGGTTTGGTAACACTGGTCCACAATTTAGAAGGGCAGTTCTGTCAGTACATTGTGACTTGTAATATCGGGTCTTAACGTTCATCGCGCATTCAAGACAACACACTGGTGCAAGGCTCGTCCGGATATAAACATCCATGCAAAAATACACTCTAAAAAATGAAGTCTCTGCTGTGGCATTATGCAATACAAAGTGTTACGCTTGCATTGCGTAATGCAACAGCGCAGACTTAATTTTGAGGTCTAAACAGACGTTCCGCCTCATCATTCGCTGAGCTGATTTCGTAGATCGCAGAGATTGGCTCTTTGAGTGTTTTGCGGGTTAGTAGACGCGCAGACATTTCTTAGAGTGTTGTAGAAGAGACATTTGGCCAGTCAGTAAAATAAGATGGCATGCTTGATGCAATATCCCTGACGTGGGATGATCGACGCATGGATGCCTACCGCGAACCTCAACCAAGATCTTTCATCAATAAGACAGCACTCGTATTTAATAGACAACTGCGAAGAATCCAGAAGGCTACTAAATAAAGTTCGAATGACTCAGCGTTAGACGACAAACTGCCAATAATAAGCCAGCTTGTTTGGTCCCCGATGGCTGTAACATAACACAGGCGGATTGCAAAGTCTGCAGAGCTGCCTCACGTCTGTGATGGCCGACCAACGCGAAGAGAGCGATGGGCACGATGACATTAATGAGTGTGGAGACGCCGCCACATCACTAGTGACCATGACTGACAAAAGCGAGTCGGTCTACAGCCCTGCTTGTGTGATCGGTCCTCCTTGTCCCCGTCATCCGCAACAGGGTAGAGCTCATTTAGAAAACAATTTTACGACAAGAAAGGTACGTATGTACGAAAAATCGAAGAACCAATCCTTATTCACGCAGTGAAATTATCGTAAGTTATGCCTAAGTTACGATGAAATCCTACAACAGCTCCAGAGTTGACTTATGCACTTTTTATGATCAAATCCACATGGCCAACGACATCGCTGGCTACCGCCGTCGTGACCACAACCGGGCATTTCAATGTACTCCTTGGTCGCGTCCCGACTTTAAGCAGAAAGATAAAAAAATATGTAATTGAAACTAAGCCCGAGCAACTGAACACCGCGGAGACAAACGCTGGAACCACGGATACCCAGAAAAAACTACAACGACGGCAATTCCGCTGACCAAGCAGCCACAAAAAAATGCTAGACCTAGCAAGACACTTTTTTCTTACGATTTATTCATACTGCTCGCCTGTTTCAAGGATTTATCATGAGTGGTACAACATAAATTTAAAATACATGCTCAGATACATAAATATCAACAGCCTTGGCAGTAGTGCCCCACAGCACTGCCGGGTGAAAGACATGTCGATTGCCACCAAAAGAAAGACACGCGTGAAAAAGGAAATTGCAAAGAGAGCGGTCATTATAATAACAAATAAATCATGATCGGAGCCACAGGATTTGAAATAACAAGGCAAACTTCAACAAGGTTCTGACAAAAATCATCTATTTGGTTCATTATAAAACTTCGACGCGACGTTAGTCCGACGACCACTCCTACAACCCTGGCCCAGACCATCTGCCCACGCGACCTTTGCGGACCCTTTTCGTACAAATATAGCTTGAAATTTGACCTCTATTTTCATGCAAGGAAAGCAAGTCTCATCCCCTCATCATTCTCTTTACAGCCGCAGCGGTGGCAAACGCTCTCATTGAAAAGAATCACTCTCATCGATTCTATATTCTTTTTTGAGTGTTGTAGAGCTTAAATACTTTTCTTATGGACTGCATTTGCAACATGGGTACATACACTTTTTAGTAGGTTTCTTTTAATCCGACATCACGGTAGGCCAACAGTTAGAGGAGTTGTTGGAAGATATTCAATGCCGGTCCAATATTCTTCTACCGAGGGGAACATCGGAATCCAAATGCGATTTCCTAGTGTCTTAGCAGTTCACGTAATCTATTTTAAGATATTATTCCGGAAGCGGTTACCAAGACGAAGTCCCACAGCACGGTTCCGCTCACTGAAGAGGTATTTGATTGTCTCTTGCTGACACTCTTGTAGTTCAAACGTATCTTCCTGGACGTCAGTTCCCTCCCTCCTCTCAGAGGCCACGATAAGCGCTGCGACGATTTATTTTTTCGCAGAGCTGTTCGGACCGTCTCCATTCAGGAACGATGGCAATTGTGCCGACTTCGTCGCAACCAAGTATGTGCGGCAGTCGACCAAGGCAGTTACCCCGTCATCGGCAAACGTGGGCATTCGGGCCCGTTTAAATCGGCATTTCGTATCCTCGACATCACATCGTACGGTCGCAATTCCTAATCCACGGACGAGCCCGAAACCTCCCTAAATTAAGCGTTGCCGCAAAAGGCAGCCTAAACTGAAATCAATGGCGGCCACCTCTGCTGTGGCTTTCAAAACCAAAGCCCCTCGGTACCGCGTTCAGGCCTAAGTAATCTCGATGAGTGAACGCACTTTCCGTTGTGGCGCTGCTCTTGCTGACCTAATTGCATCGCGACATTACATCGATGGTTCACAGACATCCACAAGGGGTTTTTCGGTTATCGTTTTATTTAGTGTCAAACATGTTTTCTTGCGTTTTCCTACGAGATATTGGTATTAGTGGAATCCTACTTTATCCTGCTTCAAGTTAAAGCGAAAAGATGAACCCCGAAATTTGGTTTCCGTTCCCCTTTAAACCACTGTAGTATCACCAAGGCGGTGGTACTACCTTACCTACCTGTTCCTCACTGCGAACGTTGCAGGTTATGAAGGAGATGCGAGGCTGACCGTCTTGGTGCGATAGTCCGCTTCGCATATCGTTGACAGCGCTCCTCAGGTTCTCTTCGTTTCTAGAGGCTATTGTGACGCTGCAACCTGGAATGAAATATTATTTGTTTATAGAGTGTAGTCTACAGTGCTCCCCATCATAACGACACAACGAGAGTGCCCGGCGTTGGCAGATATGTGCTATGCTAACGGCCATCATGAATCTATTGGTCACGTTACATGTCCAACCACCAGACCGGGCTATGAGGGCAGCACCACCTAGAACAATCAAAACCTGTGCATTAGAAATTTGATGTCATCACAGTGCGATCAAGCAAAGACACGACTGGACGTAAAGGAGTGCTACGTAAGCTTTCAGCTTTGCCTCCTGTCCAATCGACGTGTTGAGACGCCCAGCGTCGGGTTCGGGTTCAGTCGTTGAGTTGGCGCACTCCGACTCTCATGACATTCCATGGAAGAAGAGGAGGACGTTTGCAGGCCACCGTAATTCTAGTAGGTTTTGGGTTGGAGGACGCGGTTAAAACAACTCCTTTCAGGTTTCAACGTCGTGATTCCGAACTGGAATGGACACGAGCTTCGCATCGGTGTTTGGCTAGGCTTCATGTTCCTTCACGCTCGTTCTTTGCCCAAATGTAAAACCAGTGCTTGAGGCCCCACAGGAAAAGTTTCAGATTGTTTTTTCCTGATTGAAAACATAGAAGCAATTTCCTGAAATTACGGATCATGAAATGGCGGTCAACGGAGCCCGCGAAAACATGAAGAGGAATGACGCCTGTTACCGAGAACGGATCCTACTGCCTAATTAAAAGTTTCCGCAAAATCGCTTATAATATTTGTATAAAATAATAACACGGGTTCAAAAATTTTGGCATCTGCCAAAACACACATATGCTACGTTTGGGCAGAGACTGAGCGTTTGGCGAGACATAGTTTATTTTAGCACCGAGAAAAGCATGGCTCCCTATTCTTCTGAACACCAGGTATAGACCAAAGTGCCGTTAACAAACGAGCCCATGTTTGACCACGCCGGGCGTGGGCAAAGAGTGTGCGCAGAGACAGCATTGGGTGAAGCGTCCGCGCAAGCGTAGTGATGACACGCACTGTGGTTACGTGAAGTCAGAGCCGTGAATGCATGTGCATGCTTCCATAAAATAAGTTTGGCTCAATAGCTTCGGAAAAAAAACAAAAAAAACACACCCGATCACTTAATTTTTTTTTTTTTATTCGAGCCGAATATCAATGCGATAAATATTGATGTGACTGCTTAGGAAAAATGTCTCATTATTTGTTTGAGAAGCACAGGCTTATAATGATTAAGCAAAACAAACTTTTGATGGCAGTTTCAACCGGGAACATCGAGGAAACATTTAGGAAAGTACTTGAAATTTAATGTAGTGTTCTCAGCTTGGAAAATTAAGAATTCCAGGTGCTGTTTTGGAATTCAATACTGCAAAGGACTTATTTTTCGCGGGCTCAATATTTCGCAATTTAGGTCAAAGCTGAAGGTTTGGAATAATTCGCGGGTTCTAATTTTCGCAATGCGGTGCCATCTCAATATAAATCTCAATGTGTTTTCATTTTACCGGAATTGTTTGCGGGACCTATTTTTCGCGAACTGTAGACAGTTCGTGAAAATTAGGTCCTCGCCAAAATTAAGTCGTTTACAATAAGTTACAAGATTCTTGAGCATTCTATGTGAAAAAGACAAATATTGAATTGAAAATTTCAAGTGATGGAAAGTTGTGTATCCTGGGAACAAAAGCAGCAATGCCGAGCATTTCTCTATTCCCAATAAATAAAACCTTTTTGCGTAAAAAAAAACAAAAAAAATTCAACTGAGATTTCTACAGTGAACAGAACACACTTCTGCAGCTAATTAAGATGTGTGATAGGAGTCCGACACTATATTATTCTTCAGGAATATTACCTTCATTGATTATGGCAGGAAGAAATTCATGATATTGCAAAGCTCTTTCATAGGAACCAATGTAAAAAAAGTGAAAGCCGTTTACCACTCCCTGTAACGCCGAATTGGAGCGCAGCTCTTGAGGAGGAGGAGGGAAGGGTACTGAGGGCCACGGTTTCTCAGGGGTCACGTGACATAGGGGAAAGGGTCACACATGACCCCCCCCCCCCCCCCCCCCCCCGAGGGCACGTGACCTTGTTGGGGTCACGTGACCTCAGGGGAGGGGGTCCACGTGGAGGGGGAGTCACGTGCCCCCCCGAGGTCACGTGACCTCGGAAGGGGGTCATGTGACCAATATTTCCCCGCTAGATTTAGCGAGGAAATTTTTCCACTAGGTTTAGCGGGGAAATTTTTTCCGCTAGATTTAGCGGGGAAATTTTTTCCACTAGATTTAGCGGGAAATTTTTCCGCTCGATTTAGCGGGGAAATTTTTCCGCTAGATTTAGCGGGAAATTTGTCCGCTAGATCTAGCGGGGAAGTTTTTAGCTAGATATAGCGGGGAAATTTTTCCTCTACATTTAGCAGGGAAATTTTTCCGCTAGATTTAGCGGGGAAATTTTTCCGCCAGATTTAGCGGGGAATTTTTTCCGCCAGATTTAGCGGGGAATTTTTTCCGCTAGATTTAGCGGGGGAGTTTTCCCGCTAAATTTAGCGGGGAAATTTTTTTCGCTAAATTTAACGGGGAAATTTTTTCGCTAGATTTAGTGGGAAAAATTTTCCGCAAGATTTAGCGGGGAAATTTTTCCGCTAGATTTAGCGGAGAAATTTTTTCCGCTAGATTTAGCGGGGAAAATTTTCCGCTAGATCTAGCGGGGAAGTTTTTCCGCTCGGGGAAATTTTTCCGCCAGATTTAGCGGGGAAGTTTTTTCCGCTAGATTTAGCGGGGAAGTTTTTCCGCTAAAATTAGCGGGGAAAGTTTTTCCGCTAAATTTAGCGGGGAAATTTTTCCGCTAGATTTAGCGGGAAAAATGTTCCGCTAGATTTAGCGGGGAAACTTTTCCGCTAGATTTAGCGAAGAAATTTTTTCCGCTAGATTTAGCGGGGAAAATTTTCCGCTAGATCTAGCGGGGAAGTTTTTCCGCCAGATTTAGCGGGGAAATTTTTCCGCTAGATTTAGCGGGTAAATTTTTCCGCCAGATTTAGCGGGTAAGTTTTTCCGCCAGATTTAGCGGGGAAAGTTTTTCTGCTAAATTTAGCGGGGAAATTTTTCCGCTTGATTTAGCGGGGAAATTTTTCCGCTAGATTTAGCGGGGAAATTTTTCCGCTAGATTTAGCGGGGAAATGTTTCCGCTAGATTTAGCGGGGAAATTTTTTCCGCTATATTTAGCGGGGAAAATTTTCCGCTAGATCTAGCGGGGAAATTTACCCATAATGCACCGCGCGGTTACGCCGACGCCGACGGCGACGGCGACGCCGCTCAAGCCGGGAACGGGCGCCTAAGAGCTGCGCTCTAAGACAAATTCTAGGTCTTATTAATTTATTTACTTTTTTGTCTTGTTTCCAGAAACAACCAAGGCTTTGGTACTGGCACACGCTCGTACCAACCCGTACACTTTCAAGAGAAATAAACAGAATAAAACACGCAGAAGAACAAAACACTGATACTTGTTTTTTTTCCGTGTAAATTAGGAATAAAACATGGGCATCCGTGGCTGATGTTCTAAAAAGAATATTTAATATTGTGTTATGCGGTCAAAACTTAATCCGTGGAACATAACAATGTCTAAAGTTGTTTATCTGAAATCAATATTTCTTTTTACGTTTTACGGAGAGTAGTTAAGATTTTGCAGGGGGCAAATGTTCTAGAATGTTGGGCATGACAAACCTAGCAAATGGTACTAGAGCTCGGTGACTTGACTGGCCCGTGTTGTTCCCATCGCCAATGACACTGCAGTTCATTATGGAATTGTCACGATCAATGGCTTCTAAAGGAAATTATGATGTAAAGCAGGAAGCCAGTACATGGAATTAAACTTTAATCTTTCTTTTAGAAGTAGACACAAAGATGTGTCTAGTCTTATTCTAAATAGAATGCTGTACCCCTGCACATGGCACACTTTAATTACATTTCCATCAAATAATACTCCGACGAGTAAACAACACGCGCCACTCATGCAGTGCGACCCTCCAAGCTGTATGCGGAACATCATTCAGCGGGAATGATATGAAATTTTGCCGTTTGACAAAAGTGTGACGTGCTTTTTTTTTTTTTTTTAAGTAAGACATTTTCGCTTTTGGACTTTGGATTGAAGCGCAATAAAAAGCATGCCTACATACCCAAATAGAGAAGCTCCTCAGTGATGGCCTTCCCGATCCCCGTTGCTCCTCCTGTTACCACGGCCACTTTGTTCTTGAAAAGTCCCGGCCTGAAGATGCTGCGCAAGCGCCGCAGCCCACTTTGCCCGCTCATCTCAACGTGTGTGGCGATTTTGCTGGTTAAAAGAAAAACTTGGTAAAAAAATCCGCGACATCCGAAGATAAAATCAGCTGTGCGTCAATAGAACATGTAATAATCGTAAAAAAAGAAAACTAGTTTTTTGTTAGGAAGTTTTAGCGCATTCGCCGGGCAAGGGTGAAGTCAATTTGGCGCACACGTGGAGTTCCGCGCGTCTACAATGTAGCATAGAAATGGAGGCCGTCTGTGCCATTGTTTATCTGAGTAGATGTGCGCACCAACACACAGCACTAATGCCACTGCGGTGACGCAGCTGTTGGCACGCCGCATACGCACAAGCTTCACAAATGACATCCCAGGACCTGGGGTGCTATGACATCAGATGTCGCGATCATGGCGGTTCGTGGAAATGCTGGCGAAAAGCACGATCGAATGTGACTGTCACTGATGTCGTGCGAAACCAACTCGTGGCTGCTGCAGCTTCTGTGCACTGTTAAGCCTGAAAAACAACCTGCAGCAAAGTATGGCTCTGCCACATCCAGTACAGCCGATGTAACGTCGCCAGCATTGCGGCCGGCGATAGCACATTACACTTTTATGACATCAGCAGGCGGAAATCAAGGAATAATATTTTTTGGTTGCGGTGCACGCACAAGCCGGGTACTAGTTCTTATATCATAAGAACGGGTAATATCTTCCTGGCGACCGCTACACTGGTGGAATTTGTGGAAACTATAATCTAGTCACTTATGAAAACACGTCTCGAGGGGTATCCAGTCAACATCACCTTTGGATTCGAAACCTTTGCACCATTTTCTTTCCACTGCACCAAACGGGCCACTACATGTCCAGGCACCCCTGCATGACTGTCAATCCTCAAGAACAAGGTTGTTACGAAAATATACGTTACTTGCTCAGGCCGTGGACCGGTGGCGCTGGCAGCGCATAAGGTGTAGTGTTGTTAGTAGTTACAGACTTAAAGGGCGACTCCCACCTCTTTCCTCTTTCAGCTACCCTTCATCTCCAAAGTGTGACTAATAAGGAAGGACTGCTCTTGGGTCGGGGGGCTCATTTTAGATGGCTTACACCGACGTCACAACAGCCCCAATTGCTCCGTACCATGCTCCTGCGCCCGTATCTTCTGCGGCATTCATTTGGCATCATCAAATTAGTTCTTATCGGCAAGGATTACCGAGAAGGACAAATTCTATGGTGAGAAATGCATGCTGCAGATGGTGGTGTCATAGGAACGTGGTATGAAGCTATGGCGGCTGGTACGGCGCCATAGATCACGTAGAAGGCACGTGGAAAGCCTGAAATAAACTCCGTGGAGAAAGTCATGCCTTAACTTTAACAACGCTATCCCAAGCTCCGACCTGACCCACCAAGCCTCCTGGGAGGATCCCACTCTCTAGGACCCCCTGCCTGGACATGGGCGGCCTGAATAAAAGTTTTCTCTCTCGCTCTTTCTCAGAGGCCATGCCCAACACTTATGGAAAGGTAGATGCAATCCGCACACCTCCCTGTTCTAGTACACCATAACCCTGGTCAGAAAACAACGCAAGACGCAATCGAGCCGCCGTCCATGCAAGCTCAAGAAACAACAAAGAGTGCTCTGGCTGAAATTTGGTGCTGATGTTGCCATCTCGATAATGGCCAATTCGGGTAGTTATTTCCCGGCAAAATATTTTGCCATATCTTCGGCAAGGGCGTTCGCATGGTTAAAGGCTGGCTGGCAGGTGCAAGCTGTTCGGGTGGTGCTTCTCAGGCGTGTGCCGGCAATTTACTGGAACAATTTTTGCTCAAGCTCCAAGAAATCGGGCAGCTTGTCTGCCAGACTGTATCCGGTAGCGTTAAATCCGAAATGGAAAAGGGAACGATACAGAACAATGCCCGCTGAAAGCGGCAAATAGCGGGTTAGAGTGGCAAACAAACCCATCAAGACATACACCCATTTGTGCTCTGAGACAAGATAGCGAAAACAATGAAGATAAAGATTATTTATGTTTCAAAGAAAGCAAACATATTTGCAAGAGTTTGTCCAGCTGGCGCAAGGTCAGTTTGCTTTGAGACACGTGCTGCATCATACTCTGGTTTACAACCGTGTAATTTCACGAGCGCTGGGCGCATTGAGAAATCTGAGGACTGCAAAAAAAAAAAAAAAAAAAAAAAAGTAATAACAATAAACAGAATTCGAAAAGCGACGCTGGCAAGCCTCCTTGGGATGCTCGTAAACTGGCAACAGTTCCTCGGAAATCCAAACAAAATTTATTACAATTTGACGCACCTGCGGGCAGCACCATACTGATTTATTCATCCGCCCTTTCATTAATTTTGTAATTTAAGATCCTGTCAGCTGTACAGGCTGTGGTAATGTTAATATTTCGAAAACCATTGTGAAGCCACTTGTGTTTACACACATCTCAAATGGTCCAAATCTATATTGTTGAAGCATACAGCGTGCTCATTGTACTAGATTAATTGAGGCGCACGCGACAACCCAGACAAAAAAAAAAAAACAAAAAAAAAAACCGCCATTTGCCGCCGCTTTGTATCGGGTGCAAATGGTTGCGCGGTGCGCTGATGGCGCGTTTTCTGTTGCCGGTGCCACCGACAAGGCCTCGCTGGCGATTGACCACCCGAATGCGCCATTATTGATAGAAAATCTCTAGCAAAACTGCCATGTCAAATTTAAGCACAGGGGAACAGTGTACTCGCAAAACAGTCACTCAAGCCACACCCACAAAAGAAACAGACACTTACGCCAACCGGCGGACACATCGAGCGCCTTCCGGTTAGCTATTTTAGCGCCATCTCTTATCCGTTGGTATTCTATTAAGTCTTTCCGGTTTACGCCGGGAAGTTTATTTAATAGGATGAGATACATATTATTGTTGCTACTTACAAATTTCAAAAATTATCCTGGTAAGATGAAACAAATATCTTGGTTAGCTAAGTTTCGCCCTCATACTTTGCTCTCATTGGCCGGTTGTTTTTTGTATTTTGACCATTTTGACCGTTGAGAACAGTTGCGCGTCGGCTGCCGCGCTCGCGGATGCGTCGGCTGCTCGGCGGCGCCTGTGCCAGCGGTACGGTGGTGGTTTTCGTTTGCGGCAGCGGACAGTGGCATTGACCTATTGGTTATCGGTCTATTTCTGCTATTAGTACACAGAGCAAACGAAACCTTGTTCATTGCTCGACTCAGTGGTGCTCTAATTCCAGTGGCAACAGCTCTGCCAAGTTCTTTGGGTTCCCGATCGAGTGACGAAAGGTAAAGACGGGCTGCTATACTTTTGGTTATACAGTTTCGGATTGCCGAAAACTTGCTGGTGCATGTTTCTTTATGGAAGAGTTATTGTAAAGGGTCACAAGGGACAGCGCATGTATCTTAAAATGAGCGGTGTGGGCGGTATCGGTGTTAGAGCACCGCAGCTCGGTAGCTCGTGCGTGGAGCAGCTCGCTGCAGAAGGAACCTGCGAGAAACCCCGGCGATCGAATCACTGTCGCTAACTACCGCAAAGTTAAATGTGTGATTGCAGGTCTGTGAATACTTGAATAGTAGTTTCGTGTAGATTTTGTTACTTTGTTGTGCTGTGCAGTGAACGTTTTTTTTCTAATAAAAAGAGAACTTGCAAAAGAAGTTTGGACTTGTGCTCAGACTGGCGATGTGCGCCCATCTTAAGCCGCTAAACAGCAGCGGCTGGGCGTGCTTTGCATTCATTCATTGACAATTTTATGAGAACTGGCTGTCACTGAACATGCACTGTTGCTAAGCCGATCTCAATCGAGCGAGGCAAAGTCAAGTGCAATTGTTTCGGAAGCGTCGGACATTCGCAAAAAAAGGTAAACACACTTTTTTTGTTCTAAAAAAGATTACATTGTATTGTAGAAGAACGAGACGGCGGCAATGGGAGCAGTTCCCTCTTCTCTCAACATCAGCGACAATAAGATGCAAATTCGTTCGGAGTTCGGAGGCTGCTCCGAACTCCGAACGAACTCGCATCTTTTTGTCGCCGAGGGTGAGAGAGAGGGAGAGGAGGGAACACACTTCTCTCACCCTCTCCCATAACCAAGCGGTTGCCATGACGACGGTGCGCGTATTGTTTTGTCTATTTGTTATTTCTTTTGGAGAAACCCAACGCCCGTTAGGGGAGATTTGGCGCTGCCGTCTGCAATTGGAGTCCCAATGGGAGGTATACGAAGAGTCCGCCGGTTGCTTACGCAGCGTTGACTAACAACTCTCTGGTATTATTATACTTTTTTCCTGTCTTCCTTTTTTTTATTATGGACTAGTGTTCACCTTCAATGGGAAGCTAACCAGCTGAACCGGAAACTGACTAAAATCGTTATGGGAGGCTAGGTAACGCCTCCTGCTGTCAGGTGTCTCGATCTCGGGTTTACTACGGTGGATAGAAAGCCTTTTCACCGAAACACGGTTCAGAGAAAAGGGGGCTATAATTAGAATGCAATTAAATGCAAAGGTGCAAGCGAGCTGCAGACAAGAATGATGAAAATAATCCCTGGAGAAGGGGAACAAGAGGGACAAAGGACAAACACAACCTCCAAACACAGCTAGGTGACTGGTGCGCGACCAGTTTAGAGAATCGCGGTTGATGGAAAAGGTGGAAAAGGGTAGAAAAAAGTACTCAGAATCCAATCTGACAGAATCCAATCTGACAGACAATATGACAGAATCCAATCCGACAGAATCCACTCGGCGGTGTGACGCGTGCGGTCGTGCGTAGTCGTGTCGTGCGTGGTTACGGCGGAAAGCCGCAGCGCTTCCCTCTCTCCCTTCAAGGAGCGTCGGCATGAGTAGGCTGAACTGGTAGTGCGCTTCTCCGCAAGGCTCCCCTTGACAGTTGGCTTCTTTGCAATGCACGTTCTCTTTTACTTTTCCTTTCCCTCTACGCTAAACGGGCGCAAAAAAAAACAAAAAAAAAACCACAACGTTGCGTTTTTTTTGTTTTTTCATTTTTTTTTTAACGGTTGTTTGTAGCGTTTTTTTCTTTGACGGCTTTTGTTACTTGCTCCCATAGAGATCATACATACTAACCTTGCCCCCGCGGGTTGGGTCACGTGACAATAAGGCTGGAGGAATCAACTAGAACAACAAGAACAACTCTGGAAGCGAGTGGGTTTTTGGACGCCGAGGGTCAGAGGTTGAACTCTCGAGTGAGATCGAGCACATTTCCGAATGTGCTCTCGCGGTCTCGTGTGTGGACGTGAAACGGTGAAACTGCTCTTCGGTTGTGGGCGTTGCGGGTGCTGTCATTCCGTGCAGATGTTGTTTATGCGCGCTTTGACGGAAAACTGGATGTGAAAGTTTCCATATTTGAGTTTCTGCAAGGATGACTACGAGAGCGTGGACTATACAGCGAATCGATGGGAAGATCTCGCTCCTTGACGGCATGGCAGGGTGAGAACTTCTTAATTTTTACGATCGTAATTTCGTTTTTTTTTTTAATTTTCGCTGAATGCATGCTTGGGAGTGATTTGGTTGTGGCCTGAAAGCAACATATTCAAGTGCTGGCGCTACTTGCAGGTGCAGAACTAAATAACAATGACTTGATTTATGAGTTCAGGTTGGAATGTTTTCGCAAGGTACGCAAGCGATAGGTTATCGCGGTTGCAACCAGCACATCAATTAAAAAACAACAACAACAACAACAGAAGTTCATTGTGTCGTTTCTGCGTATCCTCATCGGAGCGCAGAAATGATCCGCTACAGCTAACTAGTAAGACCGATATTTTAGCGGGTCTCTGAGCTGCAGTTTGGAGTGCACGCAAGCCGGAATATGGTTCATTGACCAGTTTACTTATCCGTACACCAGAGCCATATACTAACGATTTAGCTGGAGCCGCTTCAGGCTCCCCAAGGAATCCCACCACACACCAGGAAGCCCTATTAATTATTATTATTTTCTGTACCTGGTTCTATGTGCTCATGCAATAAGCATTATTATTATTATTATAGCGCATTCGTCACATCACATTCAAGAATAATTTTGATGTTTGTGATCCAAAACACCAGATCGAAACACTGCCAGTGTTTTCTGTCAAATACGGAACCGGAACGGAACCATTTCAGCTTAAAGAAGAGCATTCTCTTTTTTTTTCTTTTTATAATTATTTTTGATTACATTACCTTTCTTTAGGTTAATATAATTTCCTCCTTTTTCGTTCTATTTCCTGCAGAAGCGGTCACACATCCCGGATACTGCTTTGACGAACTCTGGCTACTGTACGGCCTCTATGGGACAAGCTGAAAACTGACACCTTAGAAGAGTACTTTGGATTGTATAGGCAACTGGCTTGCTTCGAATATCACGTGTCTACAAGGCACACTTGCGAAGATGAAAACAGAATACTGCTGTGGAGCACAGTGTCAACGGTCACTACAGCTAGGAATGGAAACTAGAAAGATCTTCCCAAGCGAGCGGATACTTGACGCCCTACCTGCAATGTGGCCCTGGGCTGTAAAAAAATAAGGCACAGCCTCCCGGCCTTGGGCTATGTGGCCAGCTGTGCAGTCTACACCACCTTGAAAAACCTAAGGGGAGAAAAATGCAAGGCCGCATCGACAGCACGAAACAAGTTGGCTACAGTTTGCTCGCACAGGAAGACAGAGCTGGTGTAAATGCTGTAGCGAAATGAATGTTTGCATTAATGCCAAGAATGCCAAACAGAAGAAATGAAAAGCTGAAACTCGATCAAAGACACTCGTTGCCAACCGTCACGGTTGCAAAGAAGCGAATTTGGATCAAGGAAGAGTATGTCTGACGCCTGTGATGATGAACCCATCGTGAGTTCGAGCTGAAGCATGTGTTGGACTGCAGTGAAAACTTTCAACTGAGAAACCTTTGTTGCAAGATACGCTAAGAGGTCAAGGATAAACAAATTAGTTTGTGTCCGGCCAGCAACATGCTTGCGCTTCATCCTCATGCAAAGGCAACTGCTCTCTGAAGTCGGTCGATCTGTGTGTGTGTGTGTGTGCAGATAATCGGTGTCCTTGTAGCAGTCTGTTGGGTATCTTGTGGTGCTACAACGTAAATGCCAACATGCTGCGCAGATATTGTGTATCTCGGTGTCACATAATCTACAGCATCTAATATGCATGTGTATAAATGTTTTTGACGACGGATATTTTCAGAACTTAGGATACCAGGAGGCTCGTTTCGCAGTGTTCAAAGGTGACCAATTTCTTCTTTATGGCTCTTCTGCATTGTAAATGCAAGCAACCTTGAATATGAAGCTCCCATCAGGGTGTCGAACCGGAACCGAACCGAACCGAAAACCGGAACGGAACCGTTATTTTTAGCCGAACCGGAACTGAACCGAACCGAAATCTTCGCCGCCATCTTGGAACTGAACCGGAACTGAACCGGAAAAAAATATAACGGTAACCGGTTCAAAACGGTTCACGGTATTTTTTTTTGTTGTTAGTATTACAAATTTATTATTTGGGAATAAAAAATTGGCACGTGTATTCCTCTACGTATTGATCAAATCGTCGTATACAGTATTGCAATGTATAATAAATCCTGGTTTTCTGCGGCGCTTTCTTATTGGCACTATGATTAGCCATGTGTCACATCGTCACGTGACGTCATGATGTCAAGGCATGCTGTCAAGTAATGTCACATCACGTGACCCCTTGACGTCACGTGACTCACCGCGTTAAGTCGATTCAAATCGCTAGATCTATTAACGTTGTTGATACCGTGACGTCACATGACATCACAACTTCGCACTGAGAGTAACGTGACACCATGATGTACCCTATTGTCATGATCCCGAGTTGAATGCTCTGGTTCATGACAACCAGCATCGCCAAACATTCGGGTAACGGCTCGTGTTCAACTCAAAGATTATGATGGGCCCGAGTCCCACTAGAGCTAGAAACAGAAACAAACAACAGCGATAAGCCTCAGACACATGCAGCATGTTCGCGATGGTACCTCTATACGGCTTTGAGTTGTTCGGTGCTCGCGAAGTTAGCACGAGCGTCTAAAGCCTGCAAATGGTACCATCGTGTGCATGATACTCGTGTTTGAGAATAGCCTCCCTTATTCTACAAAGCCTGTCAAATCGCGAGTACTCTGGTTTAAGGCTAGCCGCTGTCATTTGTTTCTGTTTGTCGCTTTAGTGGGGCTCGGGCATTATAGCCCTACTAAAACTATATCTGAAGATCAGCCCATGCTCTCTGCTTTGCCAACCCTGCGTACGACTATGATAAACACTGACGGTGTATATATTAGGATCAGATCACGTGGCTGATAGTTCTAATTGCGGGTTGAGGAGGGGAAAGCTGTTTCATTTCTTTCTTTCGACTGTCTGCCATTTCGCCGAGGGGCAAACTAATGGATGCTTTTGCAAAATATCAACGTCAGGGATTACATCTTAGCGGTAATTTTTGAACTTAAGGTAAAAAAAAAAAAAATGCTGCACGACCCATTTTACATGTATGCACACCATTGAGGCTCCCAAACATGTTTTCGTTATTGCTGAACTGCATCAGAAAGTTGTCCCGAGAATAGAAGTGTTAAAGGGTCTAAATGTGACGTATTAGTCCGACGTTACATGGAACTATTAGTGTGTACGGGAGGGATACTTGAGAAGAAAGGTCCTACTGGCCTCACGGGGATAGCCGAACGTTTGCAGCCGCTCTAAGTCTCACAGGAGTGTCGTTCTCAAGTTCTCCAAGTTTCGACCGCCCTGTATTTTGTTTAACCTTCACAGTTTGGTGCAAAGTAAAAGCAAGGAAGAATTACTGTTAACAAGTGACACAAATATAATTGTCGAGTGAACACCACTCAATACGGAGCAGGCAATCCCTGAGGAATAAAAAGTATCTTGAGGAGCAACTAAAAAAAAGGGGAGTGGGGAGGGGGGTAGTTTTAAAGCATTCTGTGTCGTAAAGATTCCTCTGGCCCGCATTTTCGGCGCAGACTAGAAAGCGTGGCCTGGAAACGATAGTGACAGATGGGTAGTTGGTAACACTTTTATTTGTAAAAACACTCTTGCCAGAAAGCACGTTTTTGTCGTGCCAGATACTCGCGCCGTGCCTAACGACGATGCACCAACAAGAAAAATGTGTGCCTCTCAAATACATAGCTTGTACTGAGCGCGAAACTTTTGCAGCGTGCATTTTGCCCCACCGGATTTGATTTTCTCAGCAAGAACAACTCGCAATGACAACCAGAGTGTGACTACGTCACATGCAAACCATGTTAAATACTTCAGCTTTCTGGTGAAGTGCGACGTTCGCAACGCCAGCAGTAGACGTCCAAGGTGTAAAGTTGTGTAGTATTTATAGCAGTCTCGCCATGATATACGGCAGTCTAATGAAATGTTGGTGCACATGACTGATAACAGAGTCGTGAGGTAAGGTCCCAAAACAAGTGCACGTAAAACCTAAGATAACATTAGCCTCCCGAGGTAGTATCTCGCGACGTTTCGAGCTGAGGCAAGCTGATGCCCAAAAGTGATTTATATTACGGTTCTAAAAATCTTCGTTTGCCCTGCGCGGAATCTATGTTTAATTAGGAATATCATTTTCTGCATTTCTATGCATCTCTTTTTGCAGTAAAGCGTTGTGTAAGGGATTATTTAGATAAAAATTGCGTGTCATCTCCTTACTTCTGCCCCTTTCGTGTATTTGCCTTCCGCTATATCGTGTGACCACAGTGTTTTTTCGCATACCCTGCAACCCAGTATTTCACACTGCAAAACAGCTAACAAAAGCACGTTGCCGAAGGCTCAACAGCTGGCGTATTTTCGAGTATCGTCCTTCCGTGTCCGTCTCAGGCGTTTATGTGAACTTCATAAAGTCAAATTTATCGATGATAATAAAAATATACTTAATTCCTGTCTGAAGAATTGGCAGCATAAATAGAAGATCCTCACCTCAAAGATATATAAGTAAGTGCATTTTTAAATTATCTGAAAGATGTTCTGCAAATTTTTCTCGGCGCTTTTATCCTCTATAGACACGTTATAGGTGATTTAAAAAAGCTTTCAATAATTTTTTTTTTATTTTGAAGCTAATTTAAATAACTATGTGCTCCTCACGCATAAATAACTTCTCAAATATATAGAAGTTTATTATCGCGTTTTGTATGTGTTTTTATTATCGCGTTTTTTCACTGGAACGAATGGTGGAACTATGACGATTGCACACTTAAACTCTCAGAAAGTGTCCGATTAAGTAGCTTCCGAATTGAGTAGAGCATGAAATCCCACTTTGTTCTATTTAACAAAAATCATCAGTTAGCGAGGGTGATGCTTATTTGCAAATTAAATGGACCGGCATTTTGTGAAGAGCAAACCTCAACATCCAGGCTATGCCAGTTTATCCAATATAAGAAAATGTTCACATGGGTAAGCACTGTTTTAGGTGAGATTCGATCTCAGTACGAAGGTGCTCATAGATTAGAGTGAACCATTTCAGCCATTTCTTTTCGCATGATTCGTCGCCCGCATCATGGTGCTGAGAGCAAACAATGCTAGTTAGAAAAACAAGCATTGCGATTGTCGCTTAGTGTTTCTATAAAATATAGACTGGAAGGACTTGTCCCGTGACTTTCTTGACATTTTGAAAATTATATTGCCTTAAGCTCAGTCGTCTCGTCATCATATATATATTGTGAAACGTATTCCGTAAAACACATTTTATGGTATATATGACACCGAGGTGCCCATTTCATGATTTTTTTCACTGTAATTAATTCCTTAGTTCAAGGGAAAAACCACGATTCAACATCTAATACTGCGATACAAAGTTGTACCAATCACGGGTATTTTAGGCAACCTACTTCATTTCGCGAAAACATTTCGATTCAGGTACAATGTATGTGACTCTGGTAAACGAAGGGATGTTGAGTCGTATAAACACGACGTTTTGTATGTCAATCTAGATTTTCTTTTCTTGTTGTGTAGGAATAAATAACAGAATTTTATAATTTTGGTACCTGAAAATAAAACTGGATTGAACAAACGATAAAGAAACGAAAACTATATACTGTAAACGACTTATTTTTTCGTGGGCTCAATATTTCGCGATTTAGGTCAAAGCTGAAGTTTTGGAATAATTCGCGGGTTGTAATTTTCTCGACGCGGTGGAATCTCAATATAAATTTTGATGTGTTTACATTTTACCGAAATTGTTCGCGGGACCCATTTTTCGCGAATTGTAGGCGATTAGTGAAATTCTCAAAATTAGATCCTCGCAAAAATCAGGTCGTTTACAGCAGTTAGTTTCACGGCTTAAATAGTGCCTATTGACAGAACAACGCGGAAAATATATTCTCAATTTAGCGGTTCAAACCGGTTCGAACCGGTTCGAACCGGTTTGAACCGTTATTTTTTGCGCTCCGGAACTGAACCGGAACTGAACCGAAAGCCGTGAACCCGAACCCGAACCGAACCGATAAAAATATCGGTTCGACACTCTGGCTCCCATGCCCACTTCTGTTTGTGTACAAAACTTGTTTTTAGCTGCCCTAACTGTGTCGTTTCACAGACTCGGTACTGTCGGAGTACATCTGCATGAGGGGCAACGCTTGGGTATTACGGTACTTTTTTTGCAAATATAAAGTTTTCACGTTGACATTGCCAAGAAATAGATCACAGGTGTTTTTGATGTAGTAACCAGATAGGTTGCTTGCTGCAAAACAAGTACTATATTTGAACAGGCAGAGCGCTTTGAATTGCTGAACCTATGCAGGTTGATCACAGGTCTAAGAAAAGTTTGCCAAAATATGTGGAATACATTTTTCAAACCATGTGCAATACATTTTTCAAACTATGTGCAATACATTTTTCAAACTATGTGCAATACATTTTTCAAACTATGTGCAATACATTTTTCAAACCAGCACATCACAATTTTAGAATGTTATTACTTTTATATTTGTCTGGCAATTTGGGTCCCGTTGCTGTTGCATCAGGTGTCCCTAAGGGTGGTGTACTCGGGCCTCTATTGTTTCTAATATATATCAATGACCTACCATTATCAATTAAATCGACAATTAGACTTTTTGCTAATGCTTGAGTTATTTACCGGAAAATTAATAAACCTATATTAATCACAATATTGTCCAAGACGATTTAGATACAATATCATCATGGTGTTGACTATGGCAGATGAATATTAACACATAAATGCAAAGAAATGTCCATAATTAAGTCCTCCACTAAAACACTAACCCAGTACTCGTTACTTTCCGAACCACTAGAACACTCACTGTCGTACAAGTATTTGGGCGTGTATTTCACAGACTCATTATCATGGATTGAGCAAATAACAAATGGCACACTAAAAACACTTAATTTGTGAAAAAGCCATTTGTACGAGAAAATTCTTGTGTTCAATAAACGCATGAATCATGCAAGATATATAATAACCGTATAAGAACTATATAAGATATATAAGAAACTTCTTACAAATTTCTTATGTTATTCTAATCTCGTTCTTATAGTGCTCTTATATGTTCTTATATATCTTGTATGATTCATACATGTTTGTTGGACACAGAAGTTTATCATACAAATGAGATTTTTCAGTAGGGATCTAACTCTTATTAAAGCAAAACTACTCGCATACAAAACATTTATCCTCCCACCATTAGAATATGCGAGCATAATTTGGAATCCACACCTAAGTTACCTATAATCTAGAGGCTCGAATCTTCAGAACAAGGCAGACAGATTTATATGTAGTGATTATTCATCCGAAGCTAGTGTCTCCGCTTTAAAAGCTAGCATAAATCTTCCTAATCTAGAAAGAAGACAGAAAATAGTCTGATTGTGTTTTTTTTTTTTTTTTCAAGATGTATATTGCTCAGATTTCAATTTTCAATCTACTTAGTGCTGGGCTGCCAATTTCATATCATTCATATTAGATAATTCCTTCAAGATTGAACCATTTCAGTGCCATACTTACACTTTCCTCTTTTCTTCCTTAGTACTTTGCAACACTGACTAGAACAAACTACCTGACCATATTGTAACTGAGAGATATCCCATTTCATTGAAAAAGTGCTGAACTTTACCTGAACTTTGATTTGTAATAACATGCTAATAAGCGGTTTTGTGTGTGTGTGACATTTTCTTTTTGTTGGTGTCTTCTTTATGTTCAATTACTATTTGTCTTTTATTTTTTTTAATTCCCCCTGATGTAATGCGTCTTTGGATGCCTTTGAGGTGAATGAAATTAAATGAAATGAATGCCTCTGCATCATTTATCCAGTTGTTACTTTAGTTCGTTTTATCTGGTCATACTACTTCGATTATTGTCATTTCATAGGGATTCTTTTTTATTACACAAGTCCGATGTCTTTCAGAGATAATTACACCACCCAGTTTATCGCTTAAAAAAATAACACATCTGTCTCAAGATATCACTTTCTTGTATTTCACTACAATAATTGTAGGTTATAAGAATTTTCCTGCGTTCTAAAATTGGTTCTTTATATCACTCGGCGTTCACAGTTCTCACGTTAGCTCATCAAAAATAAATTGTGCGAAAACCAGCATTTCTACGACGTAAAAGCTACGCGCGAAGCCTTCAGCCCCGTGACGTCACCGTAGGCGTGTGCTGGCCTTCTCCTCTAAATGGTGTTGGCGGTACGCGGGCGGGTTGTTCCCCCCCCCCCCCCACCCACCCCTCTAGCCAAGGAGGGGTGTGGTGGAAGTGGTGGTGTGTGCATGATGTTCGTGCTCGTAGCAGAGCTTTTAGTTCAACAGCGGTAGGCCACAGCGAATTACCGAAAGTGCATCTGCTTCCCTTTACACCAGCTACACTGTGATGCTCCTGGTGCGGTGTGGCGATCGGCATGGTTCCTCGTGGTGAGCTGCCAGCGACTTTGTAGATCCGTCAGAGTGTGTTGCAAATTTTGGCTGTTCAACCGATAGTCTACGCGCAAATGTGACGTTGAAATGACGGCGGCAAGGGAACTACGGACAACTAGGGTGCCTTCATGTGCGCTTCAAAGCGCACATGAAGGCTCCCTACGGACAACTACTGCGCTACTGCTACTGCCTGGCTGCCGACGAGGCTCCTTGTTCGTAAAAAGTAAAATAATTTTTTTTTTTTTTTTTTGCGTTCTAAAGGGCGGGCGCAAAGGGGGTTTGGCACGTGAAAACAGCCCGGTAGTGGGGTATAAGTGACTGTTTCTTTTTATTTGCAGCTGCTGTTTTTTTACCTCATGTCGCACAGCAAACATAAAGTAAGTAAACATAGTGCTGCAGTTCCCACCTCTGACAGTTGCCACGAGCTAGAGCATTCAGACGGCTAGTGCTGTCTGGTAGCTGTTATAATCACACTAAAATAGTCTCATAATTACACCTGTCTCTTCACACAGTTGCAAGAACATGTGCTGATTGCAAGTGTATCAAACATTTGCACCTTTCCCACACTATCATGGCAAAAGCAGTGGCACACACTAAACATGCCTTGCACGTGACGTCACGCTAGGGAAGGACGGGGCCCCGCACTATGCTGGTGGTTGGTTTCACACTGGACTGACGCGCTTACCAAGGCGTAGGATGCCACTAACTGCCTGGACATGCGCTTTCATGTGCACCATATTTTCAACAAAGGTGTCTAGTTTTTGCATGTTAACTCGGAAAAACATGCTGAGCTTACGATGAGAACGTTCAGCCAGTATGTGCAGAATGTTTTGGCGTCGGTGCAACTGCACAGCGCAGAAAATTTTAATATGCCGACAATGAAGTTTTGACGTGAAGGGCTATCGTGTCGGCAGAAAAAAAGCTTCATTGTGTGCCCCAAAATGTGGCGAGTGGCTCCAGGAGCCACTTGTAGTGAAATTGTTTGTAAGTTTTTTTTTAATTTTGTAAAGTGCTGGTAAACAAAGCAAGGTTACTGTCATAATCTAAACCCCAAGACGAGGAGCAATAAAATAATGGACAAGACGGCTTTTCTTGTCTCGGGATTTGGATTATAATGTTGCCTAACCAGCTCGCTTGCATGCTTTCGCTCCTTGCAAAGGTTACTGTGTCACGGATGTCACAAGCCAATGCCGCGGCGGCAGTGTCTCGACGAGCGTTCACATGGGGGACATCGCCGACCGACTGCTGTCTGGCCGGGCTGGTGGCATATGCGCTTGCAGTGCAGCACTCTCGCTCGTGCACAACAGGGAGCCCTGAAGGTTCTCTCGAAGCACAAAAATGGCGTGATAAAACGAAAGGCAAAAGGCATGTACATCATAAATGGGCAAAGCTGATGCAAGTGCGTGCGCAAGTGTAAACAACGGCAAAAAAGTATCGTCCCTCGCTGCTATAAAATACGTCCCGAAAACTCAGTATTGCGCAGCCACGTCCCTTCCCTGCCAATGTAGAACTTGTAGTTGGGCTAGTTGATGAACGTTATGAAGCATGGTGTAAGGTGCACAAAACACAAGGAAGAAGACATCCGTACAGGTGTCTTTGTTTGTGTCTTCCTTGTGTTCACTGTTGTTTGTAATTTACATCATGCTTCATAACTTCCCTGTTACTCACACTTTCCCTAACTTGACGGCCACTCTGTTGCGAAGCATGCCGACGAAACAATCGTCAGCATGGTGGTTGGTGTTGGATGTCATCATGTGACGTAGGTGCAAGGCATGTATTATTTTTGCACCTGTCGTCAGCTGGTTAGAGACAGCGTCGCTAAACGAAAGCTCTGCTAAAGCAACTCAGGCACAACTCTGTGTCATTTTTTAAAAGAAATGCACTTGCACAGCTTTAGTCGTCTCTCAAGGCACACATTCCTGTATCTTTGACAGGTTGCAGTGTCCTCATACCTCGAACAGTTTTGCTGGATTTGTCAACATAGGTCAAAGTTGCATACAACATGCTTTGTTGTTCTTTGTTGCTTGAGGTGGTAAACAACGCCCTTGGGGAAGTTATGAATGGTCATCATCGGGCGCTGTTCCGCCAACTTGAGGAGGGCTTCTTCCCACTTCTGGTGGGCTCTGCCTGGTGGTGGGGGTGCCTGACCTCGAAAAAGGGCCTCTGCTGCCAGCTCTGTTTCCTTCTGCTCTCGGCACAGAGCATCGATGAGCCTGAAAACGCCGGGGTGGCTTACCCCCACCACGCCCTTGAAGCGACGGTGCCAGCCCTCCACGTGATTGGTATTGCGTGGCTGGCCGGCGTCAACGAGACCCGCCACTGACCACACCTGGGGCGGAAAAAGCGGCGGCATCCGCATGTGCACGGGACCCAGGGTTTGCTGCTTCCCAAAGATGAAGTTCTTCTCAAGGTGCTTGAGCACCTTCATGGCCTCGGGCGGCATCAGTGGCCTGATGGCTTCGTAGGCCTGCAAGCAATTGCAGTGATGTGATTGCTGCGCCAATTGCGCCAAACTGATCCAAGTGGCTAACCTTGCTACATCCTGCTACATTTTGCCAAAATATGAGTAATCTGCGCCAAGCCTGCGCCAAGAGAACAATATTGGTCGCCTTTCAAAACCGAAACTAAAATGAGTACCGTAATTGAGCACGCAAGTGTTATGTGGCGCAAGCGACCGCCCTGGCTCGCGATGTCTTTCATCGATGCACTCATGGTTCTTTTCTTTTTTTTTTTAAGTGTGTGTGTCTGTGTGTGTGTGTGTTTAGCTTGTACCTTGCCGGCCTGACAAGCGCGCGCCACTGGACTGTTTTCTGTCGTATGCTTGACAATAACATTTTGCATACAATTTGGAAATCAGTGGGCGACGGAGCGGAGTGGCATGGTTTCGACCGAACAGCCGTTGTTTCCGCTCATGCGGCGAAGCACGCGCAACTGCAAGCCTGCAGAAGTTGCCCTCACGTGCATGCGAGCATGATTGCACGAGAGAGGCACCAGCCGTGACGCTTGCAATTGACTGTTTTACGTTTGCTTACTTTTTACGAAAATCTGGCACTCGGGAACCAGTAAAACGGTGGCAAGCGATTTTTCGGAATTACTCGGCAGCTCCTACAGCACTGTACTCTTGTGGGATGTCTCAGCACTAAAAACACAACCAGCGAGTTCCGTCACAACATGTCACGTCAGAACACAACACAACACAAACTGGCCTTCGTTTGTGCAGCACTTAAAACATTTTTTTTTAAAGAATATCTGTTCCGAAAACCACTTTTGCTGTTTTGAAACACTGTCTTGGCTGCCCCAAAAGCCACTTTTACTGCTCCAGAACACTCTTTTGTTTGCTCCAAAAGCCACTTTTGCTGCTCCAAAACACTGTTTTGGCTGCTCCAAAAGGTGCTCCAAAATGGCTTAGGCCAATCACATCACTGCAATTGATAAAATAGCGATTACAACCTCTATGAATGTTACTAGGCAGGTTCTGATGCTTTGGACATAGTTTGCTGAGTACCCCTCATGTTTTCATTATCGATTTACGCACAATAAAAGGTCTGTTTACTATTGTATTTCACTTTTTGCTGACTAGATTTTATAGGTCTTGTCTTAAACCTTTGATGCAAAAAATAATTTAAGAAAACAACTTAAATTCAGGACATAAATATCAAAATATGCATTCCCCCCCCCCCCCCCCCTAAAAAAAAAAGCTGTTTTCAATTTTTTTGTAACGCCGAATTCGAGCGCAGCTCTTGAGGAGGATGGAAGGGTACTGAGGGGGGCGCATACCCCTCCTCCCTCCTCCTCATCCTGCCTGCTACTCCTCCCTCCAAGCGGCATCAGCGCCGATGTCAGCATGACCGTGAGGTCACGTGACCCTCGTCACGTCGTGTGACCCCCGTGACGTCACGTGACCCCGCGAGGACGTTTTGGCACGGTGCCGAAACGTCGCCATGCCAAAACGTCCCCGCAATTACGCTGATGGCGACGCCGACGCCGCTCAAGTTGGAAACAGGCACCTAAGAGCTGCGCTCTAAAACAATTTAAGGAAAATATTTATGACAGGACTCATTTTAGTGTGCAGAGCAATGGTCCCTAAATAGCCACCATTGTAGCTCCCCCTTGCCCCATGGACAGCCCTACAGAAAAAAAACTAGAGGAAAGATTCGCTCATTTTAATGACGTCTTGCGTTGTGAATTTTATTTAATTTCATTCTTTTTTTTAATGAAAAATGCATCTTGTAATCTGCATGTCCTATCCAAAATGTTTAAAAAAAAGTTTTATTTTTTTGTTTACGTGCTTTTCTCCGATTAGTCAGTTTCTTCAAAGCTTGGTAGGTGATTTTCATCCTCCCTCTCTCCCATTCCCCCCTCTCCCAAGCACCTTGGCAAAATGGCCAATACCTTCCAGACCAGGAGTCGACAAACGTTTTTAGCGGTGGTCCGAGCCGGAGGCGCAGTGGGGGTGGGGGTGCATATGTGCGTGGCATAGCAAGAAGATTCAATATACGGTCTCTGCCAAGATACACATGAACTTTATCAAGATACAATAAAGAATCTGTCACACGAATGCAGACCATTTAGGAAAAGGTCAGGAAACAATGTTTTCACACTCTTAGTGTGACTTTTGGTGCTAGACATTGTAAAGTTACGAACACCTGTATTCAATCCGCTAACTTTAAGTCATGAAAAGTTATTGGAAGGAGCTTCACTTTGAGTTGCAAACCAGTAGTTCTGCGAGCTTTAGGCATTGTAAGTAGTCCATGTAAGGTCGAAGCTGTTGAACAGTCCTGGAGGTTGTATGCATGTGAGAGGGGAGCGAGCATCTCTAATAATGCGCGGGGGTCTGGACAAAACTGCCTTGCAGGCCGGATCCGGGCCGCTGGTTGCTGACCCCTGATCAAGACAACAAGGCCATAATGCTGAATGTTTTATGTTGCCTAATAAAGGCTGTAGTTCTTCCAAATCTTACTCAATTGGAGTCGAGTTATTTCGGGAGGTCATGTCATGTGACAGCACTGAGAGAGCAACGCTGGTTTTCAAACGCCAGGTTACAAGACCTTTACTTTAAAAGATAGTCGGAGTGCATCATGTATGCAGCATCCCTTTGGACGCTTCTGCTGCCTTTGTTGAAATCTATATTTCAGTACAGCATAACTTCAAAGGCTGACACAGAAAAACACGTTTCACTCAATCTTTTAAGTCGCTGCAAAAGTACAAGCATCATTGGTTGGCTCCTTGAGTGGTGCAATAATCTACAATCAGCACAGCAGCGACAGTATTGTGTGCAGCACAATGGAGACTCCACATGAGTGGGGTCAATTCGACACCTACAAAACAACAGGGCTGCAGTGTTCAACACTGCACCTAGGCTGCGTTCAAAAAGTTAGGTCAGGGAAGTTTTCGAACACAGTTTAGGTGTGTTTGTTGCATTTAGCAGTTTCCACCATGGTACTTAGCGTTCACCAACTAGCCCATCAACAAGTTATTTCACAGCGTCCACGTCTCCATACCATCGTCTTGTCTGCAGAGATCATGCACAATTGAGCAGGTCATGAACTCTATCAAGCAAGCAGTAGCTGGTTGGGAGAGCCAATGTTGTCTGAAATTTAATCTTGAAATCCCGCCACTAGTAGGTGGACATGGAGAATGTACAGTACCCTGTAAGTAATTTGAAACAGCAGAATAATCTGCCTAACATTTTCAAAAGGTGCTTTTAGTTTTGTGTACTGATTTCTAACATCACTGCCTCTAGCACGCTATTATGTTGCTTTTTGTTTGTTTTCCTGCAAGCTTCCTGCTGTCCATTGTAGGGGCCCAGGGACTCGTCAAGCTGCTTACTGCAGCTTTTCTTCTTGGGCCCAACCATCATAAAGGATGGAAATAAAGCATTATTATTATTAGTATTATGTATATGTGCTTAGTTGGGGCTTCGAAGGACAGCCGACATTAGATACCTGCTATTCCAGTAGCCGGGATGATGTGTAGACAAAATACCATAGATGACACTGCCAATAAACTCCTTTTTAAATGTGCTCTTTGTTCCTGTCCATCTGTTTGAATAAGTGTCATTGTCATTGACTTAGCATCATTGTAGTGTTTGTCTGGTTATGTACTGTTGATCAGGGACCCACTGGTTCTCAAAATGTGCAGCGGGCGGTTGCACACTCTTAGTACAACCACCTGTTGGGAGAAGAAATATTGTTACACGAGAGCAAAATAGCTTTTTCTAGCTGAAATACACAGCTCAGAAAAAAGCCAAGAGAACAGTGCAAGCTCAAAGAGAAGGCAGTTAATAGAATGTAGAGGAAGAAAGAAATTTCGGAACAGTAAAAAAAAAAAAAAAAAAGAAAGAAAGAGGTGGTGGTTTAGAGTACGAAAATGGTGGAGCGATATCAGGACCAACATATATTTATATTTTCTTTGTGAACCGCCCAAAAGTGTGGAAAGGGAAATATCTGGGTGATTGAAGATTTTATCATGAGTTAAGAGATACTTGGGGGGACTGGGTCAAAAGCTTGTACGTAGGAGGCATATGAAAGAAACTATGTTTTGGGGATGGAATGGGACGAGTTTCTTACGGAGATGGTATAAGTTGTTCTATTAGATTTTATAAGTGTTTTATTGAAATTAAAAAAAAGTTTAATCTTATGTTTTCACTGGTACAAAGAGGCTGTGCTGCATAGGAAGCCACTTAATAATAATTATTGTGGGGAAGAAAAATACAAAAATAAAAATAAGCTGCGGTAATTCTCTTGTAGTTTACAACTTTGCTGACGTTATACCGAGTGCTTGCTTGCAGTACAATATTTACTGTCCGTACCTGGTGGTCTGGAAGGATGGCCAGCGCATAAAGCATCCTCATTTTCAAGCTGAAGTCTGGGTCATCAGCGTACCTGGTCTGCAACTGGGCATTTTGCATCTTTCGGTAAAGGCACCGAGTGAAGTGGAACAAGCACCCCTTCAGGACAGTGGCTGGGAAAGTTTGGCGGATGGCAATTATTGCCGCCAGCTCAAAATACACCACGAGAAATGGTGGGCTGAGCATTTCTCCAGCATTCGTCGCAAGTGTCTTCAGTGTTTGAAAAAGATTTAAGATTTTCAACTATTATCGCGACTCCAGCGACCTATAGGGGGCGCCACCACCAAACAAACATGGCGGCTGAGTCCAGGTCGCGTCGGCTCGGCCGGGCCGCCTGAACAAGTGGCGAGTTCAATATAACAGATTTTCTTTTGTTTAATGCCCAATTTTGTAGGTATTTGAACTGAGACGGTTCATTGTGGCCGGTGCATATAAACTTGCAGAACATAGTTTTGTTTTCCAAGTGTGATTTTTTTTTGTTCTTTTAATGTCAAACTTTCGTTTCGGAGATTTCGTTCAAAACCGAATCTATGGGCGCTGGAGAGACAGTAATATACTAATCAGTTTTGCTCATCTGCGGAAAGCGGCAATGACTGCAGAATTCTACCAGCGGCAGTAATTTTCAGCCAACTCGCATGCCTCGACCATGCGACTTATCTGTCCACGAAATCGGGCTTTTGTGCGTATCCGCGTTTAAGAAACAGCTTCAGTCGTCTGCTCGGTCAACAACACAGGCTGCAGGAAAATTACGAAAATTTAGCAAGCGCTTTTTGAGCCAAGGAGAATGCTAACCCGCCGGCACCCCACTGAGCAGCTGATACTCATATATCAATTCAGGTTTTAGTAGCAATCGAGAAGTCATTTTGACGAGTGGGTTATGTATTATATTACGTACTACGTCCCACTAAAGCGATATTAGAATATTCTTCGGTTTGAAATATGACCTTAGTTAATTAGCTATTAGGTGAACTGCTGAATAAAAGTATATTTGACAGACAAAGAGATACTAAGTTAAACTTAGCCAAATGGTTCTAGCCGGTAGCACGGAGACGAATGCGGACAAACTGAACAGAGTCAATTTTTTGGAGATTCACGCAGAACCTCTCTGCACTGAACTTGACTTCGAATCCTGAGCGGAAAAAAAAAATGAGTATTTTTGTGGCCGATCAACCTGAGCAATGTAGACGTATATTGCTGCTGGCTTAAAGGGACAATGAAGGCAATTTCGGATATTTTTTGGGCGATTGAACTGGGTTCCCGGCACGCCTCAGGCCACGTTGCCCAAATTTCAGCCAAAACCGGCGCTTGTGTGCCGCGCAAGTCAATTAAACAGTCACGGTAATAATCGTACCGGGATAGATCGAGGCGACGCCCCAAGCTTTGCGGGAGAGACCAGCAGAAGCGGAGGTCACGTGACCCTGCGGGGCCTGGAAGCGTGACGTCACAAGAGACGTGTCAGCGATTGGTAGAAACGAGAAACGTGCCCTCGGTCACGCTTTGGTTCGTGGTTTTTATGAACACTGTTCTAATTCCACTTGAATAACCATGAAAACTATAAATCGAACCGAAAATGATAACTAAACCGTAAATAAAACACCATAATTATTTTTCTCTTTGCTACACTGCACGCGAAACGGGCAACGAGAAATTATGGGCAAACAAAATATATAAAATAAAGAACACAGCGCGGAGCACGCGGGAGTTTCTTTGGTTCTGGTTTCAGATGTCGGTGCCGTGTTTACTTCAGGAACACGGCACTCGAGGGATTCTGCAAAGCGGTAGTCATGCCAAATTTGTGCGCTGTTGAAGGATGTTCAAACTTTCGACCCAAGACCCATGATCGTTCGGGCGACGCTAGTTTTCACCTACTCCCAAGCGATGAAGGATTGCGAAGTCTGTGGTTGAACAGCGTTGTCTTGCGCAGAGGTCTCGGCGATGGCGTCAGAATTTGTTCGCTACATTTTCGGTCAGGAGACATTGAACAGAACCTTCAGGTTAGTCGGAGTCTGGGCGTAGGTGTGAGGCGAATTACTCTGGGTCGGCGGCGATTCTGGGGCGTCCTCGTAAAGAGGAATTCCAGAGTTCCGCGTCCTTAGGAGCATTTCTCGTTCTGTTAGTGTCAGCTCACTGAACGGGAGCCCGAATTTGCTCGCGAGAGCGGCATTGCCGTCCATGTTGGTCCGACGAAACAACCGCGCCACCGCGCTGCTATAACCCACCGCGGTAACCAGAGTCTCGACGCCCTAAATGCTACCGGTACCGACAATTCACATGTGACGTCACTCCCTACGTCACCTCCGTTTTCAGAGGCCCAAAAACGAGAAACGCAGATAGTTCAGTTTCGGTTTCTTCAGTTCTTTCGTAGGTACAGAAATACGCGTCACAAATCTCTATAAAAAATTGGGCAGTATGCCAGGTTCTCAAGAAGCCTAAAAACACCATTTAAAAAAATTTAATAAAATCGCCTTCATTGTCCCTTTAATTCGACGGTGGTATAATATAAATATTGGAGGCGCGATAGATCAAAATGCCGTGACAGCTTCTAACGTTGCGAGACCCGTCCCCCACCTTTTGAAAATAGATAATTTCCCTCATTCTTCATTTGCAGCGAGGCTTTCATGAATCAAATAATTGCGAAATCAGCCCAAATCCTTCAGAGTGGTCCAGAAGATTTTTCGGCAAAAAGCAGCCAAGATGAATAGCCAACGGACCGACCGCCGTGGGTGGCTCAAACTTGAAGCTAATCGAACACAACCAAACTCAAGAAAAACAGCTATCGAACCTTCCCATTCACTTGACTGTAGCATTGGTGTTCCCTCCTGTGAAATGCCTCGTCTGTCGTCCTCCCACTGTTCTCCATCCTTATAAAGAAACCCCTTATCAGTTACCCAGTAGTCGTCACTTTGAATGTGATTCGAGACAGACAAGAAATCAAAACGTTTTTTTCCGTGATTCCTTCCCATCCAAGAAATCGAAAACACGTGGTGGAAGGAAGCAATTTCCTGAGGCTTCGCCACACTAATGAACACTCAGGCAAACTTAAGAAATTTTTGGACCTTCGTGAAATTACACTGTTCGCCATCGCGCCGACAACACTTGTCCGCGAAAGCCACCAGAGACGCGGAGGGGCGCGGAGCGACCTGGACCGGCTGGTTCCCGGTTTTCCCGCTTGGTGGCGTCCGTTTTGCTAAAGTCGCGAATAGACTCCTTAAATATTTCTGACTTAGCACCCTGCTCTTAAAGCCAAGGAATATATCCTTGGATTCAGTGAACATTGCTACATTAACTTAAGCGGGCTTTCTAATTGGGACATCACTGAAGTATAAGAACTGGGCACATATTTTAGTGACAAGAGTTCTTGTGTGTCCTCATTTATCCATTCAGCCATTACCTTAAATGAAGGGGAAGGTTTTAGTTTTTGTTGGTGACTTTACATCGTAGCTTTCTGTTTATTTTATCTAGCACGGCAATCGATTTGTTTTAATTATAATCCAGTAATGGTGTGTATTTGTGCCTGGTTCACCATATTTTGCCTTTGCTTCTGCTAAAAATGTTTTGTTTGAACCTCCTTACACTCTTTGGGTGAAGTGCCAAAGTCAAGGTTGACATAGTGCCAGATAAATGCCTCAAAACTTCAGCATGTCCAGTGGCCAGCAAACGTATTCGGAACGCACAAACTATGACTTGTCTCATGAAAACGTTCTCCTGGCAGCAGCCGAAAAAAAAAAAAAATTGCTCCACGACGTGGTGGGCAATGAAACAACCTATGCGGGGGTGTCTGCTTGCTCAAGGCCAGCTTTGCAGCTGGACCGGCAACAGTGCAGCAAATTTTTCGGCGAGGCATTTACTGTTAACACGATACTGTCAATATTGCCTGCCGTGTTCAGTGTTTGCCGATGCTCTGTTTTTTCAGACGCCGCTGCAACCTCGCCCCTCTAAGCCTTGAGCAAGCGACCTCTTCTACTTGGGTTGTTCCCTTGCCTGCCACGTCATGGAGTCTTTTTTTTTTTGGATGCCACCGGGAAAGCTCTTTCACAAGATAAGCCACGGTTCACGTGTTCCGGATAAGTTTGCTGACCCACTGTGTGACACTAGTCATGACATGTGCTCTTTGCGTTTTACTTGTGCATCGTTGATAAGCATCAAATTTTGCTTCTGGTGTTGGAGCTCCGAATGAGACTTTTTTACCACACTATAGTCCCACCCCCTCTCTTCTCCAGCGTTCCGTCTGCTTCCTCCTCCCCGGCCCGTCTTACCCTCGCCCTTCATTCTTAGGTTGTAACGGACTATAGAGTTTGCAGCTGTTCGAATATTAGAGAAAACATTAAAAAAATCTTGTGGATTGTCATGATAACTGTGTCGTGTAGTGTACATCAACAAGACTGGAAAAGGACTTGGTATGTGGTCTTGCCATACCAACATTAGCCACCATGACCAAGGCTATTTAATGTACTCCGATTAGCATTGGTGTTACGTATCTCACAGTTTAAGAACCCCTGTCTTAAAAAGAAGTTTATAGACGTAGCATACTAAAGACTGGCTATTGTATCATAAAATTGTGTCATAAGTATGTCTACAATTTAGTTTCTCTAAGACTTCCAGCTTGTATTATTAGGGCAAAAACGTTAACAGGAACCAACCTCAAACACGTGCACGTAGGACTCCTCAGTCCTGCTTGTGGCGAGGATGTACACTAAAGCGCGAAACACATGTACGACGAAACCTTCCGATCCGACGTGCGGACTGCCGGAATGACCTTGGGGGGAGAGGGTGTTCGTAGCTTCGGGGAGCGTTGAAAACCCTCGCCTCCGACCGTCGTATTGCGCGGTCGGACGTCGGATCGGACGGTTTCGTCGTACATGTGTTTCGCGCTTAAGGGCAGCATTTGCTGCGCGCTGGCCGCGAGGCCACACCAGCCGTGGAGGATTTGCAGTTGTGTGTATATCTTCGGTGTTACCAAGAATGTTCCATCACCAAGCACAGTTGTGCTGTCGCACAGGTGCTTCATGTTGTTTGCTGTGCCGCGGATGAGGAAGTGTGCCCTCTGTGCCGACCCTTGGTACAGCAGGAAGCCCTGGCCATCCAGGGTCTGGTTGTAGGGGCTCACAATGTCTACATCCTCGGCACAGGTCAGTTCAGCAGGACGCGTGGCATGTCGGGCCTTCCTTATTGTCTGGAGCAGCGCCCTGCAGCTGGGCAACGCCAGAGCGACCTCATTGTCCATCGCTGCAAATGCATTCTGCAGGGCATAATGTTATTGCATTTAGCACATGTTGGCAAGAAATCTTTACAGGTGGTGAAACGTTATAATTGTAATAATTATCAGAGCTTCAATCCGTCCCAAACAACTTTAAATCCTTAGCAGATTTAGACTTACACGAAGTGAAAGACAAGTAGGACCTACGTTTGTACATACTGCACAATGAGCATTACTATAACACTGTTCTTGAAATTTGCAAAAGTACAGAAAAGTCTATGTCAGGGTATGAATTAATGTTTTACTTAATAACGGGGGAATCGATGACAGTGTTGGGCAACTTATGTTGGAACGCCATGTCATGAACTAGTCTATGCGAAAGAGGCAAAAGGTCAAGAGTATCCAAAAGACTCGCGTAATCGTAAAAAAACTCTCCAATCAGTGTAGCGATCATAGACAATTCTTACGAATTGTCTCTGCTATACTAACTCTAACTGGAGCGTTTGAGAGAGTGAGTCCTCGTTAGTCCAGGACGTCATCTATAAACTCCCGGAATTTCGCTATATGCTTCACAAGCACACTCCAGAGTAGAGTGCTGTGTGCGGACGGCGGAGCGATCCATTCCTCTAGCTGCTCGGGTGAAGTATTTTCGGTATTGTGTTGAGAGTTTCTTGTAGTGCTTGTTGGTTGTGAGGGCAGTCACAAAAGGATACATTTATTGTTAGGGTATCGGTGGCACTTTGCGCACTTCGGTTTACCTTTGCGTCCCAACACATGATGCGTTATGTGCGATGTGAGGAGGGTGCCAGTCTGGGCTCTTTGTACCAGTGTAGAGTGCAGTCGGTTCAGAAATTGTGAGCATATATAGGGTGACCCAAGTCACCAGGCTCGGATCTAAAATGGACCGTAAAAATCAACGCCTACACGTAGGAATCTGAACTATTCGTCAAAGGTATATTTCACAGGTTGGTTTTTTCTTGTAAAATTAGAAAGCGTAGCTCTCCGTCTGTAAAAAATAGGGCCAAGAATCTTGCCAGGTTCTCCGGCAGGCGGCGACGCAGGCGACCAAGTCCAATAGCGGGGTGTGTTTGGCGTTCGTATCGATATATGGCGTCGGGAGCAGCTTCCGAAGGTGCAGTCGACCAAAGAAAGAAAGCAGACGACACACAGGCGAAATCCGTTGGCAGCAAAATCGCCGTCGTTATGCAGACGCATTTTTTATTCCCTTTAAGTTTTGCTTTTATTGTCTGCATTTATTTTTTAACCAAAAGTACCTTTCAAAAAGATTATGTTCATTTTAATAAACCGTCACAAGCCGTCGAGATAAGGAGGTAGCGCCATCTATCAATACGAACGCCAAACACGCCCTGCTACTGGACTTGGTCGTCTGCATCGCCGCCCGCTGTAGGCTCTTGCAAGTTTCTTGGTGCAATTTTTTACAGAAAGAAAGGTACGCTTTGTAATTTTACAAGAAAAAACCGACCTGGGAAATACACCTTTGGCGAAAAGTTTAGATTTCTACGTGCAGGCATCGATTTTTATGGTCTAGACTAGATTGAGCCTGGTTTTGCGTAATGAGTCGCCACGAACTGACTTATAAAAAGGACTTGGTTTAATATTTACATGACCGCGGTGAGATCCATCCCGACAATTGCCCTGCTTTTTCGTCGCCCCGAAAACCCGAATGTCTCTTCACGCGCCATCCCTCCTTCTTCGTCCTCAGTCCCAGACACGATCTCGTTCACCAAAAAATGTCACAGGCGCGAGACAGAATCGCCCGCCACTAGTCAGTTTCCAAAACATTCTCCCCAAAATGAGCGCGAGGGAATCGCTCATTCACTATGCAGTTCTAATGGGTACAAAAGCTGAAGTGGTCTTTTCAATACTTGTCCCCTCGGCATGTTCACAGCACAGGATCGCACAATTCCATCCCGGCCGTGGTAAACTTCTCGGATCCGACCAGTCCGCCATAGATGCCTTGGAGTCTTGTTGTCCTCGACGAGAACGAGGTCTCCTTCCTTAACTTGACTGTCTTTACGACAATGCGTTTCATGTGCTGACCGGAGTTGAAGTAAGTAGTCTTTACGCCACCTCTGCCAAAAGTGGTCTAGTAGCCGCTGCCGATGCCTCCAGCGCCGAGTGACTTCACTCCTAGTAGATGGCTGAAGGTCCTCCATAGCTGAGGTTGGAAGAGCTGTCAGCCGTTTTCCTGTCAGAAAATGTGCCGGCGTTAACGCTTCTGGTTCGTCGGGAGACGCATGTAGGAATGAGAGAGGTCTTGAATTAACCACCGCCTCAATTCCGTGGAGGATGGTGGTAAGTTCTTCAAATTCGTAGCTGTTCCTTCCTAGAACCTTTCGAAGACTTGTTTTCACAGTGCGCACTAGGCGTTCCCAAAATCCGCCCCACCAGGCGGCTCGCTCTACGATAAATTTCCACTGTATCCTATGCTCGGAGTAGTGTTCGTGCACTTTCTTGTTATTGAGCACGTTCCAGATGTCGCAAATTTCCTTGGAGGCTTTCTTGAAAGTTAAGGCGTTGTCACTGTACACCACCCGAGGTATTCCTCGCCTGGCTGTGAACCTCTGGAAGGCCACAAGGAAGGCTGGGGTAGCCAGGGATGTGACCAACTCTAGATGTACGGCGCGCGTAACTGCGCAGGTAAATAGTGCGATGTACGCCTTTTCCATGCCGTGTCCAGACTTGACCAAGAGGGGCCCGGCAAAGTCCACTCCTACTATTTCAAACGGTCCTACTTCATTTACGCGCTCTGCTGGAAGCGGAGCAGTTGGTGCTGATGCCTTTTGGGCTCTTGACCGAGCACAGACGTTGCAGCGGTTAATAACCCTCTTCACCGTCTGCCGAGCTCTGGGAACCCAATAACGTTCTCTTAACTGGGTTACGGTGTCTTGTATTCCTCCATGGAATGTAAGTCGATGCATGCTGTCTATCAGAAGTTCTGTGAAGCGATGGCCAGAGGGTAACAGTAGTGGGTGCTTGACTTCTACTGGTTCGTGTCTGTTTTGGAGTCGTCCTCCGAGTCGCAGTTGCCGGTTGGCATCGAGGTAAGGACTGAGAGCAATAATGCTGGATTGCGCATTCAAACTTCTGTCTTCCACTAGTTCGTTGATCTCATTGGTGTAGGATTCCTCTTGGGTTCGTTTACTCCAAAACAGTTCCGCTTTCTCAAGTTCATCTGTGGTCAGAGGACCCCCCGTTTTACTTGGTGGTGTTCTGCAGTTCTTACAGAACCTCATGATCCACGCTGTAATTCGAAGAACACGTTCTAGTTTGCTGTATCGCTCTAACTCCAAGAGCGGTGTCGTTTCCTCGGTTAGTGTATGTAGCACGTGAAATTTACACCTTCGTTCTTTTTCTGCTACTTCGGTCGACATCGTTTCGGTTGTATTCGTACTTGGCCAAGTTGTTCGGTCTTCTGAGAGCCAACTAGGGCCCTTCCACCATAGTTGTTTCGTTTTTAGGTCCTCTACCGTGGTTCCTCGTGTTGTTAAATCAGCTGGGTTTTCTGGTCCAGGGCAGTGGTTCCAACTTGTTGGTTCCCCTCCTGATTGAATTTCAGTCACCCTATTAGCAACGAAAGGTTTCCACTTGGAGGCCGAGCCCTTGATCCAATGGAGAGCGATTGTGCTGTCGGTCCAGAAGAATGTCTCCTGAAACTCCAGTATCCTTCTGAGGAATTTGCCTATTCGATTACCGATCACGGCCGCCATAAGCTCGAGACGAGGAAGTGTCAACCGCTTTATAGGAGCTACTCGTGTTTTGGCGAACACCAGACTGACGTCTACGTTTCCATCCATGTAGTCAACCCTCAGGTACGCACAGGTTCCATAAGCGAGAGGGCTAGCGTCACAGAAGACATGGAGTTGTACAGTATTGGGATGCTGTTTTCGTGTGCTCATGATGCACCGGTTCGTCACTATGTCTTCTATCTGTGGAAGCTCCTTACACCATTTTTGCCAGTCTCCTGAGGGGTCTTCAGGAAGTTCACTGTCCCAATCGAGTCCGCGTTCCCATAGGCGCTGGAACAAAATCTTCACTCTTATCACAAAGGGTGCTACGAGCCCGAGTGGGTCGAAAACCCTTGCTGCAGCCCGTAGCATTCCCCGCTCCGTCCTGTCGTTAAAGTTCAGGATATTTTTTACCGGAATCAATAAAGTGTCATTATCCCGTCTCCATTTCAAACCAAGGACCCCTCTTGGTTCTGATAAGTCTGTTGCCAGGCTACCTTCGTCGATCACTTCTTGGAGTTTGCTGGAGTTTGTAGCCCATTTTCGAAGTGTCATGCCGGCTTCTTTCACGATTTGATTGGCTTGGGTTTGAAGGTGCCTAGCGTCCGCTACTGTCTGAGCTCCGACAAGCAAATCATCTACATAAAAAGACTTTTGAAGAAGACTTGCAGCTTCCTTCATTTCTCCATTCACGCTTTGCAGGTGATGTTTGAGAGTTGCCGAAAGTAGGAATGGACTCGCCGAGGTTCCAAACGGCACGCGGGTCATCCGCCATTCTTCAACCTGGTGCTCCTCTGCCGGTACTTCAGCAGTGTCAAACCATAAAAATCGCAGTGCGTCACGATCATCAGGCTGCACGCTTACTTGTAAAAAGGCCTTTTCTATATCGGCTGTGATAGCGATAGGGTATGTTCTAAAACGTACAAGAATCTCGACCAAATCGGCGTTCATCTTTGGCCCCTTTTCTAGATGGTCATTCAGTGAGGCAACTCCTTGCGAATGTGATGATGCATCGAACACCACTCTTAGTTTTGTGGTTTCAGAATCCATCCGAATCACTGCCTGGTGAGGCATGTAATAGATACGTGAGTTGTCCGAGGACCCTGGTGGGACTTTTTCCGCGTGTCCAGCTTTGAAATAGCCGCACATGGCATTCCCATAATCTCTCAAGAGAGACTCGTTTCGTGAGAGTCACTTCTGCAAAGCTTCTAGTCGCTTCAGCGCTACAGCTTTGTTATCGTTAAGCTCGCCTGCGTTCGATTTCCAAGGCAAGCTCACCTCGTATCGTCCGTTTACTTTTACGATAGTTCGCTCAAACTCATTCCACACCGCGTTTTGTTCTTCACCCGCGTCATACAGGTTATCCATTACTCCTATGCTTTCCAGGGTCCAAAAGCTTCTCAAGGTATTTTCCTCGGCGTTTTCAATTGTCCCAAGTTGTAGCGCGCAGATCATCGTCCTAGTAGATCCAGTAAGAGAGCTATGCAGCGATGCTGGTCCCTGAAAAGTCCAACCAAATTTGGTGTTGAAGGCCACTAGAATGGAATTTCCCTCACATCGCCGCATCTCGTCTGTCGTGACCTTCCACAGTTGGTCTGAGCCAATAAGGAGGCTTATTCCTGGTTCCGTTGGCATACCAAAGAGAAGAAGCTTATCTGCTATGCAGCCTCCTCCTTGTTCGATGCTCTGGACAAACTTGTGATCCACAGGTACCTGGACAACGTCTTTGCATATGAATGGTATTTCGACCGCTTCGATAACATAATTCTCATGACTGTACTGACTGCGCATCTTCACTTCAACCAACCTTCGTTGTTGTGGTATCGAAGTCGATCTTCCAAAGGTGTTCAAACGCAGGTTAGTCTCACCTAACACCTTCATATTCAGCTTACGTGAAATGTCTTCGCGAATAAACGTTCGCTGGCTTCCGCCATCAAAGATAGCACGTATGCACACACTGCACCCAGGCCCGAATGGTTTGCAGAAGAATTTCTGCGTCCAGCAAGCCTGCAGCATTATTGTTGTCGGTGCTCTGAACGCTAGTAGTGATGGCTTGGTTTTCGCCGCTGCCCGATGAAGGTTTCCAAGTGGGATCACACATTGATGTTGCATGTCGTCCTGGGCAGGTAGTGCAGGACAACTTCCTGTGACAATCCTTTGATCTGAGTCCTCTTAGTGTGCACCGGAAACATCGCATTTCTCCAGAAAGCTTCGCTTTCTTCTCCTTCAAAGAGATGTCACTGGAACAGAACTCTGTATCGTGGTTCGTGGCTCCGCAAAAGAAGCACTTCTTTGTGCCATGTGCCTTCGCATGCAGAACCGAAGAGGATGGTAAGAAAGCTCGTTTCTGTTGTTGCTCTCTGCTATTCCTCTTCTGCGGGCGATCATCGATGACTCCCGATCGTTCTCTGCTCTCGATCTCGATGAGCAGGTATTCCAGCAGGGTTTCCAATTCGCCTTCCGGAAGACGTCGGCCTGTTGGAATATCTTCAGCTCGTAATGTTGGTGTCGCGGCCGGCGCCGCAGTGCTCGCAGTACCGGATGAGGAAGACCGTTCTTCTAGTGACGTTGGCAGAAATAGTGTCGAGGCCATGTTTCCTCCATCCTGGAAGACCGCCTTCCTTTCGGAGTGACCAGCACGTCGGTAATAGTCGACCACGATGTCGGACGGGAGTGCACTTATGACAGTATCTGTCAGCATGGTCGAATACGTGTTAGGTGCGACTCCAAGCCCTCGAAGACCTCGTACGTGGGCTTGCATTTGACCAAAAAGCCTTCTCAGCCCCTTTGTGTCGGTTGAGGAGGTTACAGCTTGAAGATCGCGAAGCTTCGAAAGATGCTCCTTCTGGATTAGTCGTGCGTCTCCAAATAGTCTTGTCAAACTTTCGATTGCATCCTTGTAGTGGGCGTCCGTTACTGGGAGACCGGCGATGGAAGCTCTCGCCCGTCCGTTTACCAGCGTCTTCAAGTACTGGAACTTCTCGCCATTCGACAGATCATCGTTGTCGTGCACAGCTCGTTTGAACTGTTGCCAAAATGGCTGCCACTCCGAAAGATCGCCCTTGAATGGCTGTAGCTGCAACCTAGGAAGCTTTACACCGCTGCGTCTCCTTTCGCCTCTTTCTTCGTTGTGGGAGCCAATTGCTGATGCTGATGGGCGTGGCGGTTCATTTGAACGAAGTTGCGTCGCTCGACTCCGAAGCAGACTCAAAACGGAAGTTGTCTGTTCTTCGTACTCCATCACTGACAAGTACTCTGCCTCAAGATCTCCATCCGCAATAAATGGTTCTAAGTCAGTGTTGAGCTTCTTGAGTTCTTCGTAGTTGACGTCCAGTTTCCGCAGAGTCGCTTCGATTTGTTCCACGTCGGTAGACCGAAGAATAGTGGTCGCCTCTCGGATTATGCGGGTGTTTTACGCTCGTCTCGACGCCCTCTTCGTTCTTATTCTTTCCATATCGTTCCAGGGTAGGTAATAACCGGCAGTTGAAAGAATCTCTTACGTGGTCGTTCGTTCGAAAGTCAGTCCGGGTCGACCGATCGTTCACGGTTTCTTAGGGTCGTTCCTGGCTTGAAATCCCGGGTTTCGGCACCATCTTTTGCGTAATGAGTCGCCACGAACTGACTTATAAAAAGGACTTGGTTTAATATTTACATGACCGCGGTGAGATCCATCCCGACAATTGCCCTGCTTTTTCGTCGCCCCAAAAACCCGAATGTCTCTTCACGCGCCATCCCTCCTTCTTCGTCCTCAGTCTCAGACACGATCTCGTTCACCAAAAAATGTCACAGGCGCGAGACAGAATCGCCCTCCAAAACTAAAACCTCCAAACTAAAACCAAAACAAAACTAAAACTCCAAAACTAAAACTATTTACAATCGGGCGGTAACTTGCGCCACCTATCGAGATTTCTAGCAGCCTGTTTAAAAAAAAAGACGAGTCAGGTTAACACTGCGAACGACCACGACTACACAGCAACCCTACATACAACGAAGGCAACACAGCACACAGCTACACAGCACCGACGTATACACAAACACAACAACCGACACTACGCCCGACACTTCCTACTCGATATCCATTTCTCCCCGCGGCGTATATAAGCTTGACATCTGCAGGTGAGCTCTTTGGTCGCTAACCATTACAGATTTATAGAAGAATACACAAAACACGGCGCAATGGACAGCCGTGTGTTAGAACGTCTGCATTTAAAAAGTATGGAGGCAAAATCTATAATGTTAGTCTGTTGCAATAAATAACGATATGTTAACAATAAATCTTAAACCGGTCATGAAAAAGTTCAAATTTTTGTTATTTTCTTGCTTGACCAGTGTTGTGAGCAGTCCGACTAGCTTGAATAACATAGGAAAACAAATTATTGGGATTTTGTCATTACGTATACAATAATAAATGAAAATGATCCTTGCGCAAAGCATTTTTTATATATTTTTGTGAAGGGCATCCGGACATCCGCCCAACACTTCACTTCCACTAGTTGCAGCAGTTGCAGTACGGGAGCAGACGCCTTCACTTTTGGGGCGTTTTGATGCAGTTTGTTGTCGTATGTCGTGTCGGTGTCGAGAAGAGCGGTGGGGCTTGGGAGTTTGTGACCGGTGTTATTCGTGAACACTAGTGTGGGGCGCTGATGCGTCTTTCTTTTATACTGCCACCACCCCGAACTTTGAAGATACACGGGCCCGTAGCAGTGCATTATGCTGAATCGCGAGCTCCTTCCCTGCTGGAAATGGGCAGATGGAAATGAGGCCAAAATTCACATTGAACCAATGTGCAACTGTAGGTTCAGGCCCATTGAGCAATATGCATTTACGGAACAAAAACCCATGTGCACCCATTGGTAATCCCTTAGGGAACTCACATTGGGCTGATGTCATTTATGAAACAAAAACCAATGAGCAGCAATTGGCAACAGGTACCCCAGTGCACATTGCATTGAGGGTATTTATGGGGCAAAAACCAATGAGCGACAATTGGCAACAACCACTCCTGTGCACATTGTGTTGATGGTATTTATAAGGCGAAAACCAATGAGCGGCGGTTGGTAACAGGTGCTCCTGTGCACATTGGGTTGAGGGTATTTATGGGGCAAAATGCAATGAGCGGCTATTGGTGAAAGACACCCCTGTGCACATTGGGTTGATGGTATTTATGGGGTGAAACCCAATAAACTGCAATTGGCAATATGCACCCCTGTGCACATTGCGTGGACAGCATTTATGGGGCGAAAACCAATGAGCTGGAATTGGCAAGAGATGCCAATGTGCACATTAGGTTAGTCAAAAACCAGACCCCTTAAAAAAATATAATGCATGTGTATGCATTTCTGGGACAAAATCCCATAGGTTTTTATCACTGCTCAGATGCCAAGTGCGCTCCAGTTGGAGAAATCCATGGAACATCCTGAAACATATGTATGCATAATGCCATTGCAATTTAGAAAATAAAAAGCTAACTTTGGAGATGTGGCAGTGATATTCACTTGGCCCCAATGAGCATGAAAAACAATACAATGTGCACAGAACAAATCCTGCTTTTTATGATAGGCACCTACAAAAAAAATGGAGTCATTTAACAGCATAGTTCTCTTTTCATTCTACATCTTCCTTCTGCCACATACCAGTACAGGGTCTAACTTAGATTTTAGAAGGTCTAACAGATTTGACTCTTGCATAGCTCTGAGCCACATTTAAACAATTTCAGACTTGTCAGTCGCGAAATCCTTTCGAACATGGCATTAAATTTCAACTCAGGAGCAGAATTTCAATCTTGTGCACACTATCTTTTGTCTTTCATGCTTGCCAGAGGGGTTGCTGAGAGAAAACAAATGTTGAACACATGTGCTCATTTTATTTCACAACTAACATGAATAAACAGAAAAGTGACTGGCGATAAGACACCCCATAAGGCCTGCATAAAATTCAAGTTGTACTGTACTTAGGCACACAAAAAAATGTTTCTTTACGCTTTTGGTAAATGTAGGAAATCTTCAGTTAAATTCGTCCAAAACAAATCTAGTTGAACATTGCATCCACTGTTCAATTCACATAGGAGGTCAACAAACACTGAAATTGACTATGAGAAAATAAAGTATCTGCTCATCAGCGTCACTTCAAGTTGGCGCTGGTTCGACACAATAAATGGAGAATTGTTCTTTTATGCTTTCGGTAACACGAAAAATATTAGTTATTTAGTGTTTCGTGTTCATTCTTGACGGACCCAAGTAAGGAGCTGCATGGAGAAAAGTTTCCTTTTCACTTAAAGCAAGACATCAACTTTCGGCTTTAAAAAGCTTCACGAAAAACGTTGGAGCAGGGCAAAAAGGAGCTACAGAAAAAAAAAAATTCCACATGTGATTGGTGAGTTCTGCACCTGAGAAGTTCTTTGCTCCTATGTCTTACTTGAACACACCAAAAATTAAAAATCTAACCTTTTTGTAACCAGAAGTCAAAAAGATACATTAAGTGGTCAAGGTGGTCTTCACTTGTTCCCTCGAGGCAACTGCAGACAGGGGCATTGCGAAGAGAGGAAGGCAGGTGTTAGCTGCCTGTCTCCGTCTTACTCATCAAAAAGGTTCTTCTTTACTCGATTGCAATCTCTGATCGTGCTGATGACGTGGCTATTCATGTGTTCCATTCGTTCGACCAAGATGTCCCCACTTGCTCCATGTTGCCTGAGCCAGTCTTCATTGCAATCTAGATAAAAAACATTTTAAAAAGAAAGCCGTTATAAGACTGGTCCCAAGCACTCCTCAAAGGCAGTCCAAAATAACAAAAGTGGATCGCATGAAAATTTAGCTGCATAAAAAGAAGCATCTCAGAAAGAGTGGTACTGGCTTGGGTTCAAACCCGCGTCCCTTCAGTTGTGACCCACACTGCTAAGCTACTGTGGCACGTTAAAAGAAATTTTGAAACATTTCAGATGGCTGCGATGTTACGTGTGACCGCTCGCGCAAATATGGTGTGTGTGTGTGTGTGTGCCTACTACCTTGCATCTCAGTAAACGCAGATACTGAAGGAGGCAGGGTAAAAAAATAGGGTGTGCAACTGCAATAGACGAGACTTTTGCCTTCTACTCCCGCTCAAGCACTGGCTTTAGCAGGGCCTTAATTCAGAGACACTGTTTCAACAAGCTGAGGTTTCCCAAATAAGTATTTTATATTAACACAAAATGTGTTTAGACTAAAAAATCCTTGTCACTATGTTATGATAAAGATTAATGAAAACTATCAGTTCTCATATTTGACCTGGACCGAGTATGGTGGCTTAGTAAATGTAACAGAACGTGGAGCATAGGTATGTTCAGTTTTTATGTTATAGACGCTTTACACACGCGCCAAATTACAGCCGCCATAGCCGACCTTCTCTTGTCTTACCGAGATGCCGAGCAACTGAAACGGTAGTTGACGATCCTCTACAAAGGCCGATGCTTTAGAAAAGGACACAGTTGAATATAATGTGGCAATAACCTGGCCTGTCATGGTAATCATGAAGTGAAATAAACGGAATAAGAGGAAACAAAAACTGAAGGTCAGTTATGGCGGCGTCCATGCACATCTGCTGCAAAGCGTCTATAGGGACGGACTCATCTTCAGAGACACGCTTAGGACCCCAAGTGATCCCTTCTCCTATTCAATCAGCCTGTCTCTTTAGGGCAATAAATGGAATCAGCCAAGGCTAATAGCTTGAGTAGGGCACCATGTTTTTCTTTTTTTAGGTACAAGGTAAGCTTATGTATTGTACATAGTCTTCTGATATGGCCGGCACACCGACTGCAGTCACATATTGTGTGTCTTATCCGACAGTCCGTCAAGAATTTATATTTTGACTGCCTCCCTTGGCAGTCACATATAATAACCAGATCTTGTAGAATTCTTCCTGTCATATCCCAGCTTTGTCCTACGTGACCACCTGATATATAACTACACATCACCTTCGGCACTATATTACGAATTTGATGCCTGTACGTACCCCTCCGTAAACAGGAGATTTCAATGATTTTGTCTGCTTATTCATAGACAGGCCAGAAGACTGGCCAGCTGCAGTATGACCCAGAAATTTGTGGTCATGGTCGCAAGCGGTAACCTAGTGCTCTTGAATATAATATTGAAGGGCAGACAGTTTTTGAACATACTTGTTACTGAAATGTCCTACCTCAAATATATTTCACAAATATTATAGAACTTACTAGATGCAGACACTAGAAATTAAGTGGACAAAGTTAATTGAACAAACAAAATAATTGGGAAAAATTAAATGTATAGGGAGAAGGGGACTTTACAAATGGGATTTCATAAAATATTTGCACTGTTAGCATTACTACCGAATGCTTTTGCTTGAAATTACCGCAAGCTGCCATGAAATTACGAACCTTCCAATGCAGCAACCTTCTCAGGCGTTAGCTGTGGTTTTTGCGTGCCGGCCGCAGGGCCACGATTTGCTGGCTTGCCTTGCGTTGATCGTTGCTGAAGAGACTCTTTACCCCACATAGCAACTGTGAGGTTACGTACGAACAAGGATTCTTTCTTCTGTCGCTGGCATGTCAACCACTGAGTGAGGGCTATCGTCGCTACGTTGTTGATACACACCTGCAATTGTAAAGTTAAATGAACATGCAATTATTTTAATAATTCAAATATGCTGATGAATGAAGCATACTGATTATATGAAAAAAAAAATAAACAACATTAGAAACCGCTAAAAAAGCAAATAAATGAAAGAAAACTTTTGTGCATCCAGGTATCGAACACCGGGTCTTCCAATATGCTTAGAGGATCTTGGGCAAGTGATGCACATCAACCTTAGCTAAAAATAATGGCTACTATACTTTCGAAATTGTGAAAATGCACAAGGCACAGCAAAGTTAGGTTTTGCCAGAGTCTGCATCCTGAATCCACCTTTTTTCATGGACCCGGACAAAAGTTCACCATTTTCTGACTGCACCTGAACAGATGCTTAACGAGGCAAAAATAGTGTCTTTATCACCTATTTTCATACGAGGACTGAATCTTTGTTTCTGGGGGCCAAAAAGTTCAAGTAGAATTGTCTTGAGGTTTCAATTTCGTATTAAACCCTTATAAAACATGACAGAAAAGCGAAAGTAGTGGCCAATTTCATTTCTACTCTACGACATTATATGCAGGCCACTGCATGTAACACACTTGTGCCACTTCTTTCAGGCTAACTTGTTGCAGAAGGCTGCTTTCATTTCCAACTGTACACAACCAATTCAATTATTAATTTATCTTATTATTAATTTATCTTAAAATTAATCAGAGCATGAAAAATAAGCAATAACTATGTTAATAACCAATGATGTTTGTCTGCCAGTTATTGGCCTGGTTAGCTTTTGTCTGGGTCTGTGGGAATACTGAGCATTTGTCCTGTGAGTTTTCGTCCAGTTACCCCTGATCTCTGAACTGGAGCTGCATATACTTAAAACAGCCTACATGGCTTATTGGCGAAACTTTTCTCAGCAATGTATAACGGAGATTTTTTATTTTATTTATTTAATTTTCGTAAATAAGTGAACCAGCTGAGACAATAGATTTATCAATAGACTAACATCTATCGATGGAAAAATAACCTTATAGAATGGAAAAAAAACACCCATTTAGGGCTCGAACTTACCGTTTCGCCGTTGGTCGTCAAGCGCGCCTTTTTTGGGATGGGTTCTGTACACTGCTTTGCCGAGAGCACTGGAAAACATCATAGCAAGGTATCTTCAACTGTGCCATTGCCAAAAATGTTCACATTAGGCTAATTGACACATTCGCTCCTGGTTTACAATTGTTAATACAAAAAACTGAAAATGACAAGGGCAATGAAAAAAAGCTGCTGGTTGGAGAAAAATGACGCTTCTATACCAGAGGTGGTCAGAGTGGGTCGCAGAGCCTCAGGAAGACAACGAAGATCCAAAAGCGCTTTGTCACTGCTTCAAATGTCTTATCATCAGTTTCGAAGAGCAAGCGCAAAGGGAATATGGAAGTTGTCGAGTGCTTGGGAGCATTTTTGTCGAAAGAGCAACGCGAACCCGATGTCAAACAGAGCTGTCGAAGTTTGCCTGCCCTTCACGTCAATGTACCTGTACGAATCGGCGCTTTCAGCCTTGGCAACCAGAACAAAAAAAAAACGGTCACATGCCTGTGAGGCTAGACCCCCAGCTAGCGCATTTCCAAAAATTAAATCATAATTTCTGCAGTAGAAAAGATAACGCAAGCACCTGTCACTCTGATCACATGCAATTACATCGTAATTAAGGGCGATGCTCAGTCTCTATGGTGTTACATACCTCAAGAAGCCAGAGCAGTAGTGACTGCAGCATGTTGCTTTTTATACATTTAAAATTTTCCTTATAAACTTCGAACCTTTATGTTCGAACTCCATCAAGAATTAATAACTTTATTACAGTAGAACCTCGTTGGTATGTTCCCGGTTGATACGTTTTCACGGCTGTTACGTTCATAAGTGCCGGTCCTGTTTAACTCCCATAGAAATACATATACTAGTTTCCCGTCTGTTGCGTTTGATTTCCAGGTTGTTACGTCCAAAATCTGCCCCTCGGCACTCCCGAACCCGCGATCCTGGGAGTGGCGGATTTCCGGTCTTCTGTTGGCAACATATGCCTCTCGGCCTCTGTTGGAGTCTTCAAATCATCTAGTCAAATCCGAATCCAAATCCGTTTGAATCTATAGCGGCCAGCGAGCGAGCGATGGCGCGATTAGAGTCCGTTTAACTCACCGGTTTCTAGTGCGTGTTTTAGTTCTTGGATCTTAACACGTTTTGATGGAAATGATGGCAACGCAGCGGGCTCAGTGTGACGCCTGTTTATAGGCTTCGGGAGCGGAGCAAGAGCTGAGAAAAACTTGATCGCTGCTCGTCGTGAATGAGTACAGTTGTCAGAAATCGTATTGGAAACGATTTCTAGGAAAATAAAGGTACCTTTTTATTTCTCAATTAGCCTCACACGACATTCGTGGTTCTATTTTCCCTACTGAGCAATATGAAAAGTTGCCCCTCGAAGTAGCAATCGTGGTCGCGCTTTAATAGGGTAGATACGGTAGTGGTTGAGTGCTAGTTCTAAACAACTGTGCCGAAAAAGAATGCCCAGCTATATGGTAACTAACATGGTAGTTCTCCGAACCCCCAAAAGCCATTCTGGTGTAAATCCCAATGTGAGGGTTGCTCCCCGTCACATCTCTAGTTCCACCAACAGCGTTATCGGTTGTTACATTTTCCCGGGTGATGCAATTTTTTTTTTCTACGGTCGCTGAAAAGCACGCTGAGGTTCTACTGTATCTATTGATATCTCATTGGTTCAGTAAGGGGCAGAGAGACCTTATCTTCACAAAAACAAATAAAGCAGTTCAGAAAAAAATAGAATGTGAGCCCCTTATATGTACAATCGGCACAAAAGGAACTGAAAACGGTAGACTGATAGTTTTTGGCACACTGCCGGCGCTACCCTGAAGCTTGAGACGCAGCGAGTGCAGCAGGTCTAACACATCGGAGTAGTTTCTGTTAGTCCCTTGATTGGCTGGTCCCAAGCTACAGAGTAGCACTGGTGGCGAGTAGAAAACCATCGGCCTGCCATTCACCTTTCAGTTCGTGCCGACTGTACTTTTGCCAAGACCAGGACATGTGAACTGATGCCTTTTTCTCAATTCATGAAGCTTAAATATTTATTCCTAGCACTATTTTGCCAAAGTGAGAAACCTGCTTCAAAATTTCTTTTAAAATAGTCAAACACACATTTACTGGAAAGTAGGGAAACATACCACTGGTACTTTTATCGAGTTTCTTCTCGATCTGTTCCAGCCTTGAAATAATATCCTCAAACTGACTTGGCCCAGCTGTTTTCAGATTGTCAATTTTCGTATTTAGCTCCTTAATGCTCTCCTTCGCTCGGCGATACTTGGCAACAAGTTCCTGGTAAACCTTCTCAGGCACAACTGCACCGTCATCACTGTCTGAGCAAGGGGTTCCATGATCACTAAAGAGAGGGCTGTTTCGCTTCTGCTGCAGCTTCATGGACAACACTTTCCTCATGGCTGCTGCAGTTGCCATTTTTGCAGACTTCTGATGTGCCTGTGGGTCAAAATGTAAATAAAACTTCTTTATGACACCATATTTTAACATATGGCTAGCCTGCCCTGTCTTCTCTCCTGCAACCCATGTTGTAGATAGCCTTTTGTTTTGTTTTATTTTTCACCACTGGTCATTAAATCTAAATTGGTTGGATTCCCAATGTGGTTCCAATCCCATCATAGCTAGGTTACTTGCCTCTAAAGGTTGACAATGTTTTGCGGTCGCCTCTGAGCCTTTATGCATCACTGGAGTCGGTCAAAATTTAAATTTGCAGACAATAACTGGCTTGCAGTTAATTAACAAATATTTGCTTATTAGCTGCCTAATTGCACAAGCAACAATTCTCCAAATGTCTGCCAGTTTGAGTAAGCAAATTGTAAAATAAATTAGAAGCATCCTAATGGAACTTTCCTTTTGTTAAAAAGACTGGACCGCCTAAAAGAACCATATTATCATTACTATACTTCGTCTCACCCTAGCATGGGCTAACCGCAAATGCTGTGCTGGCACGAGACTGTAGCCTTGATTGCGTTGACTGGCGCTCGCACTGCACGAGCGTTTGTGTGGCCTGCGAGGCGTCACCCAAGGCAATTAGCTCTTTTAGCACATGCAGCCAACAATAGTCCATGCTAAGGTAAGACAAAGTATATGCAAGGAGTTTCATGCAAGACTGACAAAAATATTAATGAAAGGGAACTAGCATTATGGCACTTTTAAAAGGGGGATTTCACCTTTTTTTTTAAATGCATATTCAGAACTGCAAAGTTTTGGCATGTATGGATAACAAAAAACACTCTCACAAAGTCTTGTCAGTGTGCACTGACAATCAATGTCAAAAATAATTATTCTTTTTATGTTGGTGAGGTGTGCTGCACTGCGTAGCACTCGCCATCCACAAGTGAAAATAGCTGAAAGCAATGTCAGTATATCAGAAGTTTGAGGAAGACATCACCTACACTACTGGAAAGAATTTCTGACATTTAAAGGGACCATGAAATGACCTTTTTACTTTTTCCAGATAACTTTTACATTAAACCGTCAATGTTCACTGAATGCCGAACAGGCATCCGTTTTCGTCTCGGTTTATTAACTTCTACACAAAAAATTATTGAAATATCGACTTTTTCATTCTCTCCAACTGACCGCAAAACAAGCCGTGACGTAAACCGTTTCCGGAACCGGAAGTTCTCTCGGCAATAGGAGAATGGGAGTGTTAGCGGCAACGAGTTGGGGTGCGCCGGTAGGTTTTACTGCGCTGATGTCACCGACGTACTTCCTGAATCGGCGCCCCTCATCGCCGCATCACAGCTGAGCGAAATTCAATGAGATATGTTGCGCTACAGCGACAGCATGGGACTAGTCCCATACGCCGGTATGCCTGTTGGGAAGTGCAGCGAGTCTTCCGGTGAAGACTCCAGAAGTCAACCACCCTGTCATTGTTGGCAGAAGGGCCGGCCCGTGTCAGTCGTTTGCAAAGCGACGTAGATGGCGTTTTTCGCGGCCTCGGAGATGCAGGAGCGAGCCGACGTTAAAAAAGATACGTTTGAACTACGAGTGTCAGCAAGAGCCACGTAAATACCTGTTTACACTTGGAGCGGACGCGCGCGTTCGATGGAAGTGCTGTATTCGCGCTGTTTGTAATCGCTTCGGGACCGTTCTTTTACGATTGCAACTCGATACTGACGCGACACTCGGCAAAGAAAGGTTAGACCGGGGTTGTACGTATACCTCCCACGAACTGTTATAGCTCGACAGTGACGTGCAGTCTGTCAGAATAAAAATGGCATACCAATAACAAAGTGTACATACCGTGTTACGAAGGTAATCCATACGGCGTTTATTTCAGCTCTATATCACACAAAACAAGATAGAATGGACGAGAGTCCCTTTTCGACGAGTGTTCGTCAACACTGCCTCGGAAAACAAGGGGAAGAGATTGACCTCACCTCTTAATCTAGAATTGAGGTCAGTGATCAAACTATAATACGGGAAGGGTCCACAAGGGTCGCGCGGGCATATTCCATTTAGCACGCCAGCCGGTCGTAGGCAGACGGTCTTGCGACGAAGCAACGCAGCGCCGAGTCGGAATGCCTGCTAGGCCTATATTCTGAGCACCTCGCTTCGTCGGAGTCGGTGGATCCAGCGTTCTTGTTCGTCGTGGTCTGTTTTAAGCACTGTTTTCTTGCTGCTTGAAGTCGGCACGCGCGGGAAGAACACGTAGAAAAATAAACGTTCAGTCAGTCAGAGTTTTGAGAGGAGGGAAACCAAAGGAAATAACCGTTCTGATGTCGGCCCTGCCCTACTGCGCACGCGCAGTAGTTGCTTCGTTTACCACACGATAGATGGCGCTTGGCTCTCAGCATTATCAAATTTGGCAATTTTCGCCACACATCTCTAATTATGCTACAAAATGTGGATCTGAATATTATTTAACAAAACTTTTAGGAAACATTCGCCGGCTATTTATTGTTTACGATCGCGGAGCTGGTGAGGTAGGCTCTTACCCAATAGGCGACCTGGATTTGGCTGACGTGCTCCATTTCCGCGGATACATCGTAGTGAACAGGCGAAGGAAGGAAGGCGCAAAAGAGTCCAGTTTTCTTTTAAAAGTTCTATAGCAAATAATTTTTTTTGGCTCCCTATTTTTGTGTTTTTGTGTTTCTTTTCACACCTTTTACGACGTGCGGTGGATGAAACTCGATTTTAATATCATTTCATGGTCCCTTTAAGACGCAAAAATAAATTTTTAAAACGTCATCATGAAACTTCAAGTGCATTTATCTCAGCTTCTCTTTTTAGTGTCAAATATCAGTTCAGGGAAGCTATCATTTCATAATCAAAATTATGCGTGCAGATATATTTCGGTTTTTCTATATTAAAATTTTCTGGAGAACACGACTGTGAACTTACTTTCTGCATTTTTATGCTCTTTTGTTATGAAAAGTTTATATTACTTTTAAATCAAATGTACACAAAAAAAACTTCTTTTCATATTTTTTCATGAATAAATCTTGTAATTTTTGAAATTTCTTTTCATAGTCGTTTGAAACAAGTATTCTGCTGTATGTTCCAGCCAAAAAACTGGTCATTTTCATTACCCTTTTTAAACGATAGCTTTCCTCAGCAGATACACTTTTTTATTATGAACTTTTATGTAACTCATCGTGGGATAAATTTATAGGGTTGAAAATGTCCACAGCATCCTTGTCCAGTGCTATGAGTACACCCTGCAAATTTCATGCAATAAGACAAACGGTTCGAAAGTTAGCCTTCTGGAGTAGTGTTTCCCCTAAAAACTTGCCGGGCGTCCTCGAAAAACACTAAATCAGTCAAATTAGGAAGATTGGGTGCAGGTGTACCATTTTTCTGGGCCCTGAAAATGTACCAAAATGCTTAGCGCATGCAAAGATTTTTTGTTTCTTATCATCAGTACACTTTATATGCACTTGCAATCTCTCTCAAATTGACTGATATAGGGGTTTTCGAATATGGCCAAGTTTCTCATCAAAGCTTTGGTGTATGTCTAATAATTAAAAAAGTAAATTATGCAAAACTATTTAACAGATTAATTACCGTAATCGCTATGTGCAGGGTGTCGAACCGAAATCTTTTCCGGTTACGGTTTGAGTTACGGTTCAGACATATTGGTTCGGTTCAGGTTCGGCTCCAGAACCAAAAGAATAACAGTCAAACCAGTTTGAACTCGTTCATAACGGTTCAGCTACCACCTACTACAAATTTGTTTCAAAATCTGACAGCACGGCTAGACCATATTGAGGTCGAGCTTCAATTCTTTAAATACATTATGTGCCCTCAAGTGAGAAATTAAAAAAAGTTAATACATTTTAGTTAATCAACCAATTACCTAATTTCACCTTTTTTCTAAAGGCCGCCATGGCCATCAACATTGCCCAAGGGCTCAAATTAAGTTTTAGATGTACTTTGAAGGTTAAACCATTGTTTTGCATAAGCATGGAATCACCTCTCTGAACCAATTGTCTCTATGATCCAGTTTTATTTTCCTTTAGAAGATAACTAACTTATATGTCTTGATGTTATGTTCTTGCCGATATTTCGTACTCATGTTCTGTACTTTTTCTATTGCAAACTTACGTAATGACTTCGAGCCTTTAAGGTGCCAAATAAATTAATTAATTAATATTAAAATTTTAAAGGTTACTATAGCAGCCACCACTTGAAAAAAAAAAGGTTGAAAGAACCAGAATGAAATGGCCGACCAATAAGAACAGAGATCTATCTGTTAGTGTCATTTACTACAGAGGTCTTATCACATGTTAGCTTACAATTAAGTCACAATCTATGTAACCTTTGTTTTTGACAGGTCACATTTCAATGTTGGGAGATGTAATAGCAGTCAAGGCGTATACCCAAGTAAGAAATAACCATTGGAATTTCAATTATAGTTTGACCAAGTTGGTACCACTTGGATACAACTGCAAGTTCAATTGGCACCAACATAACCAGTTGAATACAAGTGGCATTAAGATGAATAATTGGTGATGCCAATTGGGCCGGAAATGTCCAATAGACCTCTTTTGAGTAAGGAGCCGCCTGACGGTTTCGCTGCGACCTCCAAAATGAAAGGCAACTCGACTCGCCTGCTCTCGTAAGAACAGACTGATGTCGCAGCAGGACAGTGTCCTGCAAGAATGGCGAGCGGCAGTGAAGGTCACGAGAAAGGGGGTGTGCAGAGGCAGACACTTACTGGAAAAAGCTTCATTGGTTATCCCAGCATTTGTTATTTAATCACTTTCCAATTAGTATGTAGTTTATTTTATGTGCCATTTCAGAGGAAGACTTATAAGAGGGCACATTAACACTGTGCAAATGAGATAAGGAACGTTTTATGAAAATCATGCAAATGTATTTTCTCTTTATTCCTACTGTCACTGCCAATTTGTTGATAGGTTATTAAAATAGATCTGGTAACAGCAGAATATTACGTGCTTACATCACATACACCAGGCACGTAGCCAGAATTTTATTTCGGGGGGGGGGGGGGCTGCCCATGACAAAATGCTGTATGTGTGGGGGAGGGGGGAGAGGAGGTCCCAGCAAAATGGAAGATTTCGGGGGGGCCTGGGCCCCATGGGCCTCCCCCCTGGATACGTGCCTGACATACACACAGAAAAAGAAAATCGCCAATTCGCACTGTTTGAGAAAAATATTTAACATTTTAGTCAGAACTTGCGGGAATCATAGGCGACGTTGGTCTACACTAGACAAGGAAGATGGCGGCCGTATTGACTTGACCGACTTGACGGTGATGGTGCCAGAACGCATGGCCTGATCGCATACCCACGAATCTTGAGAAGACGACGCCACGAAATTGAAGATAAATATTTGTTTTGTTTTTTTCCATATGTGCCTAATGGTGCCATGGGGAAACCGTGGGAATTCATTTGGCCTGACATCTCATTGGGGGCACAAAGAACTACACATAGTGATAAATACAAAGGTATAACCATTCAAACTCTCTCCCCTTATAACTGAATGCAGTGAAGAAGGCACTCACGGAAGTTTGGACACCAGAAAGGAGGACCAAATTAAGTCAGTGCAAGCTGTTATATAGATGAATTTCTTGCTGGAACCAAATCGGTTCTTGTTGGAAAAGTTGAGGCAACAGTAGGGTCTCAAGAAATAAAGAACTTACCATTGGGCTTTCTGGACGGGTTCTACAATCATTTTCCTTTGTGTCTTCAGGTGAAGAGTTGAGTACTTTCGGGACAGAAATCCTTTTGCCCCCTTGAAGCCGAGCCTCAATCTCTGTCTTTGTCTCTACACAGTCACATATTAAAATAATCAGAGAGTTAATGGCTCTGCTTGAATAAGATGATGCACATGAGTGCAGTTGACATGTTTGTTTTTGTTCATATTTTATCTTTTACCCCCAAATGTGTGAAGGGAATGTAACCAAAAACGTTTTGCATGAAATTAAATATCTAAAAATATTTTGGTCAAGATGGTATCTACAGTTTTGACTTCTTTCATTTGTCATGTCTAGTCCCCCAATTCTTAGAAAAATAAAATCTCCAAGAAAGCTTGAAAAAAATATATTTTGGGGAAGTATAGGAGGTCGGTGCCACTAACTATTTTCTCCACACAATCTAATTAGAGTATGCTCTTTAGTATATGCCTCCTTACATATAAAAATTAAGTATACAGGGCATTTTTTTTAGCTGCACTTAATTTACACAAAAAGTAAACGTGATAGGGTAATTTGAGCCCTGGGGCTCAAATTACCTAGCCTGGCCTCTAGAAAAAAAAGTTGAAATTTGATACTTAGTGAACTAAAATGTTTTAATTAACTTTTTAATTTTTCGCCTGAGGGTGCATAATGGATTCTGAGAATTGAAACTCAACATCAATACGGTCTAGCCGTGACATCAAATTTTGATTACAAATTCGTAGTAGACGCTAAGGGGTAGGCTGTCTGGTAAACAGCGCGAGACCGAAACTAAGCGGGGGAAGAGCACCGGTGATTTCATTACTCCGCCCTTTCGAGCATGCCCATTAGCATTATCGCAATGAGAGCAAGCAAGCAGAGCCTGCTTGCTCTCCCCTCCAAAGATTGTATGCTGCTCATACGCAGTGCCCATGCCCGATGTACCCAGAAGCCGCTTGTTTGTAAACAGTGTGCTCTCCCGTGCTCCTGTATAGACACCAAGTTTATATAAACATCACGTTAAATTGTAAAAAAAATATAGCTTTTCATGCTTGTAGTTTAGATAAAATATGATAAAAATGAAAGAAGTCAAAAATGGAGTGCTATCTTGATGCAAAGAAATATTTTTCGATTGAAATATTTATTCTTATGTTAAACTTTTTGTTTATGTTCACTTCACACACTGGGGAGTAACCTATAAAGCTGTAAGGAAACACAAAAGTGTCAAATGTACTTCTGTGCATCAATGCAAACAGAGAGTAATCTAACTCTACTAGTAGCTGCTCACAAGGACGGTCAATATTGTCATGAATGACAAGTGATGAGGCGGTAATAACTGAAGAAACTAAACGTTTAATGGGGCAAACTTGTGCCCAAAAATAAAAGGAAAAAAAAAATGTAACAACAGAGCGTCGCGGGCATCGAAGGCGGCGAAGCAGCAGGATCAAACGCTGAGGCGAAACTGACTTTGGCTCACCACGCGAAACCCCATGTACACGCGTGGGCTTCTGGAATAATCGGCGTAGAACATTCGGACCTCAAACAAGCAACAGGATTCGCGAATTTTCCAGAACACTAAATTGCAGGAATAAACAAAATACACGTTGCTCCCAGGAATCGAACCCTGGCTTTTCGCGTGGGAGGCAGGCGAAATAACCGTTAGGCCACACGCGCGCTGCCTACTTGGCCAGCTGCGCGTGCGGCAATATTTCAAAAGTCTCTGCTTGCAACTACAAATAATACAAAAGTTTGCTGCAGCCTTTCTTTTACACAAGAAAAGCATTTGGTTTAATTTTTAGGACCTGAACACTGAGGCGGTTCAGTCTGCCAACACTAAATAAAAATCTGCAGGTGGGTCACCTTTCTTAACACCGCAACAATGAACCTCGGCGCCACGGCAGCATCAGTCTCATTCAGGGCACCGCACTAGTGTTTTACTACTTACTTCTCAGAAATGTGTCATGTACTTAAATTACATTGCAACATGTGTCTACCATTGCAGTATTATGGTAACTTGGGCAAGCTAGCTGGTGCATTGTCGCCTTTTAAAAGGCAAAAAAAAAAGAAAAGCCTATTATTGGAAGAAAGTTATTTTTGATGTACATGTCAGAATCAGGAGCTTGTAGTAAAGACAATCATGTTCCTGCCCACCAAGGTCAGGTCTGATATCCAATCATAAATGTCCGTAAGAGGTTCCTCTTTAATTTAGTGAATGCCAAAAGTATGACCCGCATTGAACTCATTTTACATGTCCAGATTTTCATATGGAATAAAATATATCACCTGCTAGAAGCAATATCCTCGCAGGGTAGTATCCGGGTTCTCCTTCTATTCCGGAAGATCTATCTGGGCTCCAATAGACTTCATACAGCTTATTTTTGCAGTAGTCCTTCTGGCTACGCGGAGCAAAATTTTTTATGTCAGTCACTTCAACGATTTCCTTCAGACGGCTGCAGTCCGTAAACTGGACGTAAGCGAAATTCATGCCTGCAAAATAAAAAGCGGTTGTATTATTCCCCTGCACCACTGGCACTTCTGACCACCATACTTTCACTGAATGCTATAAGGGAGTCAAGCCCTTATAGCATTCTATAAGGGCTATAAGGGCTCTTTCCTCGGCGCGCGCGGCCGGCTAGCTTTGCTGCTTTGCACTGGCATGTTTGGAGAAGCAGGTGATAGGGAGGGGAGGGGCATCAGTTGGGCAAATTTGATATACATCCCACAAGGATTCCAGAAATCTAAACGTTATTGCTTGATGTGTCCCGCTTCTATATAAAAGAATCTGTCCCACATTCATTTCTTTGTTATTAAATCTTTAGTAGCAGAGTGATATAGAAGAGTGTTATAGTCCTAGTTACTTCTGTGTATCCGTCACTATCTTGGAAGTGTTACACCAGCTCATCGACCAAAGACATGCTGTCGAGATAGTGACGATGGACCCGAAATAGATGCGTCTCTCTTCTACGCATCATAATCAGGCGCACCCTTTAGCATGCGGTTTTAAATCAAGTAAAGAAAGGCGAAGTTTTAACTATGAATATCTCAGAGCTCCTTTCTCCAGAAGCTGTGTCAATTTGGCTGGCTTTATTGATGGCCCGTTTTAAAACTGCTATTGCAACTAGGCCCATCAAACCACTATTTAAAAAGTTAATCAAGAAAATTTGTTAATCATGTAACATACTGTGACGTTTATCCCATCATCTAATGTCTGCCGAGCCCTACAAACATACATGAATATGGCGTTCACATAGCTATAACCTTCTTTTTTTTTGTTTAAATTCTGTAAAGAACTAAAAAGAAAAGCCTGTATGTGGTTTCGACATATTATGCCACTGATTCAAAAATACAATGTATCTCACATTGCAACATGCGAATCTCGATTGTTTTCAAGAAAACTTTTTGTAATACTAGCTGCATGTCGAGAAGTTCTGTGATCAGATGAATTGGAAAAGAAATCTGCATATAATTCATGAATGCTTCTTGGTAATTCTTTTGGAGTCATTTTACTGCAGCTAAAGAGCCGATAAAGCAGAGAATGTATTTTAGGAGGTGATTCGCATGTGCTTGTTTTCCTTCAAGTCACAGGTTGCTAGCTCATCAGTGGGAGCTTTCTCACCAGAGGCTGGTGAACTTGACATCCATGATCAGTATATACAGTCACGAAATGGCAGTCAGCGTGAGGTAAGCACTTTCATGTTATAAAACTCCAGGGCTTTATATATGAATAAAGCATTGAAACACCCCAAATATTTTGAATATATATATATAAGTATTCAAGAGGGGTGAACAAGGTGATCTTCTGCTCCTTAGCTCCAGGACGAAGAGTCATCGAGATTCTCCTCAGTGCAAGAAGTACCAACATCGTCTCGTGTGAGTCTGGTTCTATTTTATCAATTTGTAAACTGGCTAAACGTCATGGTGCATTATTTTATATTTTGTGTGTTTCTCATAGGACACAGTAACATCCCGGAAGCAATATTTGCACTCAAACGCCTCGGTTGAGGTGCCTCGTGCTACATTCTGGCGAATGCAAACTAGGGTATGCCTCTCAGTTGTTACTTATTTTGTAAGTCTAACTATGAAAAGAAACTGAAAATATATCATATTTTATTTGCAGCTTCCTAGGTTGTCAGGACCATTTTGTTTGCCAGAGCCCTGCAGAACCAAATCTCTGGACAATGGAAATGGCCTCCATGGCTCTCCTGACAGCGACCTGGACGTAAGTGCCGATTGATTATGACTTCTCTGGAGACCCTCTATAGGCACAGCCCATGATAAAGTAGTGTCTGACGCGACTGAGGTGCTTGGAATTCTCTTTCGCAGATTCAACCTCCTCCCGATTTGCCGCAGGTTCAGGAGGCTTGCTTGCTCGACAGGGGTGGCTGTCTACGAGGCTCTCCTTGCAGCCACCTGGAAGTAAGTGCCGATTTATTATGACTTCTCTGAAGACCCTGTATAGGCACAGCCCATGATAAGGTAGTGCCCGATGCGACTGAGGTGCTTGGAACTCTCTTTTGCAGATTCAACCGTCTCAGTCCTCAGAACCACCCGACTCGCCGCAGGTCCAGAAGGCTTGCTTCCTCAACAGAGGTGACTGTCTCCAAGGCACCCCTGGCAGCCACCTGGACGTAAGTGCCGATTTATTATGACTTCTGCGAAGACCCTCTATAGGCACAGCCCATGATAAAGTAGTGAGTGATGCGACTGAAGTGCTTGGAACTCTCTTTTGCAGATTCAACCGTCTCAGTCCTCAGAACCACCCGACTCGCCGCAGGTCCAGGAGGCTTGCTTGCTCAACAGAGGTGACTGTCTCCAAGGCACCCCTGGCAGCCACCTGGACGTAAGTGCCGATTTATTATGACTTCTGCGAAGACCCTCTATAGGCACAGCCAATGACAAAGTAGTGAGTGATGCGACTGAGGTGCTCTGAACTCTCTTTTGCAGATTCAACCGTCTCGGTCGTCAGAACCACCCGACTCGCCGCAGGTCCAGGAGGCTTGCTTGCTCAACAGAGGTGACTGTCTCCAAGGCACCCCTGGCAGCCACCTGGGCGTAAGTGCCGATTTATTATGACTTCTGCGAAGACCCTCTATAGGCACAGCCCATGATAAAGTAGTGAGTGATGCGACTGAGGTGCTTGGAACTCTCTTTTGCAGATTCGACTGTCTCCGTCCTCAGAACCACCCGACTCGCCGCAGGTCCAGGAGGCTTGCTTGCTCAACAGAGGTGACTGTCTCCGAGGCTCTCCTGGCAGCCACCTGGACGTAAGTGCCGATTTATTATGACTTCTGTGAAGACCCTCTATAGGCACAGCCCATGATAAAGTAGTGCTCGATGCGACTGAGGTGCTTGAATTTCCCTTTTGCAGATTCAGCCTTCTCCTTCGTCGGAACCTCCCGACTCGCCGCAGGTTCAGGAGGCTTGCTTGCTCGACGAAGGTGACTGTCTCCAAGGCTCTCCTGGCAGCCACCTGGACGTAAGTGCTGATTCCTTGTGATATTTACAGTGATGCAGTACTCCAGGGCTGCACTCATTGTAAATATTTGAAGCGCTTTACATTAGGTTCACTGCATTGTTAGGTGTTCATTACCTGAGCCTGTTTATTTTTATTTCAAAATTTTGGTTAAATACAGCGAAGCAAAGCTCCGAATTTCGGAGAATTGGCAATTTACGAGAAATAAACTCCGATAAACGCAGAATTTCAGATAAAATCTAAACTCCGAAAAACACCCTCCGAATTTCACGAAAGAAACTTTAAAAACACGGAATCCTAGTTATGGATCTCTTTTCTGTTCCAGTGTACGCCTGAGCCACAGTATGTACTGTCATCCAGCCCAGCAGCTGCGACAAGGGATCCCGGCAACATAGAGCTCTGTTCTCCAATCTGCAGGTGCTCGAAGACCATGGTGGCTGAGGTCCTTCTCATGATCTTAACATTGTTTTGCAAACATCGTTTCACCTTTTCTGCTCTTGTTGACTTCCTGCAACTTTTGAACATAACATTTGGCTGTGAAGTGCTACCTGGTTCAAAGTACCTGTTTAATGGTCTGTTTTCCGTACCATCTGACATGATGTCGATCCATGTCTATTGCAACTACTGCTCTGCCTATATTGCTACAAAAGACACACTTTTAAGCAAGCATGTGACTTGTGCTCAGTGCCAAACTTCTGCACTTGTAGAAAAGTTGTCTTATTTTATCACTTTGTCTTTGGCTCCCCAGCTGAAACGCATGCTAGAAAGCAATCCTGATATTCAAAACAACCTTGATTATCGATTCCGAAGGAAGAAGGAACACCAATCTAACATTGAGGACATATACAATGGTGTCTTGTACAAACAACTTTCAAAGCCAGGTCAAATTCTTGCAAGTGAAGACAATCTTTCGTACACATTTAATTCTGATGGTGCCTCTGTCTTCAAATCATCAAATATGTCCATTTGGCCAATTCAAGTAACGATAAATGAGTTCCCTCCGACTTTGCGACAAAAGAATCTATTACTAGCCGGTTTGTGGTGTGGCGGAGAAGACACAAACATGGACATGTTTTTCTGGAAATTTGCTGATGATGAGGTCAGTTTGGCAACTGAGGGAGTCTCGTGGCAAAGGCATGATGGAACAGTTGTAAACAGCAAAGTCATTGGACTTTGCTGTTGTGTTGACAGTGTAGCACGACCTATCATGCAGAAGACAACACAGTTCAATGGACATCATGGATGCAGTTGGTGCTACCACCCTGGAGAGTATATTGAAAATGCCATGCGCTATCCAGTCTCTCTACAGTCATACTCTGATCAAAGTGATGTAGAAATGGAACAGCAAATGGAAACTGCTTTTCTTGAAAACAAGACTGTCTTTGGTGTGAAAGAACCATCTGCACTCCTGTCTATTCCAGCTTTTGGCATTGTCTCTGGCTTTGTTCCAGATTATATGCATGCAGTTCTGTTGGGTGTTGCCAGACAGATTACAGAGATGTGGGTTACATCTGCTCGGGAACCCTTTTACATTGGATCACCCAGAACAATGAATCTCATTGACAGAAACCTTGAAAACATTCGTCCTCCCAGGTCCATTTCACGTTTGCCAAGGTCACTAACCAAACGGTGTCAGTGGAAGGCATCAGAGTGGAAATGTTGGCTTTTCTACTATGCCATACCATGTCTCAAAGGATGTCTTCCTGAACGTTACCTGAAACACTTCGCTCTTCTCTCAAATGGTATCTATATTCTTTTAAAGAACTCTATAAGTAGAAGCGACGTGAATGAGGCTGATATTTTATTAACCCAGTTTGTATGTGGTGTACAAGAACTTTATGGTTCCCATGCGATGACTTTTAATGTTCATGTTCTCTCGCATATGGCAAAGAGTGTCAAAGAGTGGGGCCCGCTGTGGGCACATTCGGCCTTTCCGTTCGAGTCGGGCAATGGCTTCCTTTTAAAGCTTTCGAAAGGGACCCGTAAAGTTCCCTTGCAAATAGCCAAGAATTTGTTGCTTTATCGCTCTGTTACAACATTTGTCAACAAGTATGGAAAAGACAAACAGGTTCGTCAGTTTTGCGCAAAACGTATGGGTCACCAGGATTTTACAACGATGGCTTCAAGAACTAGTGTTAAGCTTTTAGGAAAAGGAAAGCTTGGTGCTATTTCACAGATTATTAATACGTTATGCTTAGGTTTGCCATCACAGCGATTAAGAGCTTTTAAGAAGGTGTCCATCAGTGGCGAAATATATCACTCCAAGGAGTATCTATTGGCTAAGCGACAAAATAACAGCTTCGTTCAATTGAAAAATGGAAAAGTAGGAGAAATTATACAGATATTAGCATATAAGGAAGGTCTAAATGAGAAGATTGTTATTCTGTTTCAGGAACATAAAATTGAAGCCCCTTTTTATGTACACCACGTGAAGGAGTGTTCTGTCTCCGATGTAGTGACTGTTGTACCTGTTGAAAGCATACACGTGAAATGTCTCTATATAAAAGTGGGAGGGGGCGAGTACTTTTCGTTGTTGCCTAACCCATACGAAAAGGAATGAGTAGCTGGATGATTTTAAATGACATTGAGGGGGGGGGGGGGGGGGGGCGGCCTGTTGATTTTAATGCGAAATCACCCACGTGTGGGATATGGAGTTCAAATAGGTCAAGCAAGATTAATAATAGTGTGGTATTTTCTGCTGAAAAAATAAGAGCTTGTAGAGACCTGTTCCCAAATAAAATTTTGATCCTGGCCTGACTGCATATGTCTACATATTCTTGTCTTATTGGCCATTTGCAAAAATTTTCCTTCAGCTTTGGCTATGTGCTAGTTGTGTGAAACAACTGCTGCAATGCTCAACAGTAGGGCTCATGGTTATAATGATTAAGAGTGTTTATATTATGCATTCGATATGAGTCCTTTCATGCTTGTTACAATGTTTACAAAATAAAAATTAAGAAATATGACAGAAAAGAAAAGAATGAAATGATTATTTTGCAATGGATGTTGGATGTCACTCATCAAATTTTGAAACTATTAGCTGGCATCTGCTAATTTTAGGCGCTAGATTTTGGAAAGAATATGCAGGCCTGTGCTAAAATTCAGCTGTTGCAGCAGCCTGATTACAAAAAAAATTTATTAAAATTTCCACAAGGTGCCTTATATGATTTGAAACGAGCCTGAGAACTGACAAATTAAAGGGGCGATGTCAAGTGGTCTGGTGAAATGATAGCCCTTAAAGGGGTACTCCACCGGTTTTTTCATTGTCTCCGATTTGCTTGAAATTTTGCTAAACTAACCAACAAACATTGCTAAAATAGTAACCCAAATATTAGGTCAAAATATTGTTTTTTCGCGAAGTTATTGAATTTACAGTTTTGGTCTTCACCATGTTTTTCAAACTGAAAGTCTCTACTGGCAACAACAACAAAGTGACGTCAGTGGAAGGCAGGGGTTAACTTTTTGGACCACAGAAGTTGTTCCCAACGGATTTGAAGCAGTTTCTTGGTGTCAAATGAGTGCTTTGGAAGCTCGCTCCCGTATCCGCGCTCCAGCACGGAACATACGATTGGCATATTCTATTTTTAGACTACTTGCTCGACTGGCAAGCCTGCCTGCCACTGACGTCACGGCACTGAAAAGTGCGCGAATATTTGAATATTGGTTTTTGCACCATTTTCATTTGCCGATTTCACAATACCTATTATGAATTTCGCGATGCTAAATAGCATACCGGAAAGGCTAAAGGCAGGGGAGTCAGAAAATATAGTTAGTTGAGGTAGCTCGAGAAATCGGTGGAGTACCCCTTTAACAACTGGTATATATGTCTCAATTTAGAAAATGTATTAATTCCCATTATATCCCGGGTGTCCCCCCAAAACCTATACTCGCTAAGGTGGCTCACATACCTCAGACACTTAACAATAGTTTTAACAACACTCAAAAGTGTCTTTCACTGGTCAAATTTTCGTGCTACTATTTGGAAGTCTCAACTCGTGAGTATTAAGAAAGAGAAAAACTGCTTTTTAGATATGTTTCAACAGTGGAGGAAAAATACGCCAAACGAAAACCAGTTTTTCTTTATGCCATTTTGAAACCAATTTTTCGTTTTTACTTCCTCTGTACTCGGAAATCGGACTTGATATTTTAGCACGAAAATGTGACCAGGGAAATACGTTTTTGAGAGCAGTTACAACTTGGTATTGTAAGTTTCTGAAGTTTGCGAGCCATGTTAGCGAGTAAAGTCTTTTTCTTTTTTTTTTCTTTTTTTGGGAAGGGGACACCTTGTAAAGGTAGAAGTTTGCTTCTCTGCAGTGCATGGCTCTTTGCTGTCTCCAATACAATGGCTCTGCCACATAGCGCCACTGGCTACAATGAGAAAATTGCGTACTGTGCACATTGACACCAGTTACAATTTTTTTATTTATTTATTCATACTGTTGGCCTGACCGTTACAGGAATGGACTATTACTGAAATAACTACATTTTTAAAGTGCACTTCCACGAATGATATGCACATGAATGATTTAGACACAGATGCGTCTAAATGTATATAAATATAAGCAAACTAAAGAACAGAAAATAAAGAAAAATACATTATATGTGTTGTTGGGCGAGGCTTCTCAGGCCGGCTTCAAAACCTTCAACGGTGTCACATGCAAAAGCATCTTGTGGGAGGTTGTTCCACTCAGCTATGGTTCTCGGAAAAAAGGAATACTTAAAAATGTCGATCCATGGGCTTTCATCGGCATCAGCATTTCAGTATGACCGCCCCAAAGTCCTAGCTAATCTATGTTTAACCTTTTGTTTTGTATCAAATACAGCAGTTTTAATCTGGCTACTCTCCTTCGTTCTTCCAATGGTGGCAAGTTGAGTTGGATGAGCATCGCACTGACAGGCTCAGTCCTCCGGTATCTGTATGTGAACTTAGTGAAATCTCTGTAAAGTTGGCTTCTTCTAAATTTGTGTTTGCATCTTCTTTTGTGATGCGGCTTCTCTGCAGCATTCCCAATAGAACCAACGTGTCACATCAGTCACAAATTTTGGTTAATTAGCATATTATGACAGTCGCCCTCTTCTGAGTACCATTCCACGCAACTCGCGCCATATTAAAAAAAAAATGTTTGAATTAAAATTAAAAAGCCTGTATGTCACAAAAAAAAAGTTATCTGGCAGGGCTGTGATTAGCCTTTCATATGCTAATTTGAAAATGGAGCATTGCAGGGATGGGCAAAATACATGCAAATATGTATATAAATTAGTCAAAAATGTATTTAATGACAAATCTAATTACATTTCGAAAAAAGCATTTAAGTACAAGATGCAAATGCAACCAAATGTATTTGGTCTCCTCCAAATACTTTTCCAAATACAGTCCTCAAAATTTGCGTCAGCGACTTCAGGGCACCTGCAACGGGGTTCTGGGTATCTCATTTTAATTTTGCATCGCACGCTTGGGAGTTAGTGTGCGAGGTTTTAGTAACGTAATAAAAATATAGTCACAAAGAAATGTAATCAGCTTGGACGTAATAGGCGAAAAAAGTACAGAGTTTCAAGCACCTTTTTTTGTCGATTACATTTTGGTATAGACCAGCAAAGAACCAAGACGCGCAGCACTAGCTAGATAATTTTTTATTGTTGCAACTCGCACCAGTTACGAAAATCTGGACGGCCCGCGCATTTAGAATGTTCCAGGCAAAAATGTGGATGGATATCAGGCTGGAAAGCATCACAAGTTGTCACATTCACTTTTTAGCCAGTCTGCCTGGGAACGTCGATTTCGTCACTCTTCTTGCCCTGGATTAGCACCGTAATCACAAAGTCACTAAACGCTTGTGCATGATTGAGAGACACTGCATTCGGTGCAGAACATAGTTTTCTTCCTGCTCGGGACAGTGCATTTAATGTATTTTCGCCCTCAAAAATATATTTAATTGTATTTGAAATACCCATGTTTTAGTATTTAAATACACACGTCAAATGCATTACCCAATTTGTAATTAAATACAAATGCAAAATACACAAAGTATTTGAAATACGTATTTCAAATACTTTATTTGAAATACTGCCCATCCCTGGAGCATTGTCACTGTATGCCATGCTGTACCGAGTTTGCTTCTCTGCAGTGCACGGCTCATTGCTATCTCCCGTACAATGGCTCTGCCACTGGCTGCAACGAGAAAATTGGGTGCTGTGCACATTGACAGCAGTGGCAACTTAGTGAAAGCCCTGTAAAGTTGGCTTCTTCTAAATTTATGTTTGCCTCTTCCTTTGTGATGCAGCTTCGCTGCAGCATTCCCAATAGAACCAATGTGCCAAACATCAGTAACAAATGTCGGTTAATTAGTCAACATATCATCACAGTTATCTACTTATCTGAGTGCCATTGCACGTAACTTGCGCCATATTAAAAAAAAAAAAAGATTGATTTAAAATTAAAAAGCCCGTACATCACCACATGTCACCAAAAAAGGTAACAAATAAAACCGATGGGGTTGTTGATTAGCCTTTCATGTGCTAATTTGGAAATTTAGCATTGTCACTGTATGCCGTACTGCACCGAGTTCGCTTCTCCGCAGTGCATGGCCCATTGCTATCTTCCGTACAATGACTCTGCCGCATAACGGTACTGCCTGCAATGAGCAAAGTGAGTGTCGTGCACATTGACACAATTGGCATCATGGCGCTTGCCCCCTAAAGTTGACTTCTCCTGAACCTTTTCGTGTGCCTTCCCCGTGCTGCGGCTTCTCTGCAGCATTTCCAGCGGTACCAATGTGCAAGACATAGGGTTTTCTCATTGGCGCCAATTGCACATTCATGCTCATTGGTTTTGGCTATGCATTTCAATGGGAAAAGGCCTGCCATTTCCAGCAGGGTTCTCTGTTGACGTCGCTTTCCTGGTACCACTCGTGGATACTGCAAGCGTTTAAACAGTGTGCACCGTCTCGCCTACATCCCCGGTGACGTACTCGACCTGTTGAAACTTATTGCTTCCGTCATTTTAGAGTACGCAAGGCAGTTATCTCGTTGGTCTGGTTTCGGTTATAAAAGCAAGGCAAAACGCTCGTAGTTCCCGCCCTCAGTACACGTTGAACGTCTTCCACACTTTGACACCGGATAACTGAATGAACGAGGATTTACATTCACTTCCGACGTTACTCTCGTTGCTTCCTCACCGTTGAGCAGCAGGATGAGCTGGCGACAAGCCGCGGATGAAAGGCTTGAGCATCAACAGCCCAAGCGCACTCGGTGCCGATGCGGGCGACGCGGGTTTCTGTCAACCGGGAGGCCAGCACAAACCGTGACCGTTCCAGCTCTTCGTCATGACACGGTATTGCAGAGAGCAGGGTAAAATACAGCTACACGGATCACCGAAGCAAACGACTGCTATCTTAAATCCTGGCTTGTGATTGCGCCTTTGTAGTAGATCATCTTATTCGTTTTGCTGGAGAGACGCAAACGACGGGCATAACAAAATCGCTTGCATATTCCGCATATCTCACAAAAACATTTACCCTGTCACCTTGCGAAAAGCGCGAAACACGGAGTCCGCACCGTCCTAAGCTTCCCGTTTTTTACCTGCTTTAGAGCAGTTTGTACCTGCTAGCAGATATGCCTACTGAAACTGAAACAGGGCAGTGCCAGAGAGAAGGACACAAAGTTGAGAAAGCTTGCTCGCTCTCCAATTTCTCAACTGTCAAGTGATTGTACCATAATAAATGCACCAGCGCGTCTTCCAACATAAGGAAAGAGCACTACGTTCACAACATAAAAAATGGTCTCAGTACATGCATCTGTGGGCAGGTAGGAAACCTTGCCCTAATTTATTCACGCCGCATGATTGGCGCAACAAACTCGTTGCAGGACCGAATCATCTACTCGAGCGGTGTGCGTCGCCATGCAAACGCAGTCCAACACGAAGCATAAAAAACGGCAGATTTAAGACAACAATCCGGAGTACATTATTCAATTAAAACAACGTAATTTTGTCGAAAACGCCGGCTGCTTCTTACTCACGGTATGTGTCGGGATACTTCCACAGTTTGAAACGGAACGAAGGAAGATTTACTTTTAAAAACGCTCGCTGCGTCCTCCCGGACCAGCTGGACCGGATCAGCTGACGACGACGGGACTGTAGCCGTTGAACCTCCACCACGCAACAAACAATTTGCCCTCCGTGTTAAAAGCGTGGTTCAAACAGACCCGGAATACAAAGCACCGCACCACACACGACGAATGTTTCAGCTCTTTTTCGCATCGCCGGGTTGCACCAAACAGAACGAGATCGCCGAAGTCAACGCCGCGCTGTCGTGAACCTTGGCTTGTGGTTACGAACTCGTGGACCCTGTGACTCCCTTCGCTTTCAAAGCACACACGACGATTACGAATGCTACTTTCCGTCTTCCAGGAACACCACAGGGGCATTTCTCCGGTCACGTCTTCACTATGTGCTCGCAAACTCCGAAGCTCTATGCGAAGCTTCTCGCGTCCTGTCAAACCAAAACAGTAGCGGCGCCATACGTACTTGCCAGATTTTCTCCGGTCAAACAAAAACAACGAAAGCCAACTGGCGCTTGCTTCCAGCATACATCGGCGTTGCGCTTGCGCCTTGGCCAAATCGCTTGCAGTTGAAGGTTGAAGCAAAAACGAAACCAACTGCAGTGTCACGTGTTCACATCGAGGACACGCTTTTTATATCCATTTTAACTGTTTGGAACGAATAATTAGACTCATGACTTTATTTGTGGTGTCTAAGAAACTGTTATCAGGACCCCTAAACTAAATTCAAACATGGGCGACATGAGGGAAGCCGCATTGCCATCGACCAGAAGATGGCGGCGAGCTCGGTAAGGGCGGGTTTCGCCAACGTCCTGCGACATGGCGCAATTGCTTTTGATGCATATCTGTCTCCGAGACATGTTTCTTTCCGCGGCATTTGTCTCGACGGTCCTTTCTAAGTGTGTCCCCAAGCATTCCGGTGCTTCGATAGCCGCAGTCTTGTACACGTTACTAAAAAAAAGTAATCGATTACAATTACTATTACTCTTGGCTAAAAAGTATTTGATTAGATTACTTGATTACTCGACGGCAAAAGTAATTGGACATTACATAAAGAAGTAATCGTTACTTTTCCGATTACTTTATTGTGTGAAGAAACATCTTTAGCGCTCATAACAATGACCTACTTCCAACCTATATTTCACATTTGCACTAATATTGAAGAAGAAAAACTGGCTCCCTCTTTGTGGTCGTTGCACCTTCACAATGCGGACACAAGCATCGAATTCGTTTGAAAACGTTTAATGATTTGGGCGTTCGCCAGTGTGTGTGTGTGTGTGGTTGGGGGGGGGCGCAGGGGGTTCTAGTTCTTGTTAAGCTTGAGCAAGGGTTGTCGCTCAAAGTTTGCGTCGCTCATTTTATTATTCACATGTGGACGAGCTCGCATTTTATACAAAAGACCAGCACCTCCAGGATTTGAAACGGATCATGTGTAGTATCCATTAGCGAAAGAGATCGCCCCGACCACTTCTCAACTCGAAACATTGCTTGTCACAAAGACCACGTAGGGGAAATGGGGAAACATTTCAACTGACTCCTTTATATTTTGCATCCGCTTTAGGCATTTTTCGGTTCTGGTTCTCCTACGGGCTGCGAGTAGGTACCCCAAGCAGGATTTTTTTTATTTTTTTTTTATTTCTGTGTGTGTGTGCGTGGGGGGGCTAGTTTGAACGAAGGACTCACAAAGCTACATTCTGCTTCCTCAAACTTCGCCCTGAATGGCCTTTGTCATGCACTGGGCTTCCCTGGGGCTTCCCACTCCCAGTCCCAGCTCGGAAAAAAAAAACAAAAAAAAAAAACGGACATTCCAAAGAAACGGCACATAGAAAGACATTGACCTCGTCTCCTACAGCTCCGCAAAAACCTTTCTTTTTTTTCGTTCGAAAAAAAAAAGCGAATTTTATTTTTGTCATTTCCTAAAAAAAAGGCGTGTGCCGTTGGGGGGGGGCGGGGGGGGGGGTTCGTGGAAAATGAGTAACGGTTAGAAGTAATTTTTATTACTTCAAAAAGTAATCAGATTACTCTTGTGATTACTGCCTGATAAAAGTAATCAACTGATTACAAAATTACTCCGAAAAGTAATCGATTACAAGTAATTTGATTACTTGTAATGCGTACGGTACAAGTCTGGATAGCCGGCAATGCCGCGGTCGTCGCCGGGGGCCATGCGTGTTATCGAGGTCGGCTACACGGTTATGCGTGTATGACCGAACCAAAACACGTTTTTTACAACCTCGCATGATTTCTGAACGAATTATCCGTTACTCATCGTGTAAATTTATGGTAATTTGTGTAAATAGCGTGTTTTTCACACCAAATATTCGCCAAATACACGGGACTTGCTAACAGTGTAGTACTGTTAATGTTTTATAGCTCTCTCGGATGAGCGTTAACACAAAGAATGTCAGTTCATACGACACCGGGAAAAGGTAGGTATCGTGCATACCACTGGTTTTATCCTCCCTACATGCAATCGAAGGTGCAAAGGAGGCCGCTATAGCAATCGTCACTTACCATTTGATTGATAGCGACGAAAACTTGGCAGGAGTTGCACGGTTCACAGCTGAGTGAATGACGCCGTACAACGTCGTTTCAGTAGTTACACTTCGTTTATTTATCCACCGTCGCAAGCGAGGGCGCAGGCAATGCCTAGCAAAGGAACCCGGTGCTGGGGGTGCCGGCAGTTCACTCGTGCTGCTAATCTCGCTCATACATACTGTTGTTATCACTGGATGATGAGCGCTGCATTTTCATCTCGCCCCACGGAGTCCACAGGGAAGAAAAACGGCGATACCGGCACTGTATTGACAGGCGACTCGAGGCAGGGAACGCAGACCTCCAACGAGAGGAAAAAAAGAAGACGGCGTCAGACGAGCGGCCCAGCGATGCTAAGCCTTGCGTCCGCTTCGAACTTTCCGATGGCGATACCATCGCCGGATCATCACGTCGTCGCACAAAAGCCACTGCGAACGCAAGTCGTTACCGTTGAGACTTCGCGGCATGGCCTCGCGTTAGTAAAATACCGTGGCAAGACCAGCATATTCGCTGAAAAATGCTGGTGTCCTGTTGCTAGGTCCAGGCTGCCATGTTGGAAGCTTTCGTCCGGAAAAAAATCAGAATTGGTCCGCAGAGGCCGTGACGTCACGAGGACGCTCGGGCGCGATTGGCGGTAAGTTGACGGCGGATGAATACATATCGATGTGCAGCTTTTTTCTTAAAGGGGTCATGAAACGCTTTTCCAACTTTTTCCTGTTTAGCTTTCCTCCTCAACTCATAAATCGCGCATTCCACCAAACAGTTCAAGAAGACGAAAAGGGGGAGTCCCCTCTTGCTCGCACTCTCGTTTGCGTAATCCCGGACACATCCATTCTCCCCCTAGAAGATTAGCCCGTCGCTCAAAATTCAGACAAAAGTCGCTTTCCCCACCCCGTTCATTCCGAAGCTGACAGTGCTGTTGAAGCTACGTGCTCGTTGGGCCAGCCACACTTGCCACGTGAGCGTGGCAAATGTGGCTGCAGAGAATGAAGTCAGGTGATGAAAGGGAGGCGGCTGATTGGTCCGACAAGCGCGTAGCTTCAACCACAATGTCAGCTTAGGGGTGAAGGGAATAAGTGAGGTCCGGTTGCGTGTGACGTCAGTTTGGACCCGATGACACGCTTTTGGGACCGCGGATGTATCATAGTGAAAAGGCAGAGAGGTTGCGAAGGGGAGGGGGTACGAAATAGTCCGCTCTGTTTTCAAATTTTCGCACTGAAAGTCAGGCTTTTGACTTTCTACCTTTTTTCTTTTGGTCCACCGAACGATGTGCTATTAGTAAAATCCCAATCTAAAATGATTTATCCCAACCCAAATATCGTTTCATGGGCCCTTTAACCTGTAACTGACTATAGTCAATTTCCAACACCTGGTGACCACGTTGCTTAGATCCCCAACTTCAGAGCAGAAAAGCGGGTAAACTGGCGGTTTGCACTTGCTTTTATTTCAAGAAACCATTTTCAATTCGAAAAGAAAAAAATTATTGATTTGTGAAATATACAGGGCAGTGTTATTCTTTTCTGTTATGTCAAGTCGGCGTTCTTATTTTAATTATGACGTCTCCCGGCTTTTGGAGTATTTTTGCATTCTTTATTGTTTACAGAATTTAATCAAAAAGGAGGTGTTAGCTGTTTGGATGCCGTCTTCAGAGTACTTTTGTGGGGCTCGGCAGGCATTATATAAGGGGATAAACGTCACAGAGTATGTTGACTAATTAACCAAAATAATGTTAATTAAAATTTCAATTAACGGCTCAATTGGTCATGTTGTAATTGCATTTTTAAAGGGAGCAATTATGAAAACAGCCCAATTAAAGCAATTTGCAAAAAAACAGCAAGCTTTGAGATATGAATAGTTAACCTTTTCCCTTCACTTGATTCCAAACCGCGTGCTCATGTGTGCGCCTGATTATGATGCGTACAAGTGTGGCATGGTCGCTTCTGTCCCTCAATCACTATATTGGATGTGCCAAAAATACGCTGTCGAGATAGTCGCACTCTTCAGCGCACAGTTTCGAATCAAGCAGAGGCAAAAGTTTAACAATTATATCTCAAAACGCTTCAGTAATTTCTCCCTTAAAACTGCAATTGCAACATAGCAAATTGAGGTAATTAACAAATTTTAGTTAATTAGTCAACATTCTCTGCCGTTTATACCCTCTTCTACCCTCACCTAAGACTGTGGCTTATTGCGGAGAAGGCGCTGTGTAACCGAGCTTTCGGTTTCACGTCAAAAGATCCCCAGGGGGTCGAAATGAATCCTCAGTTCTCCGCTGGGGCGTGCCAGATGCCCGTCGTTGGTTTGGCAGATAAGACCTCCAAATTTGACTTTGACCCTCATCTAATGTTCTCCGATCCCAAAAGATATACATTGAAGACAGCATCCCTTTTATAAAAATTCTGTGAAGAATGAACAAAAACGCCGTTCTATTGCACCAGCCTGCACTGAGCCTGCACCGGTGCACAAAAGTGCAGCGCAGTGCAGAAATTGTAGGGTGGTGTACTTCCGGACTCGCAAATCGAATGCGGCGGTGTAGACCGCGTGCGCCGGCGCAGGTGAAGTAGGTAAATCGAACGCAGCTAATCATTTGTATGTTTATGAGGAAAGTATTCCCAGAACAGAATAACAATTTCTCTATGAGTTGATTGGGTATGACTCTAGACATATTTCGGCGAAAAAACTTATAACCATAAAAGAGAGCAAGCTTGTATTTCCTGCTCACAAGCTTTCTCGCTGAAATGAATGCCGCAGAGTCCCCAAGTGTCGTAAACGTCGGCTCATAATATTTTTTTTTAAACTTAAGTTTAGGTAACGTTATATGTTTTCAAACTTTCGCATCCTACTCCAACCGCTTGGGACGTTCCGGCGATGTTTGAGCTTCGTGCGATGTCACCTTTTTCGTTTAGCCTCGCACCCAGCCACGTTGTCCCCCTATCCGATATGCGTTCCGAACAAAAAGCAAGAGATTACAATCGCGAACAAGTAAAAAATGTATAGAGCGGTCATAACAAAAACGAGTGACGGTTGCAATTAAAATGTTGACACATTCTGCAGTCGAGGCGAGAAGAAAGCGATGTTTTCACGCATACCAGAAGTTCCAGAATTGAAGATGGCGGCGCCCACTTAGAAAAGGTGTATAGTCTCTTTTCGTTGTGCGAAAAACACGGTTCCGTCTCCTCGCAAACTTTTTGTACTACCTTCGAAATGCGAGCTAGTACAACTCTCAGGCTCTCAGCACGACGAACGCCTCCAATACAAGCTAGCAGACGACGCTGTAGGCAGCGGCTGGCTAGCAGGCACATATGCGTAAGGGTTATCAACTTATCACATTTCTGCCTAGCCTCGCACGGCGTCGCCTACACCTCAACTCGTTGGGAAAATTAAAATACAATTACATTTACCCTTCAAGCTACAAACACTCGGCGCGGAAGTCACGATCGCCGCCATCAATCGCTTCGACCCCTCAACCTCCTCGCGTGGGGTTACGTGATTTTCATGGACGTGTTCCGAAACTCGAGCGCCTTGAGCGTATCCATCCAAGTTACTCCCGTCGCTCCTGCGGGTCATGTCACGTGACAACACAGAGCAACACTAGACGCGTGTAGGTTTTTCGAACGCTAAGTGTAAAAAGCCAGAGTGTGATCGGGCAAGTTTTGCAACACGGTGTCTGATGATGCAGTCTGTTATGTCACAACTTCTAGCGGGAAGTAACGAGACTGGACCAGAGGAGTGCAACTTCCTATACCACCCATGGAACGCAAATTGGAAAACCCTGGGAGGCCGCAGCGCCATTTGAATCCCCTGGTATCTGGTGGCTGTACTAAAATCAACATGGCGGCACAGCGAAACCAAAACCGAAACTGCACGGCAGCGCCATTGTGTTTGGATGGATGGGAGGTAGCTTGCGCCACCTAGAGTTAAAAATATATGTATTGTAGGTTTTTTTTTTTTTTTTGCCCGGTTTGCGCGTTGCTTTGCTAGGCTTCTGCTGCTTTGCGGCTGGTTTTCGCATTTCAATGCTGGTTAATGTGCGTTGAAACGCACACAAGCCAGCACTGAAAAGCGGGACCAGCAGCAAAGCAGCAGAAACCTAGCAAAGCAACGAAAGTGACACATACACAAAAAATATGCAATGCTTGTCCTTTTGCGTTCATTTTTATTCAACAGACAGTAGAAAATACAGACGAAATTTCTCACTGTTTTGCACACGAGAAACAAAGAAATGAACAACAAAACAGGATAAAACGTTAAGGTTACGTGCGACGAAGGTGATGATATGCGTCCTTGCAAATTTGATTATATAAGTAAGCATATAAGTAAAGACCGACGACGGTGTCTTAATTGCAACTAAAGGAAACTAAGCAATGAGTACCAAGAAAAACAGCTCAGCTCTTTGGTATTGAGTCTTCATCGAGAACCTGCCCATTCGTTTTTAATATTATCACTTAAATTTAGGAGTGAGTCACTGCTAAACGAAACGGGAAACCAGAGCGGATCGCTCTATCGCTCATCCTCAGTTAATCGAAAAATATTTAGGCTCATATTTTCACTCCTCGCGAACAGACGCGTGAATCGCTGACAACAGTGCCAAATAAACAGCTCACAGCAAAAAGTTTGCCATCTTTTAAAGTGAGCATATGTGCTCGATCTTGATATGAAAAAGTCTACACGGAAGTCTCCAGTAATTTGAAAATGACATATTTCTCGCGGCGAGTGAAGAGCAATCCTGAACAATGATAGGATTTGGTTTTGTGATTGGAAACCATTGTAGCTATTGCCAAAATCAAACAATTAATACTCACTACCACTGCGACAGTTAGGTTTTGTTGCAAACATCTAATCAGAAACTTAAGCAAGAGAAGACCAAAAGAGCGTACCGCACGTCCATTCGAACTCGAAACCATTGATATCCCGGCTTTCGGCAGTCATTGTTTCCCCACTTGGCACATCAGGTGGTGTGTTGATGACGAAAATCCATGCTTGATCACATTACACCAACAAAAAGTTCCCACGAAAAAGAAAAGATAGCCGCGCGCGCACGAACGCGGCACGCATCTCGGGCCGCCACGCACTCCCAGAAGCGAAACAACTCGCCGGCTCGCGTCCCTCGCGCGTAACGGTCCCCCGACTTCCCGGTTCCCGGCGCCAGCGGCCAGCGCATCTCAAGGCGCGAGGCGCGGGTTCGGAGAGAGAGAAAGCGCGCCCAGACACGTTGAAAGAGTGAAAGAGAAAGTTACAATAACAAGCTTTAAAACCATTCACACCTTCAAAACAACTTCACCTTTATTTCGCATCATTAGATATATGAATCAATTTTATTTAAAATAAAATAACAAGTGCCAACAGCCGCTGGGAGCGCGGCAATCGGAAGCAGTTTGCCGGACCGGACAAACGTCATAAGTATACGCGGCGGGACGGAAGTAGCCGAGAGCTTCACCCCACTGACTGGACCTTTTCGGCCCTTCTCCTTGCGCGCCCGCGCGCTTTTTTCTTTTGCGCGCGCTTTTTTTTTCACCGCAAGGTTATTTGCGCGCGCTGTTTTTTAGATTGGGAGCATCTCTTGCTCCCAAGTGTGAGTGCGGCGTCGTAGTCCGCACTCACACTACGCATGCGCAACTCTCCTCCTTCCCTCTCTCCAACAGCTGCCCTCTCTACCAACTGCGTGCACTTCGCGTGCGTTCGCTTCTACTCACACCGCGCGCGCATGCGCAACTCTCCTCCTCTAGTCTCCTCTCCTTCAAGCGCGCTGCGCGCGTTCAAGGGAGGAAGTGGCCGAGTGGGCTAAAGCGCGATCCAAACCAACGCTTCTTTTTGCGCCTGTAGGTCGTGCGGCTGCGGATGTGACGCATTTCGTGGCGTTTTTGCTGTTTCCGGGCGCGCTTTCTGAGTCAGAACCGTGCGCTTTGGTTTGGACGGGCGAAACTTTGGGCGAGCGCGCACTCGCGCCCGCAGGCACGAGCGCACAAGCAAAGTGCAACTGCGACAGACGGACAGACTGGCCGGCCAGACGGCGAGAGAAAGAGAGAGAGAGAGAGATCGCGTTGTCATGTTGGAAGAGAATAAAAGGGGAGGAGGAGAGGGCAGCCAGACGGCGAGAAACGCGGAGCCGGAACTAGCTTGCCCTCCACCGATTGGCCAGGACACAGGAGCGCCCTATACGTCACCGCGCGTTTTTGTGCGCGTTGAGAAGAAGTTGAAATCAACCAACTTTCTTGTGCGCGCCCGGAAGGAGCGACGAAGCGGCGCGACGTCACGAAAATTCGTCACATCCGCAGCCGCACGACCTACAGGCGCAAAAAGAAGCGTTGGTTTGGATCGCGCTTAACGCGTCTCAGCTCGGAGCGTGGATCGAAAGCTTGCGCTGGGAACCTCCTGGGTTCGATCCCCGCCGCCCCCGCCCGTTTCGATCTGGATAAGTTTCGTACCGGCACGCGTTCGTGTGATCACTACTGCGTGATGCACGTTAAAAATCCCAGGTTAGCCCCCGGGATTTTAGCCAGTTAGCGGTTGTACCGCACTGGCTAAATTTCTCATCTACAGCTAAGAAGACCGATTACACGTTGAGGCGCATCTCCATCAAGGCTGTATAAACATACAGAGCAAGCCAATTTTTTCTGCGCGCGTTCAGTTCACCGCTGTTTCTCTGGTGTGCGCTGCTGCCAGCTCTGCCAGCAGCAGCGACGGCGTGTGTGCACGCGCTTTTCCTCCTCGCCCTCCGGGAGGGAGGGCAGTCGACCCTCGGGGCGAGCGAGCGAGCTCGTCGGCGCCGCTGTCGAGCCGATCGCTGGCTGCTGCCGGCGGCAGGCTCTTTCGGGGACGACGAGAGAGCCCCACTCCCCGCCGCCGGAGCACCCACAAGAAGAAACGGAAACACAATTACACCATTTTCCCGAACCATGGGGTTCGGGAAAATGAGTTTCCAACAACGTTCACGTGATGTGTGGTAACCAACGCAAGTTAACAACGTAATAACACGCAAATTAACAACGTTATTAACACCGTTAATAACGATCCGCGATGCTCCGCATCACCCATGGTTCCCCTCGGGAAGATGGTGTGTATTTGTTTTTCCTCGTAGGCTTTATATACGCGCGTTTTCTTTTCCTCACGGGCTTTATTTGCGCGTGCTTTTTTTTTCCTCGCGGGCTTTATTTGAGCAAGCTTTTCAAGCAAGCGCTACTCTAGTGCGAGTATTTACTAGGGCGTGCTTAGTGGGGATTGCGGAGCTCAGCTTTTGCGTAACCTTTCTGTAAGCTAATATAAATCAGAGCTTACTTGCACAAGGTGTAATAAAAATATCGAGGTAGCTAACTTACGTGTGGTTAGTTCACTCTACAAAAAGCACACAGTTACAATTCGCCGCTAGCAGCTGTGCCGGTGCTTCCTGAGTTGCTATGGCTCGTACTTTTACGCCTTTAAGGTCTGTAGGGCTTTCTCGAGAGCGACAACGGTGGCGTCCGGAAGATGGTTGTGGTCTTGAGTTCCCGTGACTGTGTGCACGTTGCCGTTCTGAACCGTCGTAATCTTTCCTCGGCAGGATTTGTAGAACACACATCTCCAGTAATGGGTATTGTTCACGCGCTTGTCCGTTGCATGAGAATACCCGTGTAATAAAAACTTCGGGCGCTGGCGCTTGGTGGTTGCAAACATGATGATCGGCGACCGTCTAGCCGAGAAGTGCGCAATGTTACAAGTGATAGTGCTGGGTGCAGTGCGGAAGACTGCGCAATGGGCGCGTTAAGTTAACGCGCTCGAGCGCGCTCCAGCGGTCAGAGTGCACTCGAGCTAAACTAAACGACATCGTCTCACTTCCGGTGCACGGTGGCGGAGCGCGCTCCGCGAGCTTTGTCGTCGGAGATGGTGCGCGAGAGCTCGAACAGCTCGGTTTCCGGTGTGATGACGACGTTTCCGCTCTCGCGGCCAGTCTCGCGGTTACTCGAGGTGGTTTCACGCGGTGGTCTCGCACGAGACGGAAGAAACATCAAAACCCCAAGCGTTTTGGGCTCCGGGCTGGGCCGCCGGGACACTCTGGACCAGAGGCGTCGGTCGGGTGTGCGCAATCCCTGGCGAGCGAGTTCACTTCCGAACACTCCGAGGATGCCACCGCGCTCGCCTCGCCAAACCTCGCCGACCGCACCAACTGAACCCCGCGGCCGAAAGGCTCCGGCCTAGCCAGGAACGGCACCGAGGTATATAGGCCCGGTCGTGGGCAGGAGCTGCTCGTTCTGCGCTACCATGCAGTGCTCGGAGCTCTTGGCGTCGTTCGTGCTTGCGCCGAAGGCTTTAGGGACTCCCTCGGACGCGCAAGTCGCGCCTGCTTGGATGCGTGGATACTTCGACGGCGATCGCTTGGCAGCCCGTACAATCGTTCCGTCCATCGTGGAAAATAAAAAAATAAAAAAACATGGTGCTGGTGTAGAAAGGTATGCATACATCCGTCAAATGCTTGTCGAAGTTCTTCATGTACCTTTCCGCAATTTCAGGATCAGGCGAGCCAATGAATTCGGCCATTCAGCCGTCCTTCGCAACTCCGCTCAATTCCAAAGATTTCGGGATAATGATTGATTTCGAATTAAAAAGCCCTAGTAAAACACACTACGTCGTTTGCTTCGCGAAAAATGGGATATATATTTTTGAATCTGATTTTAAACACGAGCGGAAATCGAAACCGAAACTTCGGCTCCGCCCGGCAACATTGGCCTCGGGTCGCCAAGGCTATGTTCCAAATCTTACCCGAGTAACCTGCCTCCTACGTCAGCGGGTAATACCACGTGACATCGCGAGTAAACGATCCGCGACTCGATTTTGGAACGGCCGGGATAATTACCTGGATACTATGCGGATTGGCTTTGTCTTGAGCTACGGCAAAAAGAAAACGCAGCAGCGATGGCAGAATATAGCAGACGATCCTTTTGATCATGAAGAAAGCACTCGAAGAACGATAATATTAATGACGACGCAGTGTTTTTTGAGGTGGATCCACCAGCTCCTTTTACTCACCTTCCTTTTGAGCTGTATATTCAGATCAAAATTACTTACTCCTTACAGTTAGACATAAAAAAAAAAGTTTTTAATAATCAGCGCGATCGCTGCAATTCTAGTCACGGTGCCCTAAACGCATATATTCCATGCATTGTAATTTTCACCGATTATGTTTTGTAGAAATTTCTTCCACACGGTGTAGCGGTACAGCGCGAGGGTGCTTTCTCCAGAATATGAAACACACGTTCGCTTTGACGCGAATGTGATTACAGTGAAATTTTCGAAGCCTTCACTGCTTTACAAGCGTTATCCTCTCAATACACACACCCTGGAGGAAACAAAAATACTACATTATCATATGCTGCGTTCAAACATTTTCGGCCTTGAACGTGAGAATACGGCATTCCCCCCGACGCCGAGGACGAGGATACGGAGAAGCTCCTGTTTACGCTCGCACTCAGATAATAACAAGTATACCTTCCCCGGGAAGGTGGACGGTCTGGATGTAATGCCGTCAATATCCTTCGTTGAAAACAGCTAATCGCAATAACCACACATGCTGCATCTAATTCTTTGATATTTCGAACGTCCGCCACCAAAACCAACGGAGCAAGCGAGCTTTGACGGATGTCGGCGCAGAAAGCAGACGACGAACAGATCACGTGACGTATTTACTCAATTTGATCCGACTTTACCCCCCGATCGAGGAGGGTAGCGTGAGTAATTACTCCGGAGTAAACAACCCGCTTCTGGAACGCGAGTTTTGACGTCATCGAGTAAGCTCGAGTAAGTTTTGGAACGCCACGGTACGAAACTTTTACTCGAGAGTAGGATCGAGTAAATTTTGGAACACAGCCCAGGTATACATGACCATCACGTGGTACGAGATGTCACGTGATCCTCGGCCCAACGACGGGCGGGATTGGGGCGGGCGTGTGGCAGGCGCGAGTGTCGTCTGCACCGCACTCTTCGCCACGTTTTGGTGTCTACGGCATTCGACGACGTCTGCACAACTGCGGCATAAGTGTGCGCGCACGTGGTGTCCGTAGTGTGGACGAAACTCCGAGAGACAATAATCACAATCGGTGAGACGACGACGGCGGTTGTGACGCGGAAGACGGTGGTAACGGCGGGACGACGGCGGGCGGCCGGACGGCTCCCAAGAAACGCGCTGCGCAGGCGCGTTACGCCAATCACGTGGACACTGCAGAGCGCAGAGAGGCAACGTTGCTGACGTCATGCGCTACGCTCGCCCGGAGAAGTGAAAACAAGCAAAAGGGGGCCATGTAGATGGCGTTTTGCTCAATGTTGGCTCCGCCCATGCCGTAGCCTTGACTGCGCTGTTGGTTGCGCCTGAATTCGCCCGCTCAAGTCAGCAGATTTCGGCAACTTGACGAGTTGCAAAGTTTGCCGGACCGTTTAAGAAACATTTAGACAGAACCGAGGCCAGATTCATAAAAAAACCTCTTACCTACGACAACTTAGCTACGAAGTTCGTAAAGTTACGATCATCGTAAGATGAGGCGAGAACGGTATTCACAAACGCGTTCGTAAGTGAGAGAAGGAAAGTTACGACCTTACGGAGAAACGATGACTTCCGGTGCTGTTGCTATGGCAACGGTGTCTTCGGCAAAACGAACAACCAATTAGAGAGCTAGGCATAGTTCTGAGCACGTGGATTTTTAATAACAAACACAGGCTAACCACTCGTTGATAGACAGCTCTGTGTATGTCCTGTCCTGTCCGTGTGTAAATGTGTAGTGTTCAAGCTGATTGTCATAAACACGGGCGGCCTTTCCACCACCGCTTGTCTGGGGTTCGTGTCCGTGCAGTGGTATATCGACGCTAACACGATTTAAACGCTTCGTTGACTGCTACAAACTCGATCGCTACGAAGTCAACACAACTGTCATCGTTGGTAAAAGCCCCGTGCCAGTCGTTTGCAAAGCGACGTAGAAGGAAACAAACCGCCGCGGCGTTTCTCGCGGCCTCGGAAATGCAGGAGTGAGCCGACGTTATAAAAGATACGTTTGAACGACGAGAGTGTCAGCAGGAGTCACGCAAATACCTGTTCACACTCGGAGCGGACGGGTGCGTTTGATCGAAGTGCTGGATTCAGACTGCGTTTCGGTAAGCGCTTCGGGACCGATCTTCTACGATTGCAACACGATACTGACGTGACACTCGGCAAAGAAAGGTTGGACCGGCATCACGTAGCTCCCACAAACTGATACAGCTCGACAGTTAAAAATGGCATAGTAATAACAAAGTGTACATACCGTGTTGCCAAGGTAATCCATACGGCGTTTATTTGAGCTCTATATCACAGAAAACAAGGAGATAGAATCGAGGAGTCCCTTTTCGACGACAGCGTTCGTCACCGCCGCCTCGGAAAACAAGGTGATCGAGATGATAAGGGGAATCGGTTGACCTCTGAAATTTAGTTCAGCTATCAAACTATTCATACGGGGAGGGTCCACAAGGGTCGCGCGGGCATATTCCATTCAGCAAGCCAGCCGGTCGTGGGCAGACGGTCTTGGCCAAGGACCGTCTGAGCAATGCTGCGCCGGAACGGGTCGGAGTGCCTGCTAGGCCTATATATTCTGCCGAGCTCGCTTGGTCGGTGGGATCGTCGCCTTTGTTGCCTTTTCCGGGTGTCTGTGGATCCAGCGTTCATGTTCGTCGTGGTCGGTTTCAAGTACTTCTTCATTTTTTTCTTGCTGCTTGAAATCGGGACGCGCAAGAAGAGTAGGTAGAAAAATAAATGTCCGTTGGGTCGTCGCGACCGAGCAACTGAGCGACGTTGTCGGCCATGTTAATTTGATCGTAGAAAGGGCGTAAGACAGCTTCGGAGCTGTCGTAGGATTTTGTCGTAACCTGCGCAAAAGTTACGACAATTTCGTTTCGAGAATACGGATTTTCTCTCAATTTTGTCGTACCCATTTTTTTCGTCGTAAGTTCGCTTTGAGAATCCGGCCTCTGCGTCGTAAGATTTCACGTGTGGTCTTCCTAGGCGATACTGAAGAGGACTGCATTATTTTTTCAAAACCAAAAATGAAGCGGAGTCGCCCTTCAAGGCTTTTGAGAATTCAGAGGGCGTTCGGCGTATCTTTAATCGCCGCACCAACAGCGTGCAGCACAAATACAAGGTCTTGCTGTTGCCGCCGTCTCCGCGCACTTATTTCATCGAACTCGTCGTCGAAGAAAAACTTTTTCGACGTTTCGATATACTGCAGTTTCAACGAGACGGGAGCCATGTTTACGCGCGGCAGAAAGCCGGAACCGGAAGCGTTAAGAAAAATGGGCGTCAGATGGCGCCTCGGTACCGAAGTGCGCCGTTAAGCTGCGCTCGGAACCCGCGCGCTCCAGCGCAGATGTCCGGAGTCTGGAGCTCACTAACTTAACGCGCCCATTGTTACAGGTCATAGTTCCGGGTGCAGTGCGGAGGCGTGATGGGCGCCAGCTTATGAGACAATGGGTAATTACAAAAATACATATTTATTATTAGCTGATGCAACTGGTCAATGATGACCTCTTAATTATTGTTTCTCATAAATAGTACATTTCCACGTATTTTATGGAACTAGCATTCAATATGAATTTTTTTATATTCATATCCACGATGGAAGGCGGAGGGGTGAGAGAGGGGACCAAAGCCTCACTGCGCCACCGTTCGCCGTATTGTTCATTATTTGAAATTTATAAATAAATGCAAATGCATAGGCGCGCGGGGATCATCTCTTGCCCTCCTTGTTGCGTAATCCATCTTCATAGTCGCTACAACCTCAGTTCATTAGATATAACGATATAATTAGACTCGTGTTCTTCTGGACAGTCTCAATAGCTATCGCAAGGGCAAACTTGTATCGGCTGTATCTTAAAGTCGTCGACGACACGAGGTTACACGCCGAAAATGTGTGTGCGTGCCTGGTTTGTGTGTGCGTGGTTGTTTGCGTGTGCGTGCATGTTCACTAGCGGAGCTTAAAGGGATATTTCAAAGAAATTTGAAATATATCCGTCCTGTTCAAAAATAGGTTGAATATGATCCACAATATCCGTAGATGACAATCGCACATTTGTATTTTGAGCCCACTCTTGCAAGCGCTCGGAGAAGGCCCAACTTAGAGCACGTGACATCCGACGCAATCGTGATGTAGGTCGTCTCAAGACGAGCAAAGCTACGGCGAGGCTGACGTCGAGGAGATGGCCTAGTCGTTCCAGCCACCAAAGCGGCTGCTTTTGTACGAATTTTGAGTGACGGGTTAATCTTTTCTAATCTTGTAGGGGACAATAGCTACTTTTGGAACACAAAAAAGGGATTCTCGGGAAGAGGGGAGTTCCTCGTTCTCCTCTTCTCTCGTCGTGGCCGGAGGCGAGACACTCACCGTCACTAGCTGTCAAGGTTCCTAGACGGCATTGCAAACCCATGTAGGACGAAACCGGCCGATTCGACGTGCAGACTGCCGGAATGACCTTGGGTAGCGAGGGTTTTCGCAGCACCGGAGGGCGTTGAAAACCCTCGCCTCCGACCGTCGTATTGCCTGATCGGACGTCGGATCGGACGGTTTCGTCGTACATGGGTTTCGCGCTTTAGCGACATCCACCACGTGCTCTCTGGATGCGTGGATACTTCGACGGCGAGCATTTATTAGAAGTCAATAAGGTAGCGGCAAATGCCCCTAAAGGGAATCTTGTATTCCTCCGCCACCAATCGCGTCTCGTTGTTTCCGTGACGTCACGAACTGCCCGAACCAACGTTATTAGATTAGCTCAGTTACGGAACTGCTCATAGGCGCCGCATACGAACAGTCCCCCCCCCTCTCTCACCACGACTCGCCAAGCGTCGCTCGACGCGCCGCTAGACGTCTGCTTTGGTAACTGAATAAGGTACGTACGTTTCAATGTTACTAGAAACGTAATAACCAACGGAAAAAAACTCTCTTTGTAGTAACTTTTACTGGAGTTTAGTACAAAATGGGGGGCGCGTGATGTTTTCTAAAATCTTTAGTTTGCAAGGTTTTGCAGTAAAATTAATAGGGTTTACATACAACCATGCCTCAGCGGCGATTTCAGGTAGCACGTCCCGACCTAGGCTCATCTTAACTTCGGGGCAATTTCGCGGCGCGTCCGCTGGAGACATGGGGGTGGCATCCCTGTGCCCTCTTTCCATTGTATCTGTTTCGGCTCCAAAATGGCCGACTGAAGCAAAAATAGGTGTTACGTGCAGTTCCTTGAGTGACCGCTGCAGGAAGAATGGCGGCGTTGTGATCGCCATTTGGCGCTTCAGCCAGGCACTTGGGAATGTAGATGGCGCTTCGATCGACGAAAATGTAGATGGCGCTTCGATCGACGCTTGGCTTGAAAACCCAACAAAGTCAGGAGAGGCACCCAGGGTTAAAAATAGGAGAAAACGTAAGACAGGTATAAACAAACAGCACAACCAGACATTGGGTATATTAACATGCAGGGTGGTAGAAATAGGTTAAGATGGGAAGAGGTAGAAAAGCAACTAAGAAAGGAGGATTTAATGGTGTATGGGTTTGTGGAAACACATCTCAGAGACATGGAGGAGCCACCTTGCAACCCCGACTATGTGTGGGAAGAATGCAACGTAATGGAGGGAACGAGGAAGGGAGGTGGAATCGGAGCATTTATTAAGAAGAATATGAACTTTCAAAGGATTAGAAAGAAGTGCGCCGAACATTTGTGACTGAAAGGAAAAGTCGCTGGGGAATCAACAGTCCTTCGAGTTGTTTCCTTATGGACAGGGACAGATGGTAAAGAGGAAAACAGAAAAATGATTGATGGCATATCAAGAGACATTAGTGAACTAGGGGAAGGCTCCGAAATAATTATTATGGGAGACATGAATGCCCATATTGAGGGTCTGGATGGGTATACGGACTCAACTGGAAGAATATTACTAGAACTGGTGGAAAAACATGACTTAGTTTTACGTAATACCAGTCAGAAGTGTGACGGGCACATAACTTGGGAAACTGGCAATCTACATTCAACTATAGATTACGTACTCATGTCACACAAAATATATGGTAAGTTACAAGTAATGAAAATAGATGAAGAAGGTGCCAAAAGTCTTGGTAGTGATCACAAAAGTATTAAGCTGAATTTTGTCAGAGAAGTAAATGCTGAAACTAGACAACATAATTCAAAGCAAACTTTCTGCAGCGACAAAGAGTTGGAAATAGTTGTTGAAATAATAGAGGCAACAGTTTCAGGGCAACGGTATACAGATTGGACCTATGAGAGCCTAACTAGTCTTTTTGCTCTAAAACTAGACAAAGTTCAGAGTAAACGAAAGGGGAAGCAATGACCAAAAAGCTGGTGGGACAAAGAAGTGAAGCAAGCGATACAAAAACGTCAGGAAGCCTCAGAGAAAACAGGTATTCCAAGCGTAGTGGGGAGTCGGAAACGGAAGTAAAAGAAAATGGGACAATTTTATAACATGTCGCCGAGAGGCATCCAGTTTGATCAATGCGGAAATTCAGAGAAAGGGTGAGGAATGGATGAGTAATGTAAGTAAGAAAGATAGAAACGCTGCCAAGGCGTTTTGGGAGCACTTGATCTCACTTGGTGAAACGACGCTTAGCTAGACAGAGGTTCATACTCTCGCATCGGGGAGATCAATTAGAGGGAGATGATGCGATACAACATATAGGAGCAGTGATGGAGGAGAAATTTCGGGAACGGGTACATGTGGAAGATAGGAGAACCGAAGGAAGTAGCAGTCCAGCTTGTGACATCGCGGATTTTGGACAAAGTGAATGGGAAAAGGCGGAACAAAGAGTCCCTAGTGGCACGTCGACAGGCACAGATGGTATCCCAATCAAGCTGGTGAAGAATTTGGGTCCTAAATCTAAGGCATAACTAAGGGAGGTAGTGAGTACCATGATAACAAAAGGAAATATTCCAGACGAATGGAGGCTTAGTAGGATGAGTATGATATATAAGGGAAAGGGAGAGAAGTCTGATATTACGAATTATCGTCTCATAACCGTGACACCGGTTATTTACAGGTTGGTAATGCAGATTATAAAGAACAGACTGGAGGAATGGGTAGATTGCGAGGGCATACTGGGCGAGTTACAGAACGGTTTTCGGAAACAAAGAAGGTTGGAGGACATTTTATTTTGTCTAACACACTGTATAGAAATAGCGCAAAAAGGAAACAGACAGCTCTGGCTGGCATTTCTGTATATCAAGGGTGCCTATGACAATGTGAACCAAAGGAACCTGTGGGACATAATGGAGATCTTAAACCTAGATGAAGGACTAACAGCACTATTAAGGAAAATTTACAAAGATAACAAGGTGATTATAACATGGGAAGGAAAGGCGACAGGGAAAATAGAGATAAGACGAGGCCTTAGGCAGGGGTGCCCGTTATCGCCTTTGCTGTTTATGTTGTATCTGACAGGATTGGAGGATAGACTAGAGAAAGAGTGGGCTTTAATTCGACATTTCTTACAGTAAGCTAGGCCAAATAATTCAGCAATCCTTACCGAGATTGATGTATGCGGATGATATCGTACTAATGGCTAACAACAGGACAGAGTAGCAGGAATTAATGAGCATCTGTGGTAGGGAAGGAGAGGAACTAGGTTTAGAATTCAGTAGCGAAAAATCAGCAGCCATGATTTTTAACGAGGATGAAGTTGAGAGGCTGAAGATACAGAATATTACAGTTGAGAGAGATAGTAAATACAAGTATCCAGGAGTATGGATATGTGATGGTGCAGGATATCTCAGAGAGCACGAAAAGTATATAATAGGTAAGGGCAACAGAAATGCAGCTGTAATGAAAAATATAGCACTTTGGAATTACAACAGGTATGAGGTGGTGAGAGAGATTTGGAAAGGGGTCATGTTGCCTGGGCTTGACTTTTGGAAACGCAGTGCTATGCATGAAATCCGAAGTGCATGCGAGACTAGAAATAAAACAGCGCGGAGTAGGTAGACTGGCTTTGGGGCCACATTGCAAAACGCCAAACCAGGGAGTACAAGGAGACATGGGATGGGCGTCATTTGAGAGCAGGGAAGCGGTGAGCAAGATAGAATTTGAGGATAGGTTGAGGCAAAGGGATGGGGAGCAATGGGCACGAAAGGTTTTCAGCCATTTTTACATGAGGAGTGTAGACACAAAGTGGAGACAGCGCACTAGGAAATTAAGACGAAAGTTTTTGGGATATAGCGAAGATACGGAAGAGCAAGTCTCAGTTAGGAAGAAAGTTAAGGCCACAGAAAGAGATCGGTGGCTAGAGGAAATGCAGACAAAGATGGCTCTGGAAAGCTATAGATTAAACAAAACGGTTATTGCCAAAGAAAGCATTTATGACAATTCTAGGGGAAGCTCATTGTTGTTTGAGGCGAGGACGGGTGTTCTGCGAACCAGAACCTACAGAGTAAAGTACCAGGAAATGGATACAGTGCGCACTGCTTGTGGAGAGTAGGACGAGACGGCTGAGCACTTGATACTCTACTGTAAAGGGCTTCACCCTATGCCTACCGAAGACAACATAGATTTAATAAAGTCATTGGGTTTTAGAGACAGCGAAAGGAGAGTGGATTTCAAGACAGTAGAGATTACCAAGCAAAGATTAAGTGAATGGTGGCAGAAATCGAGAGAAAACTAAGTATTTTCTTATTCACTGATGGCAAGGGGGTTTCATAGCCTCACTCTCTTTGCACTGCGGAGTGAATATAGATCTCACATTTAAATATTCTAAGCTTAAATGGTAAAACAAAATGGCTAGGTGGCGTAAGCTACCGCCCGATCCAAAGGGCTCAGCCGTATCCATCCATCCATCCATCCATCCGGCGGATAGGAGTGAGTGAGGGGGGGGGGGGGGTACCCCCCTTTGCGGGAGTTCCACAACTGAGGTAATCTAATAACGTTGGCCCGAACCAATCTTGTTTTGGCAAAGGAATATTTTCAACATGGCTGCCGCGTAGATTTTCCACGACTCCAGTATCTTGCAGCAATTATTCCGTCTTTTAATGCGGTTTTTCGCTTACCCTAGCATACATCGCTAAGTCGTAACCGTATCCACTTTTATTCGCAATAGGTTCTGCGCGGCAGCGTGAGAATCCAGCGATAGCATTGCCATCGAAAATTTCGATGCGGGAGTAAGGCCTAGCATCGTACATACGTCGAACGCCGTGTGCTTCTCTGCCTCAGGTTGCGCCTCAACATCGTGACTGCAGCGGCTTTTCTTCGCAGTAGTTTCCGTGGAGCGACGTTAAAATGCAGCGGTCACCAAACTCTTGTTTTTAAGTGTAGTGGGCTGTGCGGGAGGGGCATAAGTGAACCGCGAACACAGTAAGTACCGTCATCCAATTTCGACCGTATTTTTGCTGGCGTTAATCAATAGTCTGTCTACTGAAATGATGCCTTCGAAGCACTATGCAGTCATCTGTGAAACGTGGCGTCCTTGTCAAGTTTCCGCGTCGCAATCAGCTGCACGGTAATCTATGAGTGCGATAGTACCCGTGGGTGCACCCTCTTTCGCAATAATGAGCTGTTACATACATGTGGCATACAAATGATAAAGCCAGTGATGCGTATGTTGTTAACATTTAATTGATATTGTTTTGACCGTTAAGAAGCTGATGTCTTCTTTTGGAAAAAAATACCATAGAATTTGAGGGAAGCAGATTTGGTTCTCTCAAACGCTTCCGAACAATCTGCTTGCTCTCAGAGGCCCTGTCAGTCATATGTTTATGCTTCGAAACCCGGGTACGTGACGCGTGTACCTCCACTCGCGTCGCGTCGCTGCCTGAGGTATTGCCGGTAAACACCAACTTTTCCAATTTACTTTAGAAGGAAAATGTGTCCACAGTATTGGATCGCAGCATTGGTTTAATAATTTTATGAGATGAAAAGCATGTCAATAAAAATTTAAAAATTGATTGCAAGGGCAGCTTCCCGCTTCATCACTTGTAGCTTTCTTATATGCGAAATATTTGTTTAAATCAAAAATTGAAAACATACCGAATACTCAGATGTCCTGATCTTGGTCCGAATGCAAGTGGCAGAATGATTTGTCTTTATAACAATAGAATCAACAATGTTTGAATCAAGCAACAGCTCAAACCACCTAATTACATTTCTGATGTATGTTTATCTCTGCATTATACCAGGCCGTAGCCGCGAACGAGCTCTTCAGGGTTTGCCGTGATCTTTCTGGTCTACCTTGGCAAAGACAGACTCGTGTAAAAAACATATTGAGCTTCTTGGAGACAACTTTGCAGTCCTCATTGTCAGAGCCTCCATGGAACCATCGGAAAGAAGGGTCCCTGTCGTTTCATCGACACGTTTCATCAACTTTTTACGACTCTCGTTTCATTGACACTGATTGTTTTATTGATTCTGCCACGCTGTGCTGCGAAATTTCATCGACACACAAATTGCACGCTGTAGGAACATTTTGTTGTGCATTTATGACTGGGGCACATGTTAAACTATACGACTCACCCAGTTCCCGATGCTTTGCGGCAACAGCCTCCAGCAGTTCATTACAAAAATGTGGACCCACCCGTACATGCCGCTTCGCAGCAGTGTGCAAGGGTGGTCCTGCCCCCGTGCATGTATGTACTTGTACCCTTGCTCACCAACAAACCAGCGCACCCCTAACCAAACAAATATATTGTCGACGAAACATAGCAAGATATGTCGATGAGCGAGTGTCGATGAAACAATCTGTTGATAAAACGTCGCAGCGTCGATGAAACAAACTATCGGGGAAATGTCATTTGATGAAATGAGTGGCACCGCACAAAAAGCCTGTTTCCGAGCCGCGTTACTTAAACACTATCGTAGGCATCATTTTTAGATACCCATTGCCAGACAAAATGCACTCCAAAAAAAAAAAAAAAAAGAAAAGGAAATGAATTTTACGCTCCTTTGCTGTTAAAGTTCACGACCTGGAATTGGGTAATTCCAATTTCATGCAAATTTGAAATGGTTCTGGACTGTACAAGATGGACTCGTTATCGGCGTTATTGGGGCAAAATTATGACGAGTACAGCGGGCTCCGGCCTGAGAGCTAAGGGTTCACGTGGGGCTCCCCAAGTATGGCAAGTGCACACCGACAGTGGGAAGCGACCTCCTACCTATCTGACATCGTTTCATGCCTTAGACCTCAGCCTTCAGAGGGCTCTGCATGATTCGTCGTATGGGATAATTTCTTAGCAGCCCATTATACTGATCCTACAATTCCGCTCCAACAGTACAGTCGCCGCGGAAGTTAATAAAAAAACGCGAGCGCGCGTTTTTTTTCTGAGGGACGCTGGCTCGCGATAGAACTAGAGATGACGTCAGGGCGAGCCCATGCGGAGTGGACGGAGGAAGCCGTCTCAATTCAAGGGAACCGTTGTTACCATCCCGCCCGCGGGGGCGACGGGGGGGTGAGCGTAGTTCGAATAAAAAGGGGAGATGATTCTGCAGAATTCAAGATCGCCGAGCACGAATGAGATGGCTGCTTGGAAAGAGAAAGGAAATACAAAACATGTCTCATTTTCCACACCATTCGGCGGCTTCTCGCTTTTATTTGTTGAGTTTACAGGTATCAGCGGTTATCTTTTCTCGCGGACGATTGATGTTAAGTAGGGTTGTGCAAATAGTGGTTTGAATCGAATAGTGCTGCGTCATTCATGCCTTGACAGTGCATGAGAAAGCCAAGACGGCTGGTTCTTTTAGCAGTGCACAAGCTAGGGATGACTCTGCACTATTCGCACCCCTCCCCCCTGTTAAGCGCTTTGTGCTTGCTCTTGAAATTTCAGTTTCTTTCTGTTTCTGCTAATCGCACGAGATCGCAGAAGTTGTCTCGCAAGTTTAGCTCGCATTTACTGTATGCTCTAGTTTCATTTATCCTGGTTTACGTTATGCACATTAATACTCGGTTCTTCGTCCAAGTTGTCCCGAATAAGCTTTTCTTTTATTTTTAATATGCCTCCTCGTGTACCGCATGATACGAGGGTTCGCATAACCGCGCTCTCGCAAGCTGTATTCTCGCAAAGGCAAATTGCTTCAGCCACAGGAGTAAACCGGCGAACGGTCAACCGGATTGTGCAGGCCTTTCGCGATGAAGGGCGCATCGAGGATGCACCTCGAGGTCGACTCCCTCGCCGCACGACTTAGAAAGAGGACTTGCTCATAGTAGCTGCTTTCTGTGATGATCCGTTTATGACAGTGAAGGCGTTGAAAACGTGCTTAAACATCCGAGCTTCCGTGACGACCATAGGTCAGTGTCTACATGAAGCTGGAATTCGATCCCGAGTGGCTGCACTAAAACCTCGTCTTTACGAGCGTCACCGAACTGCACGGAAGTCGTTTGCAGAGGATCATCAGCCGTGGGGACCATCTGAATGGAATGAGGTTGTCTTTACGGACGAGGCTAGCTTCTACAGCAGTTTTGATCAACAGCGCCGCGTCTGGAGACCGGCCTTCTGCAGGTAGGTCTTTCTGTTCGAAGAATTCAGTAGCTTTATTTTAACTATATTCAGAAGATGGCTCTTGTAGGCGAAGTTTGTTTTATCTTCCGAAATTACCACTTTCAGGTACGATCCACGTTACATTCAGCAGGTCGCTGCCAGCGGGCGGGTCACTGTCAGCATTGGGGGTGCAGTGACCAGCCAAGGCTTAGGGCCGCTACATAGGCTGAGTACGCCTTTCACTGCGGGGAAGTATATTGACGTCCTGGATCACGTGCAGCTACCCTTTCTTCTTGACGGGCCATTTGCGGATGGTTGCTTCGTGATGCAGCACGATCGTATTCCCGTGCATCAGGCAACCGCTGTGAAAATCTACTTGGAGGAGCTGTGCATCAACACCCTCCAATGGCCCCCAGGAGGCGCGGGCCTTAATGTGATCGAAAATGTTTGGGGTGTGCTGAAGAAACGGCTCTCCAAAAGGCACCTTGCGGACGCATCAGCAGGCACCCTGTGGATGGCTATTGCGGGGGAGTGAAGGATTCTGCAAGCTCAGCAAGGGCTTGTGATGGCACTCTACGAGTCTCTTCCTCGTCTCATGGAAACCGTTGTCGCTAACAAAAGGGCGCATTGCAAGTATTGAATTAATTTAGACATGGACATTAGGTTATTGATTAGCCAAGTGGTTAAAAACAAAGTATGTTTTACGGTATTGCTTGCAAGTCATAAATATTAGCCAGCTGTTTTATTGTACTCAAAAAAATTCCGAATAAAAATTCTAACTTTACGACAGACACCGGTATTTCAAACCTTGAAGACATATGCGTGTCACTTCTTTATGATCCGGAGCACATTGTCACCAGCGGAGCTGCGTTGGCTACTGCTCAAGCACCGTGCCCAAAAATACGGTTTCGTGCAGCTCGGTGCATTTTGATTTCTTTTTATTATACTGAGCATATTAAAGATCAATATACCGTTTCATAAAAAAATTCATGTCGAAAAACGTGATCACATAATTATAAAAGGCATACTAAAAATAAAGCTTGTTTGCGTAGCTAAATACAGATGGCGAGAAAAGAAAGCAATCAGTATCTGTATTTCACTCAAAAAAATGGGGGGGGGGGGGGGGGGGGGGGAGGATAATGCGGCATGATCAGCCTCACAAAATTGTAAACAATAAGGGCTAAAAAAAAAGAAGCGCACAGATAGGTGAGCATGCAGCAACAAATAAAAGCGAGAAGGCGCCGAATGGTGTGGAATATGCGACGTGTTTTCTTCTCTCTTACCAAGCAGCCATCTCATTCGTGCTCGGCGATCTTGGCTTCTGCAGAATCATCTCTGCTTTTCATTCGAACTACGCTCACCTACAGGCGGGATGATAAATAACAACGGTTCCCTTGAATTGAGACGGCGTCCCCCGTCCACTCCGCATGGGCTCGCCCTGACGTCATCTCTAGTTCTATCGCAAGCCACCAGTCAAGCGCCCCTCGGAAAAAAAACGCGCGCTCGCGTGGAGCTATTAACTCCCGCGGCGACTGTACATCCCCAGGTACATCCCCAGGCCTTCCAGGAAGCGACCCATTTGATCCGGGTGCGAGAAGACACCCCAAACCGCGACCTGCACCATATATTTGACCTCTGGGCCAGCTGATGAGGGCACTACAGCTGCACCAACAAAAAAGGGGATTATGTCTGTTACAGACTATATCATCACAAAACCCAGAAATACCTCCATTCATTCTAAACCAGCTTTAGAAGCCACCCAAGCACACAAAAATGACCTTTCAGTACTTCACAATTCTGTGCTCGGCAACAAGTCTGGCTGCAATCTGTGCATTGTGGTTCTTATCGGCTTTAAAAACGTTTGATTTAATCCTCCAGATTGCACTAATCCGGGAGGCTCAAAACTGAGGTCTCTACAGAAGACCGCTTCACTTCATCACAGCGTTTCTGCAAGATGGGCGATATCAATTTTTTGTCGAACTGAACTAGGCCCAGTTACTGGCATTGGCATTCCCCAGAATTCCGTCCTCTCACCAATCCTTCATCAATATTGTAGCCGACTTTTCCTCACGTCAAGCAATCGGGGCTGTTTTTACGATATATTTCAAGCGAGTACAATGGCGCCTCTTAAATTCAAGAAATCTATGCCACACCTCTTCAGACCGCACTTGGGCGCACAGGACAGCCTGCTCCTCATCCACCACGAGGTGTTAGCCAACTCGCCGAAGTGCGACCCAAAAGTCATAATGGCCGTCGACTTCAAGGGAACTTTCGACGTCTCCATTATGCTTCGAAACGGAGCACTAGCACTGGGATTTTGCTCTCCACTGTGCTAACACAAGGTATTGTTCTCCCCAGGGTGGCCTCAGTCGTGTGAATGGCCACCGACGTCCAGTTTATGCATCGAAACAGATCATTGGCAGGTAGAGTTAGCTGCCCACAGTGCTGACGCACATTATTGTTATTCTCAGAGTGGCCTGGGTTGTCTGAATGGCCACCGATGTCCAGTTTATGCTTCGAAACAGGTAATTGGCGGTTACAGTTAGCTACCCGCAGTGCTGACGCACATTATTGTTATTCTCAGAGTGGCCTGAGTCGTGTGAATGGCGACCGACGTCCAGAGTTTAAGCTTCTAAACAGATCATTGGCAGTTAGAGTTAGCTGCCCACAGTGCTGATGCACATCACTGTTATTCTCAAAGAGGCCTCAGTCATCTGAATGGCCACAGACTTCCCATTTATGCTTTAGAGCAGAGCACTGTCAGTGATCTGTTGTGTCGTTTTTCTTAGACAAAAGAGAGCTTATTTGCAATCAAAATTCTATTTGTTGCATAGCAAAGATGTTTAGACAGCGGGAAGGGCCATTATGGCATCTGATGTCTTTGCCATACATGGGCTGCAAACTTTTGTTTTTGCGAAGTTGAAATCTATACTGGTGATTCATGACACAGTGCAATATATAGACCAGCTTAGACATTATCGCAACAAAAATGAGAAGTTTTTCTGGTGGCTGCATATCGAAATGCTATACGGAGACGAGCAGAGAAGCATGACAACAGGAGACACGGGAGGTCAGTGGTGGACAAGAACAACAATGTCGATTTTAAAGCATATGCGTGGTCCTTAAAAGGATCGTTTTGTGTTCCGAGATGTTCCACGCTTTCTTCATAATGGTGGCGTTAAGCTTTGTCAAGGGGATCGACACCAGCCAGGTCACTCTCGGATGGGGTGTCCTCTCCATCCAGCTAGAGGATGATGGGCTGGATGTGGGCACTTGTGGCACTGCCTCGTTGGAACGTTGCTTCAATGTCAATAACGTGCCTGACAGCATTAATCCAGTTTTCAGTGGTGACCTTGTCAACTTCTTCGTTGAGGAGTGTCCTTACGTCAACAATCTTAAATGTCGTGTTTCGGGCAGCAACACCGTTTTTGATCTGCGCCCATATCAGTTCGATGTGGTTGAACTCGCAGTGATACGGTGGGGGCCTGACCACAGTGCAGCCAGCCGTCTCGGCAGCAGTGTCCACACGATACTTTAGGTGTTGTGGCTTCACCAAGGCCACAATGTCGAGCAGCTGCTTTTTTAGCATCTTGGGGTCCCATGAAATTTTTTTACACGTCAGGCAGTGTCGCATGTCGTTCTTGCGGGAACTTGTCGTCGGCACTGCTTCCAACCACCGTGAATGGTAAGAAGCGTTGTCCACGACGATAATGCTTCTTGTCGGCAGTTTGTCGAGGACACCGTTGAACCACTTCTCGAAGCGGGCGCCATCTATTTCCTCGTGGTAATCGCCCCACGACACCTAGGGAACGTGATTTGGAATGGTTTCTCGACGTTCTATGAACGTCGTTGGTAGTCCGGATGTCTTAAAGACACGTATCATAAACGTCGAGGGAGGACGCAACGGTCCACTGAGATGTGCATGTGACGCGTGACAAACATCATTGAGAACGTTTTCTCAACCTTCTGTGCACCTTTTCTCGCGGACATTTAAAGGTTTCATCGACGTCGAAGGGAGGTAACGCCCGGACCTTCGACGTTGTACGACGTCACGTTACAAACGTCTTCGAAGTTCTTTCGACGTTTTCTTCACGTTTATGCGCTGCCTGGGAAGGCCTCCTCCAGAAAGATGCCTGTCACATGGCTCGCTCTCCCTTTGCGGCCGTCCTGCCGTTGAGTTGTAGACAAACGCCAATCGGTGGCGCCTGCCTCCGACACAACGAGGTAGAGGGGCTTAGAGCGATAAACCGGGGTTCCGGTCTGCACTCGAAAGTGACCCCCATAAGGCGACTGCCATTGTACGCAAATTTGACCACACGTCACATGACCAAACCAAATACGTGACGTCACAGGAAAGATGGCAGCGCCCATGCAGCGGCTGGCCCCAGCTGGGCCGGAGCTTGTCGGATGCTTTGTTGGTTGTCGTTCGTCTCGGCGAGTTGATTTCAGACGCGGAAGCCGTCATATGAGGCCGGTCGAAAGCGAGTTCAGAGTTCAGCGTGGTGTTTGACGTAGGTATAACGTGAAAATACGGAGAAACGGTGTGCATTTCGCTGGTGACCGACCGGGATATTGCCACGGAAGAGACAATCTGACCTACGTTGCTCGGACCTCGGATTGATTCGGATACCGCTAGGATAAAATTTAAGGCGACGTTTCTGTGCTCTCGTTGACCATCGGAATCTTCGAGGTTTGCAGTGAAGCGTGTGCAATATATTTGGATACACAGTTTAGCGACGGAAATTGCCTGAGTCGTGCTTGGCGGTGTGCAATCACGGTGCAGCTTCGATCAAATGACCGAGGGCTCACTTCGGTTGTGCGGCGCACCGGAAGGCTGCCTTGAAGCTGGTAGTTCCCGTGCCGTGCTGAATGATGCTGTGCTGCTTACAAATTGTTCCGGCGTAGAAGTGCACTTTCACGGAGCACAGGTGTGCGGCCCACCGAAGAGCTGCCTTCAAGCTGGTAGTTCCTGTGCCATGCTTTAGGTGATGCTGTGCTGCTTCCGAAATTGTTCCGGCGTAGACGTGCACTTTCACGGAGCACAGGTGTTGCAGTTGGTATTGATCCCGCTGGTCTGTCGCACGTTTCGTCAACATAAACGTTTCATCCACACTCGTTACGCGAATTGCAAGCTGTCCGGACATTTCATCGAGCGTGCTACGTACCCAGCTCACGCCGCTTAGTGGCAACAGTCTCCAGTGGCTCATTACCAGAAAAGTGGTCCCACATCCATTTCAGTTCAGTTCGTCCACGGCAGTCGCCAAACCCCGAAGGAGAGGATTTATTCGGACAGAATGCCACTAAAGCAATGCAGCTTCTTCAGTGGTCAGGATAGATTCTCTTCTGCGAGTTTTGTTTTACTGACACGGATCCTTGTTCCAGTCCTATCTTCTATCAATATTTACTATTCTGGGACACTGCAGGGTCATGCTCAGCTGTAGTCGTATGTTCAGGTGGAGGTGCTGGGCACTTTACCCATAGCCCTTCACTCTGTGTGAACCAGGCGGCTCTTCAGCCGAGTTACCCGATAATGGGACACGGCTGGCGGACTATCCTGCGTCTTATACCCCCGTCGAGCCGTAAGCAAAGTCCTGACCCGAGCCTGGCAGAAGAACCGCAAGACGACCGAGTAACCTCGGAAAAACACCACGAAGCACCTGAAATCCGAGCCAGTTGCTGGTACCAGAAAAAACCACCGGAGTCGGTCTCCTGTCAGAAAATCCGAAGCTGACTAAGCCAACAATGACAAACCTGTAGCAGCAAACCGTGTCCCCTCCCACCATTGTTTGCATGCCCGTCGCAAATCACACTCCGACGCTTTTCCACGCAAGCTCTATGAAGACGTCAAGGACTGGATTGAACAATATGACAGTGTCGCCCGCCACATTTTGTGGACAGACAACCAGCTCCTGCAGAACCTATACTTCTCGTGGAAGAAACTGCCGGCGCTGGTCTGGGAACCATGGATCCTCCTTAACGTCATGGGAAGTTTGCAAGATCGAGCTGAAGCGCGCATTCGTCAGCCAACATCAACGAGAGAGAGCCGCATTCTTGATTCTGTCCAGGACACTGCCCCCACGAGAGCGCCACCGCACTCGTGGAAGATGTTTTGCGCTTGATCGAGCGCCCACGCCCACGCCCACGCCCACGCCCACGCCGACCTTGATGCTACAGAAGACAAGAATCTAAGAATCCCATGCCCCTCACGTGAGGGACAACACCTTCAGCAGCCTTGTCCGCAACCCCCCAACAACAGTCGAAGTGTTCATATCACCGAGGCTGCCAACATGGAATGTGCACTGCATGCCCGAGCCTGCCACTATGAACAACTTCCCGGCGTCTGGACACTCAAGTTGTCCAGCTACTACTTCGACGCCAGCCTCCCAGGCATCCACGACGTCATCCACGACGTTGTCTGGGAGGAGATCAGGAAGCTACTTCCTGCCATCAGTTGCCCGGCTTTTATTTTGATTGCCGAGATTGTTTCGGAACAAGTTTGACAGGTATTTCAACCGAGACTTCTGCGAGCGAAGCGGCATCTGACAAACCAAGGGCAACTTACGCCACAATGGCACGACGACCGCCACCGGCTGCCCCTTAGTATTCAATGCCAATTCAATGAGACACTCTAACGCCGAAGCATTCCCGACATCGTGTGTAGGTCTGCGCTCAACAAAGTACACAGAGGAAAACGTAGGTGATGCGAATGTGCGACCGAAAACCACTTTGCTACCACTGCATGAAGCCGACCATGTCTACCAAAGCAGCCCGTACCAATGAATTGGTCTGCGAGGGTTCGTGCCAAAAGACCCTCGATTACGTCTCGAGGAGCGACCACGGGAGATTAAGGATTACCTTCGGCGACATTTGTCCCTGATGCCGAAGGTGCTGAATCGAAGATTCTGAATCCCTGATTACCCCGAAGCTCCTCATGTCCATCACCTCAACAAGAGGTAAGCACGACAAAGCAGGTTAACGGCGATGCAGTGACAGTGGATTTGGTGTCGGTTGTCGTCCAAGGACAATACCTAAAAATTTGCTGACACCAATTTTTTGTGTCCACTCCACGAAGCACACAATTTCCAACTTTGAGGGAGAATGCCCCTGAGTGACTTGAAGGAATAGAATGGTTGGTTGCTTTCAAAAGTGAACTGCAAGCATCACCAGACTTGGATAGCAAACAAAAATTGTTGCCAGCTATCAAGTACACGGTACAGCAAAAGGCACAGCCACGTAAGCAATACATGCCCGAGCTTGCTGCATTGATGCCGAAAACTACCAGGAAATATTTCGGATTAGAAGCCAGCCCTGCAGCTTCAGTGCATCGGACGTCAGTGGCCGCACATGACGTATGATTACAAAACATCAGTCGGTCAAAGTTGCCACTCGACCAAACTGAACACCGACGTGCCAGGAGCGTCATCCGACAACAAGGTCCACACGTACTACGACTGAATGCCTGACACGAGACTGTCGCAGAAAGAACTCGTTATGGAACCATTTCCTAAGAATCAATAATTATGTAATCAAGTGGAAATAAACATATTTGATACACTAACCAGATAAGCATATTTCCGCTTGCCTTCATGCCTTGAGAGTCTACACACCGAGAATTGTGTTCACTGCACGCTCTGGACCTTACGAGGACACTCGCATCTCTGACCCTTCAAGATTAATTAAGGGGTCATACCAGACTGGCAGACTTCTTGCAAGGGGCTGCACCCGTTCAACCTTTCCTGAACATGTGGTGCATCCGAAAATCAACTCCAGTGATGTGAAAATGTTATTTATTAATTTATTCCTTTCAGGGGCCTTCGTAGGCATTACAAAGAGGATACTTAAAACTACACACATGAAAATAGCATTAAAGCACACTGCTGTAACTTGTTAATTGGAAAAACAAACACACCTCTGAGCATATAGTTTAATAGTATGTGTTGATGCATTGTTATATAGCATGACACTTCCTATATGTATGACACAGTAGACCCTTTGCAGAACCTTATCAAGCAACACAACTGTCACCATTTTTTTCAGCGTAAAGCACACGAATGGGCCCCAGTTCACGTCGAACACTAATGCAGCATTCGAGTCCAATAGGTGGTGAGCCGAATTCACAGGGATGGCGGACATAACATTCTTGTCGAACAAATGCCCAAGTATGAAAGCCTGGGGTAATTACAGTAGTAGCTACTGTAATTTGTTTCATCAGAATTTGGCAGACGGCAAAGGCTACGGTCTCGGTGAGTCAATAGACATATTGGAGAGAGGCACATGACAACATATCACTAGAGTGCTCGTCTGCACAGATTTGTCACACACCTTCGCTCCGTCTCTCTGATTGGCTCGAGGGGGCTGTGGCGGTAGGCCTTTTCCAAGTTACGGTGATGCGAAGTATAGACAGCCCACACTTTTAAAAAGACTCTATTGAAGAGACCGAAAGGAATTGTAGTCAACATTTTTCGACAAGACTGCTCTCCAGGCAAGGGATGAACACAAATATGAATCATCTTATCCAGGTAATTAGAACAATTAAATAATTGACCGTCTAATACAATGCACTCTTGATGGAAAAGAGTACAACTGCAATAAATCCTACAAAACAGAAAAAATGCAGAGTTAATCTATGCATGCACCAAAACAGTTGTTCTTATAGCAAGTCGAATAGCTTTGAAGGTGGTGCCTGCAACGATTTATTCTTCCCCATCCTCAATAAAACGCCATCCTCGTAGCTGAAAATAAGGGTGCACTTCGCACTCACACACACACACACAAAAAAAAAGGAAGAAAAGCGATCGAATGTAGAATCGTGGATTAGCACAAAAGGTTAAAATCGCAGGAGCTTCCTCGCTAAAAGTTGCTATGGTTGTTCGGTAACGGAGGGCTGAAACAACTTCCCTTAGGCCCTAACGGGACGTATACATTTCGCGTAGATTCTCAGATATTTCAACGTTCAAACAAAGCTAAGAGAATGCGAAAATTTTATGTTAAAAGCACTCAAAGTTCTATCGGTCCTCGGACACATCCCGGAATCCGAGAACCGGTACGGCGATGCAGAGCTGATGCTGTCTCACAGGCGTTAATATCCAGATGATCCAGAGCGATCTTGCGCAAAAACGGTATAAAGTCTCATTCCTTCATATTTTCACATAATACCTGCGTCAGCGAGCACGAAGAAGCCCGAAGTCGTCGGAAAGCAGCTGCACATCACGGATACCGCGCACCGAACAAACTCGCATCCGCCAGCTCTGGGCGCTGCCATCTTCCCTATGACGTCACGGCTCTTGGGAGGTCACGTGACGAGTGGTCACATTTGCGTAAAATATGGCGGCAACCGGGGGGGTGCCACTTCCGAACTTCCGGTTTATCACTCTAAAGCGCGAAACACATGTACGGCGAAACCGCCCGATCCGACGTCCGACCGCGCAATACGACGGTCGGAGGCGAGGGTTTTCGTAGCATCGGAGAGCGTTGAAAACCCTCGCCTCCGACCGTCGTATTGCGCGGTCGGACGTCGGATCGGACGGTTTCGTCGTACATGTGTTTCGCGCTTTAGCCCCTCTACGTCGTTGCTCCGACACTGCCCCGCGCTATCCGCGGCTTTTTAGGCGGTATGCGCGGATCTTCGCTTATACCCGAGCGCGGTGCACACTTTATAAAAATATATTATGCGCAAAATTTTTGTTCTGTGCTGACTAGATACGGCTGGTGCAGCTAGTCGCCTCTTAATCATATTGTTAAAGATTTCATGTGCCCGAGGACGTTATTTTCGCAACTTCAAAAAAGCGTATACCTCGCTCAATGGTAGCATTTCGTTCCCGCGAAATATTTCCGAAATTCAACTTTCGCAAAATAGTGAACCTACGAAAATAAGGTAGACCGACGCGCGGGCTTGACGTCACGGAGCTGCGGCGGCGCTGCGATCGCGCCGGAGCCGGACGGTGTGGGCAAAAGGGCACACGTTTCGCATGGGCGTCATGGCATTTCAGCATGCCGCGACGCTGTGTTGACATTAATTGCACCGAAATGTACAAGAAAGTAGCGGAGTGAGCTCCACAAGTTCCCGGCAGACTCTGAAAGGCATAGAAGGTGGATAATATCCGTGGATCGAAAAGAATGGTCGCGTCGCGTGAACGACAGTTTGTGCGGCAAGCACTTACTTGAAGGCAAATGCGGCTTACATTTCAATCTCCATTCCGAGGCTTGCTTATGTGCTGGGAAACCGTTGTCTCTCCGAGACCACCCGGATTTTGTTCCCACGGTGTTTGCGCACAAAGCACCGGCCAAGCGCTCGTCGGAGGCTCGCTACGCCCGTGCTACCCAGCAGAAAGGGATCGGCGACAGAACGGCAGTGTTGTAGGCGTTAGCAAAAAAAAAAAAAAAAAAGTAACGAAATACGTTTCTCGTTACTGGCAAATAAAACGTACGCGTTAGTGAGCTACGTTACCTAAAAATAAAAAGAACGCGTTACCGCTACCGATAAAAAGTAAAGCATGTTACTTCTGCGTCACTTTTTAAATTATGATTTAACACGTTTTACGGTTTCGACGATACAAATACACATAAGCTCACATATAAAAAAACATTATGTTCGTCCAGAAACTGAACATAATTACTTTATCTCTTTTTACGGTTTAACCTAAATACTCACAAGAAAAAACGCAAAGAAAAACATGGCTTGCCGCCTAAAAACACGGAAAATATTGAAGTGTAATTTCTTTAAGGCTTGGGAAGTAGTAAGGAGTAACGTAACTATGTTACTTGAAATAGTAACGCATAGTGCGTTACCCATTTTTGTGTTGAAAAAGTAACGAGTAGGTTACTACGTTACTAGAAAAACTAACACATTCCTGGTAATGCTGTTACTTGTAACATGTTACCGCCAAGACTGCACAACGGACAAAGCGTTACTGCTTGTCATGCCTTGTGGTCGTTGAGGTGGAAAAAATATCATACCTTTACTTCAAGATGCCGTGTGTATTTATCTAACTAATAAATACACTTCCGCAGACCCACAGTCTGCAGAGAAGGCTAGAAGCGTGAGCGCATAGCGTTGGGAGCTGCTCTGCCGCCGAGATGTGCCCCCCTAGAGCAAGCTGCTCGCGCTTGTAGCTTTTCCTGCGGTACATAATAAGGTGAAACAGAGTATAGTTTAATCAGAAGATAACAAAAGCTGGCGTGTCCCCCACAAAACGCGCGCAGCAGGTGCGGCGTAGCTGGTTTGGCTGCCCCCCCCCCCCCCCCCCCCCCCCCCCCCCCTCCTCTCATGGTGAGCCTCCTCGCGATAACTTTTCAAGCTCCTATTTTCGAAGGACAAAGATTGGCCGATATAAATCGACAAAAATTGGCGTTCTACTTTCCGAAAAATAATTATTGCAACAATTGTTGGCGGTACATGCGCAGGCAGAAACAAAGCGACCTTAGAAATACTTAGCACTCCTAAACAAATTCTACCCCACTCGATACGCTTAAGTATGCCCACATTGCGAGGGGAACCCCTCCTTGTATCACGTAACATGGTCATGTCAATCCAATTCCTCTCTCAAATCCAACCCAATAAGGTGAACCTTTGAGACCTGATAAGCTGCGCTGCTTAGCTCATCGCTCGAAGACCAGCGTAGCCTGCTCGAGCGGGCGAAGACGGCAGGGACCAGCACTGGATCCCTGGACTTGGGGCCCCAACCGGACACAAGTCCCTTTTTTGAATAAAGTTTACTACTACTACGACGGCATTCATGCTTCCGCAGCAGCCTAGTAAAGTGTATAGGCCAAAGAATGGCGGCAAGCTCATTTGCTTTCAGCCAGGAAGGGAAAGCTAGGATCTTTTCATGCAAGCGCTTAAGCGCAGCCTCCTTTTGTTTGGCGAAGAGGCCAGTTCCTTAGCCGCGCATCCACGGTCGGCACCCTGGAGCGGTCTCGGCGCTTTCAAAGACCCACTAGCTCGCAAAAAGGCAACGAGGAAGACGCTATCCGTACTCTTAATTTATTACCTTTCTGCGAAGCTCCAGCCTGACATTTGGACAAAAAGGGTTGCCGTTCTTAGCTACACTTATTGTAACTTGTTTTAGCCCAAACTAATAAACTAGGTTTATAAATTCCTCGGTGAAAGTATCTTGCAATTAATGTAATTAAATTACGATAATTGAGTTACTACCCTATACTCCGTTTCACCTTATGTTGTACCGCAAAGAAGGCTAGAAGCGCGAGCCGTGAGCGTTTGGAGCTGCTTTTAACGCTCGAGAGCTTGTGCCGCCGTGATGTGCCCAGAGCAAGGAGCTCGCGCTTGTAGCGTTTCCTGCGGTACATCATAAGGTGAAACAGAGTATAGTATGCCTCTCATGCACCTGCAGACTTTGCTTCTTGATCGCCTCTGCTTTCTCGCTACAGCCGCCGTATTATGAACAATAAGATAAATTTTGCGATTACTGTATATCGTTTCAGCTTAGCCCTGACGAAACCGACACTACAAGGTATTGGGACCAATCAAGCAGCACCAAAAGTGCGAGTCACGACGCCTTTTCTGTTTATGATTGATTGGTGAAGCGTTATAGCACACGTAAACAAACGTGACGAACACCATGATGGTGCAGTTTTGGTGCTGTCTGATTAATTTCATCAGTTTGTAGCCTCGGCTTCGTCTGGAGGTAAGGTGAAACGAACTATGGAGAGTAACAAAACCGTTATTTACGTATATATTATATTTGTGAATATAACCGATAATATGGAGATGTGGGAACCGTGCTTATCGAATGGAATATTTGACATTTTATATTTGACGCAGTTACGATAAATGATCAAGTGTACACGTGGGACTAATGCAGGAGAAACATCGTACACTTGCACGGAAATATTTCCCCGAAATGACAGGCCGCGAAAGTTGTTGCAAAGAAAACATCATAAAAGCATCAAATGTAAGTGCAAAAACCTGTTAAATAAAATGAAAAAAAAAAAAACAAGAAAAAACCGAGGAAACTTGAGGTGATGGTAATGACTCATTAACTGGACGTTGTGCTATTAACGGAAACCTGGCTTTCTATGAGCATTAATGTCAACGAATTCAAGTTACCAGACTCTGCCGAAAGCATTCGACAGAGTCTCCCATACTAAGTTTCTTTTCGAACGGACTAGTTTCCTAGGTGACGGCCCACTTGTTGGTTGGAGTAAAAGGTATCGGAGCGGTCGATCTTAACACGTAGATATTAACGGGGACAAGTCAACTAATAAACATGTGTGTTCCGGCGTCCCTCAGGGATCAGTACTTTCTCCCCTTTTTCTCCTGCTGTATATTAATGGCGTAAAAGTTATAGACGTAAATATTAAAATAGTTTGCTGATGGCTGTATTATCTATTCTGAAATAGCAAATCCGTCAGAACAGATAAAGCTCCTGAGTGCGTTAAATAAAATTTGTGAATGGTGTAACGACTGGCAAATGCGTATCAACACGGATAAAGACGTTTGCATGACTGTAAGAAAAAAAACAACACACACACACTTTATTGCTCGTACGAGACCAACGGAGAATTATAGATAACGTCGACGAAGACAAGTACGTGACTCACCCGCAGAGATTAGAGCTAGGCTGTCAAGGTTAAAATTAATTTACCGAATAATAAACACCACTCCAAAAATAGAAAAACAAACGACCTAATTTTAGACGAAAGGCGCAAAACCCGATCAAACCATGGGAAATTATTTAAATAATTCCAGACTAAAAATTATTGGTTCTAATTTTCGTTTTTTCCAATTGCCGTTGAGGAATGGATTAGTTTGCCTCAGCACGTTGTTTACGCTAGCGCGCTCTCGCGTTTTCTCAGCGATGTTGAACTGCTTTAATGTAGCAAAACCATTGTTTTCCTTTGTTTCTTCTTCACCGTTTTTTAATCCTGTATCTTGTTTGCGGTTGTGCGTCTGTGATTCTAACCAAAAAATCCTAAAATAAGGATTAGTAGCATTGACAAATAAAAAAAATTACCAAAAATTACCATTACAAAGTCAAAATATTTTCAGTGCCGGGATGCAAATTCCGTGTCTTATATATATATATATATATATACCGGGTGTTTCTGCGAAGACTTTCAAAAATCCTAAAAATTAAAGCGTAAAAAAAAAAAAAAAAAGCTCTCTTCGGGAACAAACTACCAGCCACGGCGGAGGTCAGGAATTGCCAAAAACATAGTAATTAGCCAACTAATTAATTAAAATTTGTTAATTAACTTTTTAATTAGTGGAAATAGACATATGGTTCTATTTAGAAAGTTGCTGACCGTTCTCGAAAACCACTAAATCAGTCATTTTCAAAAAGACTTTCGGCGCGTGAGAAGCGTAGTATTGTACTAAAGTTACCACTCGTGGAGCAGGTACAAGGCTGGGGCTAGATAAGAGACGGAAAAATCGCGCGGGCGCCTTATCGCAACCGCTAGCTTTGTACCTGCTCAAAGAGCGGTAACTTTAGTGCACTACTACGCTTCTCACGCGCTCAAAGTCTTTCTGAAAACGACTGATTTAGTGGTTTTCAATAACACTCAGCAACTTTCTAATTGGAACCATATGTCTATTTCCCCTAATTAAAAAGTTAATTAACAAATTTTAATTAATTAGCTGGCTAATTAGTGTGTTTTTGGCAATCCCTGACGTCCGCCGTGGCTGGTAGTTTGTTCCCGAAGACAGTTTCTTCTTTTTTCAAACGCCCTAATTTTTAGGATTTCTGAAAGTCTTCGCAAAAACACCCGGTATATATATATATATATATATATATATATTAAAAAAAAGAAAACATCTATTAGATTGTTGAATTTTGGTTCCATCACTTCTGTGTAGAAATGATTGATAGATATTTTAAATATGAAGTACTCTACACAATCGCTACTATAGTCCGTTGCAATTCAAGAAGGCAGGGCGAGGGTAAGACGGGCCGGGGAGGAGGACGCAGGCGGAAGGCTAAAGAGAGAAGGAGGTCTCCCTCTCTTCTCCAGCGTTCCCGTCTGCTTCCTCCTCCCCGGCCCGTCTTACCCTCGACCTACCCTCTTGAATTGCAACGGACTATAGCTCATGAGTCTTTTCTATAATATTAAGATTATGGAGGGAAGATAAAGCCTTTTCATACACGAATGCTGTACGTCACTTGTCTTATGAATCGAGGAGGGAGCGCTGCGGTGCTCACAGGTAATGATATGGTATCATTTGTCTTTATAAAACGGAGGCGAAGCGTATCATCAAATAGCGTCTTTTACCGGCTAGACAAGGGCCATTTCTCCAGATGTTCTCACCTTTCACATTCTCTGCGTTCTCATTTTAAAACAAGTTTTGTATGCACAGTTTGTTTTTCTAGGGTCCGGGCGAGCTTGTTATCAATAGGAATCCGGCGTTCAAGAGTGGAGCAAAGAAGGACACACACGCAAACATTTCCATCTCGAGTTTGAGGTTTATCTGTGTTTTGTTTTTTGTTACTTTTTCAATATGTTGTTCTTTTCAACATTTCGCCGAAAAAAATGAGACATTTATCCCCTTGCTTTTATGTTGACTCGAACACTCCTCATGAGGTGGGTATGATGATTTATTTGCCTTAGATTAAATGTCATAATTCTACGCAGTACTCGAAACAAACACTGCTGCCTATACTAACTTAGACAAAAAAAGTCATGAAAGGTGAAACCCAGGGTTTTACTTTGCGGTTTGAAAAACATTTAATCGATGCAATGAGCGCAAATTTTAATTAATCAAATATTATAGGACATTAATTCCTAGGTAAGCGCAGAACGCGCCTCGACTAATGCGACCGCGTACGGCTCGGAACGCACTGGGGCGCTCATTCCGGAAGGCAGACCGTGCACACGATTGCCTTGGTCACGGAGTACGGGTCGCAGTTGGAAGCCGGGCGGCGGTCCTCGAGGTAGCCGGACCTGTCCTGGTGCACCTGCCTCGGGATGCGGACGCTGGCCCCGCGGTCGGCCACGCCGGCCGAGAAGTCGTCGATGCTCGACGTCTCGTGCTGACCGGTGAGCCGGCGCTGGTTGTCGCGGCCTCCGCGGGGGTCGTAGGCACGTATGTGCTCGCGGTGCTTCAGGGCCAGCTTCTCGATGGCGCGCTCGATGTGCGCGATGCCGGCGCCCGGCTGGCGCATGGGCAGGGTGCTGAAGTTGGTGTGGGCCCCGGCGCCGTTCCAGTCTCCGGACACCGGCTTGGGGTCCAGGGTGACCAGGAGGCCGAAGTCCTCGGCCACCCGCTGCAGGATGAAACGGGCCATCCACAGCTGGTCGCCGGCCGAGATGCCTTCGCAGGGGCCCACCTGCATGCGCGTTCTTCGTCAAATTAAAATTATTAGTTCTTCGCGGTGTGCATCTTGAAAAGAGCTATTGGCGACGTGCGCGATCGAAAGCGTCGCTGTGGTCGGCCAGCCATGATTGGCCGAATGCTGACTATGACGTAAGGAAAGGATTTCTCATTGACGAAAATAAGAAGAATGTAAGAGCTTGAATTTTGATGGTGTTGACAGTGTCGCTTTGGGGGGGCAATGATTTCAAGCTTCCACCATGCTCATTGCAAACACCATCGACCTTGTTGTTCGCAAGGTAATGACGTCACGAAAGGAAGCCACGGGAGGGCGCCACCAAAACATCTCGCCGCTATTACTCTGTTTCATACTTAGCGTGCAACGCTGCCAAAGCTACTGGCGCGACCGCGTGGCTTCATCTATGGCTTTGTTTGCGCGAGAATGGGTGCAAATGATCAACGAGATGAAGCCCCACGCTCGCGACAGTAGCTTTGACAGCGTCGCACGCTAAGTATGAAACAGAGTAGAGTCACGTGAGGAACTTAGCTAATGCCGGTTAGTATGCTCTGTTTCGCGCTAACTGCGAGAAAAACCGAAGCGGTAGGCACCAATAGGTTTACCGAAAATACAATTAGTGCGCAAGCGAGCAGTTGGAAGTTTACTATGGTGAGATTAACACCAGACTGGGGTAAGAAGAGGAAAAATTATAGGTAGTCGAAAGAAGAAATAGGGACAGAAAATGTCTGTCCTGAGCGGCGCTTTCATTTCACAAGCGCGCTTACGTATCGTTCTCTCTAAAAAGCATTGCGCTCTCTCTTGTATCGTGTTTTCGGTGAGTTTTTGTCTGGACTCACGAGTGAAAGCGGTGAACGTTTTCCCAAATCTGAGAAATATCTGGTGAGCTATTGTCCGGGATAAAATATAGATACCTGCAGTGCGCATCATGGACAAGCATAGTTTGGGTGCAAACTAGATAAATACAATAATTTTGTCTCAATATTATAAACAAGTGCTTTCTAAAAACGATACGCCGGGGGAAAAACAAGGAATTGTGAAACGATTGGGTTGCGGAGCACACCTTCTCGCTTCAGTTACCTATACGGTCGACAACCCGGACAAATATGGCGACCGAGAACAGGTCGCGTCGGGCCGGTCGGGCAGGTTGAACGGGAGGCGCGTTTAATTTATCAGGGCCACCTACATGACCGCTGATATGACGTGAATGCTAGCCATGCACTGAGGAGGTCATTTCATAATCATGTCCGGGGCGCGGAGAAAGAGTGCATCAGTTCTAAAAGCAGGGAATGTGAAGAGAAATACGCGCCTGAAACTCCCATTGCGCAGGCATGACTTCGGCGTTGGTCCCGGCAACTCGCACGCCGGCGAAGAGGCAGGCCCTGTAGTGGGCCTCGACTACCTCTCGGCCAAAGGCGCGGTCCGGCCCCACGCCGCAGTAGTAGGGACCCTGGGGTCCCGGGAAGCCCTGCTTGGGCCACCGGTACGGACGCCCGTCTATGTCCAGCAGCGTGTACTCCTGCTCGATACCGAACCAGGGCTTGAGCTCCCTCACCCGGTCCATGGCTTCCTTGCAGGCATGCCGCTTGTTGGACTCTGCGTCGACCCATCGGTTCACTCAGATAGTCTCCGATAAGAAAAGCACGAAAAGCCGCTCCCAAGAACCCCTCTGCTCGCTATAATTTGTAATTTCCTACTCTCCACACGCCTCGTTTCCAGCACTCGCTCTGCAGAAAAAAAAACAAAAAAAAACACACACACACAAAAAAAAAAAAAAAAGGCGGAGGGTTTTGGGGAAGGAGCTTGTCCTGCGTTTCTTAACACGCGACCGAATATCAACCCTTTTCAAAAATTCGTCTGGCAACTTCGATTACTATCATCATCATCGTCTGAGTGCATCTGTCGCATGCTGATGGCGGCCATCGGGTGGTTCATGAAGGAAGAAGTTGAAGGCATGCATCGAAGCGAGGAGCACAAAGCCTGAGACTTTGTGATGTTTGCAGATCGCCATGCTGAATTCGCGCCTGTTAATCCCTTGAAACACACTGGGCTCTCAGTCCCCTTGACATGATGAGTTTTATCAGGGGCTTTGGCCAAGTCAGCAACTTGTACAGAACGGCAGCGTTCTTGCCACCGTCAAAAGAGAAACGAATCGAGAAAAACATGTATGGTAAAGAACACGTTCCTGTCTGCTGCTGATGTACAATATTGACGGAGTCCCGACGAAATACCTTTTTACCGCCATGAGCATGAGAAGAACTTTTTTGATTTTGGAACCACTGGATGGCATTGAATTGTGGAAAGAGTACTGAGGGCCGCGTACCGTGCGGGGTGTGGTCGTGCTTGTACGTCTCGCAGAGGACCAGCTTGTTGGGGTCTCCGAGGAAAGGATCCCGGAACAGCGCTACAGGGTACAGGTGGACGTCGGAGTTGGAGCCGTCCGCCTGGCCCGTGCTCGAACCGTCGAAATTCCAAATCGGAAGCTCTGCACAGCCACCCATGCATCGCTGTTAACTTTTAATACTTTTAGTTCTACTCGTAATGCCCGAATTAGCATAAAATGTTTACCTCCGTCCAGGCATGAGCAAAATACATGCAAATATGTATCGAAATACAAATACAAAATACTTCGTCAAAAATGTATTTAATTACAAATCTAATTACATTTCCAAAAAAGCATTTAAATACAAGATACAAATACAACCAAATCTATTTGGTCTCCTCCAAATACTTTTCCAAATACATTTCTCAAAATTTGCGTCAGCGACTTCAGGGCACCTTTAACGGGTTTCTGGGTATCCCTTTTTAATTTTGCATCGCACACTCGGAAGTTAGTGTACGAGGCTCTAGTAACGTAATAAAAATATAATCACAAAAACTGTAATCAGCTTGGACGTTATAGGTGAAAAAAATAAAGAGCTTCAAGCAGCTTTTTTTTTGTCGATTACATTTTGGTATAGAGTCTGTAGACCAACAAAGAACCGAGACGACCAAGACGCGCAGCACTAGCTAAAGAATTTTTTATTGTTGCAACTCTCATCAGTTACGAAAATCTGGACGACCCGCGCATTTAGAACATTCCAGGCAAAAGTATGGATGCAAATCAGGCTGGAAAGCATCACAAGTTGTCACAGGCACTTATTTAGCCTGTGTGCCTGTGAACGTCGATTTCGTCACTATACTTGCCCTGGACTAGCACAGTAATCACAGAGTCACTAAACGCTTGTGCTTGATTGAGAGACACTGCATTCGGTGCAGAACGCAGTTTTCTCCCTGCTCTGGAAAGTGACAATAAATTTGACAAATGTATTTTCGCCCACAAAATTGTATTTAATTACAATTGTATTTGAAATACCCACGTTTTGGTATTTAAATACGCACGTCAAATACATTACCCAATTTGTAATTAAATACAAATGCAAAATACACAAAGTATTTAAAATACGTATTTCAAATACTTGTATTTGTAATACTGCCTATCCCTGCCTCCGTCAGTATTTTTATGTGTGTACACGTATTGTTAGAGTGTTAGATGTCTTGTTTTTGTTGGTATGTACCACCGGAAAGGGCATGTAGCTGTTAGCGAGAATTACAAAGAAACAAACAAACAAACAAACAAATATTTGCGTTTAACTTTTCCGTTTGATGTACCCGACCTTAAACAGCGCTCTGGTTCCTTTTCCAGCGGCAAGGATCAAAGAGGAGTGCCCTAATTGCATCTTACGAGCAGACACATAGGAGTTCGAAATCGAAAGGAACACAAAACAGTATGCATAATATATTTATAGAGGTATATCGCGGTTTATGAATACAGCTATGAACTTGCTTCATAATGAGCCTGAAAAATTGGCGCCTGCACATAATGAGATATCAGACATTGACCGAGTGTGTATTTCAGTGGGGCGTTCATAAATTTTTAAGGTCTATCTCGCTTTTTGGTGTTCGTGGCTGGCAATCGACTGGTGTGAACGTGTCTGCGCAATTCTCCGCACTTCAAAGTCGAAACTAGAAAAAAAAAAAACTGGAAAAAAAAACTATTTTTTTTTTAGATTATAAAGAAACTTGCACTATGCACTCGGAGGAGCACACCAAACGGAACTTGTCGGTACCAATTTGTTGCCAGATCTGTGAGATTTTATTGATTTATCACCCATTCCTGTCAACCGACGACGCCAAAGAAGTAGGCATGTCTACGAGATGGGCTTCTTTGCCCCGCGATAACAGAGCCACCAAGCCGCTTCGGGGCCGCCTGTCGTGCGCACCCAACAGGTGTAGCCGCTACAGGCAGTGCCGGACATGCATATATATATATATATATGGGGAGTGAAGTAAGGCTGAGAAGTACAGCCGTAGGATTATTGAGAATGATGAGGGAAGAGGGGGATTATTGATTTTATTGCTTTAAGTTAGGAAATGGAAAAGGATGATGGCGAAAAATTGATAAGACAATCCCGTCCACTGGTTTTGGAGGACTCAATTCTTGGCCAGCTCTCTGTGTACTGTTAACGACGAAAATAATACCTGGAGAAGGGGAACAAGAGGGACAAAGGACAAACATAAATCTCCAAACACAGCTAGGTGACTGGTGAGCGACCGAAAAAATCCGCCTGGTCCGGGTATCGAACTCGGGACCTCTCCATTACAGGTGGAGCGCTCTACCAACTGAGCTAACCCGGGGTTAGACGTCAGTAGAGCAAACGGGTTTTATCAGCTGCCACCAGTCTAACACCAACAAGGGTGAAGCTTGCGATTTAAGGTTACAAAACCCGTCTGCTCTACTGACGTCTAACCCCTGGTTAGCTCAGTTGGTAGAGCGCTCCACCTGTAATGGAGAGGTCCCGGGTTCGATACCCGGACCAGGCGGATTTTTTCGGTCGCGCACCAGTCACCTAGCTGTGTTTGGAGATTGGTGTTTGTCCTTTGTCCCTCATGTTCCCCTTCTCCAGGGATTATTTTCGTCATTCTTGTCCAGCTCGTTTGCACCTTTGCATTTTAATTGAACTATAATCTGTGTACTGTTAGTTTCAAATTAGCTTAACTTGATAGACGCCGGCCATTTGATGAATTAAGGGTCCAAGCTAGTTCCGAGCTGCAGTAGCAACGTAGGACGTTATTTCAACTTGCAAATGTCTTCGATGCAATGAATTCAATAATCAGTCTCTACCCTCTTCCTTCACATTATATATACATGGCGTTTCTGCAAAAGCTTTAAAAAATCTCTAAAAATAAGCTGTTCGAGATAAAACGAAGCTTTGCAGGGAAAAACTACCTGCCTTGGAGGACGTCGAGAGTCACACAAACATACTGATTTGCGAAATAATTAACTAAGTTTACTAATTAATTTTTTAGTGGAAATACATATAGGGCTCCACTGCGAAACTTGCTATACATAATTGAAAGCAAGTAAATAAACTTTTTTTAGAAGAGTATAATGCAGGTGCAGCCTTTTATGGCGTTCGGTAGAGGTGCTCAATTTAGATGCGTTTCCAGGTTTCGGTTTCTTATCGAAGCGCATTTCTGCTGCCGCGGTCTTGCCCCCCAGGTAGCTTGCATGATGCACAAGGTTCGCGCTTTGGCATATTTGATGACTTGATGCCGCTTCCAAATCACGGGGCTTCACTGAAGGCACCTGACTCTGCTCTGACCTAGGGACTCGCGGATTGCGGGGTTACAGGGCAGGTTCTTATCACTGGATTGGCTGCATTGGTTGTGGAATCGGTTGTTATCACTCTGCATTTGAAAGTGAAGCGCGTTGCGCGGCGGCGAGACATTGCACATGGCCAATTGCAGCACTACGTCCTGCATTCATCGCCTCTCATCGGTCATATATATATATATATATATATATATATATATATATATATATATATATATATATATTTTGTGTGGTGCAGAAGACAGAAATTTTACACAGACCATTATCTGGCAAAGCGGCAAAACTGACCTCCGCGAGTCGCCGTTCGTACAAGCTCGTGAAAATTAGGGATGCCGCGAACGTTTTTCGAATCGAAGTTTTGATGATCGAATCAAAGTTTCGATGATCAAATCAAGCGGTTCGAAAGGTTCGAAAGATTTCGATTTTTCGAATTGTCTATGTAGGAGCCCGCAACGATGGCCGCAGCACGGAGCTCGGGTCACGAGCTCCGTGACGCGGGTCACGCGCAAATTAAAAACGTGCGGGCAGTCGGAGCCCGAGCACCAATCGATTCGGTCGTGTGGTCGTGCTCCCCATAGTCTACATCGTAAAATTCGACGGAAGTCGAGTTTTCGAACTTGTTAAGCTAAGAAGTTCGGCGCTTTTCGAACCGTCGAACTTACGACGCTAAAAAATTCGATCTTTTCGTACTTTCGAACTTATTGCGCTGCAAAGTCCGATGCTTGTCGAACTTCCAAACTTGACTGACCAAAAAATTCCATGAATTTCGAACTTTCGAACTTATTTATCAAGAGAATTCTAAAGGTTTCGAACTTTCGAATCCTGAAAAGTCAGAAGTTCGACGAACTTCGACCTTTTAGAGTAAAAGTTCGACGTTCGTCGAACTTCGAAAGACCAGCGGACGGTTTCATTTGAATTCAAGAAGTAAGGTACATTCGTAATTTTTTTTTTTTTTAACTTTTACACGCGGTGCTGCGTTCCTTACGAAAGACAATGCCGTTGGTTTCAATGTTCTGGCGTGCTTAGTTTTAAAGAAATGAATTCCCGAAGGGGCGAGGAAGGACGACGGGTTTTTGACGATTATCGTTTGTGCCAGATTTGAAGGACGCTGTAGCCGAAGCTATTTGTGGTAAAGATGTTATACTTTTTTTTAAGAATGATCTATGTATAGCCTAGGTAAGTGCCGTGTTAAGATGGGATTATTGTTATTCAACGTGAGTTTCGAAGAAATGTCCAAACATGTATCTACATGCAATTATGCCCTAAACTTGATATTTATTTTCGTCTAAGTTGTTTGAGGTATCGCATTTAAATTAACACCACAGACAGTGCATATCATTGCCATCTGCAGATTACAAAATAATGTATTTATTGTTTTTTCACGTTAAGGAATAAATTATTTCATGGAAGAAGATTTCTAATAGTGTTCAAGTTCAGCACGTCATGAAAAGAAAACTTTTTTTTTTTTCGCATCACGTTCCTGGGACGTGTTTCTTTCAGCCTGTACACCTTTTGGTAAAAGAAACTTGTTTCGAAGTTCTGAACCTCTGAATATGCAAGAATACAACCCTTCCGGCGAATTCTTGAGTTTTTTTTTTTTTTCTCCAGCTTTTTATCCCCGCATTCATTTATTTTTCCTTTTCTTTTTTTTACTATTGGCACAGGTATTTAGGTCGAAAAGACATAACTTTGAACTTCCGAACCACTAAGCACGTAACGAGTAGTGCCTTCTGACAACGAGTTTCTACCAATGACCATCTACGCAATCTTTTATGCAGTGAAGAGCGACAGTAGCTATACATATGCATAAATAATTTCAAATTAAAATAAGCTCCCCCCCCCCCCCCCCCCCCCTACCCTCTTCTCCCCGTTTTTCCTCTTCCGACGCCACTTGTATGGTAGAACGCTCTTCGACCTCGAGTTGTGTCGGCTTTTTGCGAGGCGATTCCTCCGTCCCATAAAATAAACCTCAAGGACAATTACAAACTTAATTTACTACATGCCAGCGTCACTCGGGCGGCGTTCGATCGGATTACTACCAGCGTGCAAGGGGTGGCGAGGTAATTTGCCAGATCGCTTCAAGGTTTTTCTGAGCCTCAACCTCCTGCTCGTCCCTGGCCGTTTAGAACTGGATGAGTCTCGTAAAACAGTGTGTTCGTGTGATCACTACTGCGTGATGCAGGTTAAAGACCTCCCCTCCCCCCCCCCCCCCCCCACCCCCCGGGCTGGCGGTCACAATTACTGATCTATGGTCACACGTCACTCTGCACTGGCAAATATTCCAGCACATCCGGGACACTCGTCGTCTCATTTAATTGCCTGACCAACTCGCAGAATCTAGATATCACACCCTAACGTTTCTAAACTTGATTTTGTGAAAACCAGTGAGTCGTGAAAACGTTATTTGAAACAAACTGTGGAGGAACTTGAAAACCAGACTTCGAACTTTGAAAACTTGGACTAGAAGGGAATTCAAAATCTTCAAATTTTTTTTTAGAATTTAGCGTTAAAAGAGAATCGAAACTTTCGAAGTTTTCGAACTTTATGCTGAAAGAAATTCGAAATATTCGAATTGTTCAAACTTCATGTCTATAAAAATTCGAAGCGTTCGAAGTTTTCGAATTTTATTTCCAAAGAATTTCGATATCTTCGAATTTATCGAACTTGAAGCAAAAAAATATTCGAAATATTCGAATTCGAAATTTTAGAAACCGTGAAAGCTTCGAACTTTTCGAATTCGAAATTTTAGAAACCGTGAAAGCTTCGAACTTTTCGAATTCGAAACTCCACTGTGATCGAAGTAGCGAATGTTTCGAATTCGAACCTCGGTCGGTACGAAAATATCGAAATTTTTCGAAATCGACCCTCAGTTCGCTTCGCAAATATCGAAATCTTTTGAAATCGAACTTGGGGTGGTTCGCGACATCCCTAGTGAAAACAGCAGCAGCAACAAATGATGTGGATTGGGGGATTTGGTGCTGGTGTCGCCATCTTGTTGGACCGATTGAAAACAAATATAGCGAGAACTTTCGGGTCAAAATTATGTACACCAATACGAAAAATACCACGACCTTTCGTCGTCCTGCCAGGGGTTTGAAGTTAAGATAGGAGAGGTCTTTAGTACGTACTACCGTGCGTTTTGTCGCTTTTATCTTCTATGCCCTTTTAATATTAAAATTGCCTCAAGAGGCGCTGAACACTGTCAAAACAATCATAATCCTGGATTTTATTAAAATCTACAATGCTCTCAGGGAAAATTCAAGGACTGTGCGACCTTTATGGCGTCGCCATTATTAACCTCCCAAACAATCAATATTCCCGTGCATTAATGAACACTCCGGCTTGTGTAGCAAAATGAGCCCATTAAGTGACAAGCGGGTGAATCCAAATGAACCCCCTTCGACTGAGATACGTTCCTCTGATTCCACAGTTAAACATTTATATGCAAAATAATATTGCGTTTCATTGAATCGAAAGCTTTTTCGAAGTCAAGAAACCCTCCCACTGTACGCAACTTGAGCTCGAAAGTGTCAGTTATTTTAATACTGATATTTTAAAGCGCCAATTCAGATGTTGTTTGCTTCTGAAAGCCCTACTGTCACTCCGCCATGACAATATCTTGCCTTAAAAATTTAAGATCCGTGCATTGATAACTTGCTCTGAGTTTTGAGAAAATCGGTGGAACCATGATTCGTCCGTAATTGCTTAGGACAAATTGATCACATCCTTTGTGAATCATCGACTCCATTGCAATCTTTAATTTATTAGAAAATATGACAGTACTCAAAAAAACAATGAAGCCGATTTCAATTAATTTCTTAAATGGTATTTTTAGGCTTCTTGGGAACCTAGCACGCTGTCCAATGTTTTGTAGACATTTGTGACGCGTAATTTTGTGCACACGAAAGAACTAAAGAAACCGAAACTTAACTATCTCCATACTCATTTCTGGGCCTCCGAAAACAGAAATGACGTAATAAAGTGGTAATTTGAGCTAGTTGGTACATCACTAATATTACACAGCACACAAAACGTTGGCGGAAGAGAAAAGGACCGTAGAACGAAAGAGCGCTGACTCCCAACTGATTTATTTAGACAGAAGAGAAAAGGAAAAAAAAGGAAGCCATGAAAATTGAACCCCGCGTGAAGACAAGGTATTAAAAAGAAAAGAAGAAAAAGGACCACAGTATCAGTGATGAATACGCGCGCACACGCTCACCCGCGATGAGCGCTCACCGGGACCCTCAGAGGCTTGGCCAGTCCAAGCTTCTATCGCAAAATTCTACTTCAAGACAGAACCGCCCTTGTACAAGAACGCAGACAAGCAATGACAAAATTTCCTTTTCCTCCCGCCTCCTTCAGCAGAAAGGACGCCTCCATTCTCCGGAGAGCTCAGACCTCTTCCCATCTCACCCCTCACTTAATACATTACATGCAGAGCCACTCCTGATCCCCCTCATGTCCCAAATGCCAGCACTACCCTTCCAATGGAGACATGCCCTGGCATCGTCCCCATGCCCAATCCTCCCTCACTTTCCTGCTCTATACTTTTCCAACCTTCTCGCGAACCCCTGACTGGGCAGGTTGGCTCGTCTCCTCTCCCATAATCTTGGGGGAACTTGGCCCTATACTCGTACAGCACGCCCGTGCTGTGCAGGGAGCCTTCATGTGCGCCTTGCTAGCTAGGGTGATGCCGCCCTTTGTAATACCGCTCACCGACAAAACAGCAGCCATTTTGGTTCTCGGCGATAATCCGTGGGTCTTATAACCCTCCCGGAAACAAGCACCTTATCTCACAAGTTTGGAGCAGCGTTGTGGAACCCACGGAGGGAGGATTAGCATTTTCCCTCTCGGATGGGAGAACCGATGGACACCAAGATCACTTTCCGCGCACGGGGAAACAATGAGAGGAACAAAATGGCGGTGGAAGAGGTTGTAGGAAAGGGAAACAGGCAGTTGGCATTACTCTGAAGCGCACATGAAGGCACCTTAGTGCTGTGTTGGGGGAGCTGTGGTGAATGTAACCGGGCACCGGAAAATGGTGGGAACAATAAAGTTTCCGCTCTCCCTTTCTCCCGTAGTCGTCTTTTGTAGTCGCAAAATTTGACTTAGTTTATTTTCTTTTGCTAGTTTTTTGAGTGTGTTGACCCCGGCGATGGCGTATAGTTCACGGTTCGTCGATTTAGGTAGTCAAGCAATGGCGCGCATGGCATCGCGGTTAAGAATCTCTAGCCCTACGTGCTTGGCTTCAGTCAAATTCAAGTAGTTGATACCGTAAGCACCCTAGGCACTACGAGTGCGCTTACAAGTTTTTGAGGGTTCTTTCTTGCGCACCCCGTGACTTACTAGAGATGAGATTTCGTGTGTTCTTCCATTCTTTCTTTCAAGTAGGCATCACTCGTCTCCTTTGCCGTTTTCGTCGAAAAGGACCCCGACAATCCCGATCGTGAGGTGCCGCTAAATGATTGTGCCGTCAATAGAAAGTTGTATTTTTTCTTCTATCTTCTAGGTTCTCCTTTTTTTTTCTTGGGTTACTCATGAGTAATTGGTTTTCTCTGTAGAGAGTTTGAAACCGGCGTTGTCCATGAAACGCTGGGTGACATTTAGCGCCTGTTTTAGCATTTTTAACTGCGTCTCAATTTCGCTGCTTTTCGCCCAGATAGTTACATTATCGGCGTAAATAATGAATCCGAGATTCGGTATTTCTTCGAACATAAATGCCAGTTTCGCCAGTATCATGTTAAAGAGTACCGGGAGGATGACCACTCCCTGCGGTAGTCCGATCTCGTTTAGTGTCTGAGGTCCCTTGGTAGGGTCAACCGCTGTTTCACATGTTCGACGTTCCAAGAACGATCAGATGTACTTCAGGCAGTGGCCGCGCAGGCCCCCGTTGATGGCATCTTTAATTACGGCTTCATGCGGTACGGAGTCAAAAGCCTTTTTTACGTCAATTATGACCAACGTTTTTTGGCTGAAGGCCGGGTCTCTTGGCTAGAATACCCTTGTGTATTAAGGCGAGGCTATCTTGCGTGGAGAATCCGGGTCTGAATCCCGTATTCGATTTGCCAGGCGATGCGAGCGAGGAACGTATGTTTCATGGTTTTGTTGAGGTTGGATGTGAGGGAGATAAGTCGCAGGTTTTAAATCGAGTCCACTTTTTTGCCCAGCTCCGGAATTGGTATTACCGTTTCATGTTTCCATTCCTCTAGTACACGCCCTAACGTCCACAGTTGGTTGATTGCATCCAAAAATTATTTCATGCCTTGCTTTGGAAAGCTACGGAGCGCCCTGTCGGTAATTTTGTCGGAGCCCGGCGTGGTGCTGCATGTGGATTCTAGCGCAGCGACGAGCTCTCCCATGACAAGAGGAGTGTCCATGGGAGTTTAAATTTCGAATTGAGGTCGTGGCTCGGCGGCCTTTTTCTTCGTTTCCAGAATGGAGGATGTAGGTTGTGGGAAGAATTCTTCGCTGGCGGGAACGGCCAGTGCTTCTTCAGTTAGTCCCATTTTGATTGCGAGGTTTTGATTTGTGCACTTGGCCTTCCTTTTCCGGGTTCTGCCCTTAAAGGAGCGCCACATCCGTCTAGCTCCTGTCTTTTCGTTGAAGAATTCGCAATGTTTCCTCCACCTTTTTATCTTGATATTGATGGTGCCTCGTCGAGGCTTGGTCGTGGCGATGTTGAGCTTTATTTCAGTCTTATGTTCCTCTTGGCCCTTTCATAGCTCTATTGTGCTTGGAGCCTCCTTGCCCAGAAGTTCAGCAAATGAAGGCCGAGATTGGAGTCGTTCACTTTGATTGAGTATGTGATCATCGCTAGCTTCGCGGTCGTTTGAATTCGCGAGCCGAGGTCTGTGGTGTTCGGAAACTCCTCGAAGGGCAGAGCAGTCTGTGGTGGGCATTGAAGTCCCCTCCGAGTACGAGGCTTTCTGGACCTCTTATATTACCGAGCTGGGTGACACAATCGCTGTCGTCAACCTCGGTTCTATGGGGATGGACGTAGGTTGTGACTATGGTTAGATGGGTCTTTATGAGTTTGATTCTAACTGCTACGACCTCTCTACCTGCGCTGCAGAAACTTTTCGTATCCAGCTGGGAATGTGGGACAGTTTCGCATATGGGAAGCGCCGCGACGGCATTCGGTGGTCTGTCGTTGTTGCCGCTTTTTTTGCTGTAGTCACTGGAGCCGCCTCTGGCTCCGTCCCAGCAGCGGACGGGTCCATATCACATGAGCGAATGACACTTTAGCGAACAGCGACGTTTGAGCGAATCGACGTTTCAGCGAATAACGGGGGCGCGCGTTAACCCATCCGCCGCGCTGCGCTTTACGCCCCTTCGCGGCGACAGTCCGCGGCGGCTCATTACAAAAATCTGAACCCATTCGGCCCACCCGAAAACGCCGCTTCGCGGCGTCCGACTTTACGCTAAAGTGTCATTCGGTAAAACGTGCGCGTTCGCTAAAACGTAATTCGATCAAGTGAGTGCCTCCCCCAGCGAACTATGGGTTCCGTATAGGTCTTGAAGCGAGATAGCGTGATGCTTTCGTACCTCGTTCCGTGTAGTAGGACAACTGTACGCCTTCCTTGCTTCATGTGTTCAATGCGGAGCTTCAGTTTGGCTGCATTGAATGCGTATCCTCGGCAGTTTTATTGAAGGACCAAAAATCACGTTTTGTAGCCGCCGTGGTTTTCAGTGTGGAGTGCGTGAGCCTTGGCCTTGAGAATTTTGCGTTGAAGGCAATATTGAGCTGGCTTAAATGCTCTTTTATTCAGCGCGTTCTTTCTTCAAGTGGTTTTTCTATTCTGCTCATTTTGTCTTCGACTTGGTGGACGTTGGCGGTGTCTGTTTTCAAATTAGATTGCTTTATATTCGGGAACTTTCGAAGTTTAGTGTCCGTTGTTACTGTCCGTCCTTTATTGCGTTGTGCCGATTGCGTTCTGCTCGCGAGAGCTGTTCTTGCCATCGTGCACCCAGGAAGATAATATCCCTGAAGACGGTGGCCGAGGTACTCCGGAGCTGGGTGAGGGCTGGAGACTCGGCCAAGTTGCGTCTGAGTACTGCTGGGTTTTGGTCGATTTTCTTTTTGACTTTGCGCGATGTGGCTCACCCCAACCCTGTGCGAGGGGGCAGAGCTTATTTGGGGCGGTCTTTGCTGATGGCCGAGTGTTCACCGTTGCAGTTGATACAGTGGAGTTTTGCACTGCAGTCTCCCATGTCCTCGTGTACGTGGCCGCAGTTTATGCAGCGTGGAATCTTATTCAGGCACACGTCCGATTTGTGTTGGATGGCGGGAAATGAGAAGCAGACCACCGGCCGGTTCCTCCTTGTAGCTTTCTCCACAAAATTGGACCAATACCGCTCTTGTGGTAGCTTCGAACGTAATCACGATAGTGTTCTTTTTTCTGCCTATGATTCGTACCGCCAAAATTTGATGCGTCCTGCAAGTCATGTAACCCTGAACGATCGCGTCTGTTTCGTCACTGCTACGGATGTATGCGACACCTTTGACCTCGTCGGGAACTTGCTCTTGGTATGTTTGTACTGCCATGCCACCGTCTTTGGTCGAAATTTCCCTCACGTCGAGGAGGTCGTGCGCAACAGATGCGTTCTTGGTTGTTACAACGATTGTGTTCGACTTGTTGTTGACCATGACGGTCGCTAAGTGTCTGCACACCGGTGGTTTTGACTGGATCGCTTATGGCTCGGGTGGAGAAGATGTCGACACCTTTTTTACATGTCGGCCTAAATACAGTGGTCTAGGTCGGAGGAGGTTTGGGTCTCGCACGCGTCGGTTACTCATTGCGGCGTTTGTAGAATCCGGGGCGCGCTTGCGCTTGTACGTCTCCCCGTACAAGTTTGGCTTTGATTCGGCGTTCGTTTCGGTGGTGGGCGTGTCTGACTCTTGAGTCTCCATCGATTGAGCCGAGAGTGCGGCTGTCGCGTCTTGTGTGTTCTTGTCGTTGTATTGGTTCGCAGTCCTATCTGGGCTGGGTACGTCGTCAAGTTGCGCCTGAGATGATTGTAAGTATGCAGCGAAGAACTACTCCAGCCTGTCCTTAATTTGGAAGCACGTTCGGGAAAACTCCTAGTTCTGCGTGACTAGGTCTTTCAGTGGTGTGCCCTCAAGTTGAACCTTGGCGTTTTTTTATGGCTTGAGGTACGTTTGTTTGATTTGTTTCATCTTGGGAGACATGAGTACTTACCACTTCCGTGGTAGATTTAGGCCTAGCGGTTTTGGTGCTGGATTTCATGCTTGTGGTGTATGGAGCCCCCAAAGCGGGGTGCCCCCTGTTTCTTGTTGTCCACGTTTCGGTGCGTGGTTCTTGGTTAGAGTGCTTCCACTAAAAATTAGCGGGAGAGAAAAATGTCTTTCTTCAGCCGACTCACTTCGTCGTTTTTTTGTTTTTTTCATTTAAAATAGAGCGTTTAAAGCGCCTTTCCACACTACCTCCTGTTTTATGTTTTTGCTGTTGAAGAGTTTTGCTGCAGAAGCCACAACGTACAGCGCGTATTCTCCGCTCGCATGCGCTCCTTGGTGCTTGGATAATTTAGCAAAAAGGTATTCGCGACTCCAGCGACCTACTCGCTTTTTCTCGCCTGAGTTGAAACTTGGTGGCGTCAGTGTGCAAATAGCCCCCAACCACAACCGGTTCTCAACTAGACGGCAGGTTTCCCAGTATTTGCGAAATCAAATCTACAGTCGCCCAATTTTTTAATAATATCACGCGAGCGTCGACCGCTGGGACGGACAGTGCCGTGCGAAAAGAAATGCGGCGTCACGGGAGAGATTAAGCGCGTGCGCAAAATGCCCTTTCCGGGGAGCGTCGTCTGCTAGGCTGTTCCGCTGATCGCACACAGCCCCTGCTCCGTAGCAAAGGAGCGCGTTGTGCCGATTTACCGCAGCCGACACTACGAGCCATCTTGGCTATAGTCCATCGCTAAGAGTGTGTCACGCGGCCTTCCTGTTCGGCACAACTGCACGTGGAAGCACGATGTCACGTGTCAAGGTGACAGCGCTGGATTGGTTTTGATGGCTCGTAGCATTGGCTACGGTGTATAGTTTAATGCATCGTTGCATTCAGCTTGTCGCGTCATCGTATTTTTTTTTTTTGGTGCTGACAAAGTAAACGCCAACAAAAAAGTGAAAGCCGTTTACAACTGCCTGTAACGCCGAATGGGAGCGCAGCTCCTGAGGAGGAGAAGGGAAGGGTACTGAGGGAAGAATAGACTCCTCCTCCTCCTCCTTCTCCTCCCCCTCCCCTCATTCTTTAATATGCTCAGAGGGGTCACCTGACCTCGGGGGAAGGGGGTCACGTGACCTCGGGAGAGGGGGGGGGGGCTGTCGCGTGACTTCAAAGGGGGGAGGGGGGGGGTCACGTGACCTCGAGGGGTCATGTGACCTTGGGGGGGGGGGGTCACATGACCTTGGGGGGTCACGTGACCTTGAGGTGACCTTGGGAGGGGTCACGTGACCCCCTAAAATCACGTGACTTCCCGGGTCACGTGACTCCCAGGTTGCATACAACTCCGGTTGCATGCAACTTGAGTTGCATGCAACGCGTGGTTACGCCGACGCCGACGGCGACGGCGACGCCGCTCAAGCTGGAAACGGGCGCCTAAAAACTGCGCTCTAAAAAAAAATTAAAAAAAAACACAAAATAAACGAGATGACGCACGGTTTTTTTCACGCCTGAGCAGTATCACGGTATCACGCAAGCAAGCGCTTCTCAGATCTTTGCTTAAAGGCGGTCAGCTATGCCAGCAGATAAGGAACAGGGGCCTTGTGCGGTCAACAGAATAGCCTAGCAGACGACGCTCGCACCGGAAAGAGCTTTGTGCGCACGCGCCTAATCTCTCTCGTGACGCCGCATTTCTCCGCGGCACAGCGCTGGCTGTCCCGGCGGTCGACGCTCGCGTGATATTTTTAAAAAATTGGGCGACTGTACATGTTATCTTCTGGAAATGGCCTCTTATAGCACTGTCAGATTGAATTCACTCATATGATAAAAAAATCTTAAGTAAAGAATTAAAAAAAATATATGTGAACCGACAGTGTGCCGGGGCTATCTAATAGATGGCGCCACTGAGTTTGTTGCCAAAAGAAATGGCGAATTGTGCATGATTGCTTAGCGCTTTCTGACGACGAGCGTCCGCAGTTCTTTTGCAACGTGCATTTCGCACCATCAAGATTGCCGGTCTTAGCAATCTATTACGTAAGCTTGTTCTGAACATGCGCTCTAGCCATCGCCCTCAAATATGGCGTCCAGTGAATACCCCCTATAAGTGTCGCCAGAATTGGTCAAATATGGCGCTCTTAAACAGGCCTTGCCGTGCCATGTGCCAGCTCAGTGCACAACGCTCGGGTTTCAACAGGCAAGCATTGGACTCGGAAAGGTTTACCCCAACTCTTATTCACTCCTTTTAAAACGTCCGGCGATGTGTTAGAGTAAGCGGGCTTTCAGAGGCTTGACCTTTTTTGGGGAAGCGATGGAAGGACTGCGTACCGACCTTCTACGGTGCTGATGAAAGTTGATAAACGCACAATGTCTAGTTCACGTGGTTGCGAAGGCTGAGTTCGAAGCGACCTGGGCAACACGCTGATACGACAGTAAGCACCGAGTCACCGGGAAAACAGTTCCATCGCGCCAACCGCCGACAACATGTAATCATGGATGCCACAAGAGACGAGAAGATATGAAATGACATGTTCCGATAAGTTCATTGTTTTCCCTCTAAGTGCCTTCTATTTATTTGGAGTAGCAAATTTTGATTTGTTGATGTTGATTTACACGAGAGTCGTACTAAAAAGCCACTAAAGGCGAGGAATAGTTTCTGGGAACACTTCAAACTATTACTGTGGTTGTAGTACAACGATGATGTAAAAAAGTTAGGTTTCACGGCGTAATAAAAAAAAAAAAAAAAAGGTGACATTGTAAGGCACTTTGCATAAGAAGACATAGCAGTACGATGTTGCGCTGAAATTTTTGGGAGGGAATACCGAGTGAAGATTTGGGTGCTGAAACGCTGGCAGAGTACCGGTATCACGAAGTTATAAAACGAACCTTTTTTTTTAGCTGCTTCCATGGGATTGGTTAGGTGTGCCTTTCATGGGTTATCAGTGGAAGATGGAAATTAAAGTTGGGGACATACGTATGTTTCATGTCTCAGCTTTTGTATGCAGGAAGGAGCTGTGCCGAAATCTCGTTTAATGTATTCGAGTTATCGTGATGCATTAGCAGTTATTGATCATATCACCACGTAGCGTCCAAGGCAGGCTTGATGATAGATTAACTCCAGGGCACTTGTAAGAGAAAGCAGGTGTCACTTTGATGTTGTTTGATGTTGTAAGAGTATGATGAGCGATTGAGTTGGTCGGGTGAACGATGTTACTTTGATTTTGTAATTATTTAATGCCCTTTGGCACGTTTTTCGATGCAATTAGTTTGAGTTGAATTTTGCAATTTAGTTTTGTCTTGGGGGTCTAAAATTGCGCGGAACAAAACGCATTGGCAGGATAGAATCCCGATGAATGATGTAATGTCGAGTAGCAAGCATTACTGCAGGGTAAAACCCATAGAGGTGAGACTAGCACATTGAGATATTCCGGGGAAAATCTTGAACAATGAAGAATTGATACTGTTGGCAACTGTGTACTGAACGAGTGAGGTAAGGTATAAGTATAGTTTTGGACATAGTCAATTACGAGGAACAAATACCTTCGAAAATTGAGGAATATAATGTTAGTCTGAAGGTTGCTTTTCATATTGGTGCACACCTCAGAACAGATTGTGTGTCTGGCTCTTTCTGTCAGGTCCCGTGAAAATGTTTACCTACCTCGTAAAAGCGATTAATGTTTATAGTCGTTTGCAAAATGGCGTCCCGAGTGGTGCCCGACACGTGCAAGCACGTGCACCGTGCACGTGAACCTAGCTTAGGCCGACTTGAAGTTGCAAGTGCTTGCTCACACTAGCGGGAAATGGCGGCAGCCGAATATCTTGTTTACAATCGTCTATGTGTGTTCATAATGCCCAATGTTTTAAGCATATGTTCGCGCAAAACGCACAGGGGCCCAAAGCGAAGAATTAAAAAGGAGCTTCCTGGAAGCGACAAACTGGTTTCATTGGAGACATAACCTCTCCAAGGATAAGTCTCTTAGAGAAACGTCAGCTGCCGCTTTAAGGCTTCCAGGAAGCTCCCTTTCAAGTTCATAATCGTACACAAAGAAATAGCATATAGAGGTGCAACAATACAGAAAGAAATGCTCGAATGTCTTTCTATGTTTCACCAGCCGGTGATCAGCATTTTTGTCCACCCTCCGGGATAAAACTTACGCGTTGCAGATTCTAGAAGACTTCCAGAGCCAGGAGGATTGCATCAATTCGCGGTTTGGGGACATTCACCTAATGCCGATTTGAGTTCACTCTTCACGGCGCATGTTCAAAACGAGCTCACACTTTTAGGTTGCTAAGGCCGGCAGTGTTGATGGTGTGGAATGCACGCTGCAAAAAAGTAGCAAAAAACGTTCTAGGAGCTCTCCGTCAGCTGCTCGCTCTCAGCAGCGAGGAACCTGCAGCCGCCAGTGAATACAGTCCGTGACTGCTGCATAACTGATGAAGTCGCAACGGTGGCATTTTTCTGAAGGGCACTCATTCTCCTGCTAATCCTCAACTCCGGCTTTGACTCAGCCAGACATTAGAAGAAAACACGCAAGAACCTAAATGCACCTGAGTGTTTCTTGCGGCTCTGGATACGCAGGGAATTCACAACGAAGCATTTTACCCCGAACTAAGAAACGAGCGGAAACGCACGCCTGAATTTGCGAATATTTCTTACTTAGTTTGTGCACGTTCCTACGTCTGTTGGGAACGATCATAAATACGCACCCTTAGGGTTGGTCGGTTCAGAGTCCAGTGTGCGCGTCTTGCAGCGTAGGGCCTCTCCGCTTCCGTCGATCCAGACGTAGGTGCACTGGATACGGTCCTTGGGCTGAGGGAGTCCCAGGTAGTATGAGAGTGTCGCCCTGTCCGTTCCGCTAAGGGCAGGCATGGCTGGTGGCAGCAACTGCAGTTAACGAAAAGTCGTAGCTGCCATAACGAGCATCCAAAGCCTCCCGAATAATAGCGACATTGCCATAACGAGACTCCTTTACCTGGACCAGATGAATTTCGGCTGGTTTGGCCCAGGGCTGCACAGCTATTGCTGCGCCCACCCAGGCAACCTCATAGGTTGGCACCGACTCAATCAACGGACGCTTCTGCCATCAGCCCATTACCACATGGGCGCATCTTCTTTTTTCTTGTTCGCCACTTGGGCAATAACTCGAGCATAAAATCACCTACATCCAATTTACCGTTTATCAGGTCGGCAATGAGTTCGAAGTCGATCTTTTGGGAGAACGTCATCCGAATTCTTTTTTAAAGAACTTGACATTTACGTGAGAAACCGCGAGCCTGGGCGACGTTCGTTTAAGGTAAATATCTAACGCGTTACCTCAAAAGGTATTGCAGCGAGCCTGTAGTCAGAAGAAATAAAATAAATGTCCACACTAGGTCGATTATACTATTGTACTCGTACAATTTGTTACACTGCGCAAAATCAAGCAAGTAATTCTAGGCTGTTATCCCCACAGCCAAAGCATTCCAGTGAACGCGTGCCATTCCATTGTCCATAAACACAAAAACAATAAAGCCCCGCAGGTACGAGCTTCTCCGCAAAAAAACATACAAAACAAAAACATATTGGGTTGTGTGAATGTTTATACAGCCTAGAACTTGGTTTGCCTCAACGAGCGACGAGTCTCCCAACTGTAGATGAAAAATTTAGCCAGTGCAGTACAACGGCTAGCCTGAAGACTTTAACGTGCATCATGCAGTAGTGATACACGACCGCACGCCGGTACGACGTTCATCCAGATCGAAACGGGCAGGGGTAGGGATTAAACCCAGGATCCTGGCTTCTGCAGCGCGAGCTTTCGCTCCACGTGCTCCGAGCTGGTGTGTGCCTGGTGTGTGCTAGGCCTCTCGGCCACCGATCCCTTTTTTTTATTTTTTTACAGATGTTTATTTACAGCTTAAAAACATAAGTAGCTAGAATGAAAAAAATGAGGTATATAACTATGTTAAAGAAAAAAAAAAGAACGATACATAATTTAGACATTGCATTCAATGATCAGGTGCAAAGTAAATATTTTAAAGGTTACAACCTTGCTAAAGAGTGTAATAGCCTCAGATATGGATGTGTATTGCATTCGAAGTTCTTAAAAATATTTTTAAGTGAGGCACGTGCGAAGGCAACGGATAGTCTTCTTGAAGCATAAAAATTTAGTGCTACCTTTCCCCAGTGTGTTTCTCAGATCTTTTTCTATTTCACCTGGTTCTAAAGTTCTAATAGTCGAGTCCAATTTGTTAGGAAAGTGTCGCCACGCAGGTTTGGGAGACTATCCGTCGAAGGCGACGGATAGTCTTCTTGAAGCATAAAAATTTAGTGCTACCTTTCCCCAGTGTGTTTCTCAGATCTTTTTCTATTTCACCTGGTTCTAAAGTTCTAATAGTCGAGTCCAATTTGTTAGGAAAGTGTCGCCACGCAGGTTTGGGAGACTATCCGTCGAAGGCAACGGATAGTCTTCTTGAAGCATAAAAATTTAGTGCTACCTTTCCCCAGTGTGTTTCTCAGATCTTTTTCTATTTCACCTGGTTCTAAAGTTCTAATAGTCGAGTCCAATTTGTTAGGAAAGTGTCGCCACGCAGGTTTGGGAGACTATCCGTCGAAGGCGACGGATAGTCTTCTTGAAGCATAAAAATTTAGTGCTGCCTCCTGACCTTTCCCCAGTGTGTTTCTCAAATCTTTCTCTATTTCAACTGGTTCTAAAGTTTGGGGAGACGAGAAAACGAACACCAGTTCCCGCGGTGTTCAAGCTCCGACTGCCCTGCGTGCCTGCTCGCCCCCCGGTCGTCGGTCCTCTTTATTCTCGTCTTTTTCCGTTCCCCACGCATTCCCCCCCCCCTTCGGGGGAAGGGAGCGTTTGGTTTTGACGGTAGCGATGGCCGCCTGCAGGAAGCGGTCGCCCTCCTTGAAGAGGAAGTGGTCGTCGATGAGCTGCTGCTGCGTCTTCTTGCCCATGGCAGCCAGTGGGTAGTAGGTGACCTACAGCTCACCCTCCAGCATACGCAGAGTCGAGCTCACTTTCTCCTCCATCTCGCTGTATTGGGCCTCCGTCAGGCACGGGTTGAAAGGGTAGCCCTGCAACGAACGTCCGCAGCGCACGCCGGTGAAAATGACGAACTGGTCGTGGGGGGTCCACGTTGACCGAGGTGCTGAGGTCTCCGAAGTGCGTGAGCGGGTGCTTGTCGGTCGCCTTGAAGCCGCCGTGGTAGTCCTCGATCACCGGGTTGAACAGGCCGGCGAATAGCGTGTACGACTCGGCATCCGGGGCGCACAAGCAGACGTCGCTGTCGAGGTTCTCCACGCCGGACTGTATGATGTCGACCAAGGAGGCTCCCATGGCGGTTTTGCGAGTCTTGAGCTTTTCGAAGATGAACGGAGGACCGTGCGATGGTACTGGGACTCCGAACGGTATCTGACGTGCGGTCCAAAGGACTTTTGAAAGGGCGCGAATCGGAGAGCTTGGGGTGGCGCGACGGCTGGCGGGAAGGACGGTGGAAGCAGACTCTGGCTTTTGGCACTCTGAGCTTCGACTGCAAAGTGTTGACTCTCGACGCCTGCGCTGGAACGGGAGACGTTCACTGTGGTCCCGGTGTTCTATACCGCGTTCGGGGCCGTTGGCTTGCTGAATGAGGCAGGAGGGAGGGGGCAAGGAGGCGGATTAAAACTCGTCAATGATGACGTCTTCGTGTGCGTGTGCTGCCTGGTTAGGCGCCCTAAGCCTCTCGGGGCACGATCTCGACAAGACGCAGAGCGCCGCCTCGACATCGGAAGATGTTAGCGGCCGAGTTGCTGCCGATGCGTTGTTCTCTTGTCGTTGGCGACACTCGGTGTGGAGGGCCCCGTGTAGATGACTCTCCCCCGCTATCATGGGCACGTGGCACAGGGCGCATAACCCGGCACGCTCTTCGTCGGTGTAAGTCGATGGTGTGTCCCCTGCGCACCGCTTATTCAGGGTGCGTCCCTGAGACTCTTAATCTCAGGGTCGTGGGTTCGGGCCCCACGTTGGGCGCCACATGTGGTGACGAGAAAACGAACACCAGTTCTCGCGGTGTTCAAGCTCCGACTGCCCCGCGTGCCCGCTCGCCCCCCGGTCGTCGGTCCTCTTTATTCTCGTCTTTTTCCGTTCCCCACAAGTTCTAATAGTCAAGTCAAATTTGTTAGGAAAGTGTCGCCACGCAGGTTTGGGGTTCAGTGTGCACTCTTTCATGACTACTCTTGATCCGCCGCGCATCTAGGCTTAAAACGGGTTTTTAAGTTTCGGTTTGTTATCGGAGCGCTTCTCGGCCCCGGCGGCACCGCGCCCCGTGGAGAGATAGCGCAACCAGCCTCTGCTGCGTTGCGGGATGACAACGCAGCAGAGGTTAGTTGCACTATCTTTCCACGGGGCGCGGTGCCGTCGGGGCCGAGATGCGCTCTGATAGCAAACCGAAACTTAAAAACCCGTCGATTTTGTGCGGTTTTTCAGAAAGCCGTAAAATGCTTCGCGTGCCTTCTATCGTTCTGCAATTTGTTGATTTAGTGTTTTTCGACAATGCTGAGCAATTGTCGAAAAACAATTGCTCAGCATTGTCGAATTTTTTTTGTTTTCTAATTGAATCCATCAACTTAAACACAATATTAAAAAAAGTGAATTACGCAAAAATATTTAAGAACTTTATTATCCCTGACTTTAATACATTTCCTAAATGGGCCCCTGGCCCAGGACTAAAACGACACAAGACATTTTTCGTTGCGATGAGTAGTTTTCGCAGGAGCGATTTGGCCTTAGTTCTCTGAAACACCCTGTATATATATATATATATATATATATATATATATATATATATATATATATATATATATATATATATATATATGTATATATATATATATATATATATATATATATATATATATATATATATATATATATATATATATATATATATATATATATATATATATATATATATATATAACGGGCATGGTGGCGGGAGGCCGAAGGCGTGGGTATAAAACTGAGAAGAAAAAAACCCTTAGTGAAAAACAGCAACAACGGACGATTTAATCTTCGACGTTTCGGCCGGAGTCCGGCCTTCGTCAGGAAGCCGAAGGCCGGATTCCGGCCTTCGTCTTCTGATGAAGCCACGCGCTCGATGAAGCCACGCGCTTCATCCGGCCGGACTTCTTCCTGACGAAGGCCGGACTCCGGCCGAAACGTCGAAGATTAAATCGGCCGTTGTTGCTGTTTTTCACTAAGGGTTTTTTTCTTCTCAGTTTTATATATATATATATATATATATATATAGGTGAGGCAGAGTAGTTTGAGAACAATGGACCGGGAAATAGTAATAAGTCAGAGGTCCGTACTTGCGGAGTTGCTATGCTAGGAGTTTATTGTATGAATTACGACAGTTTCGGCCAAGGCTCGGCTTCGTCAGGATTTGGCATACATCCTGACGAAGCCGACCTCTCGGTCGAAACTGTCGTAATTTATACAATAATCTCCTAGTATAGCAACTACGCAAGTACGGTTCTCTGATATATATATATATATATATATATATATATATATATATATATATATATATATATAAATAATAGTGGTATTCTTGCTCACCGCTTGTCCAGAGAAAGGAATTATAGTTGTTACATCTGGAAGCTCCAGTCTAAGTTCTGCCGGTTGAAGGAAACAGGACAGCAGGAACAAGGCGAGAAAACGAGACAGTGCCAGAGTCAACACTTTGACGAAGCACGACATACTCTCGATGCCATCCTACTTGCTCTCGGCTCTGTCAAAGAGTGCTCGGCGTTTTCGATTTCCTCATCATTAGTCTTGAGCGTGTTTCCCCGAGATGGCTCAGCAGAACAGCGAGCGCACGTCCCTCGGGGCAAATGGGATGCTTTCCTGCATGACTGGTATGAAGTTCTTGGTCTTGCACGAAATATTTAGTGAGTGCTGTAGGCGAGAGATACAGAGCTACCACGAGCAAGCCGTTGCCGACCTTGGCGGAACACAATTTACAAACTTGGTCTGACGTGCCACAGAGATCGATGGGTCCAGGACAGACCCTTACCCATTTGGATAACAAGTACACCACGTTTTCATACGTGCCTCCCTGTGATTTATGACTGGTGATTTCATTTGCCTGCACAACGGGTAGCTGGCATTTCCCCTCCTCTTCCTCTTCTCCTCCTCCTCTTTCTTCCACTTTCCTCGTCCTCCTTTCCTTTTCCCTCCTTCTCCTCTGCTTCTTCCTCTTACTTCTCCTCCTCCACCTCCCTGTTGCATTATGCAACCCGCGTTGCATAATGCAACGTGGGTTGCATAATGACGCCGCGCGTTGAAACGCGCGTCGTCATGAGTGACATTGGACGTCACTCATGACCTTCGTGACGTCATGAGTGACGTCTCGAGTGATGTCATGAAGGTCACTCGTGCAACTCATTATGCAACGCGAGTTGCATTATGGGAAACGTCACATTACGCGAAACGTTGTGACGTCACTCGTGAAGCCGCGCGTTGCATTATAGGAAACGTAACGTTCGCATTATGGGAAACTTCACGTTCGCATTATGGGAAACTTCACGTTCGCATTATGAGAAACGTCGTGACGTCATTCGTGAAACCTCGCGTTGCATTATGGGGAACCTCCCATAATGCAAAGCACGTTGCAATATGGGAAACGTCACATTATGGAAAACGTGACATCACTCGTAAAGTCGCGCGTTGCATTATGGGAAACGTCCCATAATGCAAGGCGCGGTTACGCCGACAGTGACGGCGACACCGCTCAAGCCGGAAACGGGCGCCAGCTGCGCTCTAAAAGAGAAAAGAAAATAGACCGTTGGGACCGGGACGCCAGATATTCTGAGCTCAATACCCAAAGGTAAGGGACGGGCACCGTAGCGGTAGATATGGTAGCCATTTCGGTCCATGGGATGACCAGTTTCTCCCTAACCTCTCCAGTCTGGTTGGCCAATATAAATTCGCGGTGAGAGGTTGTTTTATAAATACATATAAAGTAGAGGTGTGAGAATAGTGGCTCGAATCGAATAGCGCAGCGTCATTCCCAGCATGTACGCTGCAAAAAGAACGGGTAGGTTTTGATTTTTTGCAACGCTGTGAAGGCTATAAATGACCGCAGCGCTATTCCATTCAAACCCCTATTTATGCGCCCCTAATCTGAGGTCGATTAAGTTGACCCCACACCGGCGAAACAACCGCACATCTTCGCACCGTTACCCCATGTGGCGTCGATGCTTGGCGGCATTGAAAAATAAATTTCGTGTCGTAAAATACTCACGAAGGACAAAATCGGTGGAAAGGATATGGAAGATAAGCCAAATAGACAGTTTCATAGCATATGCAGTCCCAACAAGGCTGATGTTGGTAAGGAACGCTCTTTGTACGATGACGTGTCATCGGAATCTTGGAGTAGAGAATTTAGAAGGACCCTGTTAAAGCAAGGAATATGTAAAATGATTAAAAGGGCATATGCTCAGTCAATCATTATGCTAGGTGTTGGCTGTTCGTATGTTAGTTTCTGTATCCTTCCAATAGGCAGTGAAGGCAATGCCACTACTTCACCAGGATCCAGTGACCTTATAGTATGCCCGAAGCAGGGCAGTTGACTCTGGACATAAATAAATTCTTATTCCAGTTTTGGCTAGACGTATGATGACTTCTACAGCTTCGCGATTTCGACAATGGATAATTTTAGTTACATCGGTCCGACGACTCCGATAACGACACCCGATGCTCCGCCACCGCCTTACTCCCATGGAGAATATTCACCCTAAGCGCGCCACTCAAGAGTGTAGATGTCATTGAAACTAGACTGTTTGTTTACATTTTCTTAGGTTAGGTTATGGTGTGTCCGAGGGTCGTCAGGACATCTGTGATGTCTATGTTGCGTGCGAAGCTACACCTTGAATTGGTTGCCACGCTTTATACAATAATTTGCTTAGATGGGCCAGTTGGAACACACACAATAGATCAAGCATGGAGGTCTCGGTGACACGCGGTTGTAACTCAAGGTAAGTAGACACGCGAGTTCCAGTAGCATAACGCAACGTAAGCAAACGGTACTGTATGAACGGATTGTTCAGGATGTACTTTTAGTTTACATTTATTACTATGGATAACTGTTTTACGGTGAGATTTTTAGGTCAGAATGATAATGCAAAAGCCAAGCTTTTGAATGATTTTGGCTATTTCGTGATTAATTAGTTACACAGTGTGACATTACTTTCGATACGCTCAGTTTAACTAGTGAGATGACCTCAATTATCGTTGAGGTAACATGGATAAGGAAACCTGAATAAATTGAATGAATGGAAGCATACTGGTCCCGTTAATGCTTCATTTTGCACTTTGATATATATTTTTTCTAGTGTGTACGCATCTTACGTATACTCTTTGGCGAATCCTTGGGCATAGCTTTAGTTCCGATAGACTCAAACCTTGGTCGTACTGCCCCCTATACACAAATATATATCCCCTGGAACGATGTTGCCAATTACCACTTAGATTCGAAATACTCACGCCGCGAGCGTCTAAAATCATGTAGCACATTTACACCACTTTCCATGATCACACAAATGTCTCTAATATGCTACATGCATCCAAATCCCATCATGCCTGTACTAACGATGCAGGACACTATATGAGAACTACTGACTCGAGCGCGTAGCTTCCTCTTGCTTCTAATTTCCTCGAGAGCTCGTGCAGATTAAATGCCAAATAAGAACACAAGCACGAGCCAGCAATTTTGTCTGTAAACCAAATATGAAGCGAAGCCTTTTTATGCCAATCGTCTACTTCTTGTGTGGAATTCGGGATGCTATTGTGGTGCCAGCATCACGCTGGAAGAGCGTTACTCTGGCACACGACAACAGTCAACCTGCTTAAATCTTAACGTGCTAAAATAATTTATTCGGCTATCAAAATAAAGCGGTTAAGGCAGGGGCATGTCACATCTGTGACGGAGATGTTGACGCGTGCTAAAAATGTGCGTGTTGATTGTTAAAAACTGCAAAGCGAAACACACACACACGCTCAAAAATCGATTAAAGGGTAACTTTAGTCAATTGTTGAACTAAAGTAAATTACTGAAATTGAATTATGGAGACTGAATACGAGCACGGTCAGAATATTACACTAATGGAAAACCGAGAACCACTCTAAAAGTGACATTAAAAATGCTCCCACCCGCTTCTCATCAGGCATTCAGCGGGTTGGCCGTTCGTCAAGCAACCTTGTGCCCTAATGACACCTTCGTTTCTAAGGAATTTTTTTTTGTTCGCACTGCCACTTCTTTCGCCGTGTTTTTCTGCTTCGTTTTCAGCCAACCCAGCGGACGATTTCTGTTTGTTATGTTATGTTTTAACGACCGTTGTTTGTAAGTGCTCTTTAGCCATCGCGACGCATTGCTGTATTACCCAAGCATCAAGGGGAATGCAGGGATTGGTGTTCCACGCTTCGCATGTGCTGGCCTCAGCTGTAGAAACTTTTCTGGAGCAAACACCTGAAAGAAATGGCATCTTGCACGCGCGTTCGTCAACGCTTTATTTTGGTTATTTACTTCGGACCTATTATACAAAGAAGGCGTGCGCGTCTGGAGCATGGAACATCAATCTCTGCATTCTTCTTGATGCTTGGGTAATATAGCAATGGAGGTATTCACTGGGCAGGGGGGATCGGTGGCCGAGTGGGCTGAAGCGCACACCCAGCTAGACGCGCGTGGAGCGAAAGCTCGCCCTGCAGAACCCAGGCACCCTGCGTTTGAGCCCCACCCCTGCCCGTTTCGATCTGGATGAGCATCGTACCGGCGTGCGGTCGTGTATCACTACTGCGTGGTGCACGTTAAAGACCCCAGGCTAGCGGTTGTACTGCACTGGCTAAATTGTTCATCTATAGGGTGTGACTCGTCGCAACTTTAAATGGCTGACCAACTACACGCTGTATAAATATCCCCATAACCCAATTCACTGGGGGCCATATTTAAAGGCAATGTTTAGAGCGCATGCTCAGAACGAGTTCACATTAGTAGCCTGCTAAGACCGGCAACCTTGATGGTGCTAAACGCACGCTCCAAAAGGACTGCGAAAGCTCGCCGTCAGCACGCGCTCAGCAGCAGCGCACACGGATATGGCCGCCAGTGAATACTCCTTATTGACGCCTTGCTTCCTCAAGTGCGCCCTGGGCCGGTTTGCTCATCTTGCGGCTGCGGCCGCGGCCGCGGCCAAGAGGGATTTTTACGTTGCGTGACCAGCTCCATGGGGACAAGGAAGTACCTAGCGTTCCTGCCTAATGGCGGAAAGATCCGCATCGCTTCAAGCACAAAAGCCTAATGTCGCTCGCAGAAACTGATTGGAGGGACTTTCAACTGGAGTTCAATTGACCGCCCCTTTACGCTGTAGGAGCGGCAGGTAAAGTTACGGCCAGGGAGGGTAAATAGGAGCCAAAATAAAGAAAAAAACCACACGAAATAAAAGTAGTAGGAGTATATTTATATACCTCCGCCGGCGCCGGCCTCTCGCGCCTTGTGCTGTGGTCGAGAGCTTAAAGCGCCGGCACTTGTCGTCGCGGTGTGAAAGTTCCGGGTCCAAATCGCGCTAAAAACTTCTTTTTTTTTTTTGTATTTTGCGCGTGTCTTACTTTTTGACTGTGATCCTTTTTAGGAAGTCATTCACTTGCACTACTGCGCCTAACTGTTAGTCCCACCTGTTCAATCGAAACACCGGGAAGAAAAAAAAAAAAAAAAAGATCAACGCAAGTTAACGCCCTAATACAATCATTTCACAATGTTCATTAAAAGAAAACCAAGGTAACAGCATCGGTTTGGCTTTTACACAAACGGAGCCGAAACAAGTATCCTTTCCCCAGGAACTACAATTTTATCGGTTTTTTAAAAAAACGCTCTTGCTACGATTCCTTTCAATAACAAGAGATGCCTATTTAGGACCAATAGAAACTGCAGTTGTGACAATAAAAAAAAAAAAAAAAAACTGCAAAAAAACAAGCAAAAAGAGAAAAAAAAAAAGACTAGCATCTGTGGATACATTGATTGAGCGAAAGCAAGTCAAACATCTGAGAAAGTAGTAAAACCGAAATAAAAGAGATCATACTTTTACTTGCATGGAATGCGATAAAAAGTATATTTATACTCTTTAAATTTTGTCGTGGCAATCCTTTTGTAATATAAACCCTTACTTGTTGAATTTTAGTTAGAATAGCAGACGATCACGACCGAATGGTCGTGATCGTCTGCTATTCTGCTATCGCTGGAGCTCTGCGCGTGTGGAGCATGAGGCGGCACGAGCCGTCTTGTACGTGCCCACGGGCCGACGAGTCACCTGCCTGCGTCGCTTGAGACCATAGCGAGAGAGAGTGAAGAGCGAACTTCTTCGGGCACGTCGCGAGGAGCGCGCTGTCCTCTCCAGAAGAGTATTATCTTACACCGTGATCTCAATTGATCTCTATGCTGGCTGAAAAGGGGTGAGAACGAAGTTATAATTAGGCTGAACAAGACTTTTTTTTTTTTTTTTCGTTTTCAGAAATCCACTGTTTAACAAAAATAAGATACAAATGCGTAGTGTATTTGATTGTTCAACTCTGCTGGAGGTATATTACTGAAACATTATCTTAAAGTACACCAACCACACAATGATGGACTGATTGGAAGTAAAGAAACCAATTTTAAGGGAAGTTTCCAGCCTTTATTTTTTTTATAGAATATACGTTGTAGCCAGCTTGCCTCTGTACTGGACATTCGTATAAAAATTAGTTGTGTATTTTTAAGTCTTTTTTACTTACTACAAATACACTTTATAGAGAATGTCTCAAATCACAATGTTGATTTCTTTTTTTTTTTTTTAGAAAAGCCACTTGTCATTGTTAAGTCCGATGGTTGGGCGGTACCTTCTGTTTTCCCACGAACATGAACCCCTGAGAGCTTCAAACTGATCAAATCTGTAATTTGGAAACCCGAGACCGAGGAATACAAAAAGGGACAACACGCACAGGTGGAAACAAAGCTTACTTCTGAAGGCTCACGTATTTGAATTCAATAGACATAAGTACACACTTGCAGGGATTATACGTCCCACTGAACGTTTATGTAACAATGAATTTGTTAACTATATACTAAAGAAGTGTTCAAGCAAGTTGAAGAAGGTTAAATGTAGATAATTTACTCGACTCAAGGCTTTCGAAGGGACGACACTGACACATTTGAACGTCACTATATTCAATATTCAAATGGTGTCACATAGGTCGGTATCCCCATCTTGCAGTGGAAAGAACCTTGTCCAAATTATGTGATAAAACATACTTTTCGTATAAGGCTCGTAAAAATAAAAGGCGCTGGAGAATATGAACTAGTGATGGGCCGAACTTTTGCCGAACTTTTCTAAAGCTCGGCAAAGGTTTGGCAAAAACACATTGTCACCAGACTTAACGTTTACATTTAGTTTTTTTTTTTGGGCGAAAGAAGGTTTAATTTTTTTCTTTTTTACTTAAATACAACATAAAATGCTAATTGTCACAGTTATTACGAAATAAGTTAATATTCCACAAGGAAATTATAACGGTGTCGTGTTTGTATGTTTACTTGCAAATTTATAGTGACATCTTGTAGAAGTGGCGTGACAACAAGGTTGACTAGCAGCGGACGCAGTCACTAATCAAGCTAGATAGTTTCGGTTTTGAAGCCTCATCAGAGCGAGCCTGCAAGTTTGTATACATTGCTAAAATAAAGGTAATAACACCGCGTTCTTACTTTTTTTGGAAGTCACCGTTTCGTGCGCGCAAACGAATGCAACGGTTGCTGAGCCTTCCCTAGGAAAGATAGCATTATGATTGTAAATACATGTTTTTCTATTTGTGTCACTTGAAGTCAACTTAGCATGAAATTGTGCGTCCCCTATTTGCAACGTCTCGTTTTTACACACGTTATTACAGAAACGAACGGTTAAGAAGACTGGAAGGGTTATGAATGTCGGATGTGACACATCGAACACGATAGTTTTGTGTTTAGGTTTTTGCCGATGCATGAAAACCGCGAAATAACGCTAATTAAAAATCAATATTATCTGTTTCGGTACACACTACTTGTGAGCCAAAACAAGATTGTTTTAATTGTGAGGAGTAGTTTAAAGAAATTGTCAGTCGATACTTGAACTGCCTCGTTGCATCACTGAAAGGTCGAATCAAAATCACGTTATCCAGAATGTACCGCATCGTTTGTCACTTGCGCAGTAGACTGCATAAATTACTGGTCGATGTTCTGATCTTGTGGCAGAAAATATTGGAGAACCACACCCGCTAAGGCTCACGAACGCACGGTCACCGCGCTGCCTACTCCACACCTCGCCGTAACCGCTGGTTGTACTACATTGTACGATGGTAACCGCACGACTGCACGGCGTCCATTTGCGATCCCTTGCCTTGTCGCGTTCTCGCGCCCGCGCAGACATTTGCCGAATTTCTGCCGGATCTTCGCCGAACTTTCTTTCACAAGTTCGGCATGTGCCGAACTTTGCCGAATCTGAAATTCGGCCGATTCGGTCCATCACTAATATCAACCACCTGCGTTAAGTACTGATTTCGAACCTTTTTTGCTCACGTTCCGCCAATTGAAATGCACGGCGAAAGCGCTCATGTATGCACCTGATCTCGCCACTCCGCCGTCTCCTTCCGTACGATTAAGGCCGTCTGTTATGGTCAGCGTCACCATGGTAACAAGGTCACTGCCCTTGTAACAAGGCGTCTTGTTTGTGGAAGAACGAGCGAACGCAGCGTCTGAAGCCAGCAACGGGAGACACTTTATTTCGAGCGTCGTCTTCTGACGTGAACGGGACAACAATAGCCAAAGTCGAACGAGCCGTTGCGGAGGTCGACGCGAAGAGCAGAAAGCATCGAACCTGTCGAACCCTTGGCGGTTCCTACGAGGCTTGGTGCACGCTCGGGCTTGAGATTGTATTAAAACTTTCCGAGCGAAGCAAGGTTTTAACGCGCACTGCGTGGTCTGCTTGAGCCTATCGGTTCAAGGGCTCCAAGCTGTAGCTTAGAAACCAAGCCAGTGTTGCCGGGTTGATAGCAGACAGCAATCAAAAGATGGCGCGGCTGTAGCTGGCTTCAGACGGAGACGGTGGTGTGGGGCATAATTTGCTTACTTTGGCTCTCTCGCCGGCTTTTCAATGACGTAAATTTAGAGTATATTAAGATTTTTCTACAACTTTTAAATGTTTGCTACTTAATTTCTTAAATGCATTTGACAATCTCCGAAAGGTTTTTTTTCGCCGGAATGATTTACGAGCTTAGCGATTATCAGACACTAACACGCAAACAAAAGTAAGTGCGCAAACGAGCTGCCGAATTGAACATGCTTACGAATAACCCGGGGACTGCGGTAAAACGAGGAACAAAACATACACGATGTCTGAACAAGGCTGAAGCAATTCACAAAATACAATCTCCAATCGTCGAAGCAAAAAAAATAAAAAAATAGAAATCGTTTTGACAATTTGCTTGGAGCCTATTTGGTTTATTTTCAACAGCCTGCTTTTTTGACGCACTTACTACGAATGGAAGGAAAAAAAGGAGGGGACATGGAAAGACGCAAGTTTTTTCTACTTTTCATGTTTGGACATATAAGGCACAGAATGACAGTTTATTTGGTAATTTTGGCATGTACTGGCTCTCGGGGACACTGATATTGTTAGCCAGGGAACCTTTCGTGAGGAGATAGATTGCAACAACAAGACAGAAAGGGAGCTATGTGCCGGGCGAGCTCCTGAAGTGATAACAAAAAAGTCCTTTCGAAGCTGTACGCCTTCCTCAACGCGCCTTTACATCTTATTGTGGGAAACAGCTAAAGACAGCACTGCTTTTGCGTGCACCCTTGTGCACTTCTTTTTGAGGTTCAGTCATCTCTGAATGCAGGATTCTGCCGTTATTATGCAGAATTTCGCCGTTATAAATGTTAACATGGGGACACATCTTCTAGTTAGGGATTAGGAATTTCCAGTGTTTACCTTGATTATTTTTAATTTCATGTGTTTCTGTTAATTAATAACATTTAATGATTCTTTACTATTCATGCTGGGTGACCGAGTTCTTTTATTAATAGTAATATTTATACTATTAAAATTATTACGCTGCACCTGCTCTAATACTGGGGTGCTGTGCTTTTTTTTTAAAATGAATAATAAAGATAAAAATCTTGGAGCCTACTTTAGGAACGTGGGCAGGTGCCGAGCCTACTAATGTTCATCTGAGACGTTTTGTTATTCACTCATTTTTGTGCGCATTCTAAATTTCTTTAACGTGAACTCCGTATAAAGCGACTACGGTTGTTGGGTAAAAGATGCATCTGACGTGCGCATTATAAAACCACTATAAAATCTGGCTTTCAGCGGTGACTATATAGAGTGCAACCTCCTAGATATTGTATATATATATATATATATATATATATATATATATATATATATATATATGCTTGTCCTTTTATATTGTATACATAAGGGAATGTAGATGCGTTTTTATAGGGATTTGAATTGCATGTCAAAGTAGTTGTACGTTACTCAATATATTATTCATTAAAGTAGCTTGAGTTCAACTTAAGTACTTTTAAAACTTTACTTCATATATTTTTCAGTGTAAGGAACTTGAGTACAAATTAACGGAATCATGAATCAGTTATTTCGTATTGTTTCGCGATCAAGATATGCAGATGAGTGAACCTTACTATTCAAATGGAATAAAAAAATAATGAAAAACCGCCGAAACACAAAATCTTTGCTACGCTGGGATTCAAATTCCGGATCTTCTGATTACCGATCAGGTACAAAACCAGTACAAACACATCGCCTTGTCTTTCGGCGTTTTCCTTACTGTGTCATGGATGCACCGAAAGAAAATTGTATTCCATCAGAGGCGTTTGGGTGCACACGCCGTATTATAGGTACTCTTGTCGTGTATCCCACACTAATTGAAAGTTGAAACTGACCGGGGTGCTGTAAGCTGAAACCGCCCACACGTGTGGTTCTTCCACTCTCTTCGCGTGAAATCAATCTGGACCTTGAGGAAGACGTGCCGCTTCCGAGAACATGACATGTTTCGCCATCTTTGGTGTCTTTTAGCCAAGTGCGGTGGTCGTTTTATATAACCTGCCAATGATCAAATAAAAGCGAGGCACACAATTTTGAGGGAGGGGGGGGGGGAGATCGGGAGAAAAAGGTCGAAGAAGTCTGGATGTGATTGGGTCTGAGACAGTGAAGGAACAGGAAGGACACGTAAGAAGAGGGAAGACAAGCACTGTGTGTTGTTCCTAATTTAATCCTTGTCTCATATTCAGCCATGTTAGTTATACACTTGCTTTCCTGTGCGCTCGCTCTTCTTGAAGCAAAACGTCTCATCCGTGTTTTGAGCCGAGGTGGCCTTTTGCATTCTGTTATTTGTCCTCCTGGCTACTCATTACTTAATACAAGGCTTCTACAAAACAAGGCGTGCTTTGTTTACACTGATGGGAGCGGGACTCTTCAGAAACAAAAGCACTCACCCTCCTACGGGTGTTGCTTTGAAATATACTTTTCCCTAGCATGCAGTTCCCTAAAGCTGCGACTCTTAGTGATATGAAGAATTTATTTCAAATCGCCTGGTTTATGGGGAGGCATTATGGCGGCAATCTCGACTATGCATGATTATAGGATTCTTTATTACTAAGATATGCAATTAGACTGAAGGTACATGCAAGGGTTTTGCTTGATCGCTATTATAATAGAATTTCTGAATATTGTGGAGCAATTTGTGTTGTCAGGAAGAGATTGTTCATGTAGGTACATTTTTAATACTAGTCATTTCTTGAATGTTTTTGGTTCGCGATTTGAATACTTATAACAATAAACCAATAAAATAATAAATGAATAAAATTATAACGAAAAACAAACAAACAACAACAACTTCGGGATGGTTTTTATCTTCACGTGGTTTCGAGCACGGTCTTTGTCAGACTAAATTAAAAAGGAATCGATTTGCTCTTTCAAACGTTGCGCGATATTAAATGACGCCAAAATCAAAGTTTTTCAAAAGTCTGTATGTCTTGCTAAGTTACTTTCAGGAGGCAATGAACAGTAGAGAAAACAGTGAAACCAATGGCAATTCAATATTCATTAATGATACTAATATCAATTAATATTAATATTAATTAATATCACTCACCGCCGGCAAGTGTTGACAGCTGTGCTCGATTCGTCAAGACGTCACCGAGACAACGGTGCTTTCGGTTTTTATATGGCCGAGGCATATGTAACCCGTTCTTTTTTCTTTGTCTGAGAAATTGTGTCGTGTATGGTTGTCATTAGACCTCCGACATTATTTGCCAGACGGGTGTGCTTGCGCTGGCGATGCGGAACGTTTCTTTGTTTTCTTTGTTGGCTTAGCTGAATTGCCGCGTATGACTACCTTGTAAAACGTGTTACTTGACAAAACTAAGCGTGCATTCAACGAACGAGAATGCCTTTCCTGGCGGACGGCCTTGACAGTAGGCGCTCATTAGTGAGCACCGAACCACATCGGGAGCCGGGCCTCGAAATCGGGGGACGCGCGTGCGGACAAAATGAACGCTGGCACGCGTAGCTCAAGTTTTTTCGTCGTGTGCGAGCGGACAGGAGGACAAAGAGGCGGAATCGCTGCTTCTGACCAGCGGCGGACGCGTGTGTGTTATACACGCTACGAGTAATCAAATTACTCGGGCTCGCTTATTACAAACCGAAACTCCTGTTTTCACGTAATTGGACTAGCTTTTTATTTGTTTTTTATTTGAGGATGTCGCCATACTTCGTTTGACCTTCCGATGTAGCACAGCGAGTGCTAGAAGCCACCAAAGGCTGTGTGCCGGGTGTCTCAAACAGTGGCCAGGCATTTTAAATTGTCCACAAGAGTCAGTTTCTTAACATATCTTGCCACGATTTTGTGCAGCGTTTCCCACAAGTGGTACATTTCTTCTATAAAATTTGCAAAGAACGAGCTTACCTGAGGAAAAAGGTAAAACATGAAAAAAGCCTTAACTCCTATCGAAACGCAGCGAAGCCACCGGTCTTCAAACGATAGGGCGCCCGATTATTTAAATACTAGTGGCTTCGCTGCGTGCCCTTAGGAGTTAAGCCTTTTTCAATTCTTACTTTTCTCTCAGGTAAGTTCGCACTTTGCAAATTTTATAGAAGAAATGTACCACCTGTGGGCAACGCTGCACAAAATCGTTGCACGATAGGTGAAGAATGTGATTCTTGCGGTCGATTTAAAGAGCCTGACCGCTAGTTGAGACAACGGGTATAGCTCAGAGAGTGTCACGTGACATACCGGTTCGGCGGAGTGACACGCCGAGCGTCGAGTAACGTGGCATACGTGGAGCGCTGGATTAGCTAACATGGCTTGTAACGCCCATTCCGGTACATGGTAAGGTAAAACGGAGCACAGGAAACTGTAAATTATACTTAATTATACTTATTTATTTTGTTTTATTTGCGCATTTATAATATATTTTTTATCATTTACTCATCTAGAGTCGGTGCTTTGCCGGGGAAAAAAAGTGATGTACAATATTTGTTATTTTAATTACAAAATATATCATTACAGGATACGTCCATTTGAAAAAAAAATTCGCAATTTGTGTAATTATCGGGACTGACAGACATTAGATAAAGATAATTGTCACGACCAGTAGGCTAGTTAAATACAATTTGCGAGTAAGGTTTATAATCAATAATTTTATAAATCATGATGCAATTAAAAGTTTGAAGACACGTGCTCCTGCAGCAGTGCGGGGCTTCAGCACCGTGAAGCTATGTACTTGGGGACAGCTTTCCGTGGCTATGTAGTCAACGCTTTGGGAGGAGGTGCGCTTGAACATCTTGGGCGCCCACCAAAGTTGCGCACGCGCAGCCTTCACTTCCGGAATGCCACAGAAAGTTTTGACGCTGAAAGTATGCTCTACCTCGAGCGCGAGCTCTCTCCCTTTGATGACACTTTGTCGCACACGCCCCCAAACGCGCGGTGGAAGTGGCACAGTCGCAGCATTTGAAAAATCGGTGATTCTCGCACGTTCGAGGAAACGCGCAGTCACAGCTGACATCGAGAACGAAACCTGAAGTAGCTCATAGGCATGCGAAATGATGAGTATTAAGCTCTTGGAGTAAATTTTGGAGATTCATTACAACTCGAAAAGGCACACTCGCGCGAGCGCTGCGGTGAAGGGTGGGTTTTCAGATCCACTTACCTGCTTTTACGTTTAAAACACTATTCACCGACAGAATATGATAATGTACAAAACGTCTTACCTAATTTTGTCGTAAGTTGGAGCATTTAGGTTGCCACTTGAGCTCAAAATTAGAGGAAGTTTTGCGGAAACGTCAATGCAGCCTATTAAATTGGCCCGATATTGACACGACATTAAACTGAACTTTTTTATAAACAATGTCGGATGTCGTGAAAATTGGAAGACAATTATTTCACAAAGATCTCATTTATACTTTGATTTCTTATGGTGCAACCTTAGATATATATTCTAATAAGTCATCCAACTTACACAACACAATTCTAGTACAATTCAATATTTTAAGGAAATGAAAAAAACAATGATTTAATAAATGCGGTGAATTACCAATCTTCTAGAAATATAAAAATATTTTGAAATGCTATTGAATGTGGTATCTAGTTTATCAAATTGAATGTAAATGACTCTCCAATACCGAGCGAGATTATAAACCATTGCAAATTTTCTTGAAAATGGGATTCAACTTATTAAAAGGAATACCAATGACTCTCCAATATCGTCCAACATTGGAAACCTATTCGAACTTTGTGTCCAAGTTACCCAGCGGGGTACCAATAGCTACCGATTAGTGGACAACTTTGGAAGCACATTAGCACTCCATAGGAAGTGGTATCTAATTTATCCATTTGGGTGCCAATGATTGCCGAATATTTGACAACATCGACAGCCTATTGACACTTCACTGGAAGTAGTATCCGTTTTATCCAATAAGGTGCCAATGACTACCTAATATTTGACAACACTGGAAGCTCGATGGCACTTCATTGAAATAGGTTTTCAATCCATCCAGTGGGGTGGCAATGAATGCCCTATATTGAAGGACACTGGGAGCCAATTGGCATTTAACATGAAATGGTATCTAATTCATCCAATGTAGTGCCAATGACAGCAAATATTTGCCAAAACTGAAAGCCGTATGGCACTTTATTAGAAGAGGTTTCCAATTTATTCAGTGGGGTGCCAATGAGTGCCCAATATTGGGGATATTTGGAAGCTAATTAGTCCTTTATTTGAAATGGTGTCCAATTTATTTATTGGGGTGCCAATGACAGCACAATATTCGACAACATTGAAAGCCCAATGGCACTTCATTGGAATTGGCAGCCAATTAATCCAATGGGATGCCAATGACTGCTCAATAGAAATAATATTGGAATATCATTGGTACTTTATTGGAAGTTGTATCCAATTTATTCATTAGGGTGCCCAATGACCGCGCACTATTGGGCGACACTGAAAGCTCATTGGCACCCCATTAGAAGTGTCATCCATTTTATCCAATGGTAGTCCAATGTTTTTCCAATAATATTATTAGAGAGGATAAAGTGGGCCAATCATGACCCTATTTTTCCAAGTCATTTCCGATATTGGTTACGGAGAGGACACAATAGGCCAATGATGGCCCATTTTTTCAAAGATATTCCCAATATTGGCCCAATCACCTGTTTTGCCTGGGACTCATTAGTAGAGACGTATAAAATTTATACGATTTACTAAAAGGCAACAGATTTTGAGAAATTCACATATAATTTTTGTGCGTTTTTGTCGCCTGACAACGAAACTGTATGCAGAGGGAGGGCGCCCCAAGCCTTGCCCGCAATCAAGCGTACATGTGTGAGGTACAGTGCGTTCATTTGTAAAATATAACGCGGAGCGATAGCTGGAACTGGCTTCTGAGTCGCCTAATAATGAAACCAATGATTATACAGATATTAAACTCTTTGAATAGCGGCCTCGAGACTGTGGCCATCAGTTTGTTGAACCGGTACCCAATCGAACCGAAAAACAGATTCAAACCGTCATTTTTAGGTTAACCGGGAGTGAACCGAAACGAAACATTTTCCTCCTGCGTTAAAGACACTTTTGAGTCTTCACCAAATATGCTTGTTGGAAGAAATTGCATCTGTATCATCCACGATCTATACGGCCTTCGACGATTACTTGCCAAACCTTGTCCTTATCTTTTCTCACATAAGACCTCAAAGTGCATTATTTTAATTTTCAAATTGCGAGCCCTGCGAGTGCGCTGCCGGCATAATTTGCCCATATTTTTGACTGATAATGCGCGCTGTCTGCAGTGGCTTCTTAATTATGTTCTATTGTTTCTTCAGTGTTATGTTTTATTGCTACATTCAATAGTTTGTTGTATTCTTTAAGTTTTTATATTCTAAAACTTGCTATGTTTTATAAATTGTTATATTATATTGTTTGTTCAGGAGGCGCTGCTATCTTACACTGAGTTGTAGTTGCCTTGGCTTCTGTGTAGGTGGCCGATGAGTAAAGTAAAAAATAAGAAAGAAGTCATGCCCGCCTACTTGGAATTTCACCAGAAGTGAACTTGGACTGAATTGGAGCTGAATCTGAACTGAACCGAAACTGAACCGGAAATACAAAACCAATCGGAACTGAACTAAACAAATGCCAAACTGCATTTGTTTATCAAGCAATCGGAGCGGATGCTTGACTGCGCGCTCGCACACGCATGAGCGGCCTCGTTGCCTCGGCCGCCCGCGTGTCCCGGTACCCAAGCAAACAGACGCGAGCAAACAATAACAGTTTGAAAAGCGGTTCATATATTTTTTTATCACAACATAAATTGAATATTTATTTTTTTATAATAAAAAAAAAAGATCCTATATTGACATCATCTGCAATCCTAGAAACACGAACAAAACATTAGAAAGTAACGAAACTAGATTTTTTTAATAGCAAAGCGATGTCCTGTGGCATGTGTGTAGTTCGTCGGTCTGGTAGCTAAAATGCGTTACTGCATTTTTATGTTTCACGAGCACTTACGACCGCAATACTATATCGCACTACAGCGACGAGTGTCGACTTGAGTGGCTCTAAATATTCTCATACTTGACTCATTTTTCTGGATAATGACTCTACAGACTTAGAACCAGAAGACCAAGAAAAATGGCACCACTAAAACCTGTCGTAACAAGAAAAAGGTGTAATAAGCCCTAAAGATATAAAAAAAAACATACGAAACATATAAAACGATTTGTTTTATTATAACTTGTGTCAACGATTTTTCTTTACAAAGCTATATAACGCATAAAACTATACATTTTAGGAGCTAATGATTAAATCTGTTTTGAAGACACTATACAGTCGTTTCATAGACTAAAAAAGAGAACACGTTAATTAATTTCATTGCTGAATTAAGCGGTGAAATCAACGTTACGTTGCCTGACTTGACGTTACGGTGTCTCGTGATCTGAGCTCAAGTGATGTAACGCTATGCGACATTTATTTCCCCACTAAATCCGGGGGAAAAAGAGACGTCAAAGTTTTAAACTGTGGTGTCACGCGATACCTGGAGGTCACGTGACGTCTATATTTCCGCTAAATGTGAGAGGAAAAGCACGGAAGGACGGACGGATGGACGGACAAATATTTGGGATTAGGGGAACCCTTAAAAATGAGAAAAACATCCTATGCTCTAAAATTTTGTTCAATTATATTGAGAGATAGGGCCGCTCATTTACACTTATAGCTTGGTTATTAAAACAGTGTTGTACAAGGTTCGGCAATAAAGACCATCCATTTAGCACGCCTTGCAACATACTATACGTGGGGCCAACTTTTCTTGGCATGGTACAGGAGGAGAGCGCGCGCCCAGCTTTAATCAGCGCTCAAAAGGCGAGAGGGCACGCGTGTCCGTACCTTTGACTGCATTGCCAAGAAAAGTTGTCTCCGAGTATAGTTTTAATCGCACATACTGAAAAGCTGGCTACGCGAATGTCGTTTCAGAAAATAGGCTTTGTCTATTTTTTTTTTAGATCTCAACTCAGCTGGTGAAATATATATAAAGCAAATTGTGCAAAAATGGCGGCCGTGTAATTTCAGTACCGGGTGTTCGCCGTCTGCACACTGGTTGGAGAGCTTGCTCACAGGTGGTCATCGTTAATGTTCTTCGATAAAATTATTACTTTTCGCGATTATCCTGCTGGTCAGAAGATAGGTGTTGTCAGCGTTTTTGCGTTCAGCAAGCCACTTGGGAGCGAACTCGCAAGCCAGTGAGCCGACGACGAACAGGCTGGTGTAGACCTCTTAATTTCAGTAGTTCCCTGACCTGAGGATAGGGAACGCTGACCTACCCGCCGCCATTGGGTGGCTTTAATTCGGTTGGTTTCGGTTTCACGAGCTCGCGGCTGTGTTGGTGCGTTATGCCTTTTTCGCTCACTTTTGCGATGGAAATATCATATTTGTAGCACAGTACCCATTAAACAGTAGAATCGAGCTATTTTGAGAATGACGTAGTGCTTTCGAGTCGAATATGAAGAATTTTTTTTTAACAAGCACCTTTTCATGAACTAGACATGTTCGTCGTTAATTTCAGCCAAGTTCTTCGTTAATTTAAGCCATAGTGCAGTGCAGGTCGACAGTTTGGATGAACAATCTGCTTAAAGGGGTATTCACACGAGGGAGAAATCCCGGGGATTTCTCCCCGGCACACGCATCCCACGACGAAAACGTCAGGCTTTGCGATGTGCAAAAGCCTCGCGTTTACATCTCGTGATGAGCGCGTGCCGGGGAGAAATCCCCGGGATTTCTCCCTCCTGTGTATACCCCTTAAGTGCGAATAACATATGAACTTGCAAGTTTACTGCTCAATGTTTTAGTTTCGCGGTCACCACATTTTCCATAATTTAGCAGGCTCGAAAAGGGTCCATAATGACGCAGATGACCTAAAAATATAAAGTGATCTTGTCTAGCTTGATTTCTTCAAAGAAATTAAGCACTCGATAAATATTTCGATAGCCCATCCTAGCCACACAAGGAAATCGGCCCTCGCATCGGCCCATGTAAAGCATTCATTAACTGCATCTCGCAATGATCGCCAAGTAGGAAATCAATTATTTATTCTACATACCTTCCATTACGGCGTGCTGAGGATTGAAGAAGTGGCAAGCCCGTAAAGTGAAGTTTGATATTTGTCTTCTATTAGAATTGCCGAATGAAATAAAATGGCGCAACAGGAGTGACCTCTAGCGAATACCAGGCACCACATCGTGAACCAGTACAGACGAATCCGTGTTTACTTGGACTGATGCGCTTTGTGCATTTCGGCATCACCAGCCACTAAAAGTAAATCGCCACCTGGCATCGACAACTACGCTGCACTCGCGTGATTTCCATACAGACGGATTTTTTTTTTCGTTTTAAACGGGCTTCAGGCGCTTTCAAGCTATCTGTGACAGTCTTTCTTGAACTATGAAAGTCTCAACTTTAGGGTTCAAATTACTTACTTTTATTAAACTTTGCTACCCCGTGGATAAAATGAAAGCACCTTAATGAATGGAGATGTGATCCAACAGTTGGTGTAGATTATTTAAATTTATAAATAAACCGATCTATCGACTTTTTTCATTGCAAATGGCGAGGGACATCTAAAGGATTTAGAAGTATAATATTAGAAACAAACATATCACTTTATGTTGAGGTTACCAGTATTCGGAGCATGAGATAAAATAGAAGTTAAACATATGTCGCCAGCCTTATCTATCCTATATACAATCAAACTCATTTATTTTCTATTTCTTATGCAGGCAGTGCACTATGCTTTCAGGAAGCACATATAGTGAGATCATGCGATGATTATTCTTGCGCAAACCTAAGCTGACAGGCTTTCGAGCTTATGTGCTCTCGTACCTACGTACCCAATCTGCCTCAGTACTGATTCATGTGCCCCCTCGAACATCTTGAGATGTGTACGGCACACTGACGTTAAAATCAGTGAAAACAAGTTGTAAAATTCACTGCGCAAGTAGAATGCGGTTAGGTAGCAGACATAAGCGTCAGACGACGCTTTACAGAGTAAGAAAAAAAAAGTTTTGAAATGCGATGAGAAGCACGAATACGGCGGCTCCGCCAAGGGGGAGGGGGGGGGGGGGGGATTGAGAGGAAAGCGGAGCGACGAGTTGAAGCTTATGGCGCCATGTGACGAGATTCCAAGGTGACAAAGCCCATGCGACGGAGGGTGAAAAAGTCTATAGGACGTACAAAATACAAAGCCGCCGTATTTACTTTGTTTTTAATATTTCACCACCTCGAGATGAGCTCTAAAAAATTAGACATAAAACTTCACACAAAACAACGTTTGCGTGCCTAGTTTAGGGTATGTCTATTTGGAAGTCGATTTTTGCAAGGCGTGCCAAATGTGCTGGTCCTTACAGTCGCATCCTGTACTTTGGCGCAACGTCAAGAATAAAAGGGGACTACGCCATTGCACACTAGTAGCATCAGCTAAGATTCATACTTATCTTTCATGTTCGTGACTTCACTGCAAAATACCGTGGAAATGTTGGTGCTGTTCCCAATGAATAAGTGTCCCTACTCTCTTAATTTTCTTTTGGTTCCAATATGACTCCGGGTTGACCAAGGTATAATCAAGGTTTTGTCACGATGAATGGGTCACCGCGCCTAATGCTTTTCTGAACTTTCGGTGGACATCGTTACCCGCGAAGTGTCTCGCAGTACGCTCGAGTGTTATTAGGATAGCACGCAATATTTGAATTAGGACTCGGAGCGGGTAAGAGCAAAAGCGGAAGGCTGGAGGGAGCGGGAGTTGTCTATGGGCGCGCGGACCGCAATCTGTAACCTCTTTTTGAAAGCCAAATTTCAATAGGTTTTGCGAGCATTGGCTTTGCAGAGATGGTATACTTTTCGGAAGTAATTATATTACGATATTAATAAATTTGCTGTTAACTAGGAAAATGATATTAAATTACATTATAAATTAAAACAAAATAAGAGTAATAATATTACGTTAGAATAACTTTTTATATTTACTGAGATTGCTTGGACACTGCTTTTTAATTCTTTTAAGCGGTAGTTTGTGCACATCTTATTTACAGTGTATACAATAGACCAGAGATCAGAGCCCTCTGCTGTACTGCAACCGCCAGATGCACCTCAAATTTAACCATACTGCAAAGTCGCTCTGCTAGCACAGACGAGGGAAGATGTACGCATGAGGAGCAACTTCTTTAGATGGGATGTTGAAAGACACCTGGCCCACCTGTTCCGCAGCTTATTGAACGGTGAAATTCTTCAGGTGACGTCAAATGGGATTTCGATGATTCCGTCCTCTTTACTTCGGTGAAGTCGTCGTTTGTATCAGTACCTTAGGTCGGGTCATTAGAAAGTTACTTTTTAGTATAAAGGGTTTTTATCGAACCCTCGTGTTTGTCGCTGAATGATGCTCTATTGGAAACGACTTCACCTCCTTCGCATTGCCGAACACTCCATCTTCACTGGAGAGACACCGCAGCGGCACAGGAGGAGTACAAAGGTTTTAGCCCGACACAAATCAAATGTGAAAAGTGAAAAGAAAAATTTCTAGAGGACTGCAATGAAAGGCTGCCCCGATCCGTCCGTTGCAGACGTAAGCCGTCACCGCGATTCATAAATGTTTTGAGGTGTCGCTCAATAATAGGGAGTTTTAGTAGAGAATTCAGGGTATTTCCGATTGCGTTAGGCGATAGCGATGGGATCAGTGTTGGGAACTACTTTAAGTACATTGTACTTAGAGCACTTCTTCAAGGAGGTTTGAAATACGTGCACTCAACTTGAATTCCAATCTCTGAGCATGTACAGTCGGCAACAAATGTGGGGATGCCGGCGCGTAGACGGAATGAGTGGTTGCGCCTTCTGACGGCGTGCGACCGCTCTCAAATTTCACGGTTCGAGAATGCATTTCTTTTCGTGCTCGCAGTCACGTCTTTTTGACTCGCTTCCGTCCGACGTTTACAAGATAACCGGGACCGGCGCAAGGTGCCGCTTTGTCAACCGTCATGCCGCGCGTTTGCCTCAACCACCGTGATGGGCAGCGGAGCTCGCAAGCAAAGAATAACATTTCGCGGCACCTTGCTCCAGTCTCCTATTATCTCGTGGGCGTCGAACGGAATCGTACAAAGAAAAACATGACTGCGAACACGAAAGAAAGCGCATGCGCAAAGCGTGAGTCTTGATAGCGGAAACGCGCCGTAAGAAGGCGCTGCAAATCTTTTCGGCTGGCGCTCCCGTGCCCTCCAAACTTTTGCTGCCGAGTTTACTTTTGATTAAAGTATTTTTTGTGGTGCTTTACGAGTAAAATGCAACTCCTGATTTTAAACTGTATTCCCCAAATTTGATTGGTTAAATTTGTATCACAAGATGATGCTTTGTCCACTCTGAAGCCACTTGAGTTTATCCGGTATTCGCCGCCATTTTCAAATACAAATTACTCACCCCTATTACCCCTGGAGCAATCCATACCGGTTAAAAAACAAACCGACATTCTATAGGGTAATGAAAGGGCATAATAAAATATTGGTAACGTTCTAAAGTAAAGTACTTGTACTTTACATTAGAAGTACATTGTATTTATAGTACTCTACTTCAAGTACATTGCGCCCGGTGTACTTTCAACTTCACTTGAAATACATAACCTGTGATTTGCTTTGTACTTTAAGTATTTTTAGATGTACTTTACTTACTGTTTAGATGTAATGTACTGTACTTTACACCAGCAAAGGCCGAGGCGAAGTATCGGGCCTAATTATTTGAGTTGTCGGAACAATTTGGTAAAACTTTTGCACCAAGTTGCAAAGCTCGCTTCCACTCGCAGTCGCTGTCACTTGGGAAGGAAAGCTAGCGCCAATCATTGGTGGCGGCGTCCAATGGCGGACCCACGTTGGCTACCGAGTGAGGAGGCTTTATAGTCACCCCAGAGGCTCAAAGGAATGACTCCAGATTTTCAAAAGGCTGCCCAAATGTTTTCAAGTATTCGGCTGAAAATTCTAAGTCCTGCATTTGACAGTGGGACTACCCGACGGAAAAGTTTGTAGGAGTTTTGGTTACACACTTAATCTACGCACTGCAAAAAAAAAAAAAAAAAAAATCACCCTGAACGTATTTTTAGGACAAAACCTGTAATAATAATAAAAAAAATTACATGCAAACGCTTTGTAAACGGATCTTGATAGCTGGATAATGTTTCGTCAAAAGGGCTGACTTTATCTCGTTAGAAATGCAAAAAACAAATTTTGACAGAAAAAAAGGAGTGAAATACTTAAACCTGTGCAGGTATGGAAGCAACAATATCCGTAAAACACGCTTGGACGCAGTCTGGTTAAGATTCAGGTGCAAAGAGTAAGAAAATTATTTATTTAAAAAGAAAACAGAAGGACTAACCATTACACACGTGAATATTTTACGCCAATATAACAGGAACAACTGCAGTTCGTGGCTTTCTAAAATGTTTAATGAAATAAAGGATGAACAGTACTGACAGAATGAAATCCGAACAGTGCCACTGCGCAGCTACGACTAAACTACTTCTGCAGTGCGTCCTGCTGGAGGGTGAGGTAGAGAGAAAAAGAAAAGAAGAAGAAAATAATCACAGCTCGTTTTTGGGCCCCAAGTTGGGCCAAACGCATGAAATGCCTCCACTGAAAGCAGACGGGACTGAGACATATGGCCATGGCCGTATGTCTTAGCCGCTGGAGTGACAGGCGTGTTTCGGAGCACGAGACACGGAAGCGTGGCCTTGCCATTCTTTTCTACACTCAATTCTTTTGTTGTGGATGTTTTGTTTTATTGCGAACGATGCCACGCCAAGACACCACAAACAGCTCGATTGCGGGGTCAACAGCTGGCGTATTTTTGAATATCGTCCTCCTGTATCGGTCTAAAGCAGTTATGTAAGCTTCATGCAGTCAAATTTAACGATGATAATAAAAATAAAATTATTTACCGAAGATTTACCGAAGTAAATGAAGGGCCGATCACCCTAAAGATATAATACATCGTAAAAAAATGCGCCTGAAAATTATCTGGAATATGCTCCGTAAATCGTTTCTGGCATTTGTGTCCTCGATAGGCAGAGAGTGATATGGATGAGGCTTAATTAACTGTGCCTTCATGGCACATATATAATTCTAAAGCATATAAAAATTTGTTATTGCCTTCTTTACCTGATGAACAGAAATCTTATGTTAGTGTTGAGCCAACGCGCATTTTACAAACGAGCCCTGACGAGGTGTGGCCACTGCGCGTGCGCAGAAGCAAGATTCGCGTCAAGTGCACCGTCTGCGCAAGCGCCCTGCGGATAGCAGCGCCACCGCAGCTGCGTGACGTCAGAGACACTTGTTGGTGTATAAAAAATGGCAGCAGCACTAAGGCGATTACGTGCGCAGACCGAGTGACCAATTAAGTACTAGCTGCCATGTAGAGGCGAGCATCAAATACTATTTCGTTCTATTGAACAATTAGTAAGCAATTAGTGAGAGCAATGCTTATTTGCAAATTGAATGGACCGGCCTCCCGTCAGGAAAAAAACAAGCTACAGCTAGGCTGTACCAGTTCATCCCGATTAAGAAAAATGTACACTCGGGTATGCGCCATTTTAGGCCAGATTCGAACTGAGTACGAAGGTGCGGATACATTAGAGTGAACAATTTCGATCCTATTTTTATGCAGGATATTTTGCCCGAATCACGGGGCTGAGTGAAAACAATGTTGGTTAAGAAAACGAGCTTTGTGATTGCCACTTAGAGTTTCTAGAAATGTAGACTAAAGTAGGTAGACGGGGCACGTCACAGTCGTTCACGCAAAGACGCAAGCCCGTCTGTTTCTTCAGGTTCGTTACTTCACCAATGTTTGGTGCTTTCGCACTAGCGATCTTTGTTTGTTGACGATGTCGTACCCGAACGACGAAGTGCGCCCTTGCTTGAGGTGGCTGTGCCACCGTGGTTTTAAATTTTACTTCGTTGCATGCCTCTCACAACTGCTTTCGGAAGTGTCGGGGGACGTTGAATCGAACCCGGGTCCCCTCACCGACAGCCAGCAGATAGCCAACATTCTAGCCGTTGCTCAACGGATTGAGGCATCCTAAAGTATCATGCTGGCCAAAATCACTGCCCTTGAAAGTGTACGAAAAATCACGAACGCATCAGTGGGCCAACTCTCTGCAAGATTCCCTTACAAATAATTGTTATGCTTTTCTGTTGAAAAGCTGTTGAAAAAAGTCAATAGAGGATATATTATGTCAACAGCTTTTCTGTTTACTTTCTTTTGAATATTGGCCCACTTTTCTAATGAAAGTCAACAGACTTCCCGTGATGCCTTTCTGTTGAAAAGCTGTTGAAAAAGTCATCAGAGGATGTAAAATGTCAACAGCTTTTCATCTGACTTTATTTAGCTTTTCTGTTTACTTTCTTTTGAATATTGGCCCACCTTGTGATAAGAAAGTCAACAGACTTTCTGTCGCCTACAAGATGCTTTTTCTGCAGCTGTCCAACTGAAAAGCTACAGTAGATTAAAAAGAAAAAAATTTTTTTACAGCTTAGCTATTCATCTGAGAATGGATGCTTGGGCGAGTTGGATATTCATGTTATAGGAGAAGCGCTAAAGTAGCGCTTCTCCTACAACATGAATTACACTCTCACTCACACTCAAAGTCACGTGAGTGACCGTTTTTCTGGTGTGAGTGTGAATGAGTCTACTTTAGCGCTTCTCGTACAACATGAATTAGCTATTCATTCAACAATGTTTTGGAAGCTTACTATGGCTTTCCACTCCTCCAAATTAGCTGCAGCAAAATAAAGTAAAAAAAGCGAATTTTGTTTCTTTTATACTTTTTTAGTAAATGGGTCCCGTGGTATTTGAAGTCACTACTACGTACACCCCACAACTATACATTAGGAACGAACAAAAACACAACAAACACAAACACATTAGGAACGAACACAGAGCACTGAACACGTGAATTATTTTAGAGGATATAGAAACACCTGTATCACAGACCCCTTGACTGCCCCAGAGCCTTATATAGCCTACATATTGAAGGTAATCATTTGGCCGGTAACCCCGTCAGCACTTACTAAAGTTCCAAGGATTTGAACTTCTCCTCTGAAGTCTGTTAAAGGTAAAACAGTCTTTCGAAGTTTGTGGACGATATCTCTTAATAAAAAGCATTGGTACTACTAATAATAATTCGGCGCAGTCACTAAAGCAACATCCACGAAAACGGCTCCTATAAGAAATATTATGGCTTCTCTGCATGGCACCACTCAGGACGAAGCGAGTCGAGGCAGTTTCTCCACTTTCAAGTAGTTATTTTGCTTTTCTTTTCAATATAGTCATTAAAGTCACTATGGTCACTTACTCAGTCAGAACGGCAGGGCATGCCTTTCGAGCGCCTGGCCTCCACGACGCAAGGCCCCATGGCTACCGTCGTGCTTTGACTGCACGCGCGCGCTCGAGGTGCGCGAACGCCGAAGCGTTGTCAAGGGTAGTAGGCTCGCGCTGGAGGCGGGACAACTGAAGCTGCTTCCCGTACTTACCTTGTCAGAGACCATTAAAAAACTTGGCAACTTTTCACATCTAGTCGAGGTGTACAATGTTCAATAAAAAGTCAACAGAAGGTCTGTAGCTTTTCTGATGACACTGGCTACAGAGAGTAAACAGAAAATTTTAACGCGAAGTAAACAGAACGTATGCAGTTATTCTGATGACACTGTCAACAGGAAGTCAGCAGAAAAAAAATCAACATAAAGTTAATAGAAAGTCAACAGCTTTTCTTTTGACTCAGGCTGAAGAAAATCATCAGAAAAGTTTCAACACAAAGTCAACAAACTTTCTGTTGACAATGTCAACAGGAAGTCAAAGTCAAAAGGAAGTAATCAGAGTCAACAAGAAGTCAACACGTTTTCAATAAAAAGTCAGAAACCATTTTTATAGGGGTGAACCGCCGTCCAGAAGGAGTTGACTGCTTCACACCTAGTCCCTACCTCTTCAAACAGTATGTCGATTCAGTTGGCTGATGTTCGTAAACAGTGTGCAGACCAGCAAAATAGACTTCGACGGTCTAACCTGTCGTTCTTTGGCTGTCCTGATTCCCGCTCCGAAAGCTGGAGCAAATCAGAAGGATTTTTTCGGAGCCTTCTGTTCCGAAAAATTCAAATTTTCCTTGAATCCGGCAAATCTTGAACGGTCGCATCGACTTGGTAGATTTCAAGCGGGAAAAAACAGACCAATTATTGTCAAATTTGCTCGTTTCAAGGACAAGAAAAGCGTATTGGCCTGCGGAGTAAAGTTGAAAGGTGCTGTTTTTGCTATGCGAGAGGACTTTTCCGTTTCGGTACGGCTGGCTCGAGGCAGACTCTGAGTATGGGAGAACCTTAAACGTTCCTTTCAAAATACGCTTCGACAAATTGCTTGTTGGTAACAAACGCTACTTTTTGAACGAAGAATCTCAATATGGCAGACTAGCGTTATTCCCTCGAACCGAATTCGTAGCAAACAAAACGAAACGGGTTTTTTACTTCTTGTCGCTTCGAACATCACGACAAAAGAAGGTGCATTCAATCTTTTTCACTAACATACGAAGCGCCATCCCGAAACGCGACGAACTTTATGGTATCATAGAGGACAGCGCATCAGATATCGTTATTTTAACGGAAACATGGCTTAATCCCGGTATAGCCGATAACGAGATTTTGATCTGTCATGCCCAATGGAATATTTTTCGTCATGATAGAAATGCGCGAAGAGGAGGTGGTATGCTTATCGCCCTAAAAAATAACATTCCCTCCTTTTGTGTCGAAATCACGGATAGTAGCATCAAAATTTCCGCGGTATGTGTCTCTACCCCTTCAAACCAGATTATTCTTGCTGCGTGTTACAGGCCACCTGACTGTGATGACCTGTTTTCTGCCAAGCTGTCCTCCATTTTGGTTGACATTAATACTCGCTTTCCCAAAGCAGATTTTTTTTATTGCTTGATTATTTCAATTTTCCCCACATTGACTGGGAAACGTTATCATTCGAGGGGTCTCGCGCATCTGCAGATTTTCGTGATATATGCCTCACACTTAACCTGACGCAGGTTGTAAACGAGTCCACACGCTCGTCTAACATTCTCGATCTCATATTAGCTACATATGCTGACCTCGTAAAGTCGATCCAACACTCTGAAGGTTTGAGTGACCAAAAAAATGCTGCACGCTATTCTTTCATTACCTGTTTTTGTGAAGAGTTATTTTCAAAACTATTCAAGACTACAATAAAGCCAAATTTGCAAAATAAATAATGAATTATCAACTTATTTTGACATCTTCTAATCCGAGGTTTCGCTAAGAACTATCAAAGAAAATTGGAATCTTTTCAAAAATAAAGTTCTTAACCTGGTGCAAGAATATGTGCCCACTATACAAAGTTGTACCGACTCATCTAACCCGTGGTATATAAAACATTAAGGTCATAATGTAACAAGGAAAAACGACTCTTCACCAAAGGTAAGTAACTAACCTATCATGTGCTTGGGACTCTTACTGCGCTGCTCTCAGAAACTACACGAAAAGCCTTAAAGAATCGAAAACAATTTTTTTTTCTCAAGATTTACCGACAATTTTGCGCAATAATCCGACAAAAGTTTGAAATCTTATGTCACCAAAAAGCAGCTCTAGGACCATAAATCTCACCGACTTCAACAAAGAACCAGTCAGAAAGAGTGACTGCCTCGAAGTGTTAAATGACTACTTTTCTTCAATATTTACAAATGAATACCCATTATATATTCGAACCCTACCTGAAGACGTGTTATGGTCTTATGTCACCTGTCACTGTTAACACAACCGGAATAGAACTTATAGAAAAACATTAACTTTCGTCTTCAGCAGGCCCCAACAATATCAATGCAAAATTTCTCAAAAATACAGCTCCTCTATCCAGCAACTTTCTTCATCTCATCTTCAACCAGTCACTCTCCAAAAGCTGCCTACGCCTTGAGCGGAAGATCGGTGAGATTGTCCCAATCTTCATACAGAGGATTTGGTCTTTAGCCTCTAACTATTGTCCTATCTATTTAACCTGCATATCGTCTAAACTTCTAGAGCACATCTTGTGTTCACACATTATGACTCACTTGTCCTCAAACAATTTTCTCTTCAGACATCGCCATGGCTTCCACAGGGGTTTTTCTTGCGAGACTCAGCTGTGCGAATTTGATTATGAATTACACGCAAACCTTGAAAGTCGTGTACAAACCGACGCCATCTTCTCAAAAGCGTTCGATCGTGCTCTTCAACAGCGTCTTCTCTCCAAGCTATCATCACTGCAATTAGACCCCTTAGTACTTTCCTAAATCAACCATTTTCTCGCATCTCGCGTTCAATACACAGTAACTAACGATCACGAATCAAGACCAAAAAGTGTTGTCAGGGGTTTCACAAGGTTCTCTTCTTGGCCCTTGCTTTTTTTCATCTTCATTAACGATCTTCCGTAAACCATCTCCTCGAAAATTCGGGTTCTTCCAGATGATTGTTTCACATATAACAATATTTCATCAGGAACAGACCATTTCTAACTTCAAAATGATCTAGAGAAAATTGGTCACTGGTGCAGAAAATGGTTGATGTCGCTCAATAAATTGAAGTGCAAATTAATCCAATTCACCAGAAAGCAGTCCTTGTTAGTATTTCAGTATATCATAGTCAACGAAGTTATCGAACCCGTTTCCATGTACAAATATCTTGGAATCAGATGAACTACTAACATTTCTTGGGCACCCCACATTGAAACCATTTCTGCAGAAGCATCGAAGACCCTTGGATTCATCAGACGAAACTTGCGAGAGGCCCCTCCACACGTTCGGCAAATGGCTCATGAAACGTACATTAGACCTAAACTAGAGTATGCAGCATCGATTTGGAACCCCCATGAATGATACGAAACGGGGCGACTCGTTTCATCTTATCATCATATGATCGTTTCACCAGTGTTTCTACATTAAAAATAAACTCGGTCTAACCCCCATGCACTGCCGAAGGAAACTCTCCCGACTGCCTCCTTCGCCAAACTTATTATCACTGCTCAGACATCAAGGACTCACTGCTGTCCCCCCCAGAAAGAATATCATCTCGCCTCAATAACTCCTGTGCTATCAAACGAATCTTCGGTGAGACCAATGCTTTTAATGAATCCTTTCTTCCTCTCACCATTTCCGAATGAAACCAGATGCCATCATTATATAGTTACCATTAACGACTGTACTGCGTTCTTAAGTGCCCTTAAAATCCATCTTATGTGAGTGTGCTATTTTTCTGTGTTATATTTTGTTTAACTTTTCCTACAGTTGTTTTTTCTTTGTATTATTCTCCATTAGTGCGTTTTTCTGTTGTTTCATGTTAATAAACTGGCTCCCCTTATGTAATGCCATAACTGGGCCTCTAAAATGAAATAAATAAAATGAAATGAAAGGGCATGTCCTAAAACCTTCGTGACATTTTGAAAATATGATTGCTTTTAGCTCAGTTGCGTCGTCATCATATGCAGGGTGCTGCTGTAAGGTTTTGCGTATTTGGCACGCCTCGCAAAATTCGTATTCAATACTTACATACCTGAAATTGGGTACGTGAATGCAATTTCGCAAAAAGGTTAACGATTTTTTTTTTCAGCCCTTGAGTTAGAGATGGTAAAAGATTCAAAATAGAGCAAAAGCGGTGCCCGTGCAGTTTTTGTGCCCTATGTCGGATATTCGTCGTCTCCGCGCTGGTTTGTGAGCTTGCTCCCAGGTGGTCATTGTTCGTACATTTCGTTAAAAGTATTATTTATTGCGATTTGCTTACTCACTGCCATTCTCTGCCATTGGATTTTAGCCTTTTTGCGTTCAGCAAGCCAAACGGGAGCGAGCTCATAAACCAGTGTGCGGACGACAAACAGGCTGGTAAAGGACATAGAAAATACGCGGCCCACGATTTTGTTTTATGTTTAATTGTTCACTACCTCAAAATTGACCTTTAAAAAAGTTCATATAAAACTTCTTGCAAAACTACGTTCACGTGCCTAATTTCATGTATGTACGTTTGGAATTTAAATTTTTCAAAGGGTAAATGTGTTCGTCCTTACGACCACATCCTGTACATTGTAAACCGTATTTCGTAAACTATATATCACGATACATGAATATGTCGACGATGTAGCGATTCTATGATGTTATGCACTCCATTTAATTCCTCAGCTCAAAATGGACAAGTACGATTCACTAAATGCTTAACTCCATGAAGCGAAACAAGAGACGAATTTCACCCGACAGCGTTCGCCTAGCGCGTGGCTGCTGCGCAGTGGCATAGCCTCCTATATGCTCACAAAGCCTGACAGTTCGACGACGGAGCCGTAAAGTGCCCGGTCGCAGATTTGGAGCGCAGGGATCTGGTAGCATAGAACATCAAAGAGCTATTTCTCGGGGAACTTCGACGCCAGCGCACAGCTTTCTGCAGCAGCGAGGACCCGAAACAAACTTGTTCCCTCAGGAGAAGTGTGTTTCGGCGTCTCGCCGCAGCGGGGCGCCAGTCACGTGGTTCTTATCTCACCCGTTGTCTGCCACTCCACCTTTTCTATTTCGGCGGCCGCTTCTCGTGGCGATCTGCCAGGCTTTGTCAGTATAAAGGAGGCTATTAAAGTGGCGGCTGCGTCGCGCGCAATGCGAGAGCGCCGCCGGACGAAGTTCGTCAGTTATTCGTCGCATATTTGCTCCATAAAGTTCAGCCTTTATACTGCGATGCAAAGTTATTCCAGTCACGGGTATTTTAAGCAGGTAAAATCTATGTGACTGTGCTAAGCAAAATGGATATTGAGTCGCAAGAACACGACATTTTGTATGTTTATCTAGATATATTTTTTACTGGTGCGTCGAAATTATTAGCGGAATGTGTTATTTTTGGTACCTGAAAGTAATAGTGGGTTCTACGAACGATAAAAAAAGAAGTATAATTGTAACTTGTTTCACGGCGGAAATAGAGCAAATTGCCAAAACAATACGAAAAATATGTTCTCATTGTAGCGGTTCAAACCGGTTCGAATCGGTTGTAAACGTTATTAATGCGGGATCATTACCTGTCTCATGGAGCGTGCTGACGTCGGCAGTTTGAAGGGCGAAAACGGCTTCTGGTTTCCGCGATCCCAATAGGAGCGATTTGCCTTCGAATCCATTGGCTGGCGCGCGTCGACGGGGCTCCCATTGGCCGCTGCGCCATGGCCTCCGAGATCCCGAAGCGCGCGTGGGCTAGCACGCAGCAGACGACAAAGGGAGCGGACGAGCGGCTTGCATGCTTTCGCATTCACAACTCATAAGAAATTCCTAGATGTACCTCGAGCTTTTTTTTCTCCCTTGGAACTGAGCCGGAACAGAACCGAAAGTCGCAATCCCGAAGTCGAACCGAACCAATAAAAATTTCGGTCTCCACACGGCTCTTGCATGGCTCTTGCGCGATGCGTGACGTCTATGAGGTGAGCGGTCCCATTGCATGACGTTACATCGCTTTCGCTGGCGCGTCTGCGGGGGCCCAATCTTTCCAGGGATGCAGTGCTACGCATATATGGAGAGGAGATCGAACAGTTACGCCTCTATACTCCATTCACACTTAAAGGAGCGGTGGAACGATATCCAGTCGGAATGTTTTTCACTTTGCACGAGCTGATTGGCAGTATACTTTGTTTCACCTTGTGTTGTTCAGCAGGAAAGGCTACAAGCGCGAGCTTCTTGCCCTATGGCACACCTCGGCGGCACAAGCTCTCGTACATTAAGGCCCGTTCACTCTTGCGACCGAGTACGACTGAGAGAGACGAGATTTCTTACAACTTCTTAAATGTTTCTAGAATGAGGGAACACACTGACATTGTGGCGCCATCTATGCGGTGACCCTAGAACTGCATTTCACAAAAGCGAAGGTTTTGCGGGATTTCCGAGGTCAAATATGCGCAATACCCATAGAAAGGCTCGTTTATAACATTGACAAAAGCTTTTCGAGCCAAAAAAGAAAGGATATTGCGCGAGAAATAAAAAAAAAATATGCCGGACCGCCGAGTTTACACTGCTTCCCAATAGATGGCGCCAGTGTGTTTTCTGGTTTAAGAAGTTTTAAGGAACCCAGGTTTAAGAGGTCGCAAGCAGTCGCAAGAGTGTGAACGGGCCTTTAAGGGCAGCTGCCAACGCTATGAGCTCGCGCTTCTAGCCCTCTAGCCGCGCTTCGCAAAACTTGATGACGTAACTGGAGGATCGCAGTATTCTCCAGTGACGATATTTGAATGCGGCTCATAGGTTAGACCCGAGTATGGCTTGGACACTCGATTTGGGCTCGTGATAATCGACAGCTCGAGAAGCATTCGTATAGTGGCCCGTGTCCAATCGCTGCAATGACGACAACAGCCGTACTTTAACAATGCCTGGAGCACGTATTCTGTACCTTACCAACCCCAGTGCGTGGTTATAATGAACATTGGCGGCATATAATCGGCTCCAGATCACTTGGCCGCTTGTTCTGGCTGCGAGTTGAGGAGGTGAACTCTACTCGCGTTTTTTTAATTTTTTCTGCGGCTTGGATTGCGTGTGGTGAAAAACGAGCGGGTGTTTTACGGGTCCTTAGGGTCGGGGATCCGTTCTAAGCGATATTTGTGCAAAGTACAGAACTTGTTGCATTGTACCTTTAAGTTGAGACTTGGAGTTCCGCCTTCAGCGCGAGGTCCCTGGCGTCCACAGTGCTTTGGTTGAGCGTGCCTACGCGTTCACACTTTTGTTAGCAAGGGCAGAAAGTTTGCGCTGAAGGGAGAGTTTTTAGTTTCGGTTTAAGAGTGAGCGGAGGATAGCGGACGCTTCAGCTGTGGGGACAATAAATCGGATTTTCTTGTTTGTTTTTGACCAGAGAATTCGAAGATGAGGACTCGGAGGTCACTCCTCGTGCAACCAAAGCACTAATCACTAATCACAGCGAAGCGCTCGTGCCCAGACCGTACTAGGCGAGGTTGAAGTTTTTTTATGATGTGTTAGTAAACACCGGGCTGTGGAAATGGCAGCTAGTAAACAAGGCCCGGTAATGACGTCATCGTTAGTAGGTCAACGACTCGCCCCAAGCGGCAAACGGGCTGAAGCTTGACGAAAGCATAGGCGTCACAAGTACGTCGCGTTCACTGGCGGCCATAGCTGTGTGCGCGATTGCTGAGCGAGAGCTGATAGCGAGCTTCCACAGTTCATTTGCAGCGCGACACCATTAAGACCGCCGGTCCTTGCAGCCTATTATAGGGAGCTCGTGCGACACCATCAAGATTGTCGGTCTTAGCGGACTAATAATGCGAGCTCGTTCTGAGCATGATCGCTGAAGCAGGCGATGGAGCAGACGATGATGCAGGCCCGGGCTTCCTAGGGGGCTCTTGATAAAGGCGTTTTTTACAAGTTCTGCCAACCACTGTTGTGGAAATGGACGAAACACGTGCCACGAGCGGCTGCTACGCCGCCATTCGCTTCCAAGGGCTGGTCATTTCAGTTATGTACCGCCATTTCATTTGTTTCCAAGGGCAGCTCGAGACACGGGCCACGTGCACTCGCGCATTCGACCCTACTCGCAAGACAAACGGAAACATATCGAAGGGCTTTAGTACCACTTAAATCGCCTCTCTCCAAAAAGTGGCGCCATTCATTGTTGTGGAAATGCTGGAGACACGTGCCCCGCGCCACTTCTGGGAAGAACATGGCGTCTAAAATCTTGCTCAGTGCTGCGCTGTGCCGCCATGACCTTCCTAAGGGCTGCACGTTGCACGTGCTTCGTACATCGACGCACCTTGTGCTACTTTTGAAACATGAAGGGGCTTTAGTACCATTCATTACGTTTAGAGGAGGAACTGCTCAAGCCTTGTCTTCTACGTGGTATTGTCTGTGTGGACGACAAGCTCGGTAAAGCGCCTCCTGTACTTCGGTATCCTGCCGCACCGACCCAGGTTCTGGACCCGCTGCGGTTCGAACATTATGTATAACCTTAAAGTATGGTACGCTCCCAGCATGTCGATTGTTCAGGGCGCTCGTTCATGATGATTTTCGTTTCATAAAAGCGACTCACAAGGCACATTTCGTGTTAAAACAAAAGAGAGCACGCTAAGCAAGGGGTGTCGGAGGAGCGGAGGGGTCGGAACATACAATACCAAGTTTTAGAATAGGGGGCCCCCACAGCTTTGGGTGCTTCAAACAGCTTGGGGCGTCCCAAGCTGTTTGGGGCACCCAAAAGCTCTGGGGTTCCTAATTCTAAAACTCGCCATTTTTCTCCAATGGCGACCCGGTCACATAAAACATTCATCTTCCCTCTTCCTCGAAAGCTCCGGCCACCCCTTCATCTCCCAAACACTTCCAAGGCAACTTGTCCTTAGCTTTTTGAGCCTAAAACCTTGCAGTGAAGCCAACTTACGCAACAACCATTTTGTCGATTCGGGTTCGTGGATGTGGGTTTATTAACTTCTAATTGAAATATGAAAAAAGAAAATATATATTAAAAGATAGGTGACATCAATGTAAATAATAGAAAAATAGAGGAACATAAAAAATTGTAATTTTTAATAAAGGAAGTTGAAAATCGGCTAAATCTAATTTTTGATAAAAAAATAGGGAAACACCTATAAATTGTTTTGCGAAAATAAGTTAATGGCATCAGTCGATAGCCTATGTAGAGGACTGCAGGTGTACAATATTTAGTAAGCAATATTTATAATGAATCATAAAATGCAAAGCTCCAAATATGTCACCAATATGGGAAAAGTACAATGTTTGGCATTTTTTTTATTTCTGGCATGAATTATACGATATACGTTTGATATAAACTAAAAAAAATATTCTGCGCGTTATACATGTTTATAAAAATTATTGCACTTTTTTTTTTCGTATTTATTCATTTATAACAACGGACTGATCAAGGTACAAAAATAAAAAAAAATATTGAAAAGTATTATTTGATCTGGCTCCACCTAAACATTTTTGTAAAAAAAGAAAAAAAGAAAAGCGGCTTTGTTTATTACGGAGGTGTGGCTACCACATGTATTTATTTAAAGCAATTCAAACTACCTAACCAGACACCCGTGTTCATTTTGAAATGAAACCACCCCTCCCCCAGAGATGTTGCGGAGTGGGTACGCTCATTTTTTGCCAACCGCATTCTTCGGAATAAGACTTTCCGACCGTTCCGTTCCTTTCAACTTCTCAGAATGAAGACAATGGGCCCATTCGCACGCCTGGAATGGCTGAACTTCACCATTTCTTTTTTCTAATTCCTAAACGTGAAAGTTCGCCATTGAAAGCCACATCGTGTTATAGGAAAAAAAAAAAGAAAAAAAAGCAGCATAAAGCTGCTGACGTTATCAAACGCGAAGACGACTGTAGGAGTATGAAAAAGCCTCCCAAAAAGCCCTCAATCTACTAAGCCGAAGGGCGGTCGCATAAAGCTCTTCGTGGCACTTGGTGTCACTGCACACATCGATTGCGCGATCGAGCGTTAAAGGCTTGCGACTTGCAACAGACGCCCAAAATTGAAACCACCCAATTCCTTTGCGAGCGGACCGTGTGCCCTTTACAGATACATGCTTGGCGTATTGTTTATTTTATAAAACCTTAAACATGTCCATGCTTCGTTTCAGCTTAAATCCGAGCGCGGACTATGTTATGAGCCGAAGAGCGAATTATACAGCGCAAAAAGGGCAGCGTCATGGCGTGCTCTCTGCGCTTTATAGAACTAGCCGGCAGAGCTAGGAGCACGCACAGAGAAACGGCGAATGCCGGCTGGTCCTATCAACTGCAGAAAGCACGCCTTGACGTTGTGCCTCTTTCGCTGTTTGATTGGCCCTTCTGCTCATAACATCGGCCGCGCTCGGACCAAAACTGAAACGAAGTATAGTTTGCGAGTTATTTTATTTTGTCTTTATCTTGAGCGACCCACCAACAGCTTAACGCCTCCTTAGCGGTGCACTTATCAATGAGTCAAGTTTGTAAAATTGTAAACAGGATAAAAACGAAATGTTACGACAGAACAATAGTCTCGACAGACTTTCGAAATTCACGCTTTTCGTCAAAAATTTCAAGATTCCCACAAATCTGTCCTAAATGGCTATACATCAGTTGTTGGGGTGCCATGGGTGCAGCACGGTAAAGATCGGCAGTGTAAAACAAAATATGAAGTCTACTAAATGTATGAGGAACGTGCAATTAGATGTGACTGAGTACCTCTGGTTATTTAATTATACCATTTACAATCTTATACGAATATATCACTCCACAAATTAAGCTTAGACTAGAAGCTCCGCCTTCAGCGCAGGCTATCTGATCTTGCTAACACAAGTGTGAACGTGCAGTCATGCGTTACCAAAGTATTGCGGAAGATACAATGCGCTCTTAGAAGTAACGCCGCGTGCTTGCCCCAAATTTCTACGCATTGTGGCAAGAACAAAAACCGCTGACAACCTGCAATCTGTATATGGCGCCAGCACAATGCACCATATTATGGAACCTGCCTAAAAACGTAAAACGATACGTTTGCTTTACGATTCTTGCCACTTCTTAACATATTCAATTCAGTTCTTTATTTGTGTTCCACGCAAACACTAGAAGATCGGCTGGCTTAAAAAGCAGAGAGTTGAACTGGCCATTTTTACAGTTGGATTCGGGCTCAGTACCTTTGCATTTTGTTTATGCTCGCTCCTGGTTGAGTTAAATTCTTAAAATAGCGTTCGGTTGCCGGTTCCACCAAGTGCGAACCAGTTCAAATCCGTTCCTGAAAAAAGTACGCAGATTCCGGTTGTTGAGAAGAAGAGGTAAACTCAGCACGGCGTGTTGTGTATAAAAAAAAAAAAAAAAAATGTCATCAAAAGATGTGCTGCGGAAACAAGGACAGCAAAACAAATATCATGCATACTTTCCTCTTATGATCTTGAATTTGAAAGCAAGCAGCGTCCCACGCAAACTCGTGGCTATACAGGCGCTTGGAAGCATACCAAAGTACAGTACTCACATATGAAATCAATCGGCCAGCACGCACAGTGACACTGTGACGATAGCACGCACCGTACACACAAACTACCCGCAAAAAGTCATTAGCTCTTTAGACAGCAAAATTTAAGTCTGCCAGAATATGGCGACATTGTTACCCACTGTAGATCAGAAGATTAGCTGGTGTGATAACACTGTTAGCCTGGGGTCATTAACGGGCGTCACGCGGTACTATGCATGACCGCTCGCCGGTGCGATGCTTTTCCAGATTGAAACGGCAAACTACCCACACCGCACGCCCGAGCGACGTGCTCAAACGACTGGGTTAAAGAGGTGAAAAAGAACAAATGCCGGTCGAAAGACGATTAAAAAAAAATGACACAAAAAAGACAACGGGTGACTTGCTGTTTCTAGAAAAGGCACAGACAAAATTTGTTTCTTCAAACAGCGTCCTGGGCTATAGCCAGCCGGCAATAGCCAGGCGGCGCCACGAGAGTACTACATTCAGCGCCACAAGCGGAGGCGTCTCGGTTAGTGGGTGGCCAGGCGGCCAGGCTGCTCGTCGGGCCACCGTAGCGAGCGGCGGCGACCCCGATTTTAGCAGCGCACCTTCGCGCATAGTCCCTGGTTCGTTTATACGGTTTTTTAAGATCATTGGGAGCCTTGATAGGTCCGAGTGTTTTAGAGAATATTCTAGTGTTGTCATTTAGACACAAGTTTGAGTTGTCTTCACTACTTGTGGGGCTGTTCTATAATGATCGCCGTCCGATCGGTCTGTGCTTCGCTCGTCTCCCAGGAAGCGACACAACTCAACGAGAAGGCAGCAAATGGGTTTAATATATATCCCGGTTGCCCGTCTTAGAGAGCCGGCAGCCTGGACCCACCGAGCCTAGTTGTCGCCCGTCGTTTGGAGCTCGCAGTCGGGGTCCGTGTCCAGGCCTGCGGATCGTTCTTCCCACGCCAGCGCTGCGTAGGCTAGCGGTTCCGGGCTATCACAGCCAGAGTCTCACTCCGGAACCACTCCGGGATCGTCATGGACACGTGGGCAATTAGAACCAAACTCTGCATGCTAGAGAACAGTACACAAGCCTGGTGTAAAGAGGCGACAGGCAAAAAAGTGTACGTGTGAGGATATTTACGCTTCGCATGAGCTTTTTCTAAAGAAAAACTTTTGCATCCTGTTTTCTGCCCGCCGTCACATTTGTTACCAGACTCAGCATTAAATTGGTTGCCAAAACAAACAAAGCTTTGTGCTACGAAAATCCACTATTTGAAAATTTTCAGGTTTGGAAGGTTTTTTTTTTTTTTTTTTGCCACCGCGCGTGTCGAACGGCTATGCACGCGCACAACTACGAATGTCGGAACGGGCCGACGGACCTCTCGCTTGAAGACCTGACGGCCTGATTTTCGACGTCACAGCGAAGTAACAATCGGCCCGATTATTCTTACCGTATTTCTCTATGTGTCTGTCCAAGTGAATCGTAAAACTGCGTGTATGAATGTGTTATTTTGCCGTCTAGACTGCAAAACGAGTTCGTCAGACCACTTTCCGAAGCTGCACATCAGTTTTCGTTCACTTCAACAATTATTGTAAAATTCGCTTACTTGATGCATCGCACTGCAGTAATCCGTTTCTGTCGCCATGTCGCTTCCCAAGATCTCGAAGGGACGAGGTAAAGTTTGACGCTTGAGTCACGTTCGCTACAGTGGCACTTCTTTCACGCAGCATTAGCGACGTTTATTTTTTGGGGGAACTCTAGGAGGGGGTAGGCGAGATGTCGCAGGAACCCGGTGAGGTCATAGAGACGTGAAGTTGGGAATTACCTTTACAAAAAATGGTTGGCAAAAGGCTCATGCCGATCCGAAACACCACGTTCGCGCGTGGTTTCTAAATGCGGCCGCCCGCAGTCCCCGCGCCCCATCGCGGCCTGGCCTACCCAGTTTCTTTATTTTGCAGCCGCTAGATGGCGCAACGTGTAGTGCCAGACTGCATTGCCGGTGGCCTATGGGTGACTGGCGTCCCGTCTACCCGCGCCGAAGTGTCGCGTTCGTCACGGCTTCGCCTCTTGGCGCCTCCAGATTTTGCCACCGCGGAACAAACGCACCGACAGCCGTCACATTTTTGTTTTTGTTTCTATGTTTATATTTGCCTTCTCCTTTCTTGAGGAACCTTGCGTAGCAGCAAGAAAAAACACATGTACAGACGTACACACACACACACATACACTCTCACACGCATAAGCGCACACACGCGCACAGATAGACAAACACAGAGACAGACATACAGACAGATAGACAGAGATGCAGAATAGGTCCTCAGCCTCTTGGCATAGTCAGACACACTCCGTTGCACCATAAGCTGTACCGCGATGAACGTTACAAAGCTACATGAGCCAACCTGTTATTCGTAGCTTGACGCGTGACTTCGCGCTTCCGGCTTCGCTCCAAACAATGGAAGGGCACATGACACCCTACGAGCTATGAATGGGCTCCGGTGGCTCGTAGCGTCTTTTGCTGTCTCTCGTATAGAGGTGAAACAAAGTGCAGAAGTATACGCCTCCATGCCGACTCGCCGACGCTAATTCGTGGCGCACATAGACATACACTTATTCGTTTCATTGTTATTGAACTGTCTCTGTGTTGTCGCTGCCATCTTTAGTCAAAACTAAAGCGTGGAACACATGAGCGGTGACAATGGACGCCGCGCGGCTTTATCTGTATCGACCAGATCCGAGCGCCGCGGCGCCGCGCGGAAGTGACTTAGGGACGCCAGCACAGGTTGGTATGGATACTGGCGCGCACTGCCGCGCGGCGCCCGTTTTCATCGCTCGAGTGCCCCCTGCCTGAACCTCTGACGATACCGCCGCTAACATTCAATTGACTTCTCGCTGGCACCCGCAAGATGGCGCCGCTCACAGTTAATGATATCGAACCTTTTTAAATGAACCGGTAACCGCCACATGAGATTAGGGTTCCGTTCTGGTTCGGGTTCAATACAAATGGTTTGACTTCGGTTACAGTTTCACTCCGGTTCAGTTAAAAATAACTGGTTTGCTCCGGATTTTGGTTTCGGTTCGGTTCGATATCCTGGTTAAAAGCTACATGCTAATCGCACATTGTTACAACGGCCGCTTTGCCGCGTTCCGCGGCGCCAGGAAAGAAACCATGTCCGTCTACAATTCAGTTTTGGTTGCTTCTCTGAGGGCGCACCATTTTCATTCTTTTAAGACCATGAGCCAGTGAGGCAATCAAGCCGTAAGTCCCCTCCAGTGCACGGACGCTGTTTCAAGAGCCACTTACCATGCGTTATTGAATTGCGCCATCAGCCCTTTGGCCTTGGATGAAAATCGACCCAGCAGCTGTGTGGCACCACTCCCGCTCCATTCCGGGCCAAAGCCATCTAATTCCATTCCCACAAGCGCTGCCGCCATTAAATTCCCATTCCGTTCCGGGGTCGCGAAAGTACGGAATGATTCCAGAACCATTCCTACTATGGACTTGCAACAACGCAAAGCTGCCCCCAAGTAAAGTGTTTGCCATGCAGTTCGAAAAGCAAGCCGTACTTATTTATCACAAAAAAAAAAAAGCCGGTAAAAAGCAGGACGAACTTTATTCCCGAAAAATGTGCCCATGGGGCCGAATGAAAAAATTGTGCTTAGCATCTGCAATCAGATCTCCCCCCCCCCCCCCCCTCCCTTCTCCCCTCCCTCTCGTTCCGGCAAATGTTGGAGTGATGTGAGGAAGCGTAGTCCGCACCTCGTATGCAGAAAATGGTCCACTTTTCTCCTGTTGCAAGCGGTTTGGAAAGGCTGTTTGTAGCTGAGAGAAAGTTTACATCGATTTCCTGGTTATATCTGGCCGAATATCAGGAATTTTACTTAAGGTGTACGCGCAGGAGGTATAAAAATATACAGTGAGCTTCAGAGAAACAAGAACCGTGTTTTACGTCCCGGGTAAATAAGCTATACATCACAGAAAGCCTAAACTCCATTAGAATGTGACGCTGGCGGTCGGGATACAACGCGAATGCATGCAGAACATGACGTCACCTTGATCGGAAGATAATTGAAAACAACAAGAACAACAACAACAAAATTTTATTATGAGCCGACGTCTAACTAAGCCTAATATCGTTAAAACAAGATATGACACTGTAAGAGTATGTAGCACCTATTTCAATTAAAAAAAAAAAAAAAAAAAAAGCTCACGAAAAAAGGAGATATGTTTCCTTTCCTGCTGACAAGTTTATTTTCTTTTTTTTTTACTAAAAAAAATATTACAGGCTCGCACAGCGTCATTTATTGTTTTGACGATATTAGGCTTAACTGGACGTCGGCTCACAAAGAAATTTTATTTTTCTTAATTATCTTTTGATCCAGGTGACGTCATATTCTGAAACTTTCTCTTTCTATCACAACGGCTAGCGTCACATTCTCACGAAGTTAGAGCTTTCTGCGATGCTTAGTTTATTTATCCGGGCAGAAAAACACGGTTCTCCGTTTCTCGGAAACTCCCTCTAAAAGCCAAAGTATTTTACATTGTAAAAATGGTGTTTGAAGGCTCACCCTTTCAGCCCCTCGTCCCATGACTCGCATGCGACTTACTTTTAATGAGATGCCCTTTACCTCTGTTGACGTTTTTGTTAATTACGAATATTTTAAGCATAACGTTGAGTCACTCTTGTACACATAGGTACCATTTCGTTTTTAAACCTTTTGTAAAAGATTGTAATCGTGGATGTATGCATGTTGTTATGAATGCATAGCTTGTATGTATAGATAGATGTATAGTGTGTGAGAATGCTACATTGTGTACCTAGGTGCCTCATACAAAGACTTCGATCGTTTCGAGGCACGGAGATCCAAATAATAATAATAAAAAAAAACTTATAGTAATGTTGAGTTGCAAAGTAGGCTGTTGCCGCATAAAACTCTCGTAAATAAACAACAAAAAAAAAGGCTGAAAAAAAAAAAAATGTGGAGCGGTGCAGTGCTGCCAAGCCTCAATATTGACGAGGCACAGGCTGCCGCGCGGGGGATCGGGGTGAGAACATCGCTCGGCCTGTATCTTTCTTTTATTACTTTTCTGGCCTGTTCCCGGCTCTCATCGAGTGTTCTGATTTGCAAGAGTCTTGAATGCACCTCTTGCATAAAGGGAGTGGTGGAAGAGGGAACCAGCTGGGCGTAAGAGACGTGTTTTCTTCATCGTCCGAGGGCCAGCCGGTTCATGGTGGTGACGGAACTGACAACGGTTGGGGCACAGCTGATGCCCTGTCAATTGCCCACCCCAACACGTGGCCGTGATTGACGTCGGCTGCATATGTTCGCGACCCGAGCACGTGGCTGCTTCTTCTAACTGCGATTTGCAACTTGTTTTTCGACTGCATGCGTAGAGAAACTAATCGATGCGTCTCGAAGCTTATCAGCATCAATTATATATTTTTATCCGTATTTGCGAAAATAAAATGCTTTTAGACCAATTTAAGTTTTGATGGGTAGTTCACAGTATCGTGCTTATGTCAGCGTCATATGAACTTGCTCGTGTCGATATCATTTTAATACAGCAGATGCAGGCGGAATATATGTTGGGTTTTTCTGCCGCCAACCTGACATACCGTACCAAGAGCCGTGTTTTTTTAATGATTGTCTATTGTAAAGCTGCTAAGCTGTCGAGTTATTCCGGTTTCTGTAACCAAAGGGATACCGTTGTTGAAGTAAAGCGGCCCTCCCGGCACCTTTCTTTAGCCCGAATTAATTATACAACTAATTTATGACATACATAAAAATTTTTAGAAAAAATATTTTGATGTCCGCGTATACGCTGGGCTCCCTGCGTTGCTGAAAATTCGGCCGACTCGTCTGCAAGTTCGGCACACTGAGAGCCCTCGCCAGGCGCTCGGCACCGATCTCCTAGAAGTCATCAACACATGGCGGCCCCGCAAAGACCACCGTCGCGAAGATCGCTGCTGATCCTACGCTCTTCTGCCTCGTCACGATCCCATCACCATCGTCATCCCACATATCATCTTCATCGTCACCTCTTTTGTAAATAGATCAAACTGCCTCCAGGTGGGTGACGTGGGAACACACTTTGCATGGGCTACTGCTATTCCTCGTCGCATGCAGGCCTGGAGGTCTACTCAGGAGCGCAATGAACCACTTTTGAACTTTTTGATGTTCTACGCTGCTTCTGGGCAGCCGCACTTTCATGGCCGACGCAGGATGCTTGGTACTTTCTGTTTTAAGTTGGTGGCCTCAAGTTCGTCTCATTAAACGTTTAATTTCAGTTCTACATTTTTGCAAAGGTTATTTTTCGTGAAAATATACCTACTTTGAAAAACATTAACGAAGGTTATTTTTCACTGTGTTAAATAATAATTACGTGCTCGTTGCTACGTGATAAATAATTTAAACTTCAAGAGGTTATGTTTTGTCATTAAATATTACCGATAGAATCTTGTAAAATGTCTAATTAATGAGGCGGTCACCGGGGAATGAATACCTTTTAGTTCGTATGAACTCAGGGATAGAGAACAGTGTCGTGATGAAGGTATTGCTCGTGCTTGAGTGCGTTCGTATCTGTAATTTCTGGGTATGTTGTTCACCGTATCTAAACGTATGTAGTGCAGCTCCAGGGAATCACAAAATATTTATGGAAAACCGTTAGGATAGCCAGAGCTCTTCTTGAGGTGTTCACCTTAAAATCGGTTTTTGCCCTTCAACAAAGTGATATATATCTTTAGGGCCTAAAATTTTGCCGTATGTAGGCAACAGGATCAGCGTTGGCGCGCGGTTCACGGAGAAAATAAGCGTTCAAAGTGATGTCACGTGACGACTGAATGCAGTGGACGAACATCGCCAAACATCATCATTGATGGGATGTTGTTTTTTTATCCTCCGACTGCTTTACGTGTAAGCCTTGTATTCATTATTGGGCACATTTTGACATTGTTTTCCCATCTCAACACACGCGGTGAGCGTTCCCAACCCGCGGATTAATGACGTGAGCGCTGCGTTTGATCGAGGCACCGAAATAAAATGCCCGTGTCTTCCGTTATTGACGCGCTCTCGCTGCCGGAAGCATCTTCGTTCCGGAAGCGTGAAGCGGTGTTCGGGCTCTCGCATTCCCCGTGGAAATCCTCTCGCGCTCCGCGGTTCGCCGCGGCGCTCGGACCCGCACTGCGCACGCCGCCCCGCGCAGGTCACTGCAGAGCCCTACCGCCGCCGCGGCGCCGAAAAACCCGCCCAAAGCAGCGCGGCGTGTGTTTTGGGCGCGATGGCGCCCTCTCGGGCACACAGCTGTCCTCCCCCGATGGTGCTCGTGCTCCTGCTGGCTGCCAAGAGCTCTGGATACCTGCACCAAGACGAGGCACAAGGTGAGCGTTTACAAAGCGCGCGATCAGGGACAGCCACGACGCCACCTTGTACCAGCCGAACGAGGGCCTCGGGGTTCTTGGCGCGCGCGCGCGCTCGTCTATCGATCGCATGAGTGCGCCGCAAATCTGAAGGCGACCGTCGAAACGCCCACGCGCATTGGCCTGAACGCCCAGTGCGCTCGTAATCGCTGACCCCGCTCGACCCCCGAGGGGGAGGTGGGGTTTCGCCTGCCTGCCCTCCCGCTGCCATCGGGGCTCGTGTTGCAGGCACGCTCGTGGTTTCGCTGAAGCGTCGTCGATCTTTTTGTGTGGTGGCATCGTTCGTGTTGTGTATCTTCAGTGTTGCGAAACGTGTTTTTAGAAGTGTCACTTAGAGTGACTTCTGCTAGTCTTGGCGTTGAATGCGACGCGCACCTTGCTTGCTAAACTTCAGAGACACTGTTCCTTTCAAGAGGTCCGTCTTCAGAGTGACAAAGTGTTGATGGAATGCAGCGTAAGAATATTAATTCGGGAAGAGCATAATCGGATTATGAAACGCAATTATGTCGGGGCTAGTATTAAGATATTGAATGTTATTCCTTGTTCCCTCGAGCTTTAAGGGAGGACCCGTGAAATATTCTACAACTTTACACAGCCACAATCAAACAGGAGTGCCGTTCTTGTATCCACTGAAGTCGTTACGTGAGGTGTTCGTCATAAATATACCGTAGCATGCGCGAAACCAAATATTTGTCAGAAAATATGTTTATTATTGTAACCAAAGCGAACCCGGATATACTGCACTTCTTTTTATACGCCTTTTGGCTGTTCGAACCGAGGAAAATTCTCACTTTAGTGGTAAAAGTGTCGTCCCAGCTGAAGACCCATGTAAGCAAGCACGGGCGGTGTACAGGTCTACGTAAGGTTGCCATGTCGGCAGTTACACAAGCCCACCCCCCCCAAGATACAAAGACAGAACATTCTGGTGAGCGTCGCCAGAAGCCCTTTGGTCTATCCCAATATAAACCGACGCTTTAACAGCGGCGTCATACGGCTCCTTCACATAGGAAAAAGAGGATGCCTTCGACAGAGTAGTTCCCCTAAGCATGTCTTGTGTGCGGGCTGCGGCTCCTGCCTGATCATTGCGGTGACGATAATTGCCGGCAACTGACAACATCCGGGGCACAGCTCATGCCTTTTAAATCGCCCACCCTAGCACGCGGCTGTGATTAAGGTGTGTTGCATACGTTTGCGACCCGAGCACGTGGCTGCTTCTTCTAACTGAGATTGGAGGGAATGAGCCCCGCTTGCATTTTTTAAACTTTTTCTGCGACTGCATGCACAGAGAAACTAATTAATGCGCCTTGAAGGTTATCAGCACGAATTATTTATCTTTAGCAGTATTTACAAAAAAATATTTTACTGCCAATTTAAGTTTCGATAGGTAGCACAAGGTATCAGGCTTATATCAGCGTCAGGTGGGCCTGATCGAGTGGATATCTTTTTAATACAACAAAAACAGGCGGAATATCGGTTGGGACTCTCTGGCGGCAACCTGGCATAACGCATCCACATACTTTTTTTTAAATTTATTTATTTTGTAAATCAGCTAAGCTGGCGAGTTATTCAGGTTTCTGCAGCCCAAGAGAAAACGTTGATTTGAAGGGACCTTCCCTGCACCTTTCTTTAGTCCGCATTAATTGTGCAACACAATTTATAACATACATAAATATTCAGAAACAATATTTTGCAATCCGTGCATACGCTTGATAAAATTTCGCTCGTAATGTTTTTTTTTGAAGGTGGTAGATATCACTCGGGCTTGATAGGCAATATAATTTTTTGGTTAGGCTAGAATAACCACTGCGCTGTTTTTCATATTTTCCTCCCAGCATGCCCTCAACAAAGCTTCTGCGCTGAGAGGTGCCGGAATCTGGCGGTATTCTGCTGAGCACCACATCTTCCTCTACTTAAGGCCACGTATAGCGTAGTGGAGTGTCCGGTGTTGCGGGCGCTGCCGGGATATTTGTCTCTGCTCGGTGAAGACAAATGGACTCTTGATGACAGTGGAGCGGAGGCTTGACTTCTCAGATGTGACTGACGTACATTTCCTGCGTATTTACCGACAAAATTCGGGATACTTCAAGCTTCACTAATGCTCCTGGGGTCCAGAGGGGGCTGTCCGGCAACTGTAGCGTCAAGACTGTACGACCACCGCACAATTCATGCATATAACCTGAACGAGGCGCTACGGGTGTTTTGGAAGCTTTTGGAAGTTTACATTTCAAGAAGTACCCAGTCTGAAGTTTTCTTTTTCGCCGCGTGGACCGCCGCGTGCCGATTGATGAGAAAGCGGGCAGCCAAGCTCCAAAGGCTGCCTTTCTCATCCTTCAGAAGAGTTCATTTCGATCCCTGAATAAGGTATTCGACTTGCTCTTTAGTGGCCGGACGATATGGTGCACTGTACCTCCGAGTTGATGCCATAGTTGCAAAAAAAAGTTTGAGTGCGTTGGAGGCGAAGGCTGTTTCACTATAGAAGAAAAACGAACGGCGTATCCCAAAAGTGGCGAAATACTCGGGAGTCCTTAAATGGCAGCTGCTGACGTTATGCTGCTTACAAACCTGAATATTAGCCATTTACATAGGCGTCTACCAGAACGCTGAAAGACATCTGCTATCAACCCGGCGAAGTCGATGCGCTCTGCGTACCATGATTTACAGGGGAGTTCCCATTTAAAGCTTGGGACCTCGAACGATACATTCCAATACACATCGCACATTGTGCACGTGGCGACCGTCGTTTCAATATACGTGTGAAGTCAGAAAGCGTGGCTGCGGGCGAACGGTTTCATCGCTACAATTACTTCGTGTTGAATGTGCACACGTGGTAAAGCACCTCCTTTTATAGCTATAGATATTACCACACGTGACCCTCGGGTGAGGTATCGCTGCGTGAGGATAGTTTTGTTGTATTTTCTACGTAGGCATTGATGGTACGACCTAAGTTTACTTGCATACCAGAGGTAACAAGGCGTCAAGTACTGCTTCCTAGGCAACGTTCTTCGCTGCGAGTGGCGGACGTAGCAAAGCTTCAAACATCACGATGTCTCCAATATAAAATTTCTGCATTTTAGTGCCATGCAACCTGCCTGTACTTCAGCTCGTAGCAGTGTGCCGGGAACTTCATACATCATCTCGTAATATGATATAAAATCACCAGGTGCACCACCTTGCTTGGGTCCATGATATCGAGCAGGGGCTGGTTAGTTGTGTAAACGGTCAGGAAAGACCGTCCCGTGATAATTGACGGAAATGCTCCACGCCGTATACAACCGCTAGATCTTCCGAATCGAATTACGCATATTTGCTTTCCAGAACACAAAACGCATTGGATACGAAGACAATTGACGCTGCTCGTTCCTAGATATTTACCTGAATCAACACGATACCCCTGCCTTGTGGTGAAGCATCGCATAAGAACAGAAGTGGTTTCTTAGCGGTGTAGGGGGCCAGCACAGTGTACCCCACAATCAAAATAAAATTCTTAAGCCTGCAAGATGTACTGTAATGAGCGCTGTCCCAGGACCACAGATGTTTCTGCTTCAGAAGTGCATGCACAATTTGGCAATTCTTGTGTTATTTTCTAAGAATCGACAAAACGTAGCCAACATAAAGAAATATTGCAACTGGGTCTTGCTTTTGGTGTGATAAGTGCCCAAAAAGACACGGATCTTCTGCTCAGTCAGATGGATTTCCTTTTCATTGATGCAATGAACCAGAATATTAACTACTCTCACCTCTAGCTGATACTTGACATACCTCAAAGGAAGAATACCCTTTATGAATTTGAGCAGACCCTCGTTGAGGTCATCTATGTGTTCTTCAGAAGTAGCCCCAGGAATTATAATTTAGTTTGGTAGATATTGATTTAAGACATTCCCGGCAAAACAATTCTGTTTATATTTAACACGCGAGTCATATTCTAAGAGACGTGAAACTACTGGCAAGCCTGGGCTACTTGCAGTGTCAAAGCATTTACACGATACAAGTTAGACCAAGCCATACTTAGTGATGATAGTGGACGAGACGCTCACTTTGCTGCTGCATTAACTCTAGTGAGGTATTCGCCACAAAGTCTTGTGAAGCCATTATTGTTTCGTAGAACGAACAAGGGGGCGACTCATTCCTAGTGCTTTAACGTTTCATAAATACCTGGTGTCTATAAATCTAGAAGCTCGGCCCCCTTCACCGAGCGAACCGCTTACGGGAAATCACGGGCGCGGTATCAGCTCGGTGATGTGTTTTCTATGATTTCAAATTAAATCGTTGGACCGCCATACCAAACAATTATTGATTACAGATCTCGTAAGGAACTGCCAAAATCACTTGAACAGCGTTGTTTCTAGGTACGTGGTGATTTCACCTGACTCAAAATTTGAAATTTGAAAACCAGTTTCGTCCTAGCACGCATTGAGCCATTTTATTTTGTATTTAGAAAATGAAAGAACTAGGTCGAAAATTTTTCATCACGTGCGCTTGCAGAAATTCCAGCATTCACAGCCATTATCCGAACCAAATATAAATGCCGACCTCCTCATTGGACAGCTTTGGAGGGTGCTATGGCCATTGTTGTTGAATTGTTTCCGCGCCGATGATGGTGCGATTTTCTTCCGAATTGGCTTTAAACTACAGAGGACGGCCGTCAAATTGCGGGGTCACGGTAACTTGGACGGTGTCGTCGATGCTGCCTGCTGGCTCTAATCACCCTAGAAATCCCTAAATCATGATGATACGCGGTCGGTTGCCGTACCAAACAGCAATCAAAAATCGCAACAAACCGGGGTTACCTCCGGCGATGGAAAGAGCATGTTCTGAAATCAGGACCACTGCCAGTAAATAGCGAGCGAAGGATCCTCTCGCCTCGGACCCGTGGAACCGCGGAATGATATCTCGACTGGGCGCGGCTTGTGACCCATACAGCGCGGACTACGATTCAACCCAGCGAGAGCGCTTTCGAGAGCTGACGACCGGAAACACCACTCCCGCAAAAGACAAAACAACAACAACATAGTGAGTTGTTTTTGTGGCGATGATTGCAGTATTACGTTCCCTCTAAGCGAAAAAAATAACATTTTTTTGAGTACTCTTGTAGGCTTTCATCACCTACAAAAGCATACACATCTTGTAATAACAGCGTTTGTAATCTCAACGAATGTCGCGTTTTCATTGGTTACATGTCGTCCTGGCTGTCGAAACAATGCTCTTCCCATCGTCGGAGATGCCCTCGGTGTGTTCAATCGTTGGCTGTGTTTTTTTAGTAGAGAAATCGGCCGCGTATCGTTTTGACTTATGAAGTTTTAGGATGCCTAGAGCCCGCAGAGGGAGGTATTGTCATCTTTAGACAATCTTAGAAACCTGCTCAGGGTACATTTAAGAGTTCGGTGCATCCTGGCTTAATATATGCGTCCCGCGCAACCGACTCGTGTATGGTTTCTTCAATCATGCCTTTTCAATGCGGTCATGTTTGTTGCTAACCGTAAAAACATGGTCATAAAATGGCGGGATAGAGTTGCAAGGTTGTTTTCCCTCAGGCTTCAATGGTTACCTCTTTCGGCCGCCGGCGAAGTCCACGTTGGATTGTGGAATTGGGATCCCGGCTTCTGGATGAACTTCAAAGAATCGTTGTGGCTAACAGCAGAAAGGCAGTGTACGAGGAGGTTTCGGTGCAATAAATAGAAAAAACGAATCATTACTGAAACATAACACCACGATATAAACGTAGCAAATGTATCCGAACTGTAACCAACTGCCACGCGCAGCTTACACAGCTCAACAATTGCAGAAGGGCGCCTTGGCGTCAAAAGTCCAACCAGTATGATGGAGTGTGATGTTGACAGCAGCTAGGCTTAACTACTAAATAAAAGAGTTTGCGGCGCACCACAGATGTAACGCGGTCTACCCCGGAGAACCTGGTGGGCCCACGTACGAGCCCGTTGAAACTCGAGGAATTCTCGGCCGGTCATAGGATAAAAAGAGCACCGACACCTACCCCGTCTAATCAGGATTCAAAGACATGATCCCACTAGGTAGAGGTGCCGACGCACTCTCGACGAATCGAATAAAGGGTCATTGCCGTTCCCGGGGGCATAAAGATGAGACGCTTTGTCAAAAACACGAACGCAGACAAAACTAGTGGCTCTGATATATTTATGGGGAGGAAAAAATATCCCGATTCCGCGATCCCGGTGGAATTGCTAAAGCGTGCCTCGACGCGAAAACCTCGTTTCACCACAGAGCGAAGGCGAGAATATTGAAGTAAACGCAGACATGACAGGCACACGTAAATGTCCCGTGAGCGCAAATCCCACAAGCGTCACGGTCGACCTGCGGCAGAACGAGACTCGGGAATCCACTTTGAGGGGTTTTCTCAATACAGGGTATACGCTGGTAGTGAATCATGATCGCGTTCTTTTGCTCCTCCAGCTTGAATCCCAAAACAGTGTAACATGATCCGCGGTTTCCAACAAGTCAGCTGGAAACGTGGCCACGGCCGGCGTTGGCCCCTCCGCAGCCTGGGGGCTTTGAACAATCTTCATGTCTAGGACTTTTTTTTTTTTTTTTTTGTCAAGTGGAACGTATGCTTGTCCTTGGTTTGATATTCATGTTTTTTCCACGTATTGTGGAAACACGATGTTTGCCATGCAGAACGATGCAGAATCAGGATCGCTGAAGCAAAACGTTGTGTTCAGCACTCGCTGAAACTGCGAGAATCTATAAAGACAGCTAGCAGTGGATTGTGCAATATGGAAAAGAGAGCAGATCTGGACTGCTGTAACGTCTTTCGGTCACGGGTGTCCACTTCTTTCACTGCCATCTCAAAGAATTGGTCGCTTAGATCGTGCTGAGATTTTTCTTCTGGAATATGGCACTTTCTGTGTCGATCGCCATAGCCGCCATTTTGTGTGCTTTTTGAAACGTCGGCTCCGGCTTCGCGAAAACCTTCTGCTGCCGATGCTTGTCGCGAACACTGCAGACATACTGTTTACGAATCTTGATATGTAAGGAAAGAATCGAAGGAATTGCTATGTGCGTCGAAAGTTTAAGCTACACCGGGCGCTCTGGGCTCCCGGCCGAACTTCTCTTAGCCTTGTCTCCGGGATTCGGTTCAGTCTCGAGGAGTGGCGTAGTGGTCAGCCTATAGTCGCAGTCGGCGGCCAACTTAAGCAGGGCTGTTACGTAGTTCACAATGAACCCGCCAGATCTTTGATTACGGCGTTGTAACTTCCTGTGACTGTACAGCTTGGACAGACGCGATGCAAAGTGGTCCTGAGGCACAGTGATCAGCTCGTCGAAGGTCATGTTGCAGGGTTTTCTGGGCAGGAACGGAACCCGGAACCGTTTCGTAGGTGTTGGCCCCTTACATTGTGAGTAGCAGGGCCCGTGCCAGGCAAACCTCCACGGTGCCACAGGTTTCAAAGTATTATGCTTTCGACATCCCGCTACAGAGACAAAAACGAACTGGTTAAATGCATGTGCTTTTGTTTTAATATTGTAAACATCTGAGATTATGATTTTTTTTTTTTTGGGGGGGGGGGGGAAGAGGATGTTTCCCATTTTAACGAGACATGGCTGTAGAAGCTTACGCGCTCTGTCAACACCCCCAGATTAATTGAGAGATGCGAACATTCTCCTATTCCACGACGGAACGTCGTCACAATTGGATGGCTCTAACTACGCAATTGAACCTGAGGCGGATGCCGAGCGTCTTTGTCGCGTTGGTTGGGCCCGAGTCTCCGCCGAGCGCTGACGCATCACACGTGTCTAATCTTTGCCTTAGCTCGAACTCAAGGTGATGACGTCAGATGTCTAGTGTACATGCTTTGGTTATTCTAGGTGATGTTGGCTTTGCCTACGACGAGCACGGTGTATGATGGACACCCAGCCTTCCTTGGAGAGATGCAATCATCGTGCTGAGATAACTGCGGTCTCGCGAAGAAAGCTATTTTCCGCCTCGTCGCCGGTGACAGGTGTCAGTCGTGCGTTCGTTCTAGTCGATCGATTTATGTCGTCTGGAGCTCTTCCCTTATTTTAATCCCAACATTCCTTCAATACCGCTTCTGCTCCGAGGCGTGCTGGCACCGGAGTACTGCCAACCTCCGCAGAAGGTAAACGTTAATGAATACATGAAGTTACTAACAGTAGTTGAAGTATAAAATAATAACACATATTTTAAATCAAGTTTTATAGGGTCATCTGCGAATATTTTTGACACTAACTGTTTTGCCTGAAGAGGAAAGTTCAGGCGAAAACCGTGTAGGTGTAACTATAAAATTCGAACATTCAGTAAACCGTGCGAATTTCAAGTGTCACGAGAATAGAAACATCTAAGATTCCAAAAACGAAAGCAAACGAAAAAAAAGAAGCTTTGTTGAAACGCGCACATATTTTATTAAACACATATTTATTTATTAGAATTGCTTTTAATAGCGAGTCGTGGTTATGCTGGCGTAATCGTCGGAAATGCGGGATATACCGCTCAATACGTAGGGACTTTCTTCTCCTAATTTTTTTAGTCCTTGTTTTTACTCGGCAGCTTCTTTCGACGAAACGCCAGGCACAGCTCACGCACCCGCACCTGGTTCGTCCACTCTCACGGTTGCAAGCAGCAGATTCGTAAGGGGTCGGTCATCTTATGCGACGAACTACCCTCCAACGAGTATCCCTATTACAAACTGTCTTTCGACGAACCGTACAGCCCCCGATGATAGGACAAGCATTCACATCGCATTCCTGTATTTTCAGCACAGAACGAACGGAGAAGGCGGGATTCCTGTCGTTATGACTATTGTTACTCTATCACCCTGCGGCCATGCCTTTTTGTTGATCCGCACGGGGCTTCTTTTCTGACATTGTGAGAGCTTCTGCTAGACGGCGACGTTTTCATTTATAGGGGAGGTGCATGTTACAAGTTGATTTAAAACAAACCCCTGAAACCGAAGAAGAGACCAAGGAAAACACAACTCAGAGAGTCCCAAACACAGCTCTGCTTGAGACTCTGTGTGTTCTGTCGTTCTTCGTGTTTTCCCCAGTCTCGGGGGTTTGTTTTAAATTATGTGAAACCTTCACTAACTCGTTTGCACCCTAACTGTTTGTTCGCAAGTTGTTTTGAAGACACAACAAGGTGCACAACGATCGCCAGCAATTCGCCGCTTGTGACAAGACTAAGCTTCTCGGGGCGAGTAGGGCGAGACCGCTTGGGGTTTGAGACGACTCTAGCGGTCGTGTCGTCAAGACCGGACGCCTTCACTAGCGTTCTATTCTCGTGATTTAGCTCACGTAAAATGCTATTCACGACAAAGCATTTTTTTTTCAAGCACTCAGAGTAAATGCTATGGCTGCACCTGGGTGGCGTTTCAAAAGAATGATGCACGAGCTTCGGGTTGCAGACGACTAACATTATTCTAAGGCTTTTTCGCAATCTACGTGAACGGGCACAAAGATTGGGTAGGCAAATCTAAAACCCTCTTTTCATCTCTTCGCGTCCCAAGGCTACGCTTCTCGCTCCTGTGAGCTTGGTTTGAGCAAGAAGCGCAGTCTTCAGAGGCGAAAAGGTGAAAAGCAAGTTTTAGAATTGACTGCCCAATTTTAGGGCACGTTAGCGTAGATTGCGAAAGAGGGTTCGCTGCTTTCGCAATCGCCCATTCATTTTGTTTCTGCGATGTGAGCGCGATTTTGTTGGGTTTTGTTTCCCTTTTTGCGCTAGTTTCATTTGGCGTGGAGTTCAAAGTTGGTAATCGACTAATCAGCACCGCGCGCGACGCACTCCCGCGTGCATGCGTCAAGGTTCTTCGTCTTGACCAACATGTGCGCGTCGAGCTTTCCCCACTTTACACCGGGGCGCTAGGAGCATTTTATTATTTTTTTTATTGATCTATCCACACAAGTTATCCTCAATGAAGGGGTTTTGTAGAGATTTTATGATCACAGATGCACAACCACAAACAAGGTACATGCCTAAAAATAATTAAAAAGAGAAAAAAAAGATTGGTGTTTTTACGTTAAAAGCACTCCAACATCACTCACGAAAAGGTTGAGCCAGCTAGCGTGGACAACTTCGGGCAAATCGTTCCCTTCCTCAGCAACAATAAAAAAAAAAAAGAAAAACAACAAAAAAAAACGCCGGAAATTCGAAGTAATTACTTTTAAGCTACAATTCCTTGAATAACGTAGCAGCTTGGGCGAGTTGGTTGCTCATTTTTACATCCTTGAATAATTTCCCATGGTTTGATCGGGTCGTTCGTGTTTCATTTGGAATGAAGTATTTTGTTGTTTTTTTTTAAACTTCGTCGTGTTGTTTGCCATTTGTTACTTTAGTTTCAACCTTGCCAGCTTAGCTCTGTTCTGTTAAATCCAGTCTGCGACTAAGTTTTGGGGTGAGTCATGCGTGCTAATTTTAATTGTTATGAATCTGACAGCAAGCATTTGTATCTTTTCTAATTTTTGGATATTAGTTTTTGTGATGGAGAACCTGACAGGCTTAGTGTATTCAAGCTCGGGCCGGATTCGGGTTGTACAGTGATGTCTCGTTAATATGGACGCCTCCATTCCCCCCGAAATCGTCCATAATGTGAGTTGTCGACATAACAAAACAAAAATGCATGTATTTTCCCAGTTTGTTTCCAAAAATGGTGCCCATACAGCGGGGTATTCATATCAACGGGGTCCATATTAATGAGACATGACCGTATGGGACCAAAAGTTCAGCATCGTGCGATGCATATTTTAGTCTCCTTCGTATAAACTACAGTTTTGTGGCAGCCCTTTTTGTTGTTGCGTCTTTGCACATGGTCAAGTTAAGATCGCTTGTGATTAATAGTCCTAAATACTTGTATTCGTGTAAGTAATTTATATTTTTTCCGTTGATCTCGTTTGAGTAGTTAAGCTAATTTATTTTCTACGTATTTTTATAACAATGGTACTATCCGTGTTAATAAGGTTTGCAAGTCATTACACCATTCTGAATTATAATTTAGCGATTTTCGGAGCCCAATTTATTCTGACGGATTTGTCATTTCAGAGTAGATTATGCAGTCATTATCAAGCAGTTTGATATTTAGGTCTATGACTTTTGTTACGTCGTTAATATACACCAGAAAACGAAAAGGAGTAAGTACTGAGTCCTAAAAAATAAATAAAGTTCCCTATTTTGGTTCATGCTGTGATGTTTGTCAAATCTCCGAAGAAATCGCGATGTCGAGTCGTCCAAACGTCAAAAAAACACTTTTTCTTCGCCGCCGTTCTTTTGAGGCCTTCAGATATCATCCCTAAGGAACGTCAAATGGCGCCGGCTACATGTTGCAACTGTATTCTCTGCGTAAACAACTTTAACGAAGGCCCCCACAGGACGCGGGAAATATAACATGGTGACGATCCAAAGGAAGGCTGACAGCACCAGATAAGTCGTATCTGGCTGCCACCAAACGGATATTGCAAGGACTTTCACGATTGAAGAGCAAACTGTCTGAAATTATGTTCAAAACAAAGTGAACTTAAATAGGTCACGTAAAAGTCTATTCGACTTCTGCAAGACATACTCAGTGAATTTGCTGTAAGTTATCGGTCTTCTCTGAAAAGTTGCCGCCATTGCGACATAGTAAATCCGTATACATGTCTCCTGCACTCTTAGAAAAAAGGGTAGGGATAGTCCTCCCTTAGGGGAGGAACGGTCTTGTAACCTATGTTCCTTTAGAAAGGGAGAAACGTTCGTCCCTGAAGCAGGGGAGCAACGTTCCTCCGTCGCTTGCATCTCAACATGGCGGCCCCGAATGGAGCAAATCGAGCCCAATAAGGCTTAACCAGGACGCTACGTCTCTTGTACGGGACGAGAGCAGCAGCAAATAAAAGCGTCACACGAGCTTTCCGCAAACTGTGTTTATTTCCGAAGCCAGATTCCCCCCACAGGTACAGAAACTTGCGTTTCGAAAGCAGTTACTCAGTCTTCTCGTCGACAGCACTGCGATGTTAAACGGAGACAACCGATACCCAGGTAGTTCGCGCACTTCGAGTCCTACCTTTGGTGTTCCCCGAGTCACAATTCCTTCGTCAACCGCACATCACAGAGAAGGGCAAACTCAATCCGCGAAACCAATTAAAAGCCGCTCTCGAAAGAACACTCTTGAAGCCGCTGTTTATCGCGTAGCGTGAAAGGTTAAATCGCTAGCCACCAGATGGCGGGGTCAAGCAGAGTAATTGCAAGCAGCTAGGCTAGGTAGCGCTAAGTACCGCCCAATTCATGTTCTACAAAAAATAATTTATTCTTTTCAGGCCACTACTGCGCTTCAGAGCCGCACTCCTGCGCTTGGGGATCCTCTACTATACACACACATTACACTTATTACAAGCATTAGGTGAACATACATTGAGCGCACCCACGGCACACACACAGATATCAATACAACGGAACACCACACTAACCCGAACACTACACCCGTGCTCTGCGTTTCCGTCTTTTATACTGGTCGTTTTGAACGTACGGAACTTTTCGGTGACCCCCTAAGCAATAAAAAATATTCCCAGCATGTTGATTTCTTTCCAGCAACGTCATACCTCTGAAAGTATTTTAAATGGCTCAAGGGATGAATCTCTTATTAAAAGTAAACGCTCGATCAAGCCGTAATTATTTGAAAGCCAATAAATCAAGCCGCCATAATGCGGTTCGAAGCCATGAGTTTGTTTCCCCACACGGCACGTCGTAGCCTGTATTTCTAGTGGTTTTTCTATTTGTGCTGTTCGCGCAAAGCTGCAATTGCCGTCTTGAATTAATCTCTGTAGAGCGGATATTCGCTCAGCTGGAAGTGATGCTTCACATGCTGAGAAATCGCTTTTCGACCAACTTGAATGCAGTCAAAGCCGCGACTTGCGGCAGGTGTTCAGTGTACGGAGCTACGCCGTGGCGAGCCCAAAAACGTCTAGCGCTCATCCCAGCGCGCCACTTGGAAGGCAGTTTCTCCAGGAACCGTAGTATATTTAAACAGCAAAATAAAGGGCATCTTTTTTTTTTCGATTTTACCTTCTATTGTTTTTTAATGCCGAAATTCCATACTGTAAGTATACGTACTTTCCGTCACGATTTCGTACTGTTCAGTCCTTGCCCCAGAGCGCAATCGCTCTCGGGGACGAGACAGTTCCGACAGTCATATTGGACATTGTACGATAGCGATAGGAGCTTCTACTGTTCAAACCAGCGTTCCAACATGACTATCCGCACGTTGATCGATTGCACGTAATCCTTCAAGTGGTATTAAACTTTTTAATGTAAAGCGGAATGTCAACCTGCGACACCCCGCCCCCTCATCACGGCCCGACCAACGGCATCAATGCCCGACAGTTTACGATCTCATCTTGTTGTTACACCACTGATACGCGAACACACGGTCACATCGGCGATAATTCCAGTCTTCTGTTCACAACCCACAACACTGCCATCACGATGTTGCAGCTATGTTGCTGACACGCACAAATACAGAACCACGTTGAACGCCGGTTGCACTCGGCATCGGAAAACAGAACCGAACTCAGCGCGGAAGGCACCCAGGCAGCCGGCAGCAAAACCTGCCTGTCTTGGACGCAGTTCCTGCGGTTTCCATAACGTCGAAAACGTCGACACAGTTCCGCGTGGTTTCGCTACTGTAGCGACTGTAGGACTGTAGTTCCGTCGGTTAGCCGCGCGCGCGAGTCCCGCAATCCGGAGACGGCCATCCCCCAGTGTACGTGGCACTGCTGGCACTGCTCCGCAACTTCGCTGTTTCTAGCGGCTTCGTTTGCTCGTTTGATAAAATTAGTGATAAAAGCGTCATTGCAACCGAAATGTTCTGCACGTTTAGACTAGAAGACGGAATTACAGGCGGCCTTCACTGCCGCTGAAGCTCAATGAACTCAACAGCTATTTATTAAACAACGTGCGCGACCTGCTCGAAAAACGAAACCGAAAGAAGATGAGTCGGGAGGGCGAAAGCTTTCTCCCGTCTGCCTGGAGAAGGAGAAAAACGTTTCCTTCCTCCCCTTTTCTCGTGTCCGGTTGGGGGCGCGTCAGTAGAGGGGAGGAAGACGCGCCGTTGCTACTTTTTTCCTCCATTTTTTCTTAGAGTGTGTCCTAATTGATACTTTCTGACTTGGTATGCATTGCATTCGATATTTAAAATCCTTTTGTTCGACGGCAGTCGACACTATTATTTCCAGGTTTCTAAAAATACTTCCAAACATTTTTTCGTACTACTTGCTAGAATATTGCAACGATTTCTTATCTTGCATGTTCATCCGTCGACTGGCAGGTGGGAATGGTAGCACCAGTAAACGGAGCTGGCGATCCACATTGTCTTTTCATTTCGTAACCTATATCGCTATCCATGCAAAATTCTAGAACACACAATACCTCGACACCTCTTAAATGTTTCGAAAATAAATAACGTATACCATTTGTGAAAGCTCAAATAATTAAAATAATTTTCCTGACCGGAAAGTTTGTTTTACTGTTTATTTGCGTTGTTACTGCTTGTCTGCGTTTTTTTATATCCTCGTCGGGTCAGCATCTATTTCGAATTGCATTTTTGAAATCCGCTGCTTTGACTGTGAGAACTCCGCAAGCTGCTGGTTAAATACGACAGAAGTTTCGTCCACATTGATTATTCCGGCTTTATTTTTATCGGCCTTCGAGTTTGCTTTCTAATTTGCTCAATATAAAAAGAATGTAATCGCAGTACTTTGTTTAGCCTTCCGAGAACACATCTCGCACTTGTGTAGAGAATAGTGTGTCTACTGACAGTGCTGACATCTAGTAGCGTACGACTACAATGCCGTTTGTGCGGATCTGTCCGTAATTGATACGGAGCGTTTTGATTCAACAGGGGTAACTTCGCATACACATTCTTTCGTTGGTGACGACATAGAAACAAATTATGACAATAGAATGGGTCGCTAGTTTACTTATGTTACTGCAATATATGCGGGTTAAATTAGATCTAGAGAAGCACGATCAGAAACCGTTCGTCACTTCGCACTAAATTGAATAATCCGAATATACAGGAGTGCGACATTCTGATTGCATTAATCCTTGGTCGTCTATTTGCACGCTTTCGAATGCCCACAGAGCACAAGAAGGCAATTCCATGGGTTTAGCTAAAGGGCGCATCAGGTGCCTAAAAACGCTCACAATTTTTTTCGGTGCCCTGAAAACCCAGGTGGTGTAATCGACTTGAGCTTATGCGACCGACAACTTTAAGTTTTAACCTCAGCTGCAACGTACATCTTCGTCGCAGTAAAGTATCGTGGCGAACCCCAAACTGAAACTTCAAATACGCCTGGCTAGACATTACATTTTGTTTATTTACTTGATTTTTTTCAATACCCTCAGGTTCAAAGACATTGCAGAAAGGAAGGCAAGAAAGATAACATGTAATAGGAAAACAAGCTTAGTACAAAAATGAAGAAAAAACGTGAGCGGTCAAGGAATGACGTAAATTATAGGTTATCAAAATTTTAAATGAATCGACCCATGGCATATACACTACAGATGCGGGAGGCAGTTCCATTTAAACGACATTTTGTGAATGGAGGAGTTGATGTGAGTAGGGGTGCGAAAGATATGAACTCCGACTTTGAATTGATGGTCAATGCGAGTGAAAATGTATGGAGGGGGAAGATGAATCTTTTCGTCCAGAGCAATGTTAGAGTAATAAATGTAATGAAAAAGACAAACTGGATATTTTGCGACTCAAGAAAAATAGGAAGCGATAGGTTAGCTTCCATGGGAGTGACGCTGTCTGTAGGGTGATTGCTGGAGAAAATAAAAGTGGAACGCAATTTTGGATACCTTCAAGGTTAGACACGTGCGTGGTTTGGCCGTGTTCCCAGATTTATGGAGCGTATTTCAATTTAGAACGTAATAAATAAAAATAAAGAAAACAAATCTTTAAAAAGTTTATGAGCATAGAGTCGGCGTGAGCAATTAAATTAATGAGTTTGCCATGACATGTAGAGGTAATGTTGAAGCCAATATATTTGGAAGGTTGTATCACCGAAGGGACACACGTCCAAAGGGAACATGGATAGGCCAGGAGCCTCAAACACGCGGTTCGCGTGCCGCTTGCGACTCGCTGCTATTAACAATACGGCCTTCAAGCATATTGCATGTGCGAGGGCCCGTTGCCATGTCTCGAGCACCAGAGATGACTTGTGCTATCGAGGTGCAATGTCATCCATTGGTCATTTTTCTCTGAGATATGTGCAACAAGGTAGTGACCTCTCTTAAGGGTAGAAACGTTGGTTTGCAGTTATGAGTAGTTTATCTTATGTAAAAATTAAATAGCGCAAAGGTTAGACAAAGGACAACTCGCGAACGGGTTATTATTTTCAACAATTCTCTTTTGCTCTACGTATGGCTGTGTGTCCATCTTTGTTTCTGAGCTGTTTCTTGTGTTCAGTTGAGAATATGCAAGGCCTTCAGCAAATACCGTAACAGTGGAAGATTATATTTCTGCTATGTGCTGTTACAAAATTGTCGGGAAAACATAAACAGTTGTTTTAAAAGCTTTTCCTCGAGACTTTTGAAACTAAACATTACCAGTGCGAGTTTTGCAACAAGTCAACAGAAAGTGTGTGCACTTGCTCTAATGAAACAAAATAATAACCCGTTCGCGAGTTGGAAAAAAAATTGTAAGTATTGCCAGCGTGTGGGCCAGCAGTAGTCGTGCCAGCCATTCCAAGTAAAAGAGGGCAGTGGCAAAAGGCTAGGCTTTAAGAAGCAGGACACATGAAGCGCTTTCCCCTGGAACTCTCCGTATATTTACAACTGCCTCCCCCCCCCCTTTTTTTCAACTACATTGTTCCTCCTACCTCTAGGTTATTAGTTATCCGGCCCTGAAACTGGAGAGATCTTGAAGCTCTTCGGCTAGGCTGCAAACACAATAAATAGTCCCCCCCCCCCCTTCCCCCTCCCCCCGCCCCCCTTGAACGTCATCAGACGAGACACTAACGTTACATGACATTAGCTTCGACGGCTCGTAGTGCCCTCTGTGGCTATTATAAGGTGATGTGGGGTAGAGCAGAGACATTCTCTAATTTCGCAACAGATGGATCGCTCACCAAGCTATAAGAAGAATTAAGATTTTTCTTTGTAATCTCCCGAAAGAGCCAAAATTTACACAAGAAGTGAGTAACAAATTATACGTTCAAACATAAAGAAAACACGTATACCAACTGCCACAAAAAGAAATCTTACACTGAAAAAAGAGCGAATGATAAAATTTTGTTTTTAAACACTAAATATTGCGTGGAGGAGGGAGTCGCGGTTGAACGATGAGCTTGTAAATGCTATTAATTTTATTTTATTAAGGCTAGGGATATGGGAATGGTATAACAAACTAAGCATAGAGACTGATAAAACAGAGGTCATTATCTTTCGTTCTAAAAATAAACAAGTTTATTCGACCAGAGCGAACTTTTTTAATTCAAGTCCCACCGAAATTGTGAATAATCTTCAACTCTTACTGTAGTTTTTGTTTTGCTAATTTGTCATGGGACAGTAATATTATTTGTTTTATTTCAAAACTGTCACGTGTTGTCGGTTGGACGTACCACAATAACTCAACTCTTTCAATTGCTCTTAAAGTAGGTATTTATATTGCGTTGTGTATTTTTCCACTGAAGTCAACGCAGCCTTGTCCGGGGTACAACCACGAAAAGCAATCTTAGTAAAATTTACCTTCTTAAAAAATAGTATAAGAGCTATCTACAATGCCCCTTACAAACCTCACACTGAGATCATGTTAGATAATTTGAAAATAATGGAAATTCATAACTTACATGAATATAGAATATGCATGGCTATAAAAAATTAATCCCCAATTCTAACAGAACTAGCTTGATTAGAAAAAAGAATTATTTAGGTGACCCGCTAAAATAAATATCGGAAGGTTTTAAAGGCAGATCAAATTAGGGACAACAAATAGTTAAGTATATAGATTCCAAGTTCCTCAACAGCCGTATAGAGAGAAATACAAACCTTAAATCTGTATTTCATACTTACTCAACTATTGTTTTTAGTTTTGATATTGCAATAATGTGTTACTGTGCGTATTGTACACGCTGATTGGCTCTATGGGACCGTTGCCTTCGCCGTTTTCGAAGTTACGGTGACACGGAATGTGGATGGCGCTTTCCGGAAGGCGTTCAATGTCCAGCTTGTTTCGCGTGCTGCGGCCATCGTTTGCTGCCGTAAACTTAAGTTTGTCCACTACATGCCTACATACGTAGAGGTTAATGTTCAGCTGACTTTATGATTTTAAATGGCGATTTTTTAAAACAGGTTTCCAACATAAGAAGGGATTTATGACGCTGTCAGCTAAATTTGACGTCGACTTTGTACTGCATGCTCCGTCAGACGACTGCTCAAACTTGTGAAAAGATTCTGTTGAAGGTGGGCGATTTTCTTCGTTCCTCGCTTTCTGTTCGCGTTGATTTTTGATGCCCAAGTCACGTTTGAGATGATGGGGTGCCAAACGTTTCTTGTTTGCGGGGTTGACAGTTTTCGTTTTCAAGACGGGGGTGAGTTCCGTCAACATAAGAGGCTGCTCCTGTGAATACATTTTTCAGCTGCGTTTTGAAACTTCATTGTGTTTTTTCCATTCCTTTTCCCCTGTCTTGGTTTTGTTTAAAGTATGAAATTTTTCTTGCGGTTTAAATTTTACGCCTTCAATATCTTGAGCTACTAAGTATAACTACACTTTCTTTTACTATGTTTCAATTTTGAACAGTTAATATGTAATCTACTGAAAAAAAATACCAAAACCACCATCTGAATATAGCTATTGAACGCCGTTACGTTACTGGCAAAGAGACTTGCAGGGCGTGCGGATGGTGTAAAGAACGATGAATGCCGAGTATTTGTTTGATGCACCTGCACGCGAGCTGGAGCGAGCTTCAAAAGCACTCAGTTTATATTATGAAACTTCTTGTACTCAATTGGGAAGAGCCCAAAAAGTGAACCCTGCCTACCGCTGGCGTCACTGTTCATTGGGGCCTGTAGAAACTTCCAGTTAAATAAAAGAAGGAAAATGATGAGGATCAAAATTGTAAGTTCAACAGCTTTGCAAAGAAACTACTTTTGTCTAATGTCTTGGTTACTACTTTAGCGATGTTTTCCGGTGCTTTCGGACAATTTTGAAACAAATCAGGGAGCATGAAGAAGACGGCGAAGTAGCGTTTTATCTTGAGGACGTTGAATGTACGCCGAGATGACTAAATCTGTCTAAGCGCACTCTACGGAAAATATATGAGCTGCAACACCCAGTCCGGCCTTTTCTTCCGTCCTCAATTCCAACAACCTTCCATTATCTCCAGATCTGGGGTAGGGTCAGTGTTGTACACGTTCCACAAAAAAGGGAAGGAAAGATCGTTCCTTCTTCCTTCTGATTTTAGAAAACGCGTTCCCGTTGCAAGTTTCATATGTGAAAAAGAAACTCGTTCCCTTTACAGCTTAAAAAAAAGTTGTGGTTACATATACGTTGCTTTTGTATTTCGCTGATTACCATATCTAGTCAGATCGTGGAAAGTTGTTGTCTTGTTTTTAACTATCCCATCAAACTGGAACATAGGAATTTGAACGCCTTGATGGAAGGGCACCAGGAGACGAAAACAAGGGGAAGCAGGGTCTCATTTGTTGATATATTCACTTTCAATATCTAAGCTTTCAACCATATTGATGTTTGTGGTGGGCGACTTAGACGAGCCAAATGACTGTTACCCTGCATTGCACGAGCGTTTTACAACAAACTCACACGTTTTAATCTAACAAAGTCTCCTGTTCAAACTTAACAACAGTTGCTGCTCGATGTTGCTGTCCGCAAGACGAGCAAGTGAAGAAAAGGGTACGGCTTAATGAGATTCAGTCTTGAAAACTACTAGTCCTTCTTTGTGAAGGTTGGATTCGTTGTTCAATTTGAAGATTAGGGGCACGGGGAGAGTGAATAAAGGTTAATATTTGTGTATCTGTTAAGCGAGAAATGTTAATAATACAAGGGTGTGTTCGATGTCTGGTAACCTGTTCTTTTGTTGCAACCGTAGGTCTCTTTGTGGAAGTTCCGTGGCCGTTGTAGTTGGTCTTAGATTTCCGGGCGTATGAGGATTCGTGGAAGCAAAGAAAGTAGTTGAGTTTAAAACGCCCCTTTTTTGGGTCTTTTTTTTTTATAAAAGTTTTGATTTTTGTACCGCACTCTCGGGCACTGAAAAAAGAATATACCCACTAGCTCTCCTGCACCCGACTGTTACTAAGCGAGGAACACGCAAAATAAACCCTAAGATAAGTAACAAAACAATTGACGAGATCCTCTTCCTCGTAAATGTATTATTTTTCTACTTTTAGTATTCCCATCTTTTAATAAAATATAAATTACCCCACTAAGCAACTAAAAAAGGGCAACGCCGTTATGTTTTTTGTTTCAGTAAAAATGCAACGCGTTCCCATTCCAGTTCCACCGATGTCAAATGAAACGGCGGCGTTCTTTCGTTCCCCCTAAAAGGAACGCTTTCCAGGAACGCCGTTCCGTACAACACTGGGTGGGGTTCAAAGAATGAGATGTAAGCTTTGCGTTTCACCAAAGCGCTTGCACTAAAGCCTTATCAGAATTCGACATGTACGCAAAAAAAGGTTAAAGAACTGCTGGAGGTCATTGTTGTATTGCGGGCGTAAAGGGCACTCACGGTGGCACTTGCAGTCCGAGGCGGATGCGGCTGTGCCCGTGTGGGAGTGTCGAGGCCGTGACAGGGCGGTGTTCAGGCAAAGTCTGGCACCACGCGCTGGCGCGTTTATTCACGCATGCCAAGAACCATCGTATTCATGTGCATTTACCTTAAACACTTCGTCTTTTACAAACCACTACATTTTTTCTCCGATTAATAAAAATATGCACACATGGAGATGTGGGGACGAAACATAATACGCGGTTCTGACAAGGAACAGCTCAGAGTTCAAGAAAGTTGCTTAGAAATGTATGACTTGACAACGTGAATACCAAAATGTCTTCATCTTCTCAACCACTTTCTCGGTAAACACTTCTAAATTTTCATCTTTCCTCCCTTTGACAGCTATAAAAATTGAAACTCCGCAGAAACAGTTGTTATCTGGCGGCGTCTTCGCAACTGTCAGTTTTGTGTAGTGAGTAGCAGGTTAGTTCGTTATTTTTCTTTGTAATGTTATTTTTGACATCCCGTTTGTTAAACCCCCATTGATTAAAGTTCTACTCTGCGTCAACAGTTGTTAATATACAGTCTTTAAAGCGGTACGGTGGTCGCCGCTGGCAGACAGGTCGACTTGGATGTTGCATTTCCGCTTCGACGTCTGGTGCTGGTTCTCACACGATATTTTCACTGACATTAACACTCACAGCACTGCCGTCTTCAACCCGTGTCATAGAGGTTGGTTTGCCCGCACATGACGGCATAAGGTCGCTCTCAGCACGTGGAGCGGGAGAACGAACTGGATTGTGGACAGTTGAAGAACACGAACCCAAGACAGGAAGCGGTTCATCACCAGGAACATCGGAAAGACTAGGTCTAAGGTCAGGAGCACTTCCAGATTCAGGAACCGGTTCACTGGCAGTGGCGTCGACAAGACCAGAAGCAGACCGGGCGGCAGGAATATAGTTGTTATCAGGAGCTGACCCGCCGTCAGGAGGAGAGTTGAAAACTGCGAGTGATGACCCGGCCGTCGCAGGGGCAGGAAGCGAGCAAGAAGTTGGAGTAGACGCTGGTACACTTGAGTAGTGCCGCGCCACAGGATGATTCGCCCCGTTTTAAGGTTGAAGAACAGGGAAGTCCTCATCGGAGTCAAAATCAATGCATTCTTCTTCAGGTGGAACTGAAGTCGTGGTTAACTTTGCGGCATTCCACCGTCGACCATCCGCAAACTGGTAGGTGGCTGGTCCAATTTGAGCTTGGATGATTTGCAGTCCTGAATATCTGCTCTGCAGTTTATGCGACTTGTGCGGTTTCCATATCCGTACGACTTATGCTGGTACAAATTGGGGCGGTCGTACAGCACGGTGGGCATCTGCATAAGACTTTGTTCTATTTTGATAGTGGCACACTCGCTCATGAAGCTGTGCAGGCTCTGCAGGGGTGGTTGGTGGAATGCGCCGGGTAGGCATTCTTTGAATATCAAGCTTGGAGAGGTGTGTTCGCCCCAGAGCTTTTTATACTGGGAGAGTTAGGCGGTCTATTGATCCAGCCGCCAGTCTGGCAGCACTGATCAAACAGTCTGGCAACTGCGCGCATCGCATTCCGAGTCTCGTCGTCCGCCATGATGTGCCTTGTCGTCTCGAGCCGGCAGCCGTCTGACTAGGGTGGAGCGAGAGACGACGGTGAAAATAATCGTTCTGCGCTCCGCGAGACGTTAGAAGAAAACGTAATGGGGTGCTGTAGTGCCGTTGGGTGCTCGAACAGCGCGAAAAAAGGGTTCAGGATGTACCGGTTCCCGCAAGGAAAAGAAAACCGTGCAAGGCACAAGATCCGGGAGGCCAAAACAAGGAGGGCTAAGTGGAAGCCGAGCTCCAGTTCTCGATGGTGCGAGGTAATATTATAATTAATTTATTTTGTGAGTTAAACGCGTTTTATTTTGACCAAAACTGTGCAGCGAGGTGAGAGTGTCCGTTGATCACGAAGCCATTTCCTGCCGCACAAGACCTGATACTTGCGAGCGGCTTAGCTCGCCAAATTTGAACTGTGTATTGGCGACGCGCGCGACCGAAAGCGTCGCTGTGGTCGGCGTTCCACGATTGGCCCAAAAGCTGACTATGACGTCGGAAAGGGTATACCATCGACGGAAATAAGAGGAATGAAAGTACTTTAATTTCGACGGTGTTGGAAGTGTTGCTTTGAGAGTGCAATGATTTCAGGCTTCCACCATGCTATTTACAAACACCATCGAACTTGTTGTTCGCAAGGTGATGACGTCACAAGGGGGAACCATAGGAGGGCGCCACCGAAACATCTTGCCGCTAATACTGTGCGGAGCCGATCGCTGCAAGCACGTGCACGTCGCGCTGAACGACGCCTGCACTGTACGAGCGCACGCGCTCGGCACGTTCAAAGCATTCATCTCGCTCTCGTAGCTTCCTCTACGCTCGAGTTTTTAGAAGAGGCCTCGTAGCTCCGCTTCGCCATCTCGCAAGCGCTTTTGTTTCGCTAGCGATACCTTTATTTTTTTTTAATACGCGTAGTAAATACTTACTTGTCATGCCTTTTGTTTTTAGATGCACTTCGCAGACAGTGAATTTGAAAGCGGTTGTCGATCCCAAAAAGCTCGGGCACAACGCGATGCCGACGCTGCTTCTTCACAGTAAACCAAACAATATCAGAAAAAAAAAAAACACCAAAAGACCGGCAGGTGAAGAAGCAGGACGGAAAATCACGATCGGTCCGCTTTTTCTGCACAATGGTGCACAAACCTTGTGGTGTGGTAAACAGTCGGGAGCGAACCAGACAATCGAACTTACCCACTGAAAAATGCGCACTAGGCCGCTGAGCTGTGTCGGACGTCGGGCGTTTCTGAGCAATTCCCCATTTATAAATGAGTGCCGTTTGTAAATGGGCGGTTTGTTTGCTAATTTTTACATGAATGAAGAACCGAATCACAAAATGGTTGTTTTCTGACTTTCTCCTCGCGGCAACCAAAGCGCGAACGGCAAAACCTACACGCGTATACATCGCACGTCAATAGGGACCTACTTGCCGGGAGGCACATCATGACGGGAGCGGAACCCGCTGAATCCGCTAAAGCTAGCGGGCCGTAAGCCCCTCCCATCCGCCGAACTCTCCCAGTATAAAAGGCTCTGGTTCGCCCGTGCGGCAGAATCAAACGTGCTTGGGCAGTTGCGGGATGTTGAGTTCGCCATAGAGCTTCTGAGTACTCTTGCGCGGCTTCCGGGAGCGGACCTCCCTGTTAAATCGCTCAACCTGGTCATTACATTGCGGGTGGTACAAAAATGCTCAAAGTTTGATGCCATTCTGACGAAAAGAACTCCTAAAATTTCCACGATAAAAACTTAAAAAATACAACATCGCGGGCGAAAACGTTTTCATTAGCTATCTCATGGAGCGAGCCGACGTCATCAGATTTGGAACCATGCAAACGGCACCTTAATGAAACCACGCGCAAAGCTAGCCAAAGGCACCTTTTACACTTCGGTCCCATTGGCTGCCGCTCGTCGACGAGGCTCCCATTAGCCGCTGCGCGTCAGTTTTTTGTCGGGTCACCCTGACTCTGTTATCACACTGTTGTGCTATCAGTGATCACCGCGTTCGCTCGCCTTTTATCGGTTGTACGGCGCGTAGCAATATATACGGCGCATGGAATAAACCAAGGGGCTCGTTCTGCTGGGAACTACGTTGCTGTCTGTTCCTTCCTCGCGCCGCAAGGCACACGAAAGTTCGAACGATCGCTCACCCGATGGCGCTGCGTGTCCGCGAGGCAGCGGCTCCACCGTTCCACACCCATGGTTAGCGCGTTGTACGCCGCAGATTAAAGAAGGGAGCGAAGCGCGGCGCGCGTGCTTTCGCATTCACAACTCAAAAGAAGTGCTTAGGTGTGCCTCGAGCCTTTTAAAAGGCTATTATAGTCGACAATGTAACTGCAGCTGCCGGTTGGACCTCGGACCACTTACAATGGTAGTCAAAAAGTGAAAGCCGTTGACAACTCCCTGTAACACCGAATTAGAGCGCAGCTCTTGAGGAGGAGGAGGGAAAGGAAGTGAGGGTCACGTGTTCTGGGGGGGTCACGTGATCGGGGGGAGTCACGTGACCTGGGAAAGGGGTCACATGACCTTGGGGGTCACGTGTCCCCCCCCGAGGTCACGTGACCGGTCCTCGTGGGGGGCTCTCGTGACCCCCCCACGTGACTTCGGTGGAGGGGGTCACGTGACCTGGGGGGTGTCCCGTGATCCCCCAGAGAAATGTTTCCGCTAGATTTAGTGGGGAAACTTTTCCGCTAGATTTAGCAGGGAAATTTTTCCGCTAGATTTAGCGTGGAACTTTTTTCGCAAATTTAGCGGGGAAACTTTTTCGTTAGATGTAGTGGGGAAAATTTTCAGCTAGATTTAGCGTGGGACTTTTTCCGCTAAATTTAGCGGGGAAATTTTTCCGCTAGATGTAGTGGGGAAAATTTTTCGCTAGATTTAGCGGGGAAATTTTCCCACTAGATTTATCGGGAAAATTTTTTCCGCTAGATTTAACGGGGAAAATTTTCTGCTAGATGTAGCGGGGAAATTTTTCCGCTAGATTTAGCGGGGAAAGTTTTCTGCTAGATTTAGCGGGGAAATTTTTCCGTAGATATGGCGGGAAAAATTCACCGCTAAATTTAACGAGGAAATTTTTCCGCTAGATTCAGCGGAGAAATTTATCCGCTAGACATAGCGGGGAAATTTTTCAGCTTTATATCGCTTTATTTAGCGGGAAAATATTTCCGCTAGATTTAGGGGGAAATTTTATCGCTAGATTTAGCGGAAAATTTTTCCGCTAGATTTAGCGGGGAAAATTTTCCGCTAGATTTAGTGGGAAATTTAGCAATTTACCCATAATGCACCGCGCGGTTACGCCGACGGCGACGGCGACGCCGCTCAAGCTGGAAACAGGCGCCTAAGAGCTACGCTCTAAGAAGACGTTAAAGAATCGACCGGGAGGTGAAATGACTATGCTGAGGTTCTCCCACGGTTGTTGCGGAAACTGTACCGGTTGCAGGGGAGTAGATGATATCTTCAAGGGCTGGTCCGTTGAATGACAGACCATGCAATAATCTACCTTGAACTTTACTTGTTGGTTAAAGCGAAGCCACCAGTCCCTATTCCTGATGGTACTCGTTGTTCTTGTCATCTCTTGATGTGCCTCGTGAGCTAATTGAATGACATACTCGCATAATGTCTCCGGCACTGCAATGTTTTCTCCTTTGAAAAGCAGGTCAGCGTATACAAAAAGTTGTTCTCGGACGTGAAAGTATGGCCTGAGCTCCGGGAAGATGCCTTCCTGCCAAGACGACATCGTATAACGAATGACTGGAGGCAAAACAGAATCGTTCGCCGTAGCCACTTGAAAATCTTCTTGTGTTAAACGAACCGTAATAAAAGCGACCACGTCACCCTCAAGCGTTTTGCCGTCCTCCGTGTCTTGCACAGGAAGCCTTGAAAATGCGTCGGCTAACATATTATTGCTTCCACTGAAATACTCCATTTTAAAATTGTAGTTTAACAAGCGCGATGTCCAACGCATGATACACAACGGTCGGATTCTAGAACCCTTGTTAAAGAGGAGAGTAATTAATGTTTAGTGTTAGTGATCCATCCGTATAACAAAAGGACGGCCCCAAAGTAAACTATGCCATTTTTTCGCATGCCCAGAGTCATACTAAGGCCTCTCTTTCTCCCGTGGAGTGCCGGCGCTCGGCATCTAAGAGTGAGCGTGAAGCGAACGCTACAGAAGAAAGTTTGCTACCATGCTGTTGCCGTAAGACAGCACCTAAAACGTAATTAGAGGTATCTGTCGTTATGATAATCGGCAGGGTTGGATCGAAAATTATAAAAATAGGGGCCTTTTTACTGCATTCTTTTACTTTCTGGAAACTAGCCTCAGCCTTCTTATACCAGACAAACGAGACTCCCTTACGGAGTAGTCGCCGGAGGGGCTCGTCTTTCGTCGTCAGCTGCATTGATATAGGCACAGTCATTGTCAGCACCTGACAATTTTATTTTCGGTACAGCATCAATGCCAAACAAAGGACGCCCAGAGGGGATGACAAAAAACTTCAGAGGTGCAAACCTGTCCTTGAGTGTAACCTGGCCGGTGAAACATCCATTTATCGGAATGGTATCTTTCATACAATGTACTAGCTTCCTTGCTGGCGGATGCAACATAATGTCTCCCTTCGGATCGAATTTCTGAAGTGTCTTCTCGTCCAAGATGGACACACGCAATCACACGTACACAGCGCTGTGTATGTGCAATTTTTTTGTGTCCCTGTCGTCTGTGTGTAAATCTTGTGCTCTGTTTCACCCAAACACATGCGAGCCTGTGTCAATTAGATGTAAGGGTATGCAACTTACCTTTACGTCCGCCATGAATGCATTCTATCGGCTGGGGTCAAATGAGCTGCGCTTCGTGGCGTGGACGGGGAAGGAATCGTCAACTGCAGCCACGCGGTACTGAAAGCTGCAGTCACCTCCCGGTGCGGCGAATGTTTCTTCTGAAGTAAAACTACTCCTCCGTAACTGGTTTTCGTGCTGGCGCCCTTGACCCTTACCTCGACCCCTTGCAGGGAAAGATGCTTGGCGCTAGTCAAATACAAAAGCTGTTTCCGGGGGACGACGAGTCCGACAGGCCACTTCTATATGACCTGTTCTTTCGCATGCGAAGCACTGCGCGTGCAGCGCACGGGACAGCTCTCGTGCATGGTTGCGTCTGGCACAAAACCAGCATAATGATCCTGTACCGTCTCCTCCGGTCGCCATCCGTGAAGGATTTGGGTCACGGTCTTGTGGACGGCCCGTCCGCGCCGTGAACCGCGGCACGTGACTGGAGGTCGGCTGGCCCCGAGGCATCCTCGGAACAGCCCGTGGCGGGGTGTAGTGCTGGGAGATTCAAGGTGCGGATCCTGGAGGACAGTCTTGACGCCTTGAGAACTCTGGGGACCATGGACTGTCATCTTCATTAGCCATCACGGGCAGCTGAGAATAAAATGTCGCTCGCGGCGCAACTTGCTGAACTGCCGCTGCCAGTGTATTAGGACTGATGGCCGCTGATAAGTGAAACTGATCAGTCGTTCGCAAAAGTTGTTTGGACTAGAAGGCTAACTGAACAGCCCAACCTAGCGTTGGGACATCGAAGCCGATACACTCTCGAAGAATCTGGTCCTGGACGCGTTTGGAGTCCAGGCCTTCGAAGAATACTTCGCATATACGTTCTTCAAGTGCTGTGCCATACGCACAAAATGCTTCCTGATGCCCAGCAGTCAAGAACTCTGCTACCATTTTGCCAGGCAACTGTGTTCTGTCGCGCAACCTCTTGCGTTCCAGCGCGTCGGATCCAGAAACTCGAAATGTTTCTCCAACGCTCCCAGAAACGCGAACTCATCAACCGTCTCGCTTCCCGGCACTTCATTTAGACTAAACGCGGAGACTATGCGTTGGCCCTCAAATCTTAACATCGAACACAAGATTTGTTTCTTGAGTCGCGGCTCAACTGCGTGGAAGCGAGAAACGATATGAATGATTCCTCCCACGATTGCCAAGCCTGAACCGGAGCGCCGGGAGCAGGAAGAAATACAGGAGGTGGAGGTATTGGCTGCCGCATTTACAAACGTTGCTTGTTGGGGCATCTAGACGTACGAGCCAAATCGAAGTAAATACAGAAAAGTTTGTAACGCTAGGGGATACCAGATGAACCTCTCTCAAAACAGCATGTCACCAGTAAAGAGAAAACATGGCTGGCAGAAACTAAAGAGAATGCCAAAATCACAAATCAAAATGCCTACTGGATATACGCACCGGTACTACCACCTCATAACCGGGGTGCGGAGATCTCTACCGTGACCACCTATACAATCGCCTTTGCGTAAATCCCATCCTCGTCGCCATGTTGTATTGCGGCCATAGAGGGCACTCACGGTGTCACTGGCAGTCCGGGGCGGATGCGGCCGCCGGTGGTCCTAACCGACAACGGCTGAGCTCGTGTGGGAGTGTCGAGACCGTGACAGAACACCCGTTCAGACAGGGTGGTGATCAGGCATGGTTTGGCACCACGTGGTGGCGCGTTTATTCACGCGTGCCAAGAACCACCGTATTCACGTGCATTTATCTTAAACACTTCGTGTTTTACAAACCACTGTACTCATGCTTTCCGAGATTGTACAACAGGGCTCAGTAGACATATTTGGCTTGTATGACAGGAGTTTTAATTTTCGATTTTTACGTGGGTTGAATCTCTGAGCACCCATGAGCCTTTTCGTAACTTCCTTTCCGAGATATTTCAATGCCAGACTGTTTTTTTCTTGACATTACCTGCTCGTACAAAAACTGGACGTTAACTACACTGGCATTTATGTAAAAAATTCAGCGCCATCATTTGAATTTCCTTTTTTGATCCATCTGATAGCAGGAATTTAGCAAGTCGACCATATCGACGTAGCCAGTACGTTTGATATATTCGATAACTGGCCACTAGAGAACAAGGAATGTTTTTTTTTTGTTTCCGTTCTGTTTTGTCTGTTTGAATGAACATGGTTAAAATTGCGCACAAATAGAAAGGAACAGTGAATAAGGAAGAGAGAAGAGACGAGCGCAAACTCACAACTAAATGTAATGAAAGAAGAAAAAAATATCAGCTCGAGCCGAGTGTGGCATCGGCTCGAGCTGATACCGCGAGCGGTTCTTTTTTCTTCCTTCAATACATCGAGCTGTGAGTTTGCGCCTGTCTCTTCTCTCTTCCTTCTTCACTGTTCCTTTCTATTTGTGCGTAATTTTAACCACGTTCAATCATTACCATTTCGCCCCACTAACCACTTTATTTTGTCTTTATGGTTTTCACTTGCGACGGAGTGGAAGTATTCGAGATCGTCGTGACATGTTACATGTAATTCTTTCTAAGAAAAAAAAAATTGTCATTCGGGCGCATTCTTTAATAGCTGTCCCCTTGTCCTAGACTGACATCCGCTCGTAGTGTAGAGAAAGATTTGAGATTAGCTCGCACAGTTCCTGTTGCGTACATGTGGACACTTCTGAGGTGTTTGATCAGAGGCACAAATAAAGGTTACCATAACAAGCGTGATCGAACTTTCCTTTAATAACGTCCATTGTGGCACGTGTAACTCGATCGTCTATGCCTTGCGTTGTGATTTAATTGCCGGACTTTTAAGAGTCAATCTGGGACTGGAAGGCGTAGCCAGTTTCGTCCGCTTGGGTCCACACCTTGTATAGATGGCTGATGGCATTTATGGACGTATATTGCTTTAATGAGTACCTTTTTTTAACCGAAATATAGGTTGGTAGATGCTCTGGTTTTTAATTTAGTGAATAGTCGAGAAAAAACGTTTGAGCCAGTTTATCCAGCAGTAGACGAACTTTGTACAGCTTCTGGTAGACTTGTGATTGAGGAGTTCGACCTGTGTAATCATAGTTTTAGTTTGGTGACTGCGAAATTAGTTTCGGCATTTATATTCATGAGGATATGACTTCCGAAAATGTCTTCATTTACTCTTATTAGTTAGAGAAAAATTTCTTTTAGCCAGCATCACCTAGGGGCCTTTCTGGAAGACACTATATCTGCACTAAAATTTCTGGCGGTATTTCTAAGACGTCCACCGACCGCCTCTCTTCAAAATTAGACAGGAAAGTGCCTTGCAAGCCATATGCCTTACCAAGGGTGTTCAGTCGGACTTGCAGTTTCTCTTAATCGAAAATTTTGGTGGTTATAAAGTTGCTGTGCTAAGCGCTGGCAGATCATCATCAGAGTCTTCTGAGCTAAAGAATCCTGCCAGTTCCGCATCAGCTGCTTCGATACCTTTCGTCATCGCTGCTTGATTGCCTAGTCCCCCCGTGTAAGGCTAAGTTTTGAAAGATGCATGAGATCAGGTTTTCTGGGATCATCAAAGCCTTATGATGTCAATTCATCCTATGCACTCAATTTTCGATACTGTTACTGTCATGGTGAGGTTTTGACATATAAAAGTAGAATTGCATGCAAGAAATGAAGTTGAGTTATTTTATTCCACAGTTGCCGTGGAGTGGCTGCAATATTGAACCGCCAGCATTTGTGTTGAACACGAGCTTATGAATGAATATAAAAAGATGTGCGTTGTTTAATTATTTGCAGGAGACAGAGTTTTTGTAAGTTATAGTACTTGTTTAATAACAACGAACCGTTTGATAAGGGCGAGTTGAAAGCACGTGTTCAATAACACGCTTTTAGATTTTTAAAGAGCGCCTTTTAGAAACAAACACCAAAATATCTGCTTACTTTTGGAAAAAAAGTGCCATTAAACTGCAAAGCGCCGTGGTCTGAAATTCTTCGCGCTGTATCTTGTACTCATGAGTCATGTTTTTAGAGCGGTATCGATCGGAAGCCACCTTATCTAAAATGGGACGGCACGCTTGTTCGGCTAGATTGGTAGTTCATGCAAAGTATTAAAAATACCCTAAAATAGCGTGGTGCGTAAATTAAAAAAAAAACAAAAACAAAAAAAAAAAAAAAACAAATCAGGATAACCAACATTGGTGTGCATTTAGCTGAATGCTAAATGATGACAACTATATTTGATGTTTATTCATTGAGTTAATTTTAGTCAGGACAAGTGTCTCCGGGAACGTTGCAAAAAACGACGAATTCGTTCTGCCATGTCCCTGAAGTTTTTTTGAGGTAAAGACATTGATACAGTGTAAAATCTGAAGAAAGAATGAAACTGATTGGAAGAATAGGGCAATGTGCTGTTCGTGTTCTTTCGCACTCATCTTATGTTTCCCACTTTATTAGTTTTAACCCCCAAGTCGTTTGCACGACATTTGCACAAAGGTACCGACAGTAGCACGTTCCCGCACCCTTAGCGTGATTGCACCAAAAGTACTAGCACGAAAGCTAGGCTTCCCAAATTGCTTACACAAGCCCTCACGCAACGAAAAAATAGGAAATAAAAAAAAAAAGGCCCATGCAGGCGGCTCTTTTTTCCTGCCGTGGAATTCACGCTGCCACAAAGCCCAGCAGGCAGGAATTCGGCCACAACCGCGAATTCTTTCGCGAACACGAGGCCTTGCTGTGTAATCGGTTCCCGCTAACTTCTTGCCCTCCCGGTCGATGTGCAGAGGAGGTGGTGGCCGTGGCAGGGGGCGAGGTGTCGCTGCCGTGCGGTGCGGCCAACAACCCGTTCCCAGGACTGGCGGTCGGAGACGAGCCCTGCCTGCTGCTCTGGTTCCGCGAAGGCTCGGCAACGCCGATCCTCAGCGCCGACGCCAGGCGCGGAGGGGGCCTGCATAACGCCAAGGTGAGCCATGCTCCCGGTCTAGCTCGCAGTGTCAGTTCTGGGCACGATGAGCACCTTGAGTCTTTTGGGAGGAGCGGACTCATTGGACGTTGAGCATAGATGGATGTTCGCCCCTGGTGCAGCGTTCTGGCAGGGGAAAAGTTTTTTTTGTCGCTGAGAAGGTTTTGAGCAGGAAGAGATAGTGGCACACAAGGCATTGCGTTATACAGTGTTTTGCGAACCGCTGGCCAAATTGCTGTTGCGGAAAATACGCATCGCACGGAAAGAGTTGGTGTTATATTATTCTTTGTCAAAAGGTCCATTTAAAGTAAATGATCACGGTCAACGAGATCGGCTTGTGAACTGTTTTTGAATAGTTAACTTTTTAAAGACTAAATATAAATGTTTGATTACAATTAGAAACTGCCAGGGTAGCATCAAAGCCCTCTAAATTGGAGTGTTTTAGAAAATATAAGGCACGTATATCATTTTACGGCATTACGAAAATCACCTGATTTGGACGTGTTTCCCGATTTTGGTTTTCTAGAGGAGCGCATTTTTGCGGCTGCTGTCCTTCTCCCCATTGCCAAAGCGCGCCACTAAAGTTCTTCGCTATACATTCTGCTCGTGACGGAGGTGAACGGAAAATTCAAAGGTTATTCTTGGAATATCATTCGAACAGCACAGCTTTTCGTTTTGCAGGCTTGCGCCACACTTCGTTCTTTATTGCGAGGGAAGCGAGGCGGTAATTGGGTGATTTCGCTACAGGAAGTGGGACCGCTGGCGCGAAGATGCCCTCTGATAGAAAATCGATTGTTATAAGCCCGTCTAATTTAAGTGTTCTTTCGCAACGCCGGAAATAGCTGCGCGTGCCTTATATTTTTGTAAATTGAGCTCATCTAGGGGTGCTCGACGATGCCCTGAATGTTTCTAATCTGTACCATACATTTAAATTTATCAATACAAATGCTAATTACTAGAAGGGAAATAAATACCTCATCATACCGAGTGTTGTTAACTTTCCTTGATAGCTTTTTGGTCGAAACCAGAGCGGCATCAAACGTTTCCTTTGCGATGCGTACTTTTTGAAGGAGCGATTTAGCCAGCCTTCGGAAAAACATCTGTGTTTTCGGGTTTGTTTTAATTTGAATTTAAGGGTGATTTGTTTAGGCTGTTCTTTCTCCCATAATTAGGTGTTTTTTTGTGTCCGTTGTAGGTGTCAAACTACAAAGTTGCGCTTTATCGGGGCATTTCTCGACGGAAACATGACGAGACTCTGGGACTTCCTTATCTCGAAACAGCACGCGCTTGAACCGAATACGTATCGGTACCGAAACTGTACCAAGAGGGAACATGGAAGCGGCTGTTTTTTTCAAGGAAGGTCGTGTCTTGCAGAAAGCTCAGGATCTGCTGTGTTCCGGTCAACACAAAAAGAAGACCGTATATAATCAATCTCCATCTCTCTCTCTACATATATATACATATATGTGTAGTTTTCTTTTACTTAGGGGAAGGCTTTAATGCGAGTATATTTTTGTGTTTCCGATTTCGATAAAATTGGATCTGGGGTTACGTTTCGGGGTTCATCGGTACACCAAAAGCATAAAAATCTACTTATAAGGCATATCAGGTCAAGTGACGTTTGTGTATTTGTTTCTATAGCCCGACTATGTGCAATGAACGTTTAAGTATACCGAGATAAAATAAAGCAATACTTCTTAAAGCGGCTACGATTAGTAATGTTTTCATGAAGCGACGCGATGTAATTGATTAACAACGGGTAAAGCGACACCGTTAAACACCTTGTGATCAAATGAATATAATTGATCATAAGGTATTTGTGGCAAGAGATGACAAGGTATAACTGATGGTGTTATCCTTTGCTAAGACTCGTAAGTGTTCTAAATTATTTGTTTCATGTATACTTTATTTGTCATTTTTGCACAGCTCTCTAAGTTACTGTATAGTGTTGAAGTGGCACATATACGTCATACATATAATCTATTATTTGACTAGAAAACGAGCTCTACTTACATACTCAAGAACTGTTGGTCCAAGTAAACCTCTATTTCGGTCACTTTGTGTTTCACTGAAGCTCTTTGCATAAAAATAGAGAAATCCAAAACTGACGTTGAATAATAAAATACTACGTCCCACTCCCTTTAAGTTTGTTCAAATCTGATAATGCATCCGAAGGCTGCCCCAAGTCATCTGTTTAATTTACTACCATGTCCCAATACCAATGGTTACAAATTATACGACCCTGATCACGCTGACAAAGAACGGGAAGCACATAGTTTGTTGTCAATGAGCTGGGCATGTGCTAGGTGTATGTAACGTCACGTTACGTCCTGAGGTCACATAACATTGACGACGTCCGACGTTGGGCTGTCACGTGACGCCACAGTGTCAGTTATATCATGACGTTGCGTGACGCCACAATCACGTGAACTCATGACGTCAAGAGACGTCATGGTGTTGCGTGACGTAACAGTGTTTTGGTACTTAATGACGTCCGTCAACGTCATGGTGTCTTGGGACATGAAAGAGGCACGTGACGTCAGGATATTATGTGACGTCATGGTATCATGTGACAGTCGGATTGTAAGGTGTTGAAACACTGTCCCGTGACGTCACGGTGTCAAGTGATGTAATGATGTCACCCACTCGAAAAACGCGTCCACTAGCAACAAAAAGTACACACTTTGGAAAGGCCCCGCAAGATCAACGTGGAGCCGAAACCATGAGCGCTTTGGGAATGACCGCTCGCGAACCATGGGCGCTCTGAAATGAGCACTCGCGGAGCCTTCCGATGCGCCTGGCAGGCTGCACACCTGTCCACCCTGGCTAAATGTCTTCAAGGACATCCGGCAAACACACGTGACTTCGACACATCAGTTTAACCCTCTAGTCCACCGGGTGACTCTTATGTGACAGATCCAGGACTGCCGTGCGTAGTGATGTCTGAACTACCACTCGACTCTCTTTGAGCACACAGCCCTCCATTACCGAGAAGTCCTCCATGCGGTTTGCAAATGCTGCTACTTAACTCCGGATGGTGAATAGTCTCCAGCCCACAACGCAGTACGCAACTCAGCCAACACTGAATCTCGCTCCCATTTGATGCTGGGTGACTTCAACTTACCCCTTAACAATGGGTCTAGTGATTTCTCCGGAAGCCACTTGCAATTCGCTCGTGTATTCATATTTTCTTGATCTCTCTTTTGAATTTTCTTTTTCACAACTTGGTGGTAAACCAACTTAAATTACGGATACTACAGCGACTGTGTTGGATTTAATTATTTCCACTGACCCTAGCCTCGCCTCTTCCACAACCCTCTTACCCGGAATTCGCGATCATTTTATTGTACACTTCAACTTGAATACTCCCATGTGTATCTCAAATAAAACTAATAAGCAATTCTATGATTATAGTAGGGCAAATGTCAACGCAAGGACTAGCGAGTTAGTTCCCTTCCTGGATGAGTGCCTGCTTTCTTTTTTAGAGCGTCCGGTTGAGGCTAATTGGAACTTTTTTAAAAATAAAATAAACTCTCCAATTATTTTATTCCTTCCCTGTAGATATTTTGTCCCTAAACTCAAAATGTGCTAGGTTTAATGTCGCACTGAAACGTCTTCCTATCAAGATGAAACGTTTCTTTTGCGCTGCGAAGTCATCTGCCTTCGCTGCTTGTTGGGATGCTTACAAAGAAGTTGCGGGTACTTAAAAGAGAGCTGTGAAAGGTGCCAAAACAAGCTTTTAAAGTGTAACCCTACCTTTCATGTTATTTAATAGCCCTCAAGCAATTATGAAATGTTCTGAACGGCTCCGAAAATACTGTTCTCTCACTGCCGCAGGATGATGGTGCAGATATTCCAAGCGATGACTGCGCATCTGTACTCAATGATATTTGTGTGAAAGCGTTTTCTAGTGATGTTGAATGGGATTTCCCAACTTATCTTTTTTACAACATCCTTTCAATGGATTCGCTTGTTTTTAATTATGACGGGATTGTTAAACTAATGGATAATTTAACATTGTCCTCCTGGTGTGTTGTTCATTTCATTGTCTCTAAATTTTTAAAATTACAAAAAAGGTACATTTCGTTTTTTCGTCTAACAATTTTTGAACAAGCACTGGACCTTGGCATTTACCCAAAGCTTTGCAAAATAGGGAAGGTGTTTTCACTTCATAAATCAGGTAACCAGCATATCCCAATCAATTATCGGCCTATGTCCTTAAACACCACGCTTTTTAAAATTTCAGAGCAGAGAATTTATTATAATTTAGTTAGTTTGTTAGATTCCAATTTTTTTCCCCCTCGCAACATGGTTTTTAAAAATCGCTGTCCTGCGAAACTGAACTTCATACTTTCACTAGGGATGTTTTCTTGATCGTTAACCGTGGATTTTAGGTTGATTGCGTTTTTCTCGACTTTTGTAAGGCCCTTGGTCAAGTATCTCACAAACAATTGTTTTTAAAGCTCGATAAACTTACCATTGCTTCCAAAGTTTTGTCCCAAATGAAATGTTTTCTAACTACTCGATTACAGCTTGTTACTACAAATGAAGAAAATTTTTGCTTCAGCCCTGTTACCTCCGGTGTTCCCCACGGGTACGTTTTGGGGCTCCTTCTGTTATTTATATTAATGACTTACCTATGCATATTAGCTTATTCGCATGTGACTGTGTATGATTTCGTGGGATTACTAACGACCATTATGCGCTACATCTTCAGGATGACTTATTCGCGGTTTTGGAATGTACCCAATGGCAAATTAGTCTCAGTACTATCAAGTGCAAAACTACGAGGGTGCCTCATAGGTTTACATTTCAAAATTCCAACTCATCCATCACTGAGTAGACGGCTCCCGTGTCGACTTTCACGCGTACCGTGTGGCATTTGGCCATCACCGTGGCACTTATAGACGACAACCGCGGTTCCAGAGCGTTCACGTCTTCAGTCTGTGCCAGCAAATCATTCGCAGACAAAACTTCCAGCGACTACAGGCTGCCGGTCACGCAATTATTATTGTCGAAGGCCGTGCCAGCCGCTTTTACGGCTCGCCGATTGCTTAGCCCAGCTGGCCCGTCCCCTTGCTGCCTGCCACTGACCGTCGCGTCCTCCGAACTTCTTCTAGTGTCTTGCTTGGGGGGACACTTCCTCGCCGAGTGTCCTTTCTTCTGGCCGACCGCCTCTTCGCCCTCCCCGGAAAAGACCTCCAACTTCGGCTTGGTTCCCGCGCTCAGTCGTCTCTCCCGGACAACGAAGCGGAACTTGGTCCTCAACACTAATGTCACAAGTTTTACAAACACGTTTATTAGGAAAACGTACGGAACAGCTTGGCCCGTAACGACTGAATGTCCCGATGACGGCGGGACCATAATTGCGCTCAACAAGGTGTCGGGCGAGTGATAATTAGTCCGCAGACTATTGTCGGCGACTAGTTATGATTAGTCAAGTCAAGTAAAAAGTCAGAAGTTAAAAGTCTATATTTTTCTCTGTTTGGAGAGGGAAGGCAGAAAAAAAAAGCAACGCAGTGGTGCTTGACAAGACTCTGCCCCCCCCCCCCCCCCTACCCTTCCCCCTACAACAGCAGGGAAAAATATACACGTACACATATAAATACAAATAAACAGTCTGCACACCAATAAAAAGAAAATAAGTAAGCTAAATCGTACAATCGATTCATGCTTTAGCAAATCTGGAACGTATTTAAACAAATCATTAACAAAAACAGAACATACATCCTTCCGAGTTCCCCTCAAAATATTTATGTTCAATTCACCGTAATTTTTTAAAAGGCGCGGTGCTGTATATTTCAACATTTGATCTCCGTAATTGGTCCTGGAGCGCGGTACTGCCCACGCATCTTCAGAACGAGTGCTGTAGACCATTTCCTTGAACTCAAGATTTGAGATCGATAAAAGAAAATTGTTACAGCGCGTATGTTTCTGTATGCAAGAGCGAATTTGTAACTAGAGTGACTGGTAATTTGTGCAATATTAAATTTTTAAACAATGGTTTCGTACGGCAGTCATTGCTAGTATGACATATTATACGAATCACTCTCTTCTGGAGAATATGCGTTTTAGTGATATTGGTTAAAGTCGTATTTCCCCATAGTAGAAAGCAATAGTTATAATCATCGTAAGAAATGAAGTTGCAAGCGAGTATCATGGCCGAACTCGGAATCATGTGGCGATATCTTTGAATTGTCCCCACAGCCTTCGATAGCTTTTTACATATGTATTTCTACATATCGTTCGAAGTCATGTACTGATTCAAGATTACCCCCGGGACTTTCACGTTCTCAACTATATCAATATTGCATGTACCAAGAAAAAGTACAGACCTAGGACTACAATTTGTATATCGTACACTGTTAGCAAGTCCCGTGTATTTGGCGAATATTTGGGGTGAAAAACACGCTATTTACACAAATTACCATAAATTTACACGATGAGTAACGGATAATTCGTTCAGAAATCATGCGAGGTTGTAAAAAACGTGTTTTGGTTCGGTCATACACGCATAACCGTGTACCCGACCTCGATAACACGCATCGCCCCCCGGCGACGACCGCGGCATTGCCGGCTATCGAAGCACCGGAATGCTTGGGGACACACTTAGAAAGGACCGTCCAGACAAATGCCGCGGAAAAAAACATGTCTCGAAGACAGATATGCACCAAAAGCAATTGCGCCATGTCGCAGGACGTCGGCGAAACCCGCCCTTACCGTGCTCGCCGCCCCGCCATTTTCTGGTCGATGGCAATGCGGCTTCCCTCATGTCGCCCATGTTTGTATTTAGTTTAGGGGTCTTGATAACAGTTTCTTACACACCACAAATAAAGTTATGGGTCTAATTATTCGTTCCAAACAGTTAAAATAGATATAAAAAGCGTGTCCTCGATGTGAACACGTGACATTTCAGTTGGTTTCGTTTTTGCTTCAACCTTCAACTGCAAGCGATCTGGCCACGGCGCAAGCGCAACGCCGATGTACGCTGGAAGCAAGAGCCGGTTGGCTTTCGTTGTTTTTGTTTGACCGGAGAAAATCTGGCAAGTGCGCATGGCGCCACTACTGTTTTGGTTTGACGGGACGCGAGAAGCTTCGCATAGAGCTTCGGAGTTTGCGAGCACATAGTGAAGACGTGACCGGAGAAGTGCCCCTGTGATGTTCCCGGAAAACGGAAAGTACCATTCGTAATCGTCGTGTGTGTTTTGAAAGCGAAGGGAGCCAGTTCGCAACCACAAGCCAAGGTTCACGACAGCGCGGCGTTGACTTCGGCGATCTCGTTCTGTTTGGTGCAACCCGGCGATGCGGAAAAGAGCTGAAAAGTTCGTCGTGTGTGGTGCGGTGCTTTGTATTCCGGGTCTGTTTGAACCACGCTTTTAACACGGAGCGCAAATTGTTTGTTGCGGGGTGGAGATTCAACGGGTATAGTCCCGTCGTCGTCAGCTGATCCGGTCCAGCTGGTCCGGGAGGACGCAGCGAGCGTTTTTAAAAGTAAATCTTCCTTCGTTCCGTTTCAAACTGTGTAAGTATCCCGACACATACCGACACATACCGTGAGTAAGAAGCAGCGGGCGTTTTTAACAAAATTACGTCGTTTTAATTGAATAATGGACTCCGGATTGTTGTCTTAAATCTGCCGTTTTTTATGCTTCGTGTTGGACTGCGTTTGCACAGCGACGCACACCGCTGGAGTAGATGATTCGGTCCTGCAACGAGTTTGTTGCGTCAATCATGCGGCGTGAATAAATTAGGGCAAGGTTTCCTACCTGCCCACAGATGCATGCACTGAGACCATTTTTTACGTTGTGAACGTAGTGCTCTTTCTTTATTTTGAGAGGGGCGTTGGTGCATTTATTATAGTACAATCGCTTGAGAGTTGAGAAATTGGAGAGCGAGCAAGCTTTCCCAACTTCGTCTCTTTCTCTCTGGCTCTGCCCTGTTTCAGTTTCAGTAGGCATATCTACTAGCAGGTACAAACTGCTCTAAAGCAGGTAGAAAACGGGAAGCTTAGGACGGTGCGGACTCCGTGTTTCGCGCTTTTCGCAAGGTGACAGGGTAACTGCTTTTGTGAGATATGCGGAATATGCAAGCGATTTTGTTATGCCCGTCGTTTGCGTCTCTCCACCAAAACGAATAAGATGATCTACTACAAAGGCGCAATCACAAGCCAAGATATAACATAGCAGTGCGTTTGCTTCGGTGATCTGTGTAGCTGTATTTTACCCTGCTCTCTGCAACACAGTGTCATGACGAAGAGCTGGAACGGTCACGGTTTGTGCTGGCCTCCTGGTTGACAGAAACCCGCGTCGCCGGCATCGGCACCAAGTGCGCTTGGGCTGTTGATGCTCAAGCCTTTCATCCGCGGCTTGTCGCCAGCTCATCCTGCTGCTCAACGGCGAGGAAGCGGCGAGAGTAACCTCGGAAGTAAATGTAAATCCTCGTTCATTCAGTTATCCGGTGTCAAAGTGTGGAAGACGTCCAACGTGTACTGAAGGCGGGAACTACGAGCGTTTTGCCTTGCTTTTATAACCGAAACCAGACCAACGAGATAACTGCCTTGCGTACTCTAAAATGACGGAAGCAATCAGTTTCAACAGGTCGAGTACGTCACCGGGGATGTAGGCGAGACGGTGCACACTGTTTAAACACTTGCAGTATCCACGAGTGGTACCTGGAAAGCGACGTCAACAGAGAAGGAGCTCGCGATTCAGCATAATGCACTGCTATACGGGCCCGTGTATCTTCAAATTTCGGGGTGGTGGCAGTATAAAAAATAGACGCATCAGCACCCCACACCAGTGTTCACGAATAACACCGGTCACAAACTCCCAAGCCTTACCGCTCCACTTGACACCGACACGACATACGACAACAAACTGCATCAAAACGCCCCAAAAGTGAAGGCGTCTGCTCCCGTACTGCAACTAGCGGAAAAGAAGTGTTGGGCGGATGTCCGGATGTCCTTCACAAAAATATATAAAAAATGCTTTGCGCAAGTATCATTTTCATTTATTATTGTATACGTAATGACAAAATCCCAATAATTTGTTTTCCTATCTGATTCAAGCTAGTCGGACTGCTCATAACACTGGTTAAGCAAGAAAATAACAAAAATTTGAACTTTTTCATGACCGGTTTAAGATTTATTGTTAACATATCGTTATTTATTGCAACGGACTAGCATTATAGATTTTGCCTCCATACTTTTTAAATGCAAACAGTTCTAACACACGGCTGTCCATTGCGCCGTGTTTTGTGTATTCTTCTATAAATCTGTAATGGTCAGCGACCGAAGAGCTCACCCGCACATGTCAAGCTTATATGCGCCGCGGGGAAAAATGGAAATCGAGTGGGAAGTGTCGGGCGTAGTGTCAGTTGTTGTGTTTGTGTACATGTCGCTGCTGTGTAGTACGTGGTACTGGTGTTGCCTGCGTTGTATGTAGGGTTGCTGTGTAGTCGTGGTCGTTTGTAGTGTTAACAGACTCGTTTTTTTTTTTTAAATACAGGCTACTAGAAGTCTCGATAGGTGGCGCAAGTTACCGCCCGATTCTAAATAGTTTGCTCAAGTTATTAATCCATGTGAGTTTGGCATTCGTTTTATTTTTTGTCTAGCGGCTCGTTGAGGCTACCGACACCGCCGACCGCTGACAACGCACGTACGTACCTTCGCAAGTAGCTACGTGCTACTTCCGCCGCTTGGATACATTTTTACTGTGTATAAAAGACATCGAACGAGAACTAACGCGCCCTGTGTGCTTTCAATTCGGCTGAAAGGCGCGCGGCTCGCTGGGCTCGTCTCTCGCCTGTTCTCGGCCGCTGGCCGCCATGTTTCATAAGGAACACGCTCGAAACGGTTTTGCGGAAGGCAGACACGGTGTAGCGTGTTAAGTTTACACAGCACCTCATGTGTAGGCGAAAAACACAGATGGCCTCGTGTAGAACGAACACGTTTCGACGTGTCCGTTATGGGACAACGGTTTACACGTCTGGGCTTGTTATTTTTGCTAACAGTGTAATCTAAATACCAGGGCCGTTGTTTTACTTATATTTATTCGCGGAGAATTTGCTTATGCCCAAGCATTTAATTCATTAAGATAATGGCCCAGATTATTTTCACCAACAAACTTTAAAATTTTCTTGAAGGAATTAAAGGAAGGCCGCAACATTCCCACTCGGCGGTCGACAGACGACAGAGAATACAAACTTAGCACGTTGTAAAGTTAACATCTCATAGTCAATTGTTGTCGCTGTGAAACATTAACGACACTATATACAAGGTCGTTGTAACGTACACACATACTCCTCTGCCTACTTTGTTGCTACGATTTAAATTGAATACTGCATACTTCTCTCGTTGATCCACTTCATCACTCTGGTTATTCCATGTTTCAGTTAGCATTATTATGTCAAAAGAAAATGTAAAACTGTCCACAAAGATGCTAACTTCAATAAACTTATTTCGCACAGATTGAACCTTTAAATGAAATAACGAGAAAGGCACATTTAGTTGGTCTGTAAAAAGTTGAACAACATCATTTGGCAATAAGTAACATAAGTCCGTCATTGTAAGTCAAGTTAAAAAAACAGCAACTGCATATTTAGTTTGCATTCAATTATCGGCGTCGAGTTGTACTTAGCTCAACATACTTAGTCCAGCGACGACTGTCGGCAGGAAGTCATATTCAATCCAGTACACTTTGTTCAGCATACTTACTAGGCAGAGCGCGACCGTCGGAAAACGCAGCTGGCTCTCGAATGACGAAGCGCAGCTCCCCACATGGATTCCCGACATCATGGGGTGAATCACACCGTACAAAGGAATAGTGCAGCGGATGTATTACGTCACAATAGCAGACATCATTCAATAGGTAATGTAAAGGACGCTATAAACCTTCTCCCGTTGCGATTACGTCACTCACCACAAGAGGGTCCTCGCAATCCGACTGCACGAAGAATTCAAGACCCTTCACGCGCCTACTATGGAAAGCTCTTCATTGGAACAAGCTCATGATGCACTGCTCTCCTGAAAAAAAAAATTATGCTGATCTTGATTACTCTGCTAAGCCAGGAGAACACTAAAATGTGTCGTGTATGCAGACATTCGAACTTAACCAAAGCTCACCGTAACTAAGGATTGCAAATTATAACCGACGTACAACACATTCTGTGCTCCCCATGTTTATCAGAATGATCGAGGCAAGTTTAAAGTTTTATTTTAAATTCTGCTTATCTTATTGTCGCATTCAGAAGTTTATCTTGTTGTTGGGGCCCAGGGTAGCCTTTAAAACCACGGGCCGAAGCAACCCCTGATCTTGTATTTCTCTGAGGTACGGCAAAAAATATAAAATGAACGAACGAATGACCGGATTAATCTCCGTACTAAGTATTCATTACGTCGTAAAACTAGCCCGTCTTCAGGCAAAAGAAAGAAATACCTTAGGAGTCTGAGTGAAAGGATACAGGAAGGGGAACCTCTCAAACCCAGTTCTGACCTAAGCTTCAGACATTGCTGCTCACGTGTCTTTACCCTTAAACTGCTAACTTTGTTTTAACTTTCTCCAGTTGTTTCATGACATGACTAAGCCTCATCAGTTCACCTGGGCTCTTCCTTTCTTTTCGTAAAACACGTAAAGGAAGCAAACATAGTTCGATCGAAACTACATAGAGGATGCAAGCGAGCTTGTTAGCTTTTAACATTTTAAAACCCGAGACGTAGGACAATAAGGAAAAAAAAAGGGGACAACTCAGATGCAGGTATCCTTTTGCCCTTTTTGTCCTACGTCTCGAGCTTTACAATGTTGAAACATAGTTCATTTTTTTATTCATTTGAAATACTATCGGTCCCACACAGGACCAAGAAACGAGTGGATTTCCACAACACAGAAACACGCGCTCTAAATACACAGATTAATAACACGTATTCAGCACAACGATGAAATGACAACACTAGGCGCTGCAGGCAGAAATCTTTGAAACAAGGGAACTAAACTCTTCTCGAGTTCCAGCGGTGTCGACATGTGCTGGAAGCTCGTTCCATTTTCTCGCTGTTTGCAAAACGAACGAGTACCTAAGACAGTCCTTGGAAAACTTCGGCTGTTCCACATACCGAATATGCTTGTTGTGAATTATAAGCGACATGGCCTTATTGATACACTCTTATTTATTTACGAGAACCAGGTTAATAATTATGTCATAAAAAGAATTAAGCCGTTTCTGCTTCCTCCGCAGTTGAAGGAGGGTTAGATTCGCCCTACTATAAAAAGGTGACATCGGGTCCCGTCGTCTAGAGGAAGAGAAAACAAAACGTAACGCACGCCGTTGTATGCGCTCCAGATTTGAAAGGAATCTTTTTTATCGTCTTAGCACGAGGCAGAAAGCACTTATAAAGAAATAGAACGCTTCAAAATATACAAAACATTTTTACGTACTCCGGGAAGCAGGTGTGAGCTTGCTATGTGCGTGGTTGACCGCAGTGTTTGCCCAGTGGTCTTGTTACTTGTTATGTGCGATGTTGACTGTGTTGTTTGCTCAAAGGCCGTCTCAGTTTCCCTTTTCTGCGAATTGTCAAACGTCACTTAAAAGCGTGCTTTTCGAGTACGTAGGGAGAAAGGCTCTTTCAATGCGAGCTTTATATTCTTTGTTTGTTTATTTATGCTTGCTTTTTAATTGTGAAGATAACGCGCCGCCCTGCAGGCTCCGAGGTTCCCAGTGCCAGGTTTCACCCCCCCCCCCCCAACTAACTTTCAAATGGAAGTGCTATTTTTATATTAATTTTCATGTTATTACTAATTTATTGTCTTATTTTCAACATCATTATTCCTATTGCGTTTGCACTCTTCTAGCTGCAATCAGTGCATGTGCGTCCCTTAACGTACGCTTATCATGCTACATATACTGAAAGTATGAGATTGTCGTATCAGAAAGCAAAATTATTTTACACATATGTGCAGAACACAAAAAAACAACAACAGAGAAGTTGCAGATGCTATTGATATGAGTGTTATTGTTTTCAATCATGTTCAGTTTAAATTTTTCACCCATTGCGCAGTGTCTTGCGATGCGCCAAAACTGGTTTTCTGAAAGACTCGTCTCTCTTTTGAGCCTTCAACCACAAGTGACAGGATTGAATGTTTTTCACAAGACTAATACAAATTCCAATCCTCTTTGACCGTGTTAGGTTATTAGGCGAGGCATGCTGTTACACTTTCGAGAAGCACAACATTATGCATTTTCGGGGCCCCTACACCACAAAAATTATCAGCACTTCCAATGACTTCCTGTTGTGACGACCTCACGTTGTGCAAGAAGGCTTGGTTCTCGACGACTTTCCCAACGCCATCCCACGCACTTTTTCCGTGTCCAGACTCCAGTAGCATAAAAAATCAATTTGGTCACAGCTTGTCTGTGAGCAAATGTCGAATTTTTTCTTCCAGACACTCTTCAACTGTGCGCAGAGCGAACAGTGCGTTTGCTGTATTGTGCAAGAAGTCGTCGCTGACAAGTTCGAAGCTGTAGATGTTGCGCTAAGGTTGTTGCGATGCAGGTGAAGATAGACAGCATTTGGTTCTTAAAAGGAAAGCATTGTACCGCTTGCCGAAAAAAGGCACTCCACTTTTCCGCAAAATCAAAGTGCAATACGACGGTACGAGTCCTGAGATGCTGCTTCTTGGAGCTTATAGCAATCCGCTGAGCATGTCGGACAAAGTAATGGGGGAAGTACTTTGTTACGCACTTTCTGAGCTCATTGCAAAATGCGTTACTTCCCATTGGTTTCTTTAGCAGTTCGCTAGATTCCCACAAAGCTACTCTGATTTCTTCGTTTTCCCTCATTGGCAACGATTTTAGGGTTAAAATATCTCTTTTTGGACACACCTTACAGGTTAGCGAAACGCAATCCTTAGTGTGATTAACACGCAGGCAAAGTCTATTACTGTCTTCAAGACCGAATTCTTGGTGGCCCACGTTTGATATTGCTGCAGGGTAAATAATAGCTACTCCCTCTCTCGGTTTTGTTTAGCTGTGTCCACCAAACTTTAATGAGACACGAGATATGTAAGCAGCATAGAAAAATGTAAAAAAGTCAAAATTAGGGAAGACGCGGACATTGAAGAAAAGCAAAAGAAAGCGCCGAGGCGGCGCGATGCTATCAGAGCTGACAGTTTGACCTCATATCATTCTACAATATTTTGAACGTACGTTTGGTTTCGGAAACATAGAAGTGCCAATAGTAAGAACGGAGATTAGGAGGTTTCAACAAGCCTAGGTTAGCTATCGTGTAAAAATGGTTTTTGAAGAAATGAAACAATTATTTCACGTTTATCGACGTGCTAGGCGGGGTGTCAATTTTTGAAACGTTTTTTCCCCAGAGTGCTCTATTAACTGATGGAAAACTTTTAAAACGTCCTATATATGTTCTTTAAACTCATATGACAACGCTTAAATATTAGTTAAGACAGTTTCGGCTTCTATAGTTTACTAAGTAAGCAAATTGAACGTGCGGAAGAACCCGTTATCACATATAATTCTACAAATACTATCGATGTATAAGTTTGGCGGAACTGTGTGTGGACTGAACCAATAAAAACTATGATCATGTCAGAAAAATAACTAATATTTAAATGAAAAAATAAATGACAGAGATTTGCGATATATATATATATATATATATATATATATATATATATATATATATATATTCAAATTCACATTCTTCATTGATCTCTGAATCATAGAAAGAAGGCAGAGAAGGAAGCAACTGGCACGCTGCTTGATTAGCCTCTGCCCCCCGTAGCAGCCCACAGAAAAAAAAAAAACAACATAAACGTAACGACACTAGCGTTTGACATATTCATTATAACATAGGAAAGACGGCATCACTTATTTTGCTAAAAAAAGAATGTAAACAAAAGGAAGAGAAAAAAAAAAGAAACGAAAATGTATGTGAAAAATAACAACATGCGCCAAACACATACAATCGTGTTATACTAAACTTTTTATTTTCTTTTACATGGGAGTAACCATTATACAAAAAGTTAACATATTTGTTTGGAGGACATGCTGAAGATATCTATATCGAGTTCATAGAAACAATCCAGAAAATGTGTGAGGGTACACTTTAACATCTGTTTCCCATAGTTGGTTCTTGAATGTGGCACTATCCATATCTAGCATTACGAGTCGGATAATTTGCTTGTCTAATTTCAAGTTGGGAAATTGATAGGTTCTGTCAGGTTGGAATGAAAGGCGTTCACCAGAGCGCGTGCCGCTCCGTACATCCTGCGCCGCCTGTCAGCGATCGGGGGAACCCTCGGCGCATGCGCTGTTCAAGTTGAGGGTGCGAGGCTGCGTGTCCTACTGTTTGGTGCTCAGCTCCCGGCTGGCGCACCTGTGCTTCTCCGCGGCGCCGCTGAGGGTGCTCTAAGCGGTCGCCGCTGGGGTTCAAGCTCCTGGCTGCCATCGCCGCGCGCTCGCCGAGCACGGCGGCTCCGGCGGGGCGTCCGAATGTCGGCTCCTCGCCGCCGCTCGCTCGGCGAGCGCGCGGCGATGGCAGCCAGGAGCTTGAACCCCAGCGGCAACGGCTTAGAGCACCCTCAGCGGCGCCGCACAGAAGCACAGGTGCGCCAGCCGGGAGCTGAGCACCTAACAGTAGGACACGCAGCCTCGCACCCTCAACTTGAACAGCGCATGCGCCGAGGGTTCCCCCAAACGCTGACGAGCGGCACGCACTCCGGTGATCGCCTTTCATTTCAACCTGACAGTACACATTTTTGTTCTGTCTAAAAGGCCTTTTGTAGGAAAATGCAAGTTTATAACTATAGTGTTTTAGGATTTGTACTGTATTAAATTTATGAAATAATGGCTTGGTATGACTATCGTATGCTGCATGACATAAAACTCGAATTTTTTTTTGGAAGATTATGTATTAGTTTAATATTTGTGGCAGTCATGTTATTTCATACTAAACAGCAATAGTTGTGGTATGTGTAAAAGAGGGACTTGTATATGAGTAGCATAACAGAGATGGGAATCATATTTCGGTATGACCACAACTTTCGATAGCTTATTACTTACCTGTTGCACACTTTCGGTCCAACACAGGTATTCATTAACTAATATTCCTAGTACTTTTACAATTTCTACTATATCTATTTCATTTCCACCAAGTGAAAGGATAGTCATGTAGGTACATTTTGTATTACGCGATCGAAATAGAACGGCTTTAGTTTTATTTACATTTATTTTTAAGGAATTTGATATAGTCCAACCGTTTAGCTTCTCAAGATATTGATTTGCCCTGTGTATAAACTGGTCAACGTCGTTTCCTGAGAAAAAGAGAGATCTGTCATCTGCATATATGATGTAACTAACGGTATCACCGATATTACTGCATCATTGATATACAAATTAAAAAGAAGGGGCCCTAGTATACTGCCTTGAGGCACGCCGGCTGTTAATTTCCTGAGATCTGATCTATTTTTATTGATTTCTGTCTACACACTGATAGCGGTTTTCAAAGTAGCTTTTAATCATCTCTAGGGCGACACCGCGAACACCAGAGATGTATAACTTTTGAATTAACGTTTCGTGATTGAGAAGATCGAATGCTTTCGAAAAATCAATAAACATACTAAGTAACCAGTTTATTTTCAATATTTTTTAAATTAATGATTTTTGCTTTACCAGCGCGAGATCAGGAGAGCGGCCTTTTTTGAACCCATAGGTAAGGATTGAAAATTTGTGACAAAAACAGTATAATCGCTATGTAAAACTTTTCCAGGCATTTCGGAAATATTGGTAATTCGGAAATAAGCCTATAAATTCTGAAGTTAATTTTATCCCCAGCTCTATGTAAAACTGAAGCTTTTGCCTTCCGAATGTTCTTAGGAAAAACCCTTGTTTGCAACGCTAGATTCAAAATATGTGTAAAACACGGAACAATTGACCGTAGTACATGCCTAATAGGTTTAATTTGAAGTTGATAAAAATTACTGCTTCTGCTATTTTTTAAGTCTTGAAAATCTGAGAATACTTCATCTTCATCTCTTGGATAAAGAAACAAACTGTCCTCTACGCTGATCATGTATTTGGAAATATGCTCACTATGTGTACCATGGAGAAGTTTAACAAAGTATTCATTAAACATTTCTGCTAAAGCCACACCACTTATGTCAATGCCATCAATTTTAAGGGCTGTTATCTTATCTATATGCTATCCATTTCTCATCAAACTATTCAACTTCTTGGAGACAACATCTGCCGCACATCCCCATTAAAGATATTGTTAAAGTATGCATGTTTAGCTTGTCTCAGAGCTTTAGTTTCCGCGTTTCGTTGTTTTCTGAAGGCAGACGAAATGGCAATATCTTTGTTAAGCACAAATTTATGCTAGAGAACATTTTTCTTATTAATCATGTTTAATACTTCAGATGTAACCCAAGGGTTACGGTATTTATGGTGAACTTTATGCAATCGATATGGAAAGGAACGATCATATAATATAGTAATTTTTTCTAAAAAAAAGTTAAAGGGTTCGTCAGGCGACACACTAGACAGCACCACTCCCCAGTCCTCAGAGTTCACGTGTTGCTCAAAATTTTTAAGGTTTTTCGCGCTTACATTTTTTTAAGATTGACATCTTGTGAACTAATTTTCTTCCTCTTAAATCCTATATCAGCAAGCATATAAATTAACAGATGGTCACTAATGGTTTCTCCCACTACTCCCGAAATTACATCGGACTTGCACACATTTGTTAAGGACAGATCAAGCAATCCTTCAAGATCAGATGTAATACGAGTAAGCTGTGCAATAACATTAAGCAAACCGTACGACTGAAATAAAGGAAGCAGCTCTATTAAACGTGAAGACGTAAGCATATCTATGTTGAAATCGTCATCACAAAAAAAAACATAAAATCATTTTCACACAAAAAAAAAAACAAAAAAAAAAAACAACAAGTCAAGAACACATGAATAAATTCAAGAAAAACAGTAATGTTTCCACTTGGCGGTCGATGAACAAAAAAAAAAGATACAGATTTATGGTGTTTTAACGTCAGCATCTCGTAGTCATTTGTGATAATAGTAAAATCATCAATCACGACACACTCAAAACGTTTTTTTTACATACATGCATACACCGCCACCTTGTTTAACATTACGAGAGAACTTGAAATGTTCACAATTTTCTAACGCATCAACTTTATCTTTTGACCTATACCATGTTTTGTTTAACATAATTACATCGTACATATGATCAAATCTCCTTAAAAAGATGGCTAGTTCCTCAATTTTATTTCTCACTGATTGTACATTAAGGTGGAACCGACTATACGGTACATTATGTTGGTGTTTAAAAATAAGCCCGACCTCACGTGACGACCAATACGACTTGTCATTCATGTTTAGAAACAAAAACAAAAACAAATTTAGAGTAACTAACTGAAAGAGCAACGAAATCAGTCTAGTTTTGGCAAGTCACCCTTCGTTGCTATTAAATAGCACCGAGCCCTATCGTTCTTTCTTACGAAGACCTTCCCATTCCATGCCACACAAACTGACACCCCTTCGATTTTGCCCATTCTTTTGTTTCCCAGAGAAGTGATTTTTCTTGCTGTTTCAGGTTTTCCGAAATATAGAACTTGGTTCGAGCACGTTTCAGGTTTGGCCGTTTATCTAGCCACAGGTCTCGCGTTGCCTGGCTAGCAAAGCGAACAATGATTCCGGGTGTTTTATCTGGACGTGAAGCAAGTCTGTGCGTTACAACAACTTGATATGTGGTCAAGTCGGGAACATCAAGTTGCCTTGCCAGCTCATTTAGCTTGGCCATGAGGTCTTCATTTTCACTCGTGGGGATCCCGTATATTTCTAAGTTATGTTTGCGGTTCCTCCGTTCCAGGTTATGAACTTTCTGCTTTTGTTGATCAGTTTCTGCTCCGGCCCCTGATTTTTTTAAAGTTTGGGACGTTTTTTCTTCAAGTCTTTTAATTCCTTGTGTTGGTCATGAACACGTTTTAGCATAGGCGTAGACTACGGGCGGCATCGGGGCTCGTGCCCCCCCCCGGTGCGATCTGGTCAGAAGGGCAGAGCCCCCTTCCCTCCCCCCCCCCCCCCCCCCTTCCCGGGCCATGATCCTTACCGAGACGCTGTTTACGTGCCGTCCAATGAGCTTCTAGTAGTGGCATGTAAACAAAATACCTAACGCCCAATTTGCCTTTATTGACAAAATAATGAAAAATGGAATCCTAGCCTGCTTTCGTTAGCTTCAATCTCCAGTTCTGGCGAGAAGGTAACATGGCATCGATAACTTTTACGTCCGCTTGGTCTGCTTCCACAGCAGCCTGCCATTTGCGGTGTCCTAACAGAAAAAAAGGATAAATAAAACAATTGGAAGTTTATATAGAGGGCGCCTACTCCACCCGGAGCTGTTCCAAAAGTCCGTTTAGTAGCGACTCCGACGGAGTTACCCGAACCAGGGTCGTGGAGTCACAACTTAATGCGCCCAATGAGGCGAGAGGTAATTCAGTCGCCCGCGAAGAGCCGTATGCGTGAGAAAATGTTGGATGGCAAGTCGTTAATAAAATTTATAAAAAGTAATGGTCGAAGAGCACTTCTGCTACAATGATAGGTGAAGAAGATATACATACGCTGTAAAATATATACCCCCTAAAATAAACTACTGATAATTGCCGATGTAACAAAAAATTGCGCGGAAAAGCGCCCCCCCCCTCCCTCTCCGAGAACTTCTAAGCCTGCCCCCCCCCCCCCCCCCCCCTTCCCCCCGGGAGAATGGAAAGTCTACGCCGCTGCGTTTCATCACATTCTCGTAATTCTCCGACATATGCTGAAGGGAGTGTTCCATACCATCCACCGTTGCCTTCAAGTTTAGGAGCGTGTCCAGCTTTGCATTCATAGCCACCAACTTGTTTGCTACATTCAGCTCGGTGTTTTGTGTTTCGTTTGGGCCAACCGCAATTACAACTAGAGGCACCGATGATTTTGCTTGCCGGACGTGCGAGGTCGGAGGACCCTCCCGTGCAGACTGAGACTCTAGCAAAGAAGTAGACGAACGTCGAGCGTGTAATTGGCATGTTTTGCATACACAGTGATCAAGACTCTCCTTTGGCATTGACTTAAGATAAGTTTTTGTATCTCCAGAGCACTTCCCAGTGTGATAACGGTGCTCACACGCTGAGCATTTAATGGAAGAACTTTCATATGCCACCAGTTTCTCGCATGAAATGAAGTCACTGATGTTGAAATGATGCTAAAACAGTAAGCAACACAAAGCAACACAATCGCAGACCAGCGGAATGCATGCAGTCAAACACGCGGTGAAGAGCCAACAAAAACAGTGCTTACCTACAAAATCAAAAGCAGCGTCTTAGATTAAGTTGCCAAGGTAGCGCATTCCGCCGGTCTGCGATGAGTTGCTCCGCCTCCAGCGCTTTTGTAAAGCACTGTACTGGACGCTTGATGCCACTGCGAGTCCTTTGGTCGACTGATAACAAGCCCATCAATCACTCATACGCAGTACTGAACGTACAGGGTGTTTCACGAGAAGTGGACAAATTCGATATTGCGAAAACTACGCGTCGCAACAAAAAAAGGCTTATGTCGTTTTGGCCCAGGGTCAGGGGCCTATTTACGAAAATGATTAAAGTTTGGGATAATTAAGTTGTTAATTAGTATTGCGTAATTAACATTTTAATATTGTGTTTAAGGGCATGGTTTCTATTAAAAGCCTGCTCAGCATAATGGAAAATACTAAATCAAGAACTTACAGAACGATAGAAGGCACACGCAGCATTTTACGGCTGTCTGAAAAATCGCATGATGTCGAAGGGTTTTTTAGATTCGGTTTGCAATCGTAGCGCTTCTCGGCCCTGACGGCACTGCGCCCGGTGGAGAAATAGTTTAACCAACCTCTGCTGCGTTGCGCGAGGACAGCGCATCAGAGGTTGGTTGCACTCTTTCTCCACGGGGAGTGGTGCCGTCGGGGCCGAGATGGGCTCCGATTGCCAACCGAAACTTAAAAACCCGTCGAATTTGTGCAGTTTTTCAGAAAGCCGCGAAATGCTGCGTGTGCCTTCTATCGCTGTGCAATTAGTTGATTTAGTGTTTTTCGATGATGCTGCGCCATTTTCTGATTGAAACTATGCCCTTAAACACAATATTAAAAAAAGTTAATTTCCAAAGATATTTAACAATCTAATTATCCCGGACTTTAATAATTTTCCTAAATGGGCCCCTGGCCCAAGACTAAAACGACACAAGCCTTTTTTCGTCGCGACGTGTAGTTTTCGCATTAACAAATTCGTCCGCTTTTCGCGAAACACCCTGTATATATATATATATATAACGGCCATGGTGGCGGGGGACCAAAGTCGTGGGTAAAACAGAAAAGAAAACCATTTGTTTTGTGTATATATATACAATATATATATATATATATATGTATACAAGGGTGTTTCACGAAAAGTGGACAAATTCGATATTGCGAAAACTATGCGCCGCACCAAAAAAAAAAAAAAAAGGGCTTGCGTCGTTTTGGTCTTGGCCCAGGGGCCTATTTAGGAAAAATATTCAAGTCCGGAATAATTAGATTGTCAATTATCTTTGCGTAATTAACTTTCCGTAATTCGCTCTGCTGCGTTGCGCGAGGACAACGCAGCAGAGACTGATGCACTATTTCTCCACGGGGCGCAGTGCCGTCGTTGCCGAGAAGCGCTCTGTTCGCAAACCGAAACTGAAAAAGCAGTCGAAGTTTCGCGGTTTTTCAAGAAGCCGTAAAATGCTGCGAGCGCCTTCTATCGTTCTGCAATTTATTGGTTTAGTGTTTTTCACTGATGGCCAGCAATTTTCTAATTGAAACAATGCCCTTTAACACAACATTAAAAAAGTTAATTACGCAAAAATAATTAACAACCTAATTATCCCAGATTTTAATAATTTTAAACAATTGGCCCCCTGGCCCCGGACCAAAACGACACAAGCGTTTTGTTGGTGCGACGCGTAGTTTTCGCGATATCGAATTCGTCCACTTTTCGTGAAACAAGCTGCATATATATATATATATATATATATATATATATATATATATATATATATATATATATATATATATATATATATATATATATATATGTGTGTGTGTGTGTGTGTGCGCGTGTGTGCGTGTTTGTGTGTCTATATGGGTAATTTAATTTTAAATCGTGTAAGAATAAATGATGCGTCCTCATAAAATTATGGAAAAATTATATGCAGGTGGAAAAGGTGCGACTCGAACAAAACTGCAAATTAGAACTGCGAATTATTTTTTGTTCTTGAGTTTTGGGCTTCGAAAGGGCAGACGGTAGGTCTTCCTTTGCATGATGGTGGGGGCCGAAGGTGTGGGTACAACTGAAAACAAAACCCATTGTTTTCTTTTCAGTTATATTTATACATGTATAGTGGATGCTCCATTTTAATTCGAACAGGTTTATTACGAGACCTTCGTAAAAGATGCCCTAATACGGTTTGTGCAGGCGAGTTATACGGCTAGGGAGAAGTGCATTATGTGGGTGGCTAACCTTTGCGATAAGTCAGCTTAATAGTAAGAACTCGTTAATTAACTTTTTAATTAGTGAAATGATCATATGGTTTCAATAAGAAGCCATGTTGAGCATAATCTAAAACCATTAAATCAACTCTTTTTAGAAAAATTTTGAGCACGTGGGAATCCTTGGGGGGCACCAAAGTTACCACCCGTGCGGCAGGCGCAAAGCTATCAGTGGCGGAACGCGATGCTAATCTAATCATCCGCGTTTTGCCTCTGCTAGCTTTGCGCCTGCTGCGTGAGTTCTAACTTTGGTGTGCCCCCGAGTTTCCCACGTGCTTTAAATTAAAAAAAAAATAGAGTTGATTTAGGGGTTTTCGATTATTCTCAGCATGTCTCTAGATGAAACCAAATGATTATTTTTTGTAATTAAAAAGTTAATTAAAGAACTTTTAGTTAATTCTCCTACTTATCGCAGAGATTTGCCTCCCACATAATGTCCCCCTGGCCGTATAACTCAATCTCACAAACCATGTTAGCGCATCTTTTACGAATGTTTTGTAATAAATTTGTTTAAATTAAAACGGAAAACCCATATCTATATATCTATATATCTATATCTATATATTTATATATGTGAACGTTTTTCTTTAGGCTAACTCGTCGTTTACGAGCAAGCATGTGTTTGCGCACACCAAGTGTGGGCATTGTGCGATTGTATGTGTGCAGAAGCCAGTTTCGCGTGAGGTGAAACTTATGCGCGTGTGACGTGTGATCAGTAGCGTTGACCAGTTCCCTGAGCTATTATCACGTAGGATGATAGGCTACTGGGCACTTTTTTTGCCATGACCAAGATTTAACTCTTTTGTTAATAGCAAAAACTAAAGTAAAAACAATTATATAAATAGACTATAAGATAATAGATTATTGCCTGTCCTATAGTATATTCATATAGCGTAAACAAACCCTAAACTCTTAGAGAGTGAAGACGCGTGCAAGTGGGATGACCATCGATCTACGTGCGGTGCCCCCGAGGCCTTTTAGGCATCCGGAGAAAGACGCTTTGTTTTAGTGGACTCATACATCATGACAGCCCCTTTTGTTTCAAAATAAAACTTGTTAAACATTGAACTGATTTATTACCGAAAACTCCCAACGCTAAAAAAAGGCGTAAAAATAAAACGTGCTAAAAAGGTTTTTCGTATACGGCAGCGGCCGCAGGGGTGGCCAGCTGCCAAGTTGAATTCGCATCTTTGGACTATCTGCGTCGAGGCGTCATGTCAGGCCACGCTTCCGCGTCGAGTGACAACAAGCCTCCCTCTCCAGTTGCACCTCCCTAATCGCCGTGAATCCCCGTGTACTGGCTCGGCATGGGGCGCCTTTGATGACTCGCTGTACGATATTGGGCTGTAAATTTTTTTATAGAGTGAAAACAAGCGTAATGGACTGGAGAACCTCAAGAAATACTGTAGAGCCACAGCTGAACAATGAAAGTGCGACAGTGCATCAGTTGCTAAGCGCGCCGGCTTGTGCGAGCAGGTGCCGCGTGAGCGCGATATAAAAGAAGGAGATTGTCTGTTGCCTAAGCTCTGAAAGGACGTCATTTCATTTTCTGGTACATCGAGCACCCTACCGACAGTACCACGCAGCACACGCGCTAAACTCGGTTCAATCTCCACCCTTGCCCGTTTCGACCTGGACGAGCATCGTGCCGGCGTGCGGTCCTGTACCGGTACAGCGTGATGCACGTTAAGGACCCCGGGCTGGTGGTTGTACTGCACTGGCTAAATTACCTATCCACAGCGTACCGGCGTCGCCGCACGCCAAGGACAGACCGACCTTACGCTGTAGAAACACGACGGTGAAAAATTTGTTTTTTGAACTTGCAGGTTAATGATAATTTAAGAGAACCAACCGTCGCTTATCGTATTTTTTACGCACACGCGGAAGCTAATCTGATTCTGAAAAAATCTGTAACGGAAAAGTATCTTCATTCGTACAAGCGCTCGTTAAAACGGCCACATCTATGTGTGCAATTTTACTAAGTATTCCGCTTACCAACTACCGCAGAAATCTGCTATTTGACGGTGAATGTTTTTTTTTTTTTTTTGGTTTGGACTCTAGGTGTGGAAAGACGACGCGTGGGACGCCCGCTTCTCCCTGCGTCCCCTGAGTCTGGTGCTCTCCGGGGTTCGAGGCGACCACGAGGGAGTGTACGTGTGTCGCGTGGACTTCCGCCAGGCGCAGACAATCAACCGCCAAGTGCATCTTGTGGTCGTAGTGCCCCCGTCGGCGCCCGTCATCAGGGACGCCGTCGGACGACCGCTCAACTCCAGCGTGACGGTGGCCGATGGAGACTCGTTAACGCTCCTCTGCAGCGCGCATGGCGGTGAGTGACCGCCTGATCGCGGGGCCCGGCGAAGCATTGCATCGTTGGCAGCGAACGCTGTCGGCCTTGTACCAAGAGGTGAACATTTGACGGGCAATCCTGCTTAGAAATAGGTGACCAATCTGCATATATGTAAATCGAAGTCAGCTGTAAATGTACAAACATATACCGAGGGCTACAGTTTCTAGTAGCGTTAGAAAACAAAATGACAAGAGGGTTTATTAGAATCGCAGAATTGTGATTTGGACGTACATCAGCAGAAGAAAAAATCAGTACTTGCTTTGATATCCATAGTGCAGTTCACTACGTAGAAAACGCCTAAAAGAATATTGAATATAAGTGATACACATTACGTGCACTCTAAAAAAAAAGTCTCAATTTACACCTTTTTGTCCCATATAGTACACCCCAAAACTTCATTTCGACGTACAGCGCCCTATTGTCGAACAGAGGGCCCCAAATTTCACGAGGGGCTTCATAACGGTGCTATATAAATCATTAAATAGCTAATAGCCACATAAAGAAAACGCTGAGTTTTTGTAGTAGAACCAAGAAAACCGCGATTTTTTTTGTAGTCAGTTACACGTGCATTAGCTATTTTAATAAGTCGTACGTCACGGCTGTCAAGCCCCTCGTGAACTTTGGGGCCGCCTGTTCGACTATCGGGTGCTGTACGTCGATGTGAAGTTTTGGGGTGTATTATACGGGACAAAGGGTGTAAAAATACACTTTTTTTTCTGAGAGTGTATCTGTACTTTAGAAGTGTGCGTGCAAGCAAACTTATGGTTGTCAATAATGGTGCTGCGCGAATTTTGAAGAAAAAAGGCGATCATCACCCAAAAATTACGTCTTCCTAGGTGATTGATATAGACGCCTCTGTAAATCTCGTTGGGTGATGCTCGATTTTCTACTTCGCCCATCACCACCTGCGACATTTTTGCTAAATCTGTGTTCGCTCATTTTCCCCAGCGAGCGAAGAAACTTGTAGTTTGGAAAAAAATCAAATTTGTTTATTCTATTGTCCCGCGTTTTTATATCAGTTCAGGCTATATGAAAGGTTATTCTAGCACTAGAGCGTGTCCAGCCGCAGAAAAAAATGTCCTTTGTATTTTTATTCTTTCTTGTACTTGTAATTCCGCCTAATGGTAGTGGTTCTCTATTCCAAGAAGCTATTCTGCTTGACTGCTTCCTACTGCTGTTGCGCTGGTTCTTCGCCCATAAATGCTCATTACGTGCCAGGATAACATTCGGGATTCTTAGCACTTGCTTTCATGTAGGTTTGTTTCGTTCATCACACATGCCAACAGCTTTAATTGCTCGCTTTTAGACACTTCAAGTAATGACATCCCCTGCTTCCTCCCAACCGTATTCTGACTGATTGCTAAAATATTCTACAACATACGGACTTACTGCTGGCTGATTTGCAGACTCAGAAACACACCCAATTTATAGAAGCTGAACCTTGTACCGACGTTACGTTTAGTCACTTTAAGTGTGGGCAGCACATTTCCAGATATACGATCAACGTATTCAATAACTAATTTTAGGCACTTGCGATTTTGGAATAAAATGTCCTACCAGCTAGCATTGCCTCAATTCTATGACTGAACGAATATTGTTTTTGCTTGTATATACGTTTTGCAAATTACAGTCCTAATCACAGTCAGTGTGTAAGGCTGGAGTGCGCGGCTTCCTCCGGGCAGCGCTTGACTTATCGCACTCGCGGCAACTATTCTGGTCACGTGGGCAACATGGAACGGTCCGCTCTAGGGGTGTCCTGCCCACTCGATGTGGGCTGCCGCTGAATGTGTGGAAGGCTGCTCGTGTGCTCTTCGCAAATGCCGCCGTAGCAATCGAAAACGAAAAGGCTCGGGGTACACTGAAGTACTTCTTATGAGTTGTGAATGCGAAAGCATGCACGTCGTTCTTCCGCTCCCTTGTTTCGTCTGCGTCGTACTAGCGTCGACGGCCGAGCGCGCGCTCTCCTCGCCGCGCTGACCCATGGGCATGGAGCCGCTGCATTGCTTGGCGGCCAGACACTTTGTGGTACCGCGCACGGGCGGAGCAGACACGCAGCGCCATGGGATGGTGGTTGTTGAAACTGTCGCGCAGCGGCGAAAAGGAGCCTCGCTTCTTGAAACTATGACGCGCGCCAACCAATGGGACGGAAACCGAAATCCATCAGATTTCGGCTTCACTGCGCTCCATTGGGAGCGGGAAACTGGGTGCCGTTAAGCCAGGCTTTTCTACCGGCTTCAAATGTAGGAGCCACCGGATCTCGGCTTCACTCGGAGGAAGGAGTTTAGGTGCCGTTTGGCGCGGCTTCAAAGCTGATGACGTCGGCTCGCTACATGGGACAGTTAAGACTTTTGCATTAAAATAAAGTATGAGAGCTTAGCAACATGACGCGAAGAGAAGCGAGCTGCTGATATGCGCACGGTAGCGTGCAGCCGATATGCGCACCCAAGCAGGCGCGAAGCGTGCGAACAGCCTCCCGCGTTCGCCCGACGGAGAGGTTAAGCGCAATTCAAACCAACACGTTTTTGTGCGCGCGTAGGCCGTGCGCTTCCCAGATATTGCGTATTTCGTGACGGTTTCGCTGTTTCCGGGGCGTTTTCTGAGTCACAACCGATCGAGTAGGTTAGGACGGTGCGGCTTCGGGCGAACAGAGAGTATCTGCGCCAGACGGCGAAGAAACACGGAGCCGGAACTGGTGCCCTCCCCCGATTGGCCAGGAGACAGGAGCGCCATACTTTGCAAAAGCGCGTTTTCTTGCGCCTACAGAAAGAAGTTGAACATACCCAACTTCTGTATGCGCTTCCCGAAGGCGCACGGAATCAGAGCAGCGTCAGGATATGCGCAATTGCCAGAAGCCGCACGGCCTACGCGGGCACAAAAAAGCGTTGGTTTGGATCGCGCTTTAGGACAACCGCCGAGCAGAACGTTTCATGCTGCCCACGTGACCAGATTAGTTGCCGCGAATGCCACCAGTCTGGCGCTCGCCGGAGAAAGCCGAGCGCTCCCACGCTATAGACAAGTGCGATTTGCACTGTACAAGGGTGTGCGTTATTTTTGCATTACTGCGTTGGCAGTAGTGTCCAGGTACATGGGCTGAGCTTGGAGAAGTTTAGAGCACACGCATATCAAGTTTGCAACGTCACCACCGAATGGAACCGCGACTCCATTGGCTTGGGAAACTGGCTAGGAAACACATTCTGCAGCGCCGACAGATGGCGTCGAGGTGCGGATTTCGGCAGAACCATTTATACTGAAAGAGTTTGGCCGATGGGTGGAGCTTGTTGCCTGCTAGAGCCAGTGAATTTCGCGGTAACACAAAAGGGCGTTACTACTTTGTGTTGTTTATTCCTGAGAAATCGCATAAGTTCCTATGAGTCAGAGCAACAAAATGGCGGACGGAAGTAGTTATGCCCTGATTTTCAGACTACGCTGCTGCTATTGCGAGGCTGTCAAAATCTCCTTAAAGGACACATGCGAAGGAAAAAAGCATTTTTTTTAAACAGCCTAGTTGGAAAAAGGATGTCATAAAAGGATTTTACAACGAAGAAAAAAATATTTTAGAGCTATATTTACGGCGCTGTACGAATTTGTAGTTGGCGCCGCGGGAGCCGCCGCTGGTAACGTGGTAGGCCCGCGTGCCGCCGCGCTGCGTCGCCACCACCGCAAAGTTGTGCGAATGCCGCTTCAACGCGTTTCTCCACGCCGCCGTCGCCGCCGCCGCACAAGTTCGTCTGCTTCGGGGCGCCGCTGCCGTCGTCTGACCGGCGCACAGGTCTATCACGTCTGCTTTCGCTTTTTCAGGAGTTTCTTTTGGGCTCTAAAAGTTACGTATTCGTCTTGGTTTTTTGTTATACTTCAAACAAAGATGAATAAGTTGCTTTTGGACGCCATACGAAGCTTCCCAAAGAACGCAAGCACCACGTGATAAATAAGGACCAGTCACGTGATAAATAAGGGCCACTTTTCCGCGGCGCCGGCAGGCGCCAAGTACAAATTCGTATAGCTCCGTAAATATAGCTCTAAAATTTTTTTTCTTCGTTGTAAAATCGTTTTATGATATAAAAAAAAAAAAAAAACGTTTTTTTTTCCTTTGCATGTGTCCTTTAAGAATACCAAACTCTCTCAGTATAAACGGCTCTAGATTTCGGCGAGGGGATAGGACGCGTAGCAACGGAGGCCGCACTGGATTGGCTGTTTATAGGGAGCGACGCCGTAACGTAACACCTAGCAATCAAAGATTGTCGGCGCCGCGCAGTGGGGTGACGGCACGTGTATCACTGGGGTGCGTGTTAATCAACCCACGGCCCCTCCCTTCCGTTTACGACTCTTCGCGGCGACAGTCTGCGGATAGCTCACTACAAAATATTAACCGTCAATAAATAAAAAAAAAAAAAACTACAAAATATTAACCCGTCTTGGCCCACCTATACAGGCCGCTTCGCGGTGCCCCGGCGGCGCCTGGAACTAAGTGGCCGGCGTGAGGGTGAGCGCTTTGGACGCGCTCGGAAGCTTCTGCCGCCGGCTTTGGAGACCTGTGGACGCATACGGGCTGTGGTTCCCTTCTTCGGCCTGCCACGCGGTGCTTGAGGGGCAGTTGTCAATGACTGCGTGGCTCTGTCGTTTTTCGCGCATTGCGTGCAAGTCCTTTATGTACACGCTAAGTGACCTGATCTGCTTCTGACAGAGAGAAGAAGGGCTGCGGGAATGTTCACCCAGCCGAAACGGCTGAGAGAATGCAGTCACCGTGCCTTGTTATATACAACCGCTGCGCGAAATGCTTACGCATTTCTTTAGGAATCAGCGTGGTCGCAGCAGTTTTTTGTTTCTGTATTGTTAACTGATTGAGTGTCTGTTTGAATAATATGATCAAATAGATAGATGTTTCCTAGCTTTTTCGTAAATGTTTGCTTTTGCCTAATACTCCCGAAGGTAACTTTTTTAAATGCGAATTCATCAATAAAAATAAAATAATATATTCAAACGTCAACCAGCAAACACCATGATACCTTCAGAAGGATGTTCGTTCGCGCACAGAACATAAAAAGGTTCCACCAGGCAAGGGGTCGAGGCGCAAGGCTGTTTCATCCTGCGGTGTTTGTGTGCCAACCTCGATATGGGCATCCCGATGACGAGTGTTGCGCACGCGCAGGGCGTCCGGCCGCCAAGGTGACGTGGTGGCGCGAGGGGGGACGCCTGGAGGACGAGCCCTCGGAAGCCGGAGGCAGCGTCCTCCGGCTGGGGCCCCTGGACAGGCGTGACCTGCTGGCCACGCTCACCTGCAGGGCGTCCAACAACAACATATCGGAGCCACTGGCGACATCCGTCGTCGTCGACATGATACGTGCGTTTCCGCCACCCTGCTTCCCTTCAGTGGGGGAAACCCGTTTAAGTAATTCCCCTAGAAGTGGCCTCCGAGGCTGCGTGGACGTCATTCAATATTTGGGCACCTTACTAAAAATCCCGAAGGCTGCTCCTGTAAATGCTATGCGTCTAACACGCAAAATATTGTAGGCTGCAACGTGCCACATTCAATATTTCGAATATCGCCAATTCAAAAATGAGTCAAGTAAAAAAAAAGTGAAAGCCGTTTACAACTCCCTGTAACGCCCAATTGGAGCGCAGCTCTTGAGGAGGAGGAGTGAAGGGTACTGAGGGGAGGGTAGACCCCTCCTCCTTCTCCTTCTCCTCCCTTTATTCTTTGATATGCTCCGGGGGGGGGGGTCACGTGACCTCGGGAAGGGGGTTGTCACGTGACTTCGGAGAGGGGGGGGTCACGTGACCTCGGGGAGGCGTAACCTGGGGGGGGGGGTCACGTGACCTTGGGGTGATCTTGGGGGGTCACGTGACCTTGGGGTGTCACGTGGGGGTCACCTTGGGGGGTCACGTGACCTTTAGGTAACCTTGGGAGGGGTCACGTGACCTCGGGGGGCCACGTAACCTCGGGGGTCACGTGACCTTGGAGGGGTCACGTGACCTTGGGATGAACTTGGTTACGCCGACGGCGACGCTGACGGCGACGGCGTCGCCGCTCAAGCCGGAAACGGGCGCCTAAGAGCTGCGCTCTAAAATTAATGGAATTTATGTAGTACTTGACACGTATCGTAACCATGGCCAAATATCAAATTAACCCGCGAGTTCTCCACTGAGATGATTGGACAAAATAAGTCATATGACTCTTTTATATATTATCGAGGGACATCGTTCGTATCGGTCATATAGCTTTCTTTCTCAATAGATCGAATTCGAAAGTTGCGTGCCGGTTAATGTCGGAACCACTGGAGAATGGCGGAACAACTGCATCGAGGAACGTGCAAGTCATTCCAGAAGATAGCGAACGTCGGAGCGCGGCCAACACTACGAGCTGACGAGCCAAACAAACAGCATCGAAAGTGCAACGTCACTGCCCTTATCACGTTTTCTTCTGGGTGCTATATTTCCCGTGTGCCCTGACGTTGATGCTTTAGTCCGCCATTGTGCAGGGATTCCACAGCTGCCAAGAGAGGGTACTATTCCGAAAGGGGTCTATAGAGGACGAAAACTTGAAAATCAATGGGTTTCAGGGATAGGCAACATAGAATGGGGCCTTTCTCAAACTGTTCGCCAGCATCCATTGGTCACCGAGGAAATGCTTTTGATGGTATTTAAAGCTCCTTAACCAGGAATTTCGCGCTATGGCTCTTGGGGCCGAAGATTTAACAAAATTATGTCGTGTTGTGATTAATACATTGAGCTGTCTCCGGACCCACATTGTTACTGACTGCCGATACAGTCCCATAAGCGCTACTAAGGGAGGCGGATATTCACTCTGCTCCCCACTAAGTATGCGCATAGGGAACCCAGAAAAATGCTATTGGGTTTAATCGATATTTGCACAAGGAGAAGAAAGTTGAAATTGACCAGAAAAAATGAAAGCCGTTTACAACTCCCTGTAACGCCGAATAAGAGCGCAGCTCTTGAGGAGGAGGAGTGAAGGGTACTAGGGGGGTGGGCCAAGTGACCTCGGGTGGCGGGGGGGTCACGTGACCTTGGGGGTCACGTGACCTTGTGGGAGTCACAAGACCTTGGGGTGTCACGTGACGATGCCGAGACGTCATCAGTGACGTCACTGATGACGTCATCAGTGATGATGACGATGCGGATGCCGGTGACGTCATCAGTGACGTCACCCATGATGTCATCAGTGATGATGACGATGTGGATGCCGAGACGTCATCAGTGACGTCACTGATGACGTCATCAGTGATGATGACGATGCGGATGCCGGTGACGTCATCAGTGACGTCACCGATGACGCCATCAGTGATGATGACGATGCGGATGCCGGTGACGTCATCAGTGACGTCACCGATGACGTCATCAGTGATGATGACGATGCGGATGCCGGTGACGTCATCAGTGACGTCACCCATGATGTCATCAGTGATGATGACGATGCGGATGCCGGTGACGTCATTAGGGACGTCACTGGCGAGGTCATCAGGGGCGATGACGTCAACGGGTGGGTCACTTGACCTCGGGGGGTATTCCCAGGTCACGTGACCCCGGGGGTCACGTGACCTGAGTAACCATCGTGACCCTCGTGAGGGTAACCCTAGTAACCCTTGTGAGGGTAACTATCGTGACCCTCGTGAGGGTAACTCTTATAACCCTCGTGAGGGTAACTCTCATAACCCTCGTGACCCTCGTGAGGGTAACCCTTTTGAGGGTAACTAACCCTCGGAACCCTCGTGAGGGTAACCCTTTTGAGGGTAACTAACCCTCGTAACCCTCGTGAGGGTAACCCTCATGACAATAACCCTCGTAACCCTCACGAGGGTTACGAGCGTTACTCGCGGTCACGCCGACGGCGACGGCGACGCCGCTCAAGCCGGGAATGGGCGCCTAAGAGCTTAGCTCTAAAAGGGTGCTGCTTCAATCATGGAGTTGGAAAGCCTTGTAGTGCTCGGTGATGCCATCAGCGTAGCTTGTGCAGTAAACTAGCACTGAACGTGAGGTAATCGTAGAAGATTATAGGAAGTACAACGAGAAAACTCGTTTTTAAGGCTGTATGAATGAATAGGTTAAATATTTTAGAGCGCAGCTCTTAGGGGCCCGTTCCTGGCTTGAGCGGCGTCGCCGTCGCCGTCGGCGTCGGCGTAACCAAGGTCACCCCAAAGTCTCGTGACCCCCAAGGTCATCCCGAGGTCACGTGACCTAAAAGATCACCACAAGGTGACATGACCCCCAAGGTCACCCCAAGGTCACGTGACCCCTAGAGGTCACGTGACCCCTCCCCTAGGGTCACGTGGCCCACAAGGTCACGGGACACCCAAAGTCACGTGACCACCCCGAGGTCACGTGACCCCCCTCAGGGTCACGTGACCCCCCTCAGGGTCACGTGACCCCCCAAGTCACGTGACACCCCCGAGGTCACGTGACCACCCCAGGGTCACGTGACCCCCGCCAAGGTCACGTGACCTCCCCGATGACGTCATCGTCACTGAGGACGACACCGGCATCCACATCGTCTTTATCACTGATGACGTCATCAGTGACGTCACTGATGACCTCAGTGGCATACGCATCGTCGTCGTCATCGTCACTGATGGCGTCACCGGCATCCGCATCGTCATCGTCATCATCACGGATGACATCATCGGAGTCCGCATCGTCATCGTCACTGACGTCGTCATCAGTGACGTCACTGATGACATCATCGGCATCGTCACGTGACCCCCTAAAGTCACGTGACCTCCCCAGGTCACTTCACCACCCCAGTACCTTTCCCTCCTCCTCCTCAAGAGCTGCGCTCTAATTCGGTGTTAAAGGGAGTTGTAAACGGCTTTCACTTTTTGTACGAGGCACCTAACTCCCAATTTTATCTTAACTTCATATACGCAAAATGCCGAATCGAAAATAGTATCATCAGGGCCCAAAAACTTCAAAGCGATCGGAAAAGATGGCAAGCCTACTTTGAACTAAATGGAACGAAACCAATAAATAATGACGGAAACCCCAGGCGCATCTTTGGGGTACTTTTTAAATGTAATGTCAGAGCTCTTTCTAGTGGCATGCAAACTGGTTTAACCAATGCTGGTATTTTTATTGTATCGCAAAATACACGCGAATAGTGAGCGAAATACGAGACATAAATCGCACTTCTCGTATGTTTCGCTCTTCCTGGGTGCGACCGCAAGTAGGTATTACGAATCACAATTTCAGATTGCAAGTCCTGTTCCTAAAACTAGGTTTCCCCGGCAACTACCTCCAACTGATTGTATTTACGAAATTACGGTTAGTGTGCAGGCGAGCTGGTGGAAGTTTACCATGATTATATTAACCCGAGACTGGGGCAGAAAGAGGAAATATTTTTACAGTTGAAGAGAAAGTTACAGGGGACAGACGCGGTTTGTCCCCTGTTACTTTCTCTTCAACTGTAAAACGAGTGTCCTCGTTATGCTCCACTCTCGGGTTAAAATATCAAGATCGTTTGTGCTCTTATTTTTGAAGATAAATCGGGCGCTAGTGTCATGTAGTTAAAGTGCCGTGTAGTAAACCAATGCCATGTTGTAAAGAAGATAATCACTCTAAGTCCCTCAACCCAATAGCGAGGTATCGTATTTGCACCATCGAATGAAACCCAGTATAGCATGTCACATGCAGTCTGTTTCACCATCAAGAGCCATGATTTGTCACTTCCATAGAATTAAAAATGAGTAAGATATTGAAGTTTTAGAGCGCAGCTCTTAGGGCGCCCGTTTCCGGCTTGGCGGCGTCACTGTCGCCGTGCAGTCACGTGACTCCCGTGAAGTCACGTGACCCCTGTGAAGTCACGTGACCCCCGTGAAGTCACGAGGGTCATGTGACCTCATGGTTACGCAGACGGCGACGGGGACGCCGACGCCGCTCGGAAGGAGGAGTAGTAGGTAGGATGAGGAGGTAAGGAGGAGGGAGGAGGGGTATACCCTACCCTCAGTACCCTTGCCTCCTCCTCCTCAAGAGCATGCGGTCTAATTCGGTGTTACAGGGAGTTGGAAACTGCTTTTACTTTTTAGAAGCTAAGCTTGGTAGATGGTTTTAGACGCTGTCATTGATCGTCGCATTCACGTTGGCGACTCAACCGCATCCACGGAGCGGTTGCTTAAATATGTAATACACATCCAAGCGCAGTTGATGATGAAAAGGAGCGGATCCGCTTCGCCGTTGCGACTCGAATGCCAGTGTGAATGCAGCCTAACGGATAGTCCAATGGTGATGCTTCGCGCCGGGATATTTGTTTGCAAACACTGCCCATCTCGCTTGCGGCTCACGAAGGTTTCTAATTTTCCTGTCGTTAATCTCGATGAATGTCGAAATGCTTCTGCACGAGGCGAAAAGAAAACACGTGTGATCTGTTTCATTATTCGAGTAAATGCCCTCTGTCGACTTATCTGGGAGCTTGTTCTGTTTTCTTATTTTCTTGCTACCGTCATAAGAAAAGGTGATCGCCGCCTAGGAAGCGAAACTACAAACTAGCTTCATCTCGAAGTTTTTCACTTTTTGTCTTACGAAAAACACAGGGTCTCTTATGTTTTCCCTAAGACGAGTTGAAAGCAAAAGCCCAAGCGCCGATGTAAACGTGATAGCGAACCTCCGAAGACAGCGCGCTCTCTGACGACGAGCTTTTTGCCAGGTTTAATTCGCTTACTCGCATCGTGGCGTCCGCTGTGATCCCGGTGATAGCGAACCTCCGAGAACAACACGATTTCTGATGACGCACTTTTGGTGCCGTTTCATTGGTACCTTTCGTTTTGATACCGTTCGTGTCCCCGACGTGTTTTGGTGCGTTTTCGTGTCGCCGAGGTGTTTTCGCTCAAGAATTTTGAAGGTCGACTAAACAATGAGACATAAAAGGCTTTCACCTCAATAGAGTGCATACGTGAATAGTCCTAGAGTTGTGAAACGTATAATCTTCAGGACCAAAACAAATTGTTGCGTGTATGCTTATACAGCCAGAAGTTACTCTGATGAGTGGGCGTCTGGTGTCTCAGCTGTAGATGAGGAATTTTGAGTGCGGTACAACCGCTAGCCTGGGGTCTTTAGCGTGCACCATGTTAAACACCCCAGGCATCAGGACCAATTTAAGCAATGCAAGGTGGTGTTCCTCACTAAGCTCTTTGAGAATAAAACGTAAAAAAAAAACGCGTTGTTTCTCTCCAGCTGAGTGTGTAGCGCGGGGCACTTTGTAAAGCGCTCGTCACGCAGTGGGCCCCTTGTCCGTGTCCATCGTCGGAGGCCAGCCGACCCTGGAAGCCGGGCGTCCGTCGTCCCTGCGCTGCGTGTCCTCGGGGTCGAGGCCTCCGGCCACACTGTCCTGGTGGAAGGGCACCCAGAGGCTTCCGGCCACCGCAGACGGATCCGCGAGCACGCTGGCCATCACGCCGGTCACGGAGGACGACGGCCAACAGCTGTCCTGCAGAGCCGTAAACGAGCAGTTACCTCAGGCCTCGCTCGAGGACCTGGTCACACTCAGAGTTCTTTGTGAGTTTTCCAAGACTAAACGTTTTTTCGGTGTTTTTCCATGCATCAAACTTTCCTAGAGGGTGGGAAGAAATGATCTGGCGTAGACATTCTGTCAAATGCAGCAAAGATGCGATAGCACTTTATGGGGTTCTAAACGTGCCGAAATTTCAACATGCCCTGCGCCTACTAGATTCTTTTACTAATGTGCAGTTCTTACTCCACTACGCAGGCCCCGAAGGGAGTGCTAGCGCATGGCTTACCCCCGCCCATTCCGCCTGCGTAATAACATTGATCGTGCGCGCTAAGACGCCAATTGAAGCTGACACTCGCTCCACTAGTCTTGCTTCGGTGCGCGCAACGTCAACAAGAGGAGACCACGCGGCGTTTCCATATAAAGCTATCGCTTTAAACGTTATGTCCAAGCGCGTCTGGATTACTTCATGCGGATGGAAAATTAAGTAGCTTCATCGAGCGGTGATGCCCCGTTTTAGGTTATCGAATGGTGGCCTCTTACCTGCCTTTGTTTAGGAAGCTCTTAGATTTACCAGTCCCGAACTCCACGGAAGAGCGCCGTTCCGAAACGGTTCTTTTCTGTTGCCCACACGCGAGCAGGTGCGGGTGGAGAGCGTTCCTGGCGGTACCCGCGACAAAGCATCAACAGGCAAAGGAAAAGGACCGTTTTCGAGCGACGCTCTTATTGCACAATCTTTGCACAAAAAACGTTTTCTTTAGCTCAAAAGTTAAAATGGAATCATTTTCTACCGCAGGTACTGTGTATTCAATGTTCCATCGGTTCCGCTGTTTCAATTCATAGGGCGTAGCATAGCGAGCGCCACCGAGCGGACGCGCCCCGCAAAGGCACTGGGCATCCTAGGAAGCTTGTCAACTTACTTTGATCGAGGAACATTCGTTGTACCATGGAGCCACAATTATGCAGCCAATTTTCTAGAACCTCATTAAAAAGAAACAGCGCGAAGGCTGAGGCGAAAACACCACATAGCTTTTGTGTGTTTCCCTCTACTTAATCGCATGTGCCATGCGCGATATTGCTTTAATGATAGTCTACAAACTAACTTAATTAACAAGGCTATAGTCCCATATCATGAACGCGACAAATTCTGTTGAATTTCGTAAAGAAAGCTCAGTTCTGTCATAAAGCGATTTATGACACGAACGGGACGCGAAAATATATATTTTTCCAAGCAGGGAAAACTAGTATTTCCAATATAGTCAACTAAACGTTTAACAATTGATGTGTTTTATGTGTGGCTTTCTTTGATACAAATCGTCATGACCGAGCGTCATGAATGAGTCACACGCTCGGAGCGTTACGCGACGTCAAATAAAAAAAAAAAATAAACGCACGTAATTAAACTAAACGATAACACGTGAGCACGTCGCATGACCTCAAGGCACGTGATGTCAAGTTACTGAAAAAAATAGCGAGCAAGTTATCACGTGACATCTATTTCACCGCTAAATGTAGGGGAAAATTGACGTGACACGACCGCGTCATTTCACCTCAAGTCACATGGCGTCAATTTCTGCGAGGTGGTAGTTTGTTTCTCAACGCGTTCTGTGCTCCCAAGTCTTTGTCAGCACGATTGAGCTCGTGTAATTTGTTTTTATTTCGTACGCAGTCGCTCTGATTATAAACCAAGCAGCGCCATTAAAGTTGCCGGAGTGGCGCTCTTTTCACTAGCTCGCTGCGCTCATTCGAGCGAAGAACCCGAATGCATACCTTTTACGCAGATAAACCTCTGTTGACGCTGCGACTGGGCAACAGACTGCGAGAAGACAGCATCCTGGAGAATCACGACGTGTACCTAGAGTGCAACGTTGCTGCAAATCCTCCGGTGGTCGACATTACGTGGCTCTTCGACGGTCACGACTTACAAACTAATACCACAGCCGGCGTCATCGTGAGCAACAGGTCCCTGGTGCTACAGAAGGTGAGATTGTCATTCGTGGCCGACCTCTCTCATCGCCCCCGAAAACTGTTTCACATGGGATTAATGGTGTTAAGACGCGGGAAGGGCACATTTTTTACTTTTATAATTCTCGCGTAGAATTCTCAAGTATTTAAAGTTTCCATAAACATCATAGCTCTATAAAGCATCTGTAAAACGGAATCAGCCCGGATGTCAAGGTACAAGTGCCGCTCAATATATGGAGCTTTCAAAGCAGCTCGGTTTAGCAGGAAATCTAATACTGCGTGGAATACATGTCCTTGGTAACTTCCGCTAAGTTTAGTGGGAAGATTCTAAATTGGTTTGAAAGGTCGAGCAGAACGTATGGTTCTCACTGTCCCGGGTTGTAGGGGGGAAGGGGGGGGTTGATGAGCCGAAAACTATATTTTACATTAAAAACGTCTTATAATGACGACCGATGCAATCATGAACTTATAAAAGAACAATAAAAAAAAACTACAAGATTAGTTTACCGAGATATGATATTGAGTGTCTTTCGAGATTGATAAAAAATGTACACGTGTCTCGATCGTACCTCCTAAATCCCAGACACGTGCAAAATCGGTCGGCCACATGATCTCCGCGTTCGTGTGACGTCACATGTCTTCATGAGGTAACGTGAACCTTTAACGTCAATCGGTGTCGTGGCTTACAGCTTACAGAAACGAATTAATGCGAACGTAGAATATCGGTGATGTTCTTTGCTTTTGGGATGAAGTACCTCTTCGTACCATTCAATTTTTCGCGTTCTTTTATTTTACTTCGCTCTTACGTGGTAAATAAAGGTATTAATAATAGGATTTTATTTTCGCGACTCCAGACAACTATATATGCCAGAAACGTTTAGGCTAGCACCTCCTCGGCATTTGAAGTGCGATCGGTTTCGAGCTATTTATCAAAAGAACCAGCAATACAATATTTTTTTTTTATTATGTGCCAACGGGCTGGGTGATGGGAAAATAATTATGCGTGCTACGACCGACTGGCTGATTGAGAAGTTTTGATTTTCAGGTGGGGCGCAGCGCCCGTGGCGAGTACCAGTGCGCAGCTTCCAACGCGCTGGGCCAGTCTCGAAGCGCTGCCCTCTTTCTGCGGGTCCAGTTCGCTCCGATCTGCCACGAGCCTCAGAAGTGGGTCTACGGATCCGCCAAGCACGAACCCATCCAGGTTGGTCGCCTTTTTTATTTCATAGAGACCGCTGCTTGCGCTCTTTTAAGACTATCAGCAAGCAACGCAAGTGAGCTGGAAAGCTCGAATTCCTCGAGAAACACTAGAAGGACAGGCATCCTACCGCGTGAATCTAATGAAGCGTGTGCCCTTTGTAGGCTCCGCATGCATCGATTTATTGTCGCACCGCGCTACTTTTGAGATCCCCGTTGGTGGTGCTTTTATCATTTTGAGAGTGTGAAGCACGAACTCACCAGCGTCGAAGAAGAGAAGGGAAGAAAAGCACGCTTTTCATATGAACAAACGTTCAGAGACGCGTATTAGAGCGCAGCTCTTAGGCGCTCGTTTCCGGCTTGAGCGGCGTCGGCGTCGCCGTTGGCGTCGCCGTAACCACGCGGTGCATTATGGGACGTTTCCCATGCTGACGTCACGCGTGACCTCACGTGTGGCGCCCCGAGGGTCACCAGTGAGGGTACGGATGGGGAGGAGGAGGGGCATACCCCCCTTTCCGTACCCTCTCCTCCCCCTCCTCAAGAGCTGCGCTCTAATTCGGTTTTACAGGGGATTGTAAACATATTTTATTTTTTTGTTGCGAAATCATCAAATAGTATATTGTCAGTAGATATGGCATTTATTACGATAAATAGAAACGAGTTCCAGAAAATAAATCGATATTCGCTTTAGTTTTATTTTTCCAATTTTGTTACTATAAAACTGTGCCATTTGATTGTTTCACGCCGCCTAAGCTTTCTCCTTGTTAACATATGATTTTTTTAGTCACTTCTTACAAGGAAGAAACGCATCTTAAATGTTTACTAAATATGGGCCTCTTTGCCGAGTTACGTCTTGATTTGTTTGGAAACAAAATAAAATTCACAATTAAGTCAGTTTCACCATTTTAGACCACAAGCCAAATGTGGCGGCTTCTCCACGCCATGCTCGAAACACACTTTTGGGAGCAAACACAGATTCGAGCAAACCCACGCCTGGAAAGCTGCTTTCATTCTATCAATGACCGCAACATTGCGTCCCCGCAGGGCTTTTTTATATGCCACCCAACAGACCATAACCACGGGGGGCCCGGTCAGGCCATGACCACGCAAGACCAAACGTCCGACTGACCGTCCGACACGTCAGAAGGACAGCCAAACCTCATCCGGCCCCGCTCAATCACCGCGTCGTGTGCGTTCACGTGAGGCCGTGGTTGCCGGCGTGTTAGTGGGTTCAGCCGTCTTTTTAGAACGTCGTATGTCCAGTCGGACATTTGGTCGAGCCTGAGTATGATCTGACCGGTCTCTCAGTTGTAATCACATGTTGGGTGGCATAAATAAAGTTTTGCGAGGGCGCAATTTAGCGGTCACTAATATGCTGGAAGTTGCTGTCCAGGTGTGGGTGTGAAGCCCTAGCAAAAAGTGATTTCAGCAGGGCAGAGAGAGCCTGACACACAGGTAGTGTGCAAGGGCGTTTTGCTTCGCGGGAGAAAGTCTAAAAGTGGGGCATATGCTCTGGCCTCTTTATCGACGGGTATCTATGGCAACAAATAAATTGTAAATTAATATGGACGCCCCTCGCACACTTTATCTAAGACAGATGCACACTAATTGTATGTGTGAAAAAGACGCGATTTGTATTACTGGGAGCAATGGATGGAAAAGACATTGCATCTAATGACGGCTGATAGTTTGGTTGCATGTAGCATTTTGAGTGAGCACACATTTGCGTAAACAACAAAGACTTTTGCCTAGTGAAGGAACCATATGTATTTTTTCTTAAGCGCGGATAATGATTTGTTTAAGAAGAGGAGCTAGAACCACAATATACAATTACACTTTTGCATTATGTGCTCGTAAGAACTTAAAAGTGCAAACAAAGAGATAGCGCTAATAAAAAGCACAACATTGTAGGTGTCTATAACGCAATGCAAGTTTTTATTTAACAATTCTTATGACCTACACTGATAAAATAATGCCGAAGTCCCCGTAACTATCTCTTTTTTCCGAAAACCTTAATGGTTGCATGCATTAGACATTCGAAAATAGACAAAGTAGAAGACTTTTAAATGCGAGTAATAAGTTTAATATCTCCCCAGACCGTAAAGCAAAACGTTTTATTTAGAAAAATACACCGAGTAAAACAGCTGCAATATTGCCGCGTTTGTAGTTGGGTGTACGCGACTTCTACGCGGATGCACGTTGCTCTACCCTCGCCAGCCCACTTTCTCAATTTATCTTTTCTTTTTCTGGCACAAAGCTCCGGTTTATTATACAAAATTATCGGGCCGTCCCGGTTTGCGTATATAAAAGCCTACCTACTACGTTGCTACGATTAAAGCGCTGTTCCGTCATGGACAAAGAATGTGCAGCACGTTTCTTCTTAAAACATTTTTTTACCATTTTATCTGTAACATTCCGGTTACGAAAAAAAAAAAGGAATGGGGGATAGAAGACAATGGCTGCAGAAAGAATATACCTAATCTTAAGAATTATTTTTTTGGCAGGAAGCTACAAGATAAGGAATGATAATTTTAAAGTCACATTTTGAATCCTTATGTCTTGTCAAAGTATCCAGACAGATAATTGCACTGGTCGAATGGGAATGAAGGTTAAAAATTCAATGAAAAACCATATGCAACGGAGTTTAAAAATTTAAGTTTCCTAACCTGGGAAGTATTGCATTCGTAATTTGTATCGTATCCTTATTTAAGACGAAAAACTTTGGAAGGCTAGAGTAAAACAACACATGCTTGTCGTCTACAGGGCTCCAGCCCCAATTTTTTACAGTGCTCAGTCAGCAGAGAAGATATATATAAAAAAGAGATTATAAATAATCATTCTCACACGTATCCCCAACATCAGCATTTGATTGAATATCAATTTGGTGTAAAAATTAGAAAATGTATATATTGGAGTACAAACTGCAGATCACGAAATGTTTAAAATATCGGTTACTTTAGGTTATTCTTAAATGTCTTGAATGACCCAATATTTTCCATCATTTGAGTTTTGGTGAGGTGTGTATTTAGGGTGTCTGGAATGAGATATGAGAGCTGCTGCAAGCTATAATTAGCGCGGGCCTTGCTTTTTATGTAATGGCTATGTCGTAAAGTGCTGTCGCGCCTAAAATTCGTCGAGGGAGCTCGAGGAGATCTCTCGAGCTCCTCGAGTGGTCCTATTAAACACGTAGATTTCTCTAGTTACTCCATCTGTCAGCCTGACAGTCGACCGTACATTTTTGGAATTTGTTTACGTGTCAACGTCGCAGTGTAATTACCTGGGATTTTTGAGTATATGCTAAAAACAGTGATTGGTCCTGCCTGCTTTGATGGAAAATATAATTAAAACATTTAGGAGCAGAATTTAATCTATAGTTAGCAATTTTAAAACCCGAAATGAAGACATTGTGCTATCATATGTTTTTGGGTTCCCAATAAACCGGACAGACTTTTGTTGCCGCAAAATAATTTATTTAGATTTGATTCTGTAGTTGTCCCCCTACTATTAGGCAGTACTCTAGCTGCGAATAAACAAGTAAATAATAGAGTTACAATCTTAACAATTTCGGTAATAATCCTCTGAGTTTATTTAGTGGCCCAATCGTTCTCGACATACGACATCCTAATTTATGGATGTGAGAAGTCCAATTAAAAGTTCCTTCGAACACCACACCAAGAAACTTGTGTGTTTACGCCTTCAATGTTTGAACGTTCAAAAAATGTTGAAGTCATTTAAACATGTTTATTTAGTTTTGTGTTTGATTGTTTTATGTTTTATGTAGGCCATACATAAAACAGAATTTGTTTACCTGTATTAAGAAGTAGTTGATTAAATTTTAATTAGAGTGATAAGTTATTAAGCCATTTGTTATAAACTTGTTCGAGTTAAACCAAGATCTACTTGAAAAAAAGTCGTTCGTGCCGTCTGCGTATAAAATGATATCGCGTTGCGGAAAAGTCACAATATCATTTATATAAAGGTAAAATAACAAAGGCCAAAGAATGGAACCTTGTGAAACACCGTACTTTATAGGTGCCAGTTCTGAATTAAAACCATGTAATATTGTGTATTGAAAATGCGATGTTAAATACTACGTATTATTTCCAGTGCTTTAACTCTGATTGCGTATAATACTAATTTTTAAAGTAAAGTTTTGTGTTTATTTGAGTTAAATGCTTTTTCAAAGTTCTGAAAAATACCGAATGTTTAATTATGATTTTCCATATTTGAAGTTATTTTGCCTTTACTATGCATTAAGGCTGATTCTGTTGATTTACACTTCAGAAAACCAAAGTGCTGTTCAGTTATAAGTTTCTTGCTAAAACAATAATTATGAAACCTCACGTTTATAATTTTTCAACAATTTTCGAAAAAAAAAAGGCAGTATGAATATAGGCCTAAAGTTGTTTAGGTTCTCGAAAAACATTGGAAATAACCTTTGGAAATAACACAAAGGTAAGCAATTTTCCTTTTATCAGAAAACTATCTGTGACTATGATTTGATTACATATATGTATCAAGGGAGTTAACACTAAGTCGAATATTAATTCAATTGGGGTGACTTTAATATCGTCGTCACTAGATGCGCAGGTCTTTTTTGAGGACATTATTCTACTGTGCGTTCCCAATTCATCAGTAGGTTGAAGGAAAATTGAATCAGAGCCATCTGATCGGACAGGTGACTGGAAATTTGTATATTCGGTTGTCGATCCACACGCTCCGGACGAGAAAAAAAAAGTTCATTAAACTTGTTCTCCAATGACGTTTGGGCGTATGAATACCCTTCAATTACTCTCTCTTCTGGAATAGAAACCTAATTAAGTGACATTAAGTTTTTCATCGTATTTCAAACTTTAGTGGGGTCCTTATATCTGAAAATTAATTTTCACAGAAAGCTTTTATTTTCTTTTATTTTTTAATACCGAGTGAGTGTTTCTTCCTATTTTTTTTTATAATCGCTTAGTAGATATTTGTTTGTAATTTAAATAAACTGGTCAAACATTTTGTTACGTTTATTTGTTTGTTTCTAATCCATGGTTTTATTGATTTCTTTTATGTTTTTAACCTCAAAAATGGAAACGCTTCATCTTGATGTTGTAATTTTATTATATAAAAAAAAAAACAACAACATAAGCTTTCCCTGGATTAGGTTCATTCACAACATCATTCTTTGTTTCGATTGAAACAATATTGTAGAATCATAGTATACTTTTTGTCTTTATATTTGCACAGAAAAGTTTATAATTGCTGATGGGGCGTTTGCGTAGTAAACTGTTGTGGGGAAGGAAAACTAAAAAAAGGTAAATTATCACTCAGATCTGCAGTTAGAACGCCAGCGAACAGACCAGTGCTTTGGCAGTTTGCTACACAGATACCACTCAAGGTTTCCATACATCTAGGGGTGCGAGTTGGGACACTGATAATATTTTCACAATCATTTAGATGAATAATTTCTAAAAAAATTATATCTTTAACGACTCATTTGCCATTAGATCAGTATTTAGGTCACGTATTAAAGCTATCTGTAAGTTTGATGCAGAAATATATTGCAGTAACCGGTGCAGAAATTTAAAGAAACATTTAGGACACCGCAGGGCGGCCGGTAAATTGCAGCGATTACAGTATTTCCACATCTCGCAACCAAATGTTCAAGATCAACATTCGTGCAAGTGAATGCAGAGAGTACACGGTAGGATATTTTGTTCTAGAAATACAAGGGGACTCCTTGTATAAACAAGGTATATGTTGAAACTTATTTAATGGGAGCGGGCATCCCGACGGAGAGGAAGTGGGAACGGGATACCAAGATGGGAGAACGAGGAGGATCGAGGATTCGACATAAGCGGACGATGGCGGACATTTTATGTAAATACCTGTACATAAACTTTGTTTCTGACCTCTTTAGTCAAAACGGCTAGACAGTCTTTCTTGTAACATTATATGCTAAGCACTAAACTACCTCGCCTCGTCTTACGGCGTTTCTCTATGTCTTATGAATATGAAGTTATATCGTACGCGGCAAACGTTAGGCAACAGGTGTAAAGCAATAGCGAGTAAAGACGTAACTTTCACTGCTTCAAATATTTGCTGATAGTAGTGCAATCTAACATAGCTTGCATTTCTTGAATAATATTGGCTTAACCTGAGTCTGGCAGTATGGAATGGAACTGGCTGATGGCGTGAATATGTGCGAAAATATCTTATACGTATTATTTACGATTTATATTTCAAGAGGAATTATTATGACTGCGATTACGATGTTAGGGACCTATGTTCATAAAATGTATCAAGTTGCAGACTTTCGCCTTTTTATTTTTATTCAAAGTAATTAGTGGTGAGATTGAAGCTATCCTGTTAGGTTTTTTATTTTCACGTGCCCACTGGCTTAAGTAGACGCACTTATTTATTTGATCATTGCCTACAAGTAAATCAGTCACCTGCAATACGCATGCATTATCAGTCAACGCTATGTAGCGTCCCATTTTCCGAATGTTTTTGATAATTTTGCTTCTTTTGAAGCGTGAACTTACTCATGTGCCGTATAGTGAAAAATTACAGGCAACCTCGGGAAATGTAGATGGTTGAGCTTGTTGGTTATTAATTTACGATAAGGAAAGGACATTAAAGAGAAAGAGAGAAGACTGGATTTGTTTTTGGATATTTTATTGGTTTTCGATATTTTATTTTACTTTTTCTATTTTATACGCTTAAGGCACCCCACCCCACGAAAAAAATAACGTTTACATTGGGGCACCAGTAAAATATGGAATTAAGATAATTATTGTAGTATTCCTGCAAACATAACATAACACTTTACCCGCACCGAGCTTTGAAGGGAACATTACTGAACTATATTAGATATTTTAATATTATTGTGTTCACAAGCTGGTCAGAAGTTGAATGATCCTTACCTTCCGAATCGGTAACCTAACGGTCCAGGGATTCTCGAATTGCTTAATGTCGAGGAATGTTTGTTTCTTTTGAATGGCAGCCGCGAAACCCCTTCTGGGCCTGGCATTGATGCATATGCCACTGCAGAAACCTACAGACTTAAAGGTCCCTAGGCTTTGAGTCTGTCCCTTCCGTTGCCGCATGCTTGTGTGTCAACGGATAAGTCAGGTCATCTAAAAGTGCTTAATCTAAGACAACACTTTACCTAGAGCCAGGGACGAACAACAAATCTTGAACGTTCAAAAACTCGCCGAGATTTTTAGGGAAACTCCTGGATTTTTTTAAGCCCAGTTTAAAACCTTCTGATTATACAATAAAAAATAAATCGAACCGACGTTGCTTGTTCTAACAGAATTAAAAGGAGAATATTTATTGCCATTACCATAGCAGCTAGAAAGTGTCAAGTGCATTATCGAGATGTCGCTTTTGATACTTTTGACGTAATTGTTGGCACACCTGTGTGATGGGTTACACCTGTGATAATTTTAACACCCCGAACGTAAATTGGTGGTCCTCCGGGTATACCATTTGGTAATTATCCACAACTTCTTCTCTTCCTAGGTTACTTGCGACGTGGAAGCGGACCCTCCAGAGGTCACCTTCCATTGGCACTTGAACCACTCAGCGGAAATTAATATTCTCCACGGCCCGCAGGTAACACTTGCTACTTGGGTCATATTTCAAAGATTTTAAATTAAGCCGCTAGAGGCCACAAGGTAGAAACTTATGTTCCACGGGGAGACGCAAATTCCCTACGCTGTTCCGTGGCAAAACGCGAAAGGGCTTATTTTCCTGGGAAAAAATAGAATTTTCGGACTCACCTTTTTAGAAATCGTGAGCTACTCATTTATATTGGTGGTTTGTTTTGATTTTTTCATAGCGTTACAGTGAGTTTCGAAATTTTCTAAAAAAAATAATGATGTGATAACTAAATTTGTTTGATCACGGAAGATGAGATGAAAAATAATAAAGTAAAGGCTTTTTATGAATGAAATGTGCAGCGAAACGTGGTGTAATACGTCGGTAACCTAATTTTTTGTCTTTCCAGTTTTTAATGTTTTACACGCAGTTGATTTCTCTCAAACTGCAATACCATGTTTATCAGTGGGAAGAAGGACTTGTTTTAGAACGGAAGATCAAATTTTCATCGTTTATAGCTTTTTACAAAAAAGCAAATTTGCCAATTCGTCCAAAATTGCCTGTTATTCGGAACGCAGTTGCAAAGGATCCTTTTATGAATATGTCATGAAACAATAAAAATACGTAGTTACATTAGGTGTTGCAGTGATGACTTAAAAAAAAAAGATTCTACCAATAGAGTGATTGAAAAAAAAGAACTTTCCGAGAACAGTATACCAGTCACAACAAACGTCAACAGCTGCACAAAACATATACAGTAGCAGAATAAATAACTAAAATACAATTACCGTTTTAATTATTAAAAAACATGTTCGTTCAATTAAAAATCTTAATGGGTGTCTTTAAAACCCATGAATTAGCACATCTTGAGAGTTTACCGTAACGAAAAATCCGGTATAACTTTTCATTATCTGGATTATGGAACCGAAAATTTGTTACTGGAAAACCGAAATCCAGATTGCAGACAAAGGAATAATTTCTGAAAACCTAAATTCCAGATATAGTCCTGATAGAACCCAGAAAGATTTCCGGTTCCATAATCCGCATAGCGAAAAGCTATACCGGATTTTTCGGTAGGGAAACCACTTGTGAAGTGTGGGAATGCGCCAAGTTACCACTTATGCAGCAGGCTCAAGGCTGACGACGCGAAAACGCGAATGATGAGGAGATCGTACGCGTTTTCGTAACCCCAGCCTTCTGCGTGAGTGGAGACTCGTCGCTTCTAAACCCAGAGCATGGCTAGCCAGATTTTATTGTTCTAACTTAGAATTTCTATTAGAATAACAATTGAAGCCTCATTGAGGCACCCATACACGAAGTTAAGACGACTGTCGTTATCGGGCTGAATTTGTGCGCTTCGGATTGAACATTGGGTGCGATCTTTAGTTAAAGAAAATATAGGCACATGATGCCGCCCCGAGAAAACTTAAATTAATTCAAAAATTCCTACAAGGGTCGTTATAAAAAATAGTATAGTATTCTTTTTGTGGTATGCTGTAAACATTCAAAATGATTTGAACAGCAACATAGGTTTCATTGAAGAAAATAGGTTTCTAGAAGAAAGTACCATTTAAGTGTCAAAACACTACAGTTGCGACTTTTGTGTGTTCATATCTATTGGTACATTTAGTGAAATAATCTGTAATGACCGCTGGGCTATGTAGGTATAAAATAAATGAATAAATAGGTAATAGATAAGCTCGACCGAGTTGTTTTTAAAGAACTTTACATAACCTAAACCTGGAACATCTCCCAGTCTTGTGTGTGTGAGAGCTGTGCACCCCGATGCCTGCCCTTTGTCCACAGGGTGCGACGCGTTCGGTGGCAACGTTCGTGGCCCGCTCAGAGGCCGACTACGGAACCCTGAGGTGTGAAGCGCGTAACGCAGTGGGACCGCAGCGATGGCCCTGCCAGTTCAGTGTGGTCCCTGCGGGTCCGCCCGAGGCCCCTGGCCTCTGCACGCTCGCTAACCAGACTGAAGACGCCTTCCAGGTGAGGACGCCGCATCGTCCTACACTTCTTTTGTAACATGGCCGTAGTACTGAGGCTTCTACGTTACCGTTCGGAGGCCAGTGCGAGGGACAGATTGAACATGAGTGCGGTATCGGCGTTTGGTATAGAGTCGAGTCCCCTCTGACTGAATAAGATGCCCAGCCAAACGCTAACGCAGCACTCGTGTTTAATCTGTGCATCACGCCGGTCTCTGGTATGTGTCGTAGGAAATCCTGCACCAGGGCCTTGTTTTCTATATTTTATTTCGTCCCAAGAAACCGCACAGTCAGAGGTCGGAAGATACAGCTCAGTTGGTAGAGCGCTTCTCTGGGAATGAAAAGGTCCCTTGTTCAATACCAGGTCCAGCCGGATTTTTTCGGTCGCGCACCAGTCACTACAGCTGTGTTTAGAGATTTGTGTTTTTCTTTGTTCCTTTTGTTCCCCTTCTCCGGGGAATATTATCGTAATTCTTGTCCAGCTAGCTTACATCTTTGCATTAATTGCATTATCAACATCCACGCAGACTAAAAGCCCCGAGTCAAGTGCCTTCTCGTGTTTTCTGGACGAGCCGGTGATGACACACTCAAAAAATAACAACGGAAGCAGTGACAGTACGTTTCTGTACTGTTTTATTGGTCCGGTGGCTCTTAGTGTTTACTGCAATCTAAAAGAGACACGAAAGATAGCTGTTGCATCATAGCGCCTCTAAGACCCGAAGTTCTTAGCGGCCGAGATTCTATCTCCAGGTTCACTGCAGCGCGGGTCACCACGGGGGTCTTCCCCAACACTTCGTGCTAGAAGTGCACGACAGCGGCGGCCGCTTCCGGGGCAACGTCACCGCACCCCAGCCAAACTTCGAGGTGAGCCAGGAGGATGGTCCGGTGACATTAGCTCACGGGTGGTCTGCGTAGGTGACGGACCTTCCGGCCGGTAGCGACTTCGTGCTGGTCGTCTACTCTGCGAACGGAAAGGGAAGGAGCTCCCCTGTGCTGCTCACTGCAGCGACGTTGCCTGCCGCTGCCGAAAGCCTGCTTCACCAGGGACCAGGTAATATACGCACAGAGACATTTATCAACTCTGTCCGCAAAGATAAGTACGAAAATCTTGATTTCATTTTCGTTTGATTGCCAGGATCGCAACATAAAATTAAAACAGCAAAAAAGAACAAAAAACGTGGCTACAGTTGCATACGTAGACTACCGTATTTGCGACCAAAATAACTAATGCGACCTTGGAACAAATACAAAACACAAATGTGAGAAAGCAAATATTTCTAGCCTGCGTGAAAGTATATAAGTGTACTTCTATAATAAAGTGAAAATTATCTAGCGAGGGATTCCCGCAAGCTAGATAGCCTTCGTTTCTTGCACAGTCGTAAAACAATCATTTTGCTACTTGTGGCTTGACTGCTGTAATAAAAGACCGGAAAAAATTGCACAATCTGGCAAAATAAACACTCGTGGTACGAGGAGACACAAAAGGGGCGTTTAAGCTATGCTTCTATTTGTTTGACGGTTGTGCTCTTTGCGGACTTTGCAGAGGCGACATGGCAGGTGAAGTTTAGCCCTGTACTTGCTGTGTTGATGGCGCTGGTGCTGGGATTCGCGCTTCTGGCCTTCGTCGTCGTCGTCGCAGTAAGACTGTGGACGAGGCACAGTTTCCACAAGGACCCTCAAGGTGCGCTTCGGTATTATGTGCTTTAGCGAGAGAGAGACATCCAACCATTGCAAGAACGGAAAAAAAGGATTATTATGTCGGCTCAAACATATTGCACGCTATGATATAAATATTCAGTCATGTAAATCCATTAGTGTCTAGCTATGGCTTATTGCAGGCCCGAAGCCAGGAATATTTTTCGGGGGCGCACTCGCTAATGCCACGCCCTCAGACATTGGAAGGAAGAGGGCCGGGATAAAAGGGCATAAGAGATAACAGGGCCTTAGTCTTTCCGTGCGAAAGAGACGATTAGCTTATAATTTCCGGGCTCGTCACCATTCCTGAGGCCTACATTTCCTCCCGACGCGGTCACGAATATTTGCTAGCGTGGTCGTGGCGGCAAAGTCGGAAGCGCACCCGTGATATTCCCGTCTTTGCGTGCCTATCGGGGGCCGACTGTTGGGTGCGGCATCGTCTACTTCTTTATGATGCTCCCGGAGCCGGTGGTTTACGCAGCGAGCCGCTTGGCCGATGTATTCAGCGCCGCAGGACATGGGCATGGAAAGATCTGCTCAGTCTCGCACGTGTGCATGTGTGCGAGTCTTCTTTGGTAGCACGTGCGCAGTTCATGACGGAGGGCCCATCATACCGTATCGGATGTGAAAAAATGAAAGCCGCTTACTTGTAACGCCGTGTTAGAGCGCAGCTCTTGAGGAGGAGGATGGAAGGGTACTGAGGGATAGGCGACTCCTTGATGTCACGTGACCTCAAGGGGGGTCGTTTGACGTCAGGGGGGAAGTCACGCCACCTCAGTTGGGTCGTGTGACGTCAGGGGGCTCACGTGACCTCAGAAGGGTCACGTGACCTAAGAAAGGGTCACGTGACCTCAGAAGGGCACTTGACCTCGGGGTGGGGTCACGGGAACTCAGGGGGGTTACGTGACCTCAGGGGGGTGACGTGACCTCAGGGTGGGGTGATGTGACCTCGGGGTGTCGTGTGACGTCAGGGGCTCACGTGACCTCAGGGGGTCACGTGACCTCAAGGTGGGGTCACGTGACCTCGGAGTGGGGGTCACGTGACCTCGGGGGGAGGTCACCTGACCTGGGGTGCCACGTGACCTGGGGGGTCACGTAACCTAGGGGTGGTCACGTGACCTCGCGGTTACGCCGACAGTGACGGCGACGGCGACGCCGCTAATGCCGGAAACGGGCCTTTAGAGCTGTGCTCTAAAACAACAAAAACAAAAACGATTCCCTAAAGCTCTCGAAAATCGAACGGAATATAACGACTCAAAGTTTGGTGAGTGAGGAGCACGTCAAGCAGCGTGCACATAGGAGGTAACGCGCGGCAATGTTTTAAGATGTCAGTGGCTACAGCAGAGGTGGCCAGGTGGACACATGCAAAGAGTCCTAAAACAGAATCATTTTAAGTGAAGAGCCTAAATAAAAAGCCGGGCTGGGGGGGGGGGGGGGGGGGGGTGAACGGGGAAGCTGTTGTTTACATCTTTGTTTCTGCTCAGTTGGTGGCCACGGCGAATTCGACTCATAAATTGCTCAGTATGTTTCCTTATTGTGATTCTCCATTCGAAAAACAAGGCGCTTGTCCGATATGCTTATGATGCTCCAAAGCTGACAAAACGCAAGCTGCCTTTTTTCTATTTGTCTGAGGGAGGGGGTTAGTTAGGTTTACCAGAAAGCCGTAGACTACACTTGGGCCCTCGAAGAGCCGCGGATTGGGCTATCACGAAAAGAATAATAAAATTTCTAGCACGTCAAGTCCATGTATACTACGTTCCTCCCCCCCCCCCCCCCCCCCCCACACACACACCTATTTTCCTCCAAACAAAAAAGTAAAGAGGTTAAATTGCTGCGTTTTTCTAGCCGCCAAAAATAAACTATGCATTCTGAACGTTCATTCTTGGCTCAAATGCAGGGCTAGCGGTTCGAACAAGATCCTGAAGTTTCAGAACTTACCAGTTTCTTAAACGAAAGCGTTCTGTGATTTGTTAAAAATTTGAATGGAATGGTGTTCGCTTGGGCCAGCTTTTAATAATTGGCGGCATTCAGCTCCACTTATTGGAGAGCGACATCGGCCGCCATTTTCCCACTGAAATATAAGAAAACTAGTTATGAAATTGTGAATAAGATGACACTTAGATTCGGCATCTGGTTAAAACCGCTAGCACTATGTATCTGGGCGGATGATGAGCGTTCGGCGACTCGTAATTTGTTTTTGGATAAAAAAACAACAACAACAACAACAACAACAAAACTTTATATTTTCTTATTAATATTCGGAGCAAAGTATATCTCCGCATGTCGCTGCAACGATTGAGTAAACATTTAATGACGCATATTTCATTTCTTTTTTTTTTTCATCGTATTGTCCGTTTTAGAGTAGCTTATGGAACGCATGGCGCGGCCGATTATGAGCACGCTTTTGGATTGGTTCTTCGGCAATCGCGAAGGGTCGCTAAGGGTACGTTTTTCTTGGCGTCGAGCGATAATGGTACGATTAGAAGACGCCCTGCCTTTTTGAAACCATATGCACTCTAAAAGAAGGTTTGTGCGTCTACTTTCACGCAAAACACTCGGAGAGCAAATTAGCGCAACTTACGGAGGCAGCTCAGCGAATGACATGCCGAAATATATGTTTAGACCAAAAAACGCGGTCTGAGTTGTGACATTAAGCAATGCAAAACGTCACGCTTTCGTTGCTTAATGTCACAACTCAGTCTGCGTTTTTTGGTCTAAACAGATATTTCGGGCATCGTCATTCGCTGAGCGGCCTCCATAAGTTCCGCTGATTAGTTCTCCGAATGTTGTGCGTGAAAGTAGACGCACAAACTTTTTTTTTAGAGTGTAGCTTGTTTTGTTTTACACACAAAAAAGATACGTAAAATAATGATTGCCATTTGGGGCGCAGGGTCAAGCTGTCCCAGCCGAATGAACGTTGCTGCTGTCTGGTTGGCTGGAAGCAAGCTGCCCAGTCCGGTTGAAAGGTGAGAACGGCGAGCTCTCTACTCGCCCTTATTCAGTCGCGTTGTTCCCTTTCGTTTTGTAAAGCCGACGGCCATCTACGCTTTCTCTTTCACGCTACGGTGGGCCCCAGCGGACGCTACCCGACATGGGAACCCAGAGCCGATTATACTGAGAGAGTTTGGCCAATGGGCGGAGCTTGATGCCCGCTAGAATCAGAAGATTTCGCGTTAGCACAAAAAGGCGTTACTTCTTTGTCTCCTTTATTCCTGAGAAATCGCATAGAGTTCCTATGAGTCGGAGCCACAAAATGGCGGACGAAAGTGATCATTCTCCTTTTGTCAGCCTAGGCTGCTGTGGTTGCCAGGCTGTCAAAATCTCGCTAAAGCCCGACGACCAGTTCGCGCTTTCCACCTTTCCCCCCGCGTCCTCCTCTCCCCCTTCTACTCTGTCTACCGTTGCCGGTTTCCTCGTCCCCCATGGTGAGGAGTATCTTCTGCCTTGCAGAATCTAAAGTCTGGTCGTCGGCCTTTAAGAATGCCAAACTCTCTCTGTATAAACGGTTATGTCGGAGCCAATCCGATGCCGTGTGAGCGTCACGTGACCTTTGGGAGGGGCAAGGTGACGCTTTGCGAGGAGCATTGTCACGTGGTGTACATTCGCAGCGGCTGGACTGGCTGGGATGGCCCGTAGAGTTCACTTTGATCCACTGTATGGTAGTACAGAGTGCTGCTTAGAAAGATGGCACTTCCTTAAGGAGTGTCTTTACAAATTCAAAGCCCTCCGTGTGCACACGTGACCGAATAAATTAAAAATATGAAAAACACGTCACGTGGTTTTCAACTTCAGTTTATTTGGTCACATGTCTAAACCTTTTATACTCCCCGTGTTTTTATTGGTAAATATTTAAAGGTAATTTCTGTACCTTCGCCGAGGTCCACGTTCGGCAAGAGTGAATTCAAATAAAGCACGCGGGGAGGGGGCTCTCGAAATGCGTGAAAAGTAAGTAAATGCTTTTGCAAACTCTTATCTATCCTGTTAGAAAGACTCACTTGTAGGCTCGAGAAAATAGAGAATTAAGAGAAGAAAGAAATGGGGGTGTAATTAAAAGTTTATACGTCTAAAAGTACTTGTGGAAAAATTAAAAAAAGTGGGGACAGTAGTGAGAGGAGGAGATAGGAACAGAATTCGAACAGTGCCCTATACGAGTGGTGTGGATTTTGGTATTCTGACCGATCATAGGTGAGTGCGAGAAAAAGTGCAGGATGAATTTTACACTTTTTAGCGACGACAGAAGATTTCGGATATTTCTTGTACCGATCCGCATCACGGCGGAGCACGGTGGCGGCTTTGAACACGAAATTTTTGCACAAAAGAAGCGCCCTCTTGAACATTGTGTACATGTTCGATATTCAAACATGTGCACTAGATATTCAAGCCGGCAAGCTTCACATTCTCGTAGAGAACGTCGAGTTTTCACAGCTGACAAACTGCGATACTTTCCCAGATCCTGGAATCCGGTGGTGCCTGACGTGGTGGACCGAGTCCAAGTTTCCCCACGAAGTGATTCCACAGAAATGGATAGTGAGTACCTCGGAAGCGACTGCTACACTAGAGTCACCTGTAGTTTAAGACACTTGGGGCCTGGCGTGCCCCCTGCACCTTATTATCGTCGGCAGCCGATGAGTTTGGGGCTCTAGCCAGCTGTAAGAGCGCCGAAAAGCGAATTGCGAAGCAAGGAACGTGACCATAAGACACTTCCCTCTGCGTTGATTGTGCTTACAGTGACTAAATTCTTTTTACGGGGTGTTTTAATGCGAAAGCATGAACTGTCCCATGGAGCGAAGCTGGCGGCGTCGGTAACCGCGAAAAATGAAACCTAAATTCTAATTTTCCGATTGGCTGATCGAAACGGCATCTAAAGCCCCATCGGTTGCGATGCGTCTCGGAAGTAAAACACGAAGAAAAGCACACAACGCAGATGCATTGTAAAACACTCCTGACTCCGCGCCGAGCTTCGCACTTCTGCCGCGGCCTTACCCAGCGGCGCAGCAGTCACCAGCGAGCCAGGGCGGTCTGCGCGGCGCACCGTTGCACACCCTGCCGGCGCTGCGGTCGTTTCTGCTCCTCTCGGCGCCGAGGATACCTTCACATTCACAACTTATAGGAAGTGTTTAGGTGTCCTCGGAATTTTCACAAACATGTTTTAAGAAAAGCTATGAAGGGTACACTAATGCGGTCTGCGCTGGTGGGTTATACGTTCTGGGGTATATAATAGAGGGGTTATCGTACCTGTAAATGGTTTAATTAAACGCTATTTGTAAATTAAATTTTTTAATTCGTGAATATAAACATATGGTTTCCATTAATATCTTGCATAACTTCGTCGAAAATCACTACATTGGTATACTTAGCACGGAAAAAAAAAGCGCGCGCTTAGCACGGTAGGGTGCTAAGTTAACACTTGTGCAACAGGCGCAACGATGGTTGTGCGAACACGCGGATGGGAAAAAGAACAAACCACAGGGCCAGGCCCGTTTTCGCACCCACAGCCTTGCCTGTTGCATGAGTGGCAACAGACAAGACAGGCTTTCGCTGTGTTGTCTGTTTGCCTTCAATATCCTTCTTTTCTTCTCGTAGATATTGATACGGTTTCCTTGTTGCGCCTCTACTGGTATTATTGTGATCACAATGCAAATATGTGGGTTTAGGATCAAGGCAGTTTCGCCGCGCCTACCGCACAAAATAGTGCAACTAATATAAAAATGCGACTTAAATACAAACTTGTTCCAAAAAATTACCTCTCACAGGAAGTACGACATATTCAAATATCCGACTTATGGACAAAAAAAAAACAAGTCTATTTTGTGGCCACTTCTAGTCTGTAAAAAGAATCAAGATCAATCAGTGTTTTGTTTTTAAATTTTTCTTTGTAAAAACAGTGGTAGAAATATATCTGAAAAATAGTCGTACCAAATTGTCTGCAATATCTTTGCTATTTCTGGAAAACCGTTTCACGGTTATGCAAGAAAATACTTAAAGCCACAATAAATTATTCATGTTTCCTCTGCCGGCAATTCATCACTCCCTCCTGTCTACATTTGTTATGTCATCCCCTTGTAAATGTTCACCTGATCTCACAAAAACGGCTCGTGAATTGGGTGCTAAGATATACACAATAACCGGCCTTCTTTCGCGTCGAGTAAAAAATGTAACATTTGAGCAATTCAGTCATTATTCTTGTAGTGAGAGCCCCTTCGATAAATTGGCTTCATTACAGTTTATTTATTTAGCTAAAAGCATATATCATTTATTTTAGCGACAGACCAATGAATGACATTTAAAGTCAGCTTCTGTTGGCACTAATTTCTATGGTGAAAAGTGTTGGTGAATAAATACGAAAACAAGGGGAGGGGGGAGAGAATACAGTACAAACGACACTTGCGCTTTATCGTCTGCATGGTCTTTTGTGTTCGCCTTTTGTGTTTAGATTTTAAATAACTTAAATGAAAAAATGTGAAAGTGAATAAATGCGTGTCAACAGATGAATGATGTTTACTTTAGATGCATCTTGTTTTTCAGCATTTGCATCTTCCAAGGGCCTTTGCTTGGCCACACTGGACCAGGATCACACTGTTGTGAATACATTGATGCAGCGGTGATAAGAAATCTTCACAGGGCTCTTCTGCTGTCGCAGGGTCCACGAGCAAGGGTAATGCAACACGAAACTGCTTTATATAGTGATAAAGAAGCTAGATGCTCGGTTATTATCGAAACAACAACGGCCTTTTATCGATTTCATACAAAGGCGTATACCAAGAAACCCTGGAAATTACCTCCCCGAGCACGTTTTATTACAATGGAGGTGTCTTTGTGTAAACAAAATCTAAGCTTCACGGGAAGAAGCCTTTAACTGCAGTTGTTTTTCACCCGGACTTCAGCCCACACTGGGTCCTCCGCGAGGTTGCATCTTTCTTCGGAAACCTTATCTTATTCCCCTCTCTAATCGAGACCGAGTCGTCTTTTCGGTATTGGGTCATTCCATGTTAAACGTCCCAGACGTTGCGCTCAACCCCTTCTAATTTCAAAGAAAAAAAAATCATGGCTTTTGGCCGCAATGTTTGCACTCACGCCCTGAAATATTTTTGGCAAAAATATTTTTGATAACGTGAGCGCGGTTTTAACTTTTAAAAACAGCGTGAAACTAGGCATCACTCAATAATTCATGAAAAATCAGCTTTCTCGTGATACGCCTACCAATATTTTTTCTTAAATTTGCACGGCTTTTGAACTACAACGTGGTTGGGCCTTGTGAAGTTTTAATTTAAATATAAAAAAACTGAAAGTTTTGAAAATTTTAACATTTTAGTTTTTTTATTAAAAATATCTAATTGCTCCCGGGACTTAAGAGAACCTTTTAACGGCTGCCATGCAAAAATATAATTTATAAAAAAAAAAAATTTGAAAACCGTTCAATTAATTATCTCGCAGTAAACAAAAGTCCCGAAGTTGCAGAAACGTCCGTTCTGAAGCATAAACAGCCGTTTATTTCTCCCTGAGGTGGTCCATGTAAAAATACAAAATATGATGGGTTTGTAAGAACAATCGATAATCTTTTGATTCTGAAAGTTTAATCAAGGTAAATCTTGTTTAAAGCGAGGATTTTCTTTTTTTTTTTAAATTTAATTCTCGTATTACAACCCGGCGTCGCTTCTTAACGCCTCTTCGCCGCACAGAGCGTCATCTGCGACGATAGCTGACACGATTAGGTCCAAAGAAAGAACTGAGCTTTCTACCGCTTCCCCTTGCCTGTCTTTCCGGCTGCAAAGGAAGAAACGGCGGGTATCGTGTAATAATCCAAGGTGCCGCCAGCGTGTAGCAATAGCAGGCCCGTTGTGCTCTTTGTACCCGAGGGCGGCTCGAAACGCGATGCCTAAAAGCAGTGAGGCATCAAGTGACCAGGACTTCTCCATGCCATGCCAAAGGTCCCACGGCCACCTCCGATTTCTGAAACAAAATTGATGGCTCTTCACCGTAATGTTTGTGGTGCCTCTCTAGCATTTTTTTTTGTCGAAAAACAAATTTCATGGGGTGATGGCGGTTGGAACTAGTAAAAGGGGGGTGGACGAGTCATTGAATAATTGATGAAAGAGTAAGATTGTTTTACGGAACACTGAAATATTTTTGCCTAATAGCCCTACGGTATTTGGATTGCTATGTAATAAGTATCATGGTCATGGAATTCGGTATCCTCGAAGCAGTTTTAAAAAAATAATTAATATTTTTTGTTACAAACTATGGATTTGCTGCATGCTACTGTAAATAGTCTTATTGACAGCCCTGTAGGTATACTGTACACAGAAAAGTTTCAAGCCGTACAACTAAATATCTTGCAAAACAACAACTACAACAAGTAAATTTGTGCAAAATTGCGTTTTGCCGTTTAAAGAGCCGTCAGTTCTGCCTTGAGGTGGCCCAAAGAAAAATGCGTAATATGGTGACTTCTACAAAAGAGTTTATTCTTTTGTTCTTAAAAGTTTAATTAAAGTATATTTGTTCTAAAGAAGAAAAAAACATTTTGAAGTTGAGCTTTCGCGCCGCAACCTGTCATCGTACCTTGCGTCTCTTCTCTGCACAGCACGCCACCGTCGAGCTCGGCAAAGCGTGCGACAGTGTCACGGTGTGCGCAAAGTAGAAAGCAGGACCTCGAGTTGTCTGGTACATCTTGATGGAAAAAAGCTTTTTTCTGCTCTTGTTGCATTATGGCTCTTCCTATTTTGACCGTATTGCGCGGCTCTGTCCTCCTGTGGACTTCCAGGGTCTTGATATCAGCAAATGCTTAACGCTGCCAGGTAAGAGCATCCACTAGTAAGCTAGCTGTTTCTTACGTACACATCGCAATCACTCTCTCTTCTCGACGTCAGGACAGATGTAGACAGCAGCACGAAAGTCCCGTGAACGTGCAATCTCATATGACAAGGCGATGTGGTGTTAACGAATGCGCGCAGTTGGAGGCTCAGGCCTCGTTTGTGTCTAAATCGCCTTTGAAACGGCAAATTCTTGCGTCGCTGTATAGTTCCGCTATTCACCGCAGTATGCGTGACACCTAGATTTCGAGGCGATATCATCGCGTTTCTTTTTTAGGAGAAGTCCACGTCAACTGATGCGGCCCGTATTAGGCTTCGCGTTTCAAGCCGCCCTCGGGTACAAAGGACACAACGGGCCTGCTGTTGCTACGCGCTGGCGGCACCTCCGATTATTACACGATACCCGCCGTTTCTTCCCTTGTAGCCGGAAAGACAGACAAGAAAAAGCGACGGAAAACTCCGTTCTTTTTTTGGACCTAATCGTGTCAGCTATCGTCGCAGGTGGCGTGCTGTGCGGCGAAAAGCTTTAAGAAGCGACGCCGGATTGTGGTGGGAAAGTTCAAATTCAAAAATCGTTTTCTCGCCTTAAACAAAAATCACTTTGATTAAACTTTCAGAATCAAAAAATCATCGATTGTTCTTCCAAATCGTTCATATTTTGTATTTTTACTTGGACCACCTCAAGGTGAAATAAACGGCTGCTTTCGCGTCAAAACGCACTTTTTTGCAACTTCAGGATTTTTGTTTACTGCGAGATATTTAATTAAGCGGTTTTAAACATTCTTTATAGATTATATACTTGCAGGACAGCCGGTAAAAAGTTATATTAGGTCCCAGGAGCAATTCGATATTTTTGATAAAATAACAAATATGTTAAAAATTTCAAAGCTTTTTAGTTAAAAAATATTTAAATTAAACAGAACTTTACAATCCCAACCACATTGTAAGTCAAAAGCTATGCATATTTAAGAAAAAAAATAATCTGGGGTGTTTCGCTAAAGAGCTGATTTTTCATTAATTATTGAGTGACGCCTAGTTTTACGCTGTTTTTAAAAGTTAAAACCGCGCGCACGTAATAAAAAAAAAGCATTTTCGTCAAAAATATTTTCGGGCATAACTACGGTTATCGCGGCAAAAGTCCATGAATTTTTTTTTTTTTTTTTTTTTAGAAATTGGACGGTGTCGAGCGCAACGTCTGGGACGTTTGACATGGAATAACCCTATTTGGTTCAGCCTGGAGGTTGGGGAATCTTATGTTTGTATTCTGGTTTTGTCAGAATAAGCCCAATAAAACGGCCATTTGCAGTTCGACACCAAACGTTTATTCCGCACGATAGAACAAGAGCAAATCTTAGGAAAATAAACTATGACCTCTCGCCCCCCCCCCCCCCCCCCCCCCCATTTTATGGGAAATAAACTCCAAAAAACACATACTGGTAAGGTCTACAACCCTCATAAAATTTAATTATGTTTGTGTGAATATATAGTGACCCTCGGGAAGGCTCAGATTTTTACGAAAGCAATGAGTGGAAGGCGTCTCTGACTTGCATTTGCGGCGTCCTAATTTCTGTGCTGTTACTTCCACGGTGGATATGCTTCAACTGTGAAATGCAAAAGGCCTGGTCGGCGCGCTTGGCAATATTAATTATGCGTCTTGGAAACAAAAGTTATATGCGACCAACAAATACGAAGCCCTCTGAGACAGCTCACTGACAATTTTAAGAAGCTCGGTTTTACCATTGGGCACATATTTTTTCGCCAAAAGTACCACAACCACAGAATTACGGATTGATAACATTAGAACACTGCTCTTAACTGATAACTGGACATGCGATGAAATAAGCTCTAAATAGAAAGCTGAGTGCTGTCGAAACGTTTTTTTATTGGTTGTTTGTGAAGCAATGAAAATGACGTGCACTCTTTAATGTTATAAAGTCATGTCTCCATAGGCTGCAGTGGTCGATATTGCTAAAGTCCACCTTTAGAACTGCTCGGCACTTGAAACCATCGGTGACAACTTAAGAAAAAGATCCCCTAGGATAAACTTCTTGGAATAAACTCTCAAGCATGTGAATTGTTAATATCAGGGTGCACTTCCATGAAAAAGAAGGTGAATAGTTTTGCAACATTAAGCAACCACAAGATGTCTCCACCTGCATGTAGGGAAAACAAAACCACTCGTCTCAATTCACTCCTCCTGCATATTTTACAAGACATAAAGCTAAGAAGAATCACCGGGGAGAAATTCAATAGATCACCACAGTCCCAACAACAGTACTGCCGATAGAGGTCGTTAGTCCTTATAGTTCCGATACCAACTGTCAAGACTGACCAGAGGGATTCTCCACAACGTGAACAGCTTACGGAAGGAGCAAACGGCCCACTCAAAATGTACGAAGTAGACAAGGCGAAGTGCTGCAGTCGTCACCAATAACAGAAAAAAAAAACTTTTTACGGAAAATTTTATTCATCCTAATTGTCAATATATACAGGGTGTTTCAGGGAACGCAGGCCAAATCGCTCCTGCGAAAACTACTCATCGCAACGAAAAACGGCTTGTGGCGTTGTGGTCCTGGGCCAGGGGCCCATTTACGAAAATTATTAAAATTCCGGATAATTACTAGTTAATTATTTTTGCCTAATTAGCTTTTTTTAATATTGTGTTTTAGGGCATGGTTTAAATTAGGAAATTGCTCAGCATCATCGAAAACCACTAAACTAACAAATTGCAGAACGATAGAAGGCACGCGAAGCATTTTACGGCGTTGTGAAAAACCGCACAAATTCGACGGGTTTTTAAGTTTCGGTTTATTATCGGAGCGCATCTCGGCCCCGGCAGCACCGCGCCCCGTGGAGAGATAGTGCAACGAGACTCTGCTGGGTCGCGCGATGACAGCGCAGCAGAGGTTGGTTGCACTATCGCTTCGCGGGAAGCGGTGCCACCAAGGGCGGAGATGCGCTCCGATAACAAACCGAAACTTAAACACCCGTCGAATTTGTGCGATTTTTCAGAAAGCCGTAAAATGCTTTGCGTGCTTTCTATCGTTCTGCAATTTGTTGGTTTAGTGGTTTTCGATGGTGCTGAGCAATTTACTAATTTAAACCATGCCCTAAAACCCAATATTAAAAAAGTTAATTAGGCAAAATTAATTAACAAGTTAATTATCCCGGACTTTAATAATTTTCGTAAATGGGCCCCTGGCCCAGGACCAAAATGCCACAAGCCTTTTTTTGTTGTGATAAGTAGTTTTTGCAGGAGCGATTTGGCCTGCGGTTTCTGAAACACCCTGTATATATCAATATATCTACATACATTCTTTTTTTGCGAACAACGACGTTCTTTTTTTACCTATAATACTGCTGCAGCACAGTACGGAGACCTACACTAAGCGACAGCAAAGTGTAAGGCTAAAAACGTAGCAATAAAGAGTGATGTTTACTGCGTATCTATGGATACCTTGGAAGGAAAGACATCGACCACTGGAGATGTTCCGCCACTGGTGAAAGAAGGAATATATCAACAATCTTCGTTCAGCTTTTAACACCAGAGCACGCATTTGAAAGAAAAGAGTTAGGAGATAGTTATTTTCAGTAAAACCATGGTACGCCGTGAAATGCGAAGCTGGCTTAAGTGGTGCAAGTTTTCTGTCCAGATGACGAAGTACTGCACGGCAGTTTAAAGATTCCTTGTAAAACTATCGCAACAGACTAATTACATTTCTATAGGTATTACAGTCTACACAATGAAACGACATTATTATATAGCGCATGAGGCGGGGGTGTCAGAACCAAAGATTTGAATGAGAAAAAAATGTTTTGACCACGAAGCGTTCGAAGGTAACGTATTTCTGGAGACGAGGACGAGCAATACGTTTTATTATCAGTTTTCTTTCTTGAAGATGTTTGTTGCCCGGAAAACGTGGTGTGATGCACTGTTGCCTTAATGACGAGAAACATTTCTAATCGCACTAGTCTCTACTGCACCTTTCGCGCAATCAGCAGTCAATTTCAAGCCCAGCTTTGCCTATATAATGTTATATCTACTTGTTGTCCTAGAATGTTCCTGGGACAATATCATGCGATGTATTTCGCCTTTGTTCTGGGAATAGGTTTTCAGCGCAGTAGTTTCCAAGGAATCTTTTTTTTTTTTTGCCGATCGAAATTTATTGAAAACGCCGCGTTGTCCAGGGGATGTTCTCTCGTAATGTGTAGACAGTGTGGTATGTTGCATCTTTTAATTCGCGCTGAGGTCAAACTCTACACAAAGAGTTAACCCAGCACCGCGTAGAAGACAAGGCCGTAGCGCTGACATTTTTGCGTCACCAGTGAAGGCCAAGGCTGGACACAGACTGGAAACGAGTGCTGCGTCAGGTCGCGTCTTCGTGTCAAGTTTGAGCCGAACGTTGATGCAACCGTCGTCTCCAATCTGTGCCGATCGTCGGCCTTGGCTGATGACATATCTATCAGAACTAATGGCTTGTTATTTATTAGGTGTTAGTTAACCTCACTAATTTTAAGGGGAGGGGAAAGCTGTTCATGAGGTGGCACACCTAAGTGCATCTGGTATTTTCATTCCTCAGAACGGTTAGATGACCTTAGTGAGCAACAGTGATAAATCTCACATTTCCAATGGTGAACTTTGTCGTACAACGCAACACGTGGCGTGTTTATTGCACCCCATGTTATTTCTTCGTATAACAAGGCAACAAGGCAGATTAAGTGAGCACCTGCCTCAAACCTTTTCACCTACTGGATGGTTGTGCATTAACGACGAAGTTTCATGTTGCCCCAGGTGTCGAATGGGAATGGTAGCGAAACACAATAAGGTGGCCGCCGCTCAAAACAGAATATTTATTCACTGAAAAAATGTAGACTTGTAGATTAAGGACCAAAAACATGTCGATGTTGACAGGTAGGGCAGGCGTCTTCCTAGCGTCTACATGAAACCGGGAACGAAAGAAGGGGGGGGGGGGGGGGGGGGGGGGGGGAGGTTCGCGGGGTGGGGCGTTATAGCGATACGAAGGTATCGCTAAAGTATTTTAGAAATATTTTTTGTATTTATATTTCTGTGCCCCGATACCATTTTTCAGCTGCATTTTGTATTTATTTATCGAAATACACTTTCGGGTGTATTATTGATATCGCGATAATATGAAGGCCGATGTATTTTGTTATAGTCTGATAAGAAATGTTGACCTCCTCACAGTTTTGTCAGAGACGTTTCGTGTCTCTGACGGCACATGACTCTCTTCTTTATTGTGCAAAAGTTAACAAATGTTTTCCACACTTTAGGTGGTCGAATATTCTAGTCGATTCGAAAAGTTAAAGGCTCTTTCGGCGCGCCCAACTAACAAATAAAAGGACACGGGTTCCTTGTTTTTCATTCCAAGGTGACGTTATAAGGTCAGTGCTGAAAGAGACGTCCGGATTGAACATAATCATAATGGCATCTCGAGCTTTTTTTGGGCGGTCACAAAACTGGCTTAGAAGTCCCTGCGATTATGTCACAGAAAGATAAGAAATGCCGAAATGAAACCGCGCTCAAGCCACGGTGAAAAATATAGCTTGCGTCCATTAGTGCTTCACAAAATACAAGATGTTAATTCTGTTGTAAATTTGATTTAATCGTAATTCAGGCGCCAACATGAAGAGCGAACTCGATTGCTGGTTTAAAAACAAAATCTCGCATTTTAGAACATGCTTCTTCTTTGTTCTTCGTATGCTCTTAGGGGTGAACCAAGAAACATCCGAAATAATGCTCTTATAATAATGCATTTCAGTGCCTATATCGGCCCCTCAAAATGTATTCTTGTATTTGTCTTTAAAATACTTCTCTATCAAATGTATTTCTTATACATATCGCGGCATACTTTTATAATTTTTTTCAATATAAGTTTTTTAGCTGTTTCGCCATGTGTCCTAGTATTTATTTTTCAAATATTTGGGCAGGAATAGTATTCCTGCCCAAACTCGGTCTAAAAACTTTGGAAATGCCGCGACCTCAAGGAGTACGTTAATTGCATAATTATGCGCTCATACAGCCTTTGCAAAATGTCGGGCAACACTGTACTCCCCATGGTGGCAAGACTGAGCACATCCCACGTGGACGCCATTAGAAAGGAAGCTCTCGTCTGCTTTGCGAGCTGCTAAGGCAGTTTCGACACTGAATCCTACCCACTGCTGCGTTCCTAGCCACTGCTGCGTTCCGCTCTGAAAGCGGTAGCGATACACGAACGAGTCCAGACGAAAGGTACAGTGCGCCTCAAACTTAACGCCGCCACGGCATTTGTCATTTCTAACCGTCCCTGCCGCAGCCGAGTGAACTATCTGAAGATTGTTTGGGCTCCCGATTTCTATCCCATCCTCAAAAAGCATCCCAAACGTTTTGGTGACAAATTTATTACTAAGTAGCCGAGACGAGCTTAATGTTTCGGAACACAGTGGCGGCGTTAAGTTTGAAGTGCACTGCGCGCACGCTTCACGTTGTTCGCGTCTTTAGTCGTGCGATTTATTTGGAGAATCTTTTAAGCTGCGTCGTTCGGTCACTTTCTTGGTACTTCAATTTCTTTCCTTTTTGTTTTGTAAAGAACGTGTGTCGCTACCAGACAGGCCTGTTCAGCTCGCCGATCACGCAGCTAGTGCTTTTGCCGGAGTTTGTCGATGTGAACAGAAATTTTCGCGTGTCGCTGTGTTGCTTTTGTTGCGATCGAAATTTAACGCGTTGTCACGAGACGTTTGTGTCGGGCGCCGCACACGAGTGTGATGACCTGACAGTTTCAATGCGTTTGGTTTGTCTTTCTGCGTCGTCGAGTTGGCGCGAGATCCTGTTTTCCAGCGATGTCAACATTGCTCAAATTGTAGCCCCGATCATAGCTCCTTTCTGTGGACGATCTTCCAGAAAAAAGATCGAGAATGCGCTGCTCACTGAGTTACGGCACAACGGCAAGGTTATTCTTCCAATAGGAAAGACGACCTGGAGCGAAGCGCAGGCATGTCATCGAGTGCGGCGATTCCGTTCACTAAGCCTTCCTTTCTCATGGCGGCTAGGGAGCGGCTTCACAGCGTTGCCAGACTGCCGCATGGCTCCTCGGCTACACCCTTAGTATTTTGCAAAGCCTCTATTGCACGACGTTGTTCATCCCGGTGTTGGCGTTCATCATAACGAAGTACCACCAACGGGACACAGTCTTCTTCCGGATGTCTGTCAGAAGGCAAAGCTGTGCTCATAAATCGTGTTTATGTGCTCTCGGGCTTTATACTTTTTGTGAATTTTTACTTTTAGGAGCAAGCGGGGTATAATGACGCTAAGACTAGATGTTCGTACAACCCAGTTGGCTATGTGTGAGCTTGATGCTTTCTTTTTCTAGGCTCAGGTTTTGTGACATATAAAGTAGATTCCGGTACTTTTTGTGATAACCGGGACAACGAATGCGTTTTATAAACTTCGCGATTTCTTGACCCCACGAGCCTAAAAATCGCAGGTTACTCGAGCAAGTCAATCTCTTCTGCGCCTCCTCGTCGATGCCCGCTATTTAACTGTAAAATTGCTAGAATATTTAAACAGAAATGATGTGTAACATTTAGCTCAATAAACTTGCTATTTGTGACAATTAAAGTAATTTATTGGTCTGTGGAACTTAGCTAATAAGACCGAAATAGCAGGATAGTTCACAATAAAAAAGTTTACTTTTCCTTATATTTTTAAAGCTCAGTAAAGGTGAGAGATTAGTTATGTTAGAAGGTAACGACTGAATATTAACTTAGCTAAAGGGTACATTGTATTATCTGTGCATTCTACGTTCTTGTTCTTAAATCGGGTGCCTCATTTTGTTTTCAGAATTCAAGACGAAGGCATCAGGCGCTCTGTGAAGACCTCGTTACTAGTGCGTGCCAGAGACCGCCCGTTCCAGTATTTCCGAGGAAATCGGCCTAAAAACAACGTACTGACGCCGAGGTTTGAACAGCTCAGCTGGAATCGCTGAAGGACATCACTCCGGCCCCGACTGAACAAGCTTGGACTTTGGAAGGACACAAGCTTGCCTGAGCGGTTTTGAGCCTTGTCTGCCCATCAAATGTGTTCTAAAGTTCCGAGTGAACATATTTCACAAACGCTCAAGACTAAACTGTCCCACTCCGTCGGTGCGTTCTCGTTAATTTTGTTCTTTCTGCAACATAAAAAAAATAATTAATCGTGAAAGTTACTTGAAATAAGACTTTTTTATTGGAGTTTGTGAAGTATGATGTTACCTAAACAGAGAAAGACATTTCCGTTGGGGTTCGTGCATTTTAAGTTACTATAATGTTTGTTGCGTAATTCTAACTCGTCTTTGCGTCGTGATAATTTTTTTTTCTGGCATTATGAGGGATGTAGTATTCATCTGGTGGTTAATAAACTACACAAAAAGAGAATACTGCCCAAGAAAGGCTGGCGGCCTCAGGTGTTTGTAATTGCTCCACGAATTCATAGATGACATCTTCGGGAGCATTTTGCTTAACTCAATAGTTCCAGCGTACATACTTCAGTGGTTCAAAAGAAAACGAACACAGAGGAAGATGTTGGATAACTAAACTCTTCCATTTAAAAACAAAATACAATATTTAGAAACAAAACATTTGAGGGTCAGTTTGGAGACGAGATGTAGAACCGGGAGAATTAAGGTCTATATTACATATATGTAGATACCAGCAAGACGATTATGTCTTTATTTTAGCACTTTCACGTCTCCCTTTCGAAAATCAGTAGCGTGGAAAGCAATCACTCCACAAGGAAGAAGCAATGCCTTCCGGTGGTCTGGGCGATAACCAAGTTTCGTTCCTACTTGTACGGAAGTCCATTCGGAGTGGTCAAAGACCATCACTCGCTGTGCTGGCTTGCGAACCCGAAGGATCCGTGAGGACGCCTTCCCCAAAGGAGCGTACCAGTGCAAGGATTTGACATGTCTGGGGTGTACTAGTCCGGCCTCAACCACAGGGACGCGAAGCCATACCTAAAACAGATGCACAAGCACAGGTGAAAGAAAATAAAATACAGGATAGAGCGCTGATTTCAAACTTATGTATTGTGAAAGAGAAAGAAAGAGGAAGCTCTAGACATAAGAGCCACGCGCATCCACAAGGTAAACAAAGAAAAGATACATTATTAAAAAGAAAAAAGAAGAAGAAAAAGAAACGACAACAATGAGAGAAAAAAAAAGATATTTTCATAATGTACAGGCCGGCCAAGATCACTTGTATCCATTGGCTAGGAAGTCTACCTCCTTCTCACTCAAAGATTGTAAAGGGCGACTCACACAACGCTGGTTTGATTTTTGGATGTGATATGCTTTTAAAATTGCTCTAGTTTGCCAATCTCGCTATCGTCCTAATATTATTGTCACCGAAAAAGTTGGTGAGCACTGACAGGTGAGGCAGTGTAAGGGCAGGAGGCCTCCCATTGTAACGTGAAGTGAATAGAAATGTTCACGGAGTCGGTCATTAAGACATCGTCCAGTGTGTCCAAAATACCAACCACCACTAGTTAAGGGGATCCTGTACGCAGCACCCTCTGAGCGGGGAACAAACTGTTGCTTGTGACGCTTTTGGTACCTCGTGTTGAGTGATTGTCAATAACCGAACCAACTTTAGAACAGATCTCGGCTATCCTGTAGGGAACAGAAAACACTACCGGGACCTCGTACCTGCTGGCAAGTTGTTTTATATCGTAGGAAAATTTATGGAGGTAGGGAACCACTAACGGGCGCTTCCTCTTTAAATAAGGTATGTCTTTGTGAATCCCCTTCACGTTCTGTAACAGGGACTCCAAAACCTCAACAAGCACTTGCGAGGGGAACCCAGACGTGCTTAAGCGTTCAAGCTGAGACCCACAACTATCCTTGGCAGCGTGGTAATAGGACATAAACAGGGCCGATCCTAAAATGGCGATTTCTGTGCCTCTTTTTACGAACTTTGAATGGGAGGACGTGTACGGAAGAATATTTTTCTTTGATCGGGGAGAAAAGGACCAACAGAGGTGATTGTGCTGGACGGAATATGAAATACACAAAAATTGCAAGGTGCCATTCTTGGGTTTTTTTAAAACTTAAACTCGAGGCCTAAGCCAAAGGTTTTGAACAGCTGGTTTACAGTGTCACTCTCTACATCTTTTTATACACAATGAAAAAATCATCGACGTATATAAGAACTTTCCGTACCAAAAGACGGCTGAGTGCGATGTGAATAGCATGATCCACCCTTGATAGAAAAATGTCAGTAAGAATAGGGGCAACATAAGACCTTATACAAATGCCATGTTTTTGCAGATACAAGGCATCCTTCTACCCAATGAACATTGATCTGAGATTAAACGATAAAAACTCCAGAGAGCTTTACAAAGGCATACCGGTAGCGTGTCAGAAGGGGAGCTTACCGTTTGCCTGAATACGTGACTGAACCGAGGCTAGCAAGGAAAGGTGCGGAAGGTTATAGGAAAGGTCTCCAACATTCACGTTGAAAACACCATGATTGCTGTACCTCTCAGAACTCAGCGATTCAACCATTGTTTTAGAGTTGCGCACAAGGAAGGGATCGTTGAAGTTTAAACCAGACAGGTGCCTTTGAAGGTAGGCTAACACTTGGCGCAGCCAGGTCTCTCGCTCAGTAACGATGGCACGAAACGCGCAGACGTCCTTACGGGTTTTGGCACTGAAGAAAACATGAAGGAGTAACCCTTCTTTTTTGATGTTGCCAGCCAGTTGGGTCAGTGTCATGTTGTCACAGAGGTCCATTGCCCGATGCTTTGCCTCCTTTAAATTAACAGACTCCGATCGAAAGTTCTTGATCACAGCTGATACAGTGTACTCGACCGTTAAGTAAAACGCGGGAGTGGTGGCCGGAGAGACTGCATGCGTCAAATACCGGCTCATTCTGGCAGCGTATGCCGCGGTTCTTTTCTGGAGTTACACTCACAGCTCTGAAACAATCACCGATGCGTGACTCGCTGATTAAAGAACAAAACAAACAAACAAAAAAAAAAAACACAAAAAACCGTCGCTTTCTGATTTTGTGTGTGAGGTTAAAAACGCTAAAAGCGACGGACAAGTAAAAGAAACGAACAACACAGAGCGATACTTGCAACTGAAGTTTATTCTCAGGAAACACACATATATATACACCGTGAAATCGCGACATGTACTACAGAAATGCGACATCACCCATTCAGTGTTCGTCTGTCCGCTATCTACTTAACGAAAGATTTTAAAAACGCCACCTCAGAGCCAAACAGGGCTATAGATGGAGCGCTGACACACGTTCTTTTAAGGCACACAGATATGAAAAAAGCTTCGGATATCTCCCGTGTCATTTTGTTTCGATTTGGGGCCAAGATAATGGCGTTGTCAAACTTCGTGATACACCCACATCTGTCACAGTGCACAGCCAGATTTCCCGAGGGTGACGATCGAACTAACAGCGCATGCTCCCTGAGCCTATCATTTATACAACGTCCCGATTGGCCTATGTATACTTTGCAACATGATAAACGAATCTTGTAAACCCCGCCCTCGCTACACTCCACATACCTGGTCTTATGTTTCTTCTGACAGACACCGACGCGTGTCTCCCCTCGTCCCATTTTTTCACACAATCTAGCCAGTTTTTGAGGAGCTAAGAGTAATACGGGAACCCCATGTTTTTGCCCCACTTTCTTTATATTGTGGCTCACCTTATGAACATAAAATATTACAACTGGCCTACGCCTTGGCTTCTCTCCTAAAGCATCACATCCTCCCCGAAGTTTTTTTATCAGACCCTCTGCCACCCCCACAAGAAGCGTAGGTGGAAAGCCTCCTTCCTCAAGCTTCAATACGTGCAACCTAAAGCTGTCTTCTCTCTTATTTGGGCAAGACTTCGTTAAGGCAGCCCTCAGGCATGTAGAGGCAATGCCTTTCTTAATTACTTTTGAGTGATTAGAATCAAAATGGTAACACCCTCTTCTTAGCCGTAGGGCAATAATTCCAACAGACATGTGAATTCCAAAATACAGTCTTAAAATCTAAAAACTGTAAGCTATCATCCGCGGGACTTTCACTGGTGAAACTGAGCCCTTATTCACTGTCCCTAAACACTCTAACATTTTTGAAATAAAGTCTTCTCTTTCAGAGCCCTTCTTCGAACGAAAAAACACCAAGTAATCGTCTACATACCTAAAAACACGAATAAACTCTTTATCCAACCGTCTTTCTATATCTCTGTCGCACTTTGCTAAAAACAGGTCGCTCAACACGGGTGCCACACTCGTGCCAATGCACACACCCTCCTTCTGTATGAGCTTTACTCCTTCATGAACAACATAGGTGGAACTCAGAAGCGTAACAATTCTAAAAACCGCTCCTCATACACGCCACACTCATTTTGAAACTTTAAAACACCAAACGCTTCAATAGCTTCTCTAACCGCCTCAAAAAGTGCCTCATGTGAGATAGAATAAAAAAAGGTCTTCGACGTCGAAAGAAACCGCGTCACAAGTACCGGGATTTAAGTCGGAATTCCACTACACTCTCGGAATTAAAGACCCTAAAAGGATCACATAAATGAAACTGCGACAGGTGTCGTTGAAGGTACGCCGACACCTGTGATTGCCACGACCCCCTCTGCGTGACTATCGCCCTAAAGGGCATAGCCTCCTTGTGTGTTTTAACTGAGAAAAAGATACTCAGGTGAAGACCTTTAGCTCGTACGACCGGCGCTTTGAATCTATCTAGACTCAGGTTTTGAATAATTTCAATAGCCTTGTCTTCAATCTTTGTAAGTGAAACCCTCTTCACCTCCTTAAAACTCTTCTTTAAAGCTTGCTTTCCCCTAACCAAAAAACCACATTCGGGTACAAGGACGATCGAACCCCTCCTCCTTATCTGCCAACACCAACTTGAGGCGTTCTTCCAAGCAGAAGGATGCAACCTCCCCGCGTTAGGACCTTTTGGGGCAGCCCTTCTTCGAGGGAGGGTGTCGACCCCATCCAAAATCCATCGTTCCTTCTCATCCTGTTGCGCTCTATCTCCCACATTTCTGACTAGCGTTAACACTTCCGGAGGCTTGAGGCTTGTCTCACATGCAAGCTTGGGTCCTTTCTCCAGAATCTTGACCACCTCTTCAGGTACGTTGGTGTCACCCACAATTATCACATCACATACGCCCGTCTTTGCTCTCTTAGACGGCTTCGGTAACGACAGAAGTAGTTGTCGCCATAGAAATTCCGTGTTTTGACTAGCTTGGCGTCGACGCTCTTTGAACTTCCACTCAGCCACCCTCTCTTCTTTGTAATTAGAGTAGCACCGTACCTCAAGGCTTTCTTGGAGGAGTCTAGCTTGTCTCCAGGTTTCAACGCGCAAAGACTTGTAATCCTTTTTGCGTGTCCCACGCAAAAAGGATTACCAAGATTTTGCGCGCTCACGGGACACGCAAAAAGGATTACCAAGATTGTTCGCGCTGAAATATGGAGACCAGCTAGACTCCTCCATTGAGGAGTCATCATCATTGAACTTATTCGACAAATATCGAGCTAACGTCAGTAGCTGAGGAGGTTGAAGTTCTGTCTGCAGGTAGAACTTAGGACCAAGTCTTAGAACCTTTCCTAATGATGGTGGTATTTGTACATCCCCCCAAGGTAGAGAAACCACACGTCGGGGGAAGAACCTTCTTCCTTTTCGGTGGCCTCCAGTGGATCTGCTGCCATAGAAACTCAGCTATTTCTTTCACAGACTTTATCAGTTCGAAGAAGGAAAATCGTTGCCTCCGGGGAACATCCCTTTGCGTGGCCGGTACCGTCCACAGGCAATCTGTGAAGAATCGAGCCAGTGGATGTCGGTAGTAGTCCGCCCGAACGATTTTGCAAATCCTCTTCATGTGACCACACGAGGGAGGCAAAATCCCACCAGGCCAAGCAATTCTTGGGCTCGTGTCATGCTTGATGTGCCATGAAGTTTGTGACAGATGTAGCTGAGGTTTTATGGAAGCAGATCCGGTGTAGGTTACCGCAAAGGAAAAAGGTTCTCCCGACGTGTGGTTTCTCCACCTTGGAGAATGTGGTTTCTCCACCTTTGAGAATGTGTCTCCACCATGATTAGGGAAGATTCTAAGCCTTGGCCCTAAGTTCTGCCTGCAGCCAAAATTTGAACCTCCTCAGCTCCTGACGCTAGCTCGAAGTGTGACGAACAAGTTCAGTGAAGAGTTCAGACCACGCTGTGCATCGGAATGTGTGGATGCTATTTACAACCTGTCCGCTCGTTGTACACTTTCCCATGATCTCCGCTCAGTGGTCAAGTTTGCAGTGGAAAGTGAGTTACGTATTTTCGAAGCTGACATGGAAGGTTTGTTGGCTCTCATGCCAGAAGAGATGCACTAGGACAGAACCAATGCAGCTGTGATCAAGAACTTTCAAACGGAGCCTGTTAATTTATTGCAGGCAAAGCGTCGCGCAATAGACCATTGTAAAAAAGACACTAACCCAACATGCTGGCAACATAAAAAAAGCAGAAGGGATATCTTCATGCGTTCTTCAGTGCCAAAACCCATACCGACGTCTGCCCGTTTCGTGCCACCGTGACTGAGTGAGGGACCTGGCAGCGTCAAGTGGCAGCCTACCTTCAAAGGCACCTGTCTGGTTTAAATTTTACCGATCCTTTTCTTGTCCGCAACTCTGAGACAGTGGTTGAGTTGTTGATTTCTGAGAGAAACAGCCATCATGGTGTTTTCAGCGTGGACGTTCATGTATTGAGGATAACGGTGAGCTCCCCTTCCGAAACGCTACCGGTATACCTTTGGAAAGCTTTCTAGAGCTTTTAATGTTCTATCCCAATCAATGTTCATTGGGTGGAAGGATGGCCTGCATTTGCAAAAATCCGGCATTCGTACAGTGTCTTGTGCTGCCACTATTCTTAGTAACATTTATTCTCTCAAGGGTAGATCATGCTATTCACATTGCACTTAGCCCTCTTCCGGAAAGGAAAGTTTTTAGATATGTTGATAATGTATTTGATTGTATATGAGAAAGATGTAGAGAGTGACATTGTAAACCAGGTACTCAAAAACCCTCGTTAGGTTTGGCGTAGGCCTCAAGCTCACTTTCGAACAACTCAAAATGGCAGCTTACACCCCCTCCCTTCCCCCCTCCCAATTTTTGGGTCTTTCATTATCCTCCCAGCCCAATCCGCAATAACATCTGCTGGTTCTTTTCTCCCCGACCAAAAAAAGGCATTCTTCTGTACACGTCCTCCCATTCAAAGTTCGTAAAAAAGGCACAGAAATCTCCATTTTAGGATCGGCCTTGTTTATGTGCTATTACCAGGCTGTCAAGGATAGTTGTGGGTCTCAGCTTGAACGCTTAAGGACGCCTGGGTTCCCCCCGCAAGTGCTTGTTGAGGTTTTGAAGTCCCTGTTACAGAAGGTGGAGGGGATTCACAAAGACAGACCTTATTTACAGAGGAAGCGCCCGTTAGTGGTTCCCAACCTTCATAAACGTTCCCACAATTTAAAACAAGTTGCCAGCAGGCAACTTGTTTTAGTGTTTTCTGCTCCCTACAGGATAGCCGAGATCTGTTCTAAAGTTGGTTCGGTTATTGATAATCACTCAACACCAGGGTGCCAGAAGCGTCAGAAGCAACAGTTTGTTCCCCGCTCAGAGGCTGCTGTGTACAGGATCCCCCTGACTAGTGGTGGTTGGTATTTTGGACACACTGGACGATGTCTTAATGACCGACTCCGTGAACATTTCTATTCACTTCACGCCACAATGGGAGGCCTCCTGCTCTACACTGGCTCACCTGTCAGTCCTCACCAACTTTTTCGGTGACAACAATATTAGGACGATAGCGAGATTGGCAAACTTGAGAAATTTTAGAAGCGTACCACATCCAAAAAGCAGGCCAGTAGTGTTTGAGTCGCCCTTCACTATCTTTGAGTGACATGGATGTAGACTTCCTGGCCAGTGCATACAAGAGATCTTGGCCGGCCTGTATGTTATGCAAATGTTTTTCTCTTTTTCTTTTTTTTCCCTGTAGTATATATATATTCGTTTTTCTTCACCTTAGAAATGTATCAGTTTTTCTTCTCTCTCCTTTTCACTTGAATATGCGCGGGTGCTTCATGTCTGAAGCTTCCTCTTTCTATTTCGTTCACAATACACAAGTTGGGAGTCAGCGCTCTTTCCTGTCTTCTATTTTCTTCCTCCTGTGATTGTGCGCTGTTTTAGGTATGTTTTTTAAGTACCAGCAATCTCAACTTTCTACGTTACCACTAAGACTTGGATTGTCTGTCACCTGATACGCCATGACGAAAGCCCTCTCATTTGGAACAGCCTTGGAAGTCGCCAAGTTCTTCATTCAGTCCATCGTTTTCCGTGACGGCGCTACTTAAGTCCTGATTACGAACCAAGGAGCCTTTACGGCCCAGCTGACTCGAGAAGTTCTTCGGATCAACCAAACCAGCCACCGACGAACCACAGCGCACCACCCGCAGACCAACTTGCTCACAGAGCGGCTCGACGAGATCCTCGCTACATGATTTTCATGCGCGTCGACGTGGAGCACAAGACGTGGGACTAAGTGTTACCGTACGGTAACACTCGGTTTCACTGTATTATACCCTGAGGGCAATAAAGTATGGTTTGACACGTTGCCCCATCTAGCTCAAAATATTTGAAACGATGGGAAGGCCCCTTCGACAGCCTGCTTGTTCGTGGGGCTGTTCATGCATCAATTTGAAGGTGTTGATTCGTGCGTTTTGTTCTACTTTTATGTTTAACATTGCGATGAGATGTCGCAGAAGACCAGACGTCTAAGTTGTAGGGTTGTTGCGTACAGGACTGTCAGAACCCCGGAAGCTTAGCAGGACTAAATCTCCTCAGGTTCCTGTCTGTGGCCGTGTAAAATACAACGCCGTCGAGATGAATAAATGTCGTAAAACGTGCAAAATAAGCATTCCATTGACATTGCTTGACTTGAGATGGATTTTTTTTTAAGTGCGCTATTTGACTCGATACTTGGAGTTAATGTGCCCAAAGTCCGGCTTTGCCGCTGTATTTGATACGATTAATCTAGAGTCAGATGAATCTTTCGACGCTCTCACTGATTTATGCTCCGTAAGCACGTCTTAATCGAATGACGTTTTGTGGACGCTTGATCGTAGTTACCAAAAACCGAAGTGAGCGTTTTCTCCGCTTCAACGGTTACAGAGCTGATTGTCGTTTGCGCCTTTAGCATAATCGCATAGCTGCCCAAGATGGTTGCTCTATTTCGACCCATGTGTATGCGGTTATAACTTGGTCTCCGCTGCGAAAGAACCGTCCACTCAAGAAATAAAAAAAGTTCTTACCCCACGAGAAAAGTTTCTCCATGCGGCGTTAATTTATGTTCTATGTAAAAGAGAACAACATATTCAATCGACGAGAGCGAGCATCAGCTTGCAACCAGCGACCGCGCACTTCACCGTCCAGACTACAGCAAGCTTGCACAAAGAACACATTCATCGAACACCACAACCATCTTCCAAACGACGACGATGGGCCGCGAAACACGCTGATCTCAGAAATGAGGTCAGCTATTAATTCGGGAAGAATTCACTTGGAAAAAAAAGTGGTAGGAGATTGTGAAGGTCAGGGAGGGGGGGGGGGGGGCGCTTTTAGTTTCACTTTTGTAGAGAAGGGAAGCTCAACAGAGACTTCGCTTTTCTAATTTTGAAAAGGGCGCAAACAACGTAAAAAAGAAGAGACTGCCCTTGTGTAATTGCTTTCACTTATATTTGGCCATAAAATCAGCTAGGACGTTCAATTTTATTATTCTAGTTCCCGTTTCGGGTAGTGTCAACCTATCGAGGCAGGCGCCTACTAAGACGCCCTTATGCTAGAACCACACAACCACGCACGCATGCACTTTAATATATTTAACGTTTGATACAGTTTTAAAACAGTCGGTGTAGCTCGCGACAGCACGACGCTCAGAATTAGAATAACGTAACCTCGTGAAAGCACGCCGTCGGCGCTTCCGATTTTAGCCGTCCCAGTGCTGCCTCATTCGGCCATGGCGGCGCTGATGATCAACCGACGGTGGAGATTTCTGGAACCCCACCCAGCGCCTATGTTCCACGATGGACGCTGTGAGCTGTATGAGCCAATCCATAGTTCGTAGCTTGCCTCGTGGCTTCGCGCTCCCCGCGTCGCTCCGCCCAACCGGAAAGACACGTGACACCCTCTGAGCTATGAATCGGCCCCGGTGGCTCGTTGCGTCCTTTGCGGTGCATCGTAAGGTGAAACAAAGCACAGGCATGTTAGAGGGGAGAGGAGGTTTCTTTCTACTTTCCAGCCTTCCTAGTGGTTGCCCTTTCTACCCTCGCATGGCGTTCACGTCGTCTGTACTACACGCAACTAGTGACACGGGTATAGCATGTCTCGCTCTTGTTCACTCCCGAACATTCTAGGTCGAATGCGCGCAAAACAGAATGGAGTCGATAAAGAGCCGAGCGCGGTCTTGTCCACTCACTCACTCTCGTGCAAGCCAGCTGTCACGCTGACGTAGCGTCGCTCGCTGCTGCCGCCGTCGACGCTCGCGACTGGTTTTCGAAATTTTTCTTCCCTTTATTTCTGACACAATGTCGCCGATTAAACCTTTACGTTTATTATTCATCGTCTATTTGCCTTTCATCCGTGACAATAGTATTCGGATCATTACAGCGTAACCTAGAACTAGGCCGTCTGTATAGTGCTCAGTTTTATTGTGAAAGCCTTAGCTGTCTCATGGAGCGAGCCGACGTCATCAGCTTTGAAACCATGCAAAACGGTACCTTAATGAAACCACGCTCAAAGCTAGCCATCGGCACCTTTTACACTTCGGTCCCATTGGCTCCTGCGTGTCACTTTGCGTGGTGTCATCCTGACTGTGTTATCAAAGTGTTGTGTTATCACTGATCACGGCGTTCGTTCGCCTCTTATCAGTTGTAAGGTGGTGGTAATATATACGGCGCATGAAATAAACCAAGAGGTTTGTTCTGCTGGGAAGTAAGTTGCTGTCTGTTCCTTCCTCGCGCCGAAAGGCACACGACAGTTTGAATGATCGCTCACCCGATGGCGCTGGGTGTCCGCGAGGACGCGGCTATACCGTTCCACGCCTAAGGTCAGCGCTATGTACGCCGCAGATGAAAAAAGGAAGCGAAGGCGGCGTGCGTGCTTTCACATTTTTAATGACGGTCCTTCCCTCAAAAGTAACTGAAAATCGCTGGTATAAGTGTTCGAAGTTAAAGCTGTTAGATATGTAGTAAGCTATCGCATAATGAATGTATTTACACCAATTTGATTTACCAGGTGTTGGAGAAACAGGGTTGTCTCAATGACAAGACGATCAATATTACAAGTTAAGTATTTGCACAAGCTACTGAATTGTGAAGGGTTTTGTTTAAGCACATATTAAACAGATTGCTGCAGGGTTTAGCAATCATAGCGTGCTAAGCGATAATATGTGGCAACTTAATATTTCAGCAAATGTTAAGAAAACTTTGAGATGTTCAACCAGAAGGAAGTGTAAACGAGCCATTTTTCGGAAAATAAAATCACAAAGGGAGACAGTTGGGGCGTCGGCATATTCACTTGCAAGTTCAGAAAGATAATTATTGTGTTTTATATTAAATTTCCTATTGAGAACTGGTGGCCTGTAATCAATTACAACGGAAGGCGTTGTTGAGGGTGAGAAAACAAACTAATTTAAGTCGGTAACAAGTTGTATGCTTGAGACGAAATGGGATCAATTACAACCAAAATGACGTATCTCTCGTATCAATTCTATCCGACAAATGCACTTGGACGTTTGGGTGCAGAAGAAACAATTCAGTTCCCAAATTTTCAGGGCTGTTGCATTTTTTTAATAAAAAAAAGTCAAAGTTACATGGTTTAATCATTGAAATTGGAGTATGTCATAGTTATTATACCGCTAATGTTATTCAAATAAACTAGAACATAGAAAATATTTTTTATTTAAAATATGGGCCGTGGCCGATCGATATTGAGAGACTAAAGAAAACAAAGACTTGTGTTGCTACGGTATTAATGTTTAGCCCCATTAAAAGAGGCGTCAAACGAATAACACTTATAATCTACAAACTACTTCTCGCGACGCAGCTCGAAGCGTGTGACGTTTGGCCTAGCAAAAAAAACTGTGACAGCGCGCCAGTCTAAAATTAATAAGAAAATGTTTGCCGATAGAACTATATGCCCTTTATGATTAGTTGAAGCATAAAATGCTGTTCATATCTTCGAAGTATAAAAACTTCACAATTATACGTCAATAGTTTGTTTAATTGAACGCTGCTAAGTCTCTTTCATATTGTAAGGGTCTATATCCACGGACTTCTGGTGAACCTCAAACAAGCTTGCTAATCTCCGAATTGACTAATCAAGGATGCCAACTGCGCAATGTCAATGCGTTTCTTGCAAAATCGAGTGTACCATTCGATTCGCTCGATTTTCCCTTCATTTCTAAATAATAAGATTGCGTTTCTACGTGAAAACATGCCGCGTTTTATTCAAAAGTCCAGAGGCATGGGAGTATACGAATAATAAGCATGCATTATCTCTGTGCGTTGGGGCATATTTCGAAAATTTTTAAAATTTTGTGTTTTCACGTTATTTACCACAATTGAAGTTTCAGATAAAACATAGAGTCCACGATAAACGTTTTTAAAGCATAAGTTTATGCCGTACAATGAATAATCGGAGTAACTCTGATGATTGTCCCGCTATATCAATTCGGACTTGTGTTATCTGAAGGGTTGCGTGCTTTAGGTGCCCACCGAAAAGCAAAGGAAAATACCCCCGAGCCGGTTATATTTACATAAAAAAACAAAAAACCGAACTCGAGTTTTCATTTTTTTTTGGGAATTCAGGCCTAGCGACGAGAATTCTTTATCTATATCTTTGTTTTTTTGTTGACCTCGTGTACAACCCCAAGAAACTATCCACACGGGTGCTTCTTTCTTGAGAAACCACACCCCTTACTTTGTGTACTTTAGGAACCCTGACCGGCGTTTCTCATAGCCTCCCCGATCCCACACCTTCTTCCCTTCCTGCGCCGTCACTTCGCCGAAAGCCGCGCACAACTGGGGCCCTCTGCTACGCGGTGTGACCAAGCGGGATCAAGGGACCAGGTCAACGCCGTCTGCTGCGATTGGTCACTGGCGCAGCGCTGACGAATCTCAGCAGACGACGTTGTCCCGGTCAGGGAGCCTACATGTGCGCTTTGCTAGGGTGATGCCACCCTTTGTAATACCACTCGCCGACAAACCAGCAGCCATTTTGGTCCTCGGTGATAATCCGTGAGCTTATAACCCTCCCCGAAACAATAACCTTATCTCACAAGTTCGGAGCAGCGTTGTGGAACCAACGGAGGGAGGATTAGCATTTCCCCCTCGGATGGGAGGACCGATGGACACAAAGGCCACTTTCCGGCGCACGAGGAAACAATGAGCAACAAAATGGCGGTGAACGAGGATGTGGGAAAGGGAAACAGGCAGTTGGCATCACCCTATCCGAAGAACACATGAAGGCACCCTAGTCCCGGTCTTTTGGTCCCGACGTGTAGCATAGGGCCTCTGGATGGCCACCTGACCTAGTTCCGGCAACGGTGCTGACATAATCTCCTGTTGTCGCTGAAAGAGAAAATTCATGTAGCCAGGGGGGTGCTACAAACAAAGTGACCGAGGTATCGACGGGGCTGAGGGGACTGCACTATCTCTCGTTTGGAGCGTACCAAAGAGACGTGGGTTCCTGGGCCGTCTCCGTGGGCACCGCCGATGCATGGCGATGCACGCAGTTAGTCGTGTCTGCCGCGAGCCACCTGACCATGCTGTCAAGAAGGGGAGACCACGCCAGGAAATTAAATTCTCCCTCCCGAGCTTTCGCCAAACCATGAAGTGGGCTTTAATATACAGTAACATAAAAACACGTGTACGATGTAATTACATTCGAAGGCCATCTGTTAGAAAAGTGAGAAAACCCCAAAGTACCGAGAGTTTTTCAAAGTATTCGGTTCACGCACATGACCTCTGAAAACCGGAGAAATCTCGGGCCCGTGTCTTGTTGTCTTGTACAGAAGCCCCGATAAACACCGAGTTTTCGCCCGACACAAAACGCTGACACTAAAAATCGCCAAATCACTGTGAAAAAATAAATCCCCCGAATATAGCTCCGAAATCGAAGAAAGCTAAACCCCCAAAGGACGAAACCCTATTTGGAGGCTCTAGGTGTACGGTGTTACACAATTGAAGTTATTGTCACTCGTTTCAGAAGATATGGACCGTTTAATAATGAACGCTTTGTATATACAATAACACCATCTGTTCCGAAACGAGATATTAAAATGAAGGCTTTGTGATAACGCCCACACTACTTCGTTAGCCGTGAGACAAAAGATGAGTTACGATCAACGGAGTTGAAAACAACGAGAGTCATGACCTCCCACGTTCCGAAAATTCAGGATACAAAAAATTTTACTTAGAACAGTATGAGGAGATTCCTTTAAGCGGGATGAATTGTTCATACATCATGCAAGTATTGATTATTCTGATGTTTTCTCAACCCTACTCTATATTCAGCTGCTACCATACGATTACCTGCAAATCGCAGTATGAAAAGGTGAGCCCTATAAAAACATAAAAAAACAACGCTCATTGCTACCAAATTCATTGAAACGGAATAAAACGCACAGATTATACTTCCGTTTCTCAAGGTTTTAACAAGATGAGCTGTAATGATTCGCGAGAGGACTCCCAGCGCACTAAGAACGAAGTTGAGTGTGGAAGCTTGAATTGTCTGAACAAACAGGGGAGATTTCGTATTATGCATTAGGCGTCCATAACAGTTGCAAATGAAACACCGCCTTTTGCAGTGCACAGAGCACAAGGACTGCTGCTATGGATACAGCCTCTGGATGGGTCGCCAGTCGCTTTGCAAACATTTCGACGCCGCTTAGCACCCAGTCATATCATGATGCCACGATGTGCGCAGACATCACGCAGCAGAACGAGACAAAGAACCATATTAAAAGATATACGGGAATCTGAATAAATCGGCCGTTGGTGCTAGGTATTTGGACGCTTTCAAAGAATCAAGTTCATGCACATATTTCATCATACATCTAGATTGCTGGTAAGAACTACATGGAATACACGCGATTGAGTATTTGGGTCCATTGTAGTACAACTTACGCGCCTTAACAAGGTACGTAATTGGCCTTTTTAAGGCATGTTAAAAGTGACACATAGCTTGGCGATTTTTTTAAGCCACCCATTGAAACCACAACCGTGCGCCAGCACTAAAAGCTGTCTTGAGGACTCAAATAAATAAAAACTTTGTGAGAAATGCTTAACTGGTGGATTAGAATTCAAGCATAGTGGTCCGCATATTGACCAATCTTATGGCAGCTGATGCGCCATATAACGGATGCTGTAATTCACATCATTGAAAATTGAGTGGTATTAAGTCATGTGCCAATTTACTGGGCCGTGCCTGACCTTCTTTGATACTATGGCGCTGCAACACAGACATTTTGTGTTGGACTAGGGGATTCGCAACTTTATGAAGAGGGAGGACTCCAATCAATTGACTTTACCAGCATAGTCTATACTTTGGGTTTGTTGATTGTTACCAAGTATGATCAATGGCATTAAAATTATTGATAAAAGAAAAAATATAAAATTATGAGACAGACTCACTTCACTGGTGCTTCTCTAAGGGGCTTCTGTGGAAGAAAGATGTCAAGCTAATCAAAAAGGAACTCGCACTGTATGCTAGTTATATTGAATACACCAGTTATACTTCTGTAGGTTGTTGTCGTTCTTGAATGATGGGAGCTGTTTTACACTTTTATTATTTATTTGCAGTAATATTATAATTATTTTTATGTTTCTGATGTTGTCATAGGTTAGAGTTTTTGTCTAGTGTATATAATGATTTTTCTGGAATATCCGATTTCTTTGTATTGTGTGCAATTCCCATATTTCGCACAAACTTACATGGATGATGTTCTGGTTATATATGTGTTCATGTGCAATTCAGTTGTGCATTATGTACTCCTAAATCACGAGGCAGTACTGCCGAGCCCCGCATACAGGCGTTCTACGCTTAAGCGGCCAGTGCCTTGATAATGTTTATTTTTATTTTGAAACAAACCTTATTCTTATTCTGATCTTGAAAGTAGTTTGAAGGACCACATAAATTTGGGCTCAATGTGAGTATCTGCAATAATACTTAAAAAACAAGCGAGCTGGTGAGGATTCATGGTAATAAAAGCCGAGACTCAGGAACACAGGAGGGGACGCAGGAGGGGACGAACACATCACAACGAACGTTGAGACATTGTGTTGTGTTCGTCCGCTTCTGTGTTCCTGAGTCGCGGGTTTAATTACCATGAATATGAGTATCCTGCCTTATTTTGAGAATACAAGTTAAATAGTGAATAATTTAGGACTCTGGCATTAAGGCAGACCGTTTAAATATTCGTGAGAATTCGGCATTTCTTTAAATTAATTAATGCTTACATACCAGCTGGGTGACCAGTGAGCTCTTTAAGGGAAAATCTGGGTTTGGCCTGGGAATTTAGCGTATTAAAATCCTCGAAGAAGCCAAGGTACAACCAAGCTTGATCCTTTTTGGCCAGATTCTGAATATCTTGGCCCCAATTCGCCAAACAAGCTCCGAAGTTAGCCTAGGGTGCGGGTAGCGACGGTCATCTGGAATCTTTGGGCCTAAATTGCCAATCAAGAGCCAGGGTTAGGCTTTACTTCTGACTGTTTATTTTTTATGTGGCAACTTTTGGCCTAAATGTCAAAGCAAGTGCCAGATTTAGGACTCATTGCTGGTAGTTTGGCTCTCATCTGATATTTCAGGCTTAAGTCGGGGACTTTGGCAATTACGTGGCGAGCTAGAGAAAATTAATTGAAATGCCCAACACAAGTACTTTGGCACTAACGCCTTGGAGAGAAACCGTATTAGGCCAAAGTTAAGCCCCAAGGATTGCCAAGCTTGTGAGAAGTTTGGCGTTTTTCTGGTGTGCTACCTGGGCGAAAACTATTGTTAGAACAGTTATTGAAAACTTGTAAAACACATCAAGTGCAAATAAATTTAACCTTAAATAAAAAAAAATTTCAAACGCGAACTTGACTAAAACAGTTTTGTTTTTAGAAATCATATTAAAAGTAAACTTTTAATATTACTATTACTAGTAATAATCATAATATTAATAGTAATAATAATCGTTATTTTTCCTGTCTTCCAACGCAACATAACGCTCTATTGAGTTGTGCACAAAACAAGTGAAATACTATGCATATAAAATACAGCAATATACTGGTCATTAATACAATTCAACAAGAAACGCAAGAAGTAGATAACTAAGAGTACACATGCATCCTCATGCTTAAAGGAAGACACCTGCATTCGCGTACGTCCAAAACGAAATCACAATGACAGATAATAATATTAAAGTTATTTTCATGCACAGAATTAAAAGCGAGTTGTAGACTCGCGTAAGGTAATGCATAGTACATGCAAGGGGTAAAAAGTTGACACGTTCCGGCTGACGTGGTGCGGTACAGGGAAATACATAGCCTGGTCTAAATCCATCGAATACACCTTTCCGCTGACTACCTTTCGTAAAAAAAAAAAATAAGATCTCTCTACTGTCTTTTCACAGGCAGCTTATACAGTGAGAACCGGCGAAGCAATGATTCATAAGTATAAAAATAATATCTGCCAACATACTTCTCATAAACAATTCTAATCATATGCTTCTGAACATTTCTGAATAGAGCTGTATGCGTAAGAATCAGGGGATTCCAGATAGCAGAGCTAAACTCGAACCGTGATTTAATTAAAGTATGAAACAGATGCAGTAAACAAGAATGAAAAGAAAACTGAAAATATAATCGTGCAAATCATGCCTAACAATCTTAACGCTGTATTTACGGTTATAAGGATATGGCTTTTAAAAGGAAGTGCACGGGCGATAGAGACGCCAAGGCCCCGGATGAAAGAAACCGGTGAAATGGGAACGCCACCAAGAGTGCAAGAAAAGCGAATGGTGTCGCGCTTTCTATGGATAGCACAATAAATTTCGTCTTCTGAGGGTTAAGTAAAAAAGTTTTCCGAAAACCATTTAAAAATATAATTTATGCCAGCTTGAAACGAGAATCCTCAGACACAGACTAAACACTTCTAAAAAGCTTAACATCGTCAGAAAATAAACAAATCCTTGCATCATTAACACAAGAAACAATATCGTTAATGAACAGGAAAAAAACAACACAATAGGTCCCAAGATTGAGCCCTGCGGTACACCAGAACTTGGATTAAACTCATCGGAGCAGGTACTAAGAACATGAACAGAGTTACGGCGATCACTCAGGTAACTATTAAACCGCACACATAGATGTGGGTTGAAGCCATGCGGAGGAGGCTAATGCAACAATTGTTCATGATTATCTAAATTAAAGGCTTTGGATATATCGAAGTAAAGAGTAACTACTTGTTCCCTTGTGAAAACTATTGGTGCGGAATAATTGAAGAAAGCATAAATTCTATTTTTTTAGCACAAGTTTGCCCTATTGAAAGTTTAGTTTTTTCATTTCTTCGCCGCCTCATCATTTGTCATTTGTGACGATATTTATGTACTGATTCTCAAGAATCATTTGCGTAATTGCACATAAATATTAAGAATCTAAGGAAATGCTGGGATGAGTTCAAGGTACTTGTTTAGCATTCTCGTGCAGTGTTTGATGTTTTAGATATAATAGAAATTAACATCGGTAATAACTTGTGCGACTAATTTTTCTGTCCGGTTACTAAAGCTTGTTTCGAACACGTGAACGGTCAAAAGGGGGTGGTACGGGAGTACTGGTGAGGAACGTGTAGCTGAGCGAAGTTACTGTAACGAGTTTGCTAACTCTGAGTTACTTCCCTTCAACATTTGGAACACACACTGCTTCTGGCCACTTTTGATGTTTCATAGGCTGCCTTCGACAAATTTGTGTACTTCTTTGAGGAGCTAAAGACAATGCTACTTAGCCAATCATCTATCGAGAAATTTTGCCCAGTAGGCGATATCAATATGGACTCGTTAACGTGATTGAACAAGCAACTCAAATAAGAAGGCAAGTTGAAATCGTAGATCAGAAAAGATCTGACGATGTGGGTTTGGCTTTTTATTGGCAAAGCCTGACACTAAATGAGACCTGTAATGACGTCTAATACTTTCTAACAGATGTGGACTTATTTTACTAACAAGTTTAAAAAGACTATCACAAGCAGCAAACGTCGCGAGGAATACTCTTGGCTGAACGCCTTCAGTTCCTCACTGTGGAGGCAATTCAGGAATTCTCCTAGAAATACAAAATTAAAAACTGAATTTCGCGTCGCTCATAATTGCGCAAATAAGTTGGTTGGGGCACCCATAAGAAATACTTTCAAGGCGACTTCCGTTTTTCGAAACCTAATGCTGCAAACACTTGATCTTTGCAAAACCAACTTCGTGACTTAAATGCTAGAAATTCGGTAGATGAGACGTTAAAAAAGACATTTGCTACAATTACATATTCACTTGCCGATAGGCTTAATACATTATTTGCGAAGTTTTTGAGCGTTCTGCCGAGTAACGTTACCTTTTCAATTAAAGCAGAAGCGCAAATTGGACTCAGCTTTCCTTTCTGAATTAGCAGGAAATGAACTGATGAGTGTATTGTTAATTTTAAGCCACAGAAATCGCCTTGGGCTGATAATATAAAAGTGAGTGATCTCCATCGAACTTGTGCTTCCATAAAAACGTCATTGTACGCATGCTAAATGGTTTTATAGCCGATGAAAAAAATTCCTAATACCCTAAAGAACGCAAAAGTTAAGCCACTTTACAAAGGAGATCGTCGGAAGATAAAATTTTAGCGGCCCAATTCGATTTTACCTTGTATAAGTCAGATATTAAAAAAAAAATTTGTTGTAAGTTATTAGTTAGCCGCCTTGGTGGCTCCGAGGCGAGAACGCTGGCGTACGGATCACCATATGGCGGGTTCGAATCCCGGCCGAGGTGCCCGCAATCTGACAGAGGCTTATTGCGGAGAAGGCGCCGTGTAACCGAGCTTTCGGTTGCACGTCAAAACATCTTTAGGTGGTAGAAATTAATCCTCAGTCCTCCGCTGGGGCGTGCCAGATGCCTGTCGTTGGTTTGGCACGTAAAACACCCGAATTGGACTTGACTTTGCAAGTTATTAGTCAGTTTCCTTATAATGTTTGCGTCATATCTTTCAACCAATATGAATTTATCAGCGGGAAAGGAACGCAACCATTGCTTGAAGAATTTACTGATGAGTTGCAATATGGCTTTGAAAAATTTGAATTCGCCTGTGCGCCCTTCGTCAATGTGTCCAATGCATTTTACTGTGTGAGTCACGCCATTTGTTTTACAAAGAAAAACCTTCATCACGCTAGCTTCCGCGGCCTGTTCCTGGGAACTACTCAAAGGTTATTTAGATGAATGCACTCAAAAAGTTTACATAGGGAACGCGCGGAGTTCGCAAGTCGCGTAATAATCTGGAGTTCCACAAGGCTCCATTTTATCACCATTACTTTTCTATATATTTGTGAATGTTAGGTAAAACTCTATATTCGTCTGTGAACTCTACCAGTATGCCGACGATACTGTTCTATTATCACGCTATATAGAATATGAGAAAGCCATCCCTCTTCTTCAAAATAAAACAAAACACCTGACTGGCTGCTTTGAACTAAATGCCCTAAAGCTTACCAACTCGAAAACGAGTCTAGTTTGCTTACGTAATCTCTTGAAAGTACCCAGGCTTAATAAGCCCATATTTCTACATTTTTCATTGCGTTTGTTATCTAAGTGTGCCCCTTTCTATTATTCTGAAAATGTAATGTACCTAGGTGTCGAATTTGACAGTGACCCGTCATAAAATTCGTACCTAGACACTGTTTACAAGAAACAACAAAAACTCAGGCATGTTTGTAGTCTGTCGCATTATAGAAGAGCCTTTGTACTTCGTAACATAAAAAAAGAACATGGTTATTAACGGATTAGCATACAGTGTCCATAGATATAAATCGCAATCTTCGGAGGACGTTTGGAACTGTGGCTCAAGAATATCGATAATATTTTGCACGGAATGTTTAAATGTATCGTTTACAGTTCTGACACAAAAACACGAAAAACATTTGATGAACTGCATCTCCATTTATGTCAACCCTTCTTTAATGAAGCGGTTGTTCTAAAATATTTTTGAGTACCAGTTTCAAAACGCACAGATTGCACCTCGGACGCTCAGGGAGGCTACCCGATTTGAAGTGCCAAAAGTGTTAACACGGTATGACAGAAGACTACGAAGACTAGTGTTATGGGGGGCACGAGATGACAACGCGCTTATGCATTCTGACACACTTCCATAACTGCATCATTGAAAACGTTTCTCGCGACAGGTTTGTAACCTCTCTTAACGTTAAAATTTAGAGTATCATGCTCGTTTAGAGAACGTTGTTTCGCTTTCAGTTAGACAAATTTTCGTTTTCGTATTTCCAATGCGATTTGTTTCACTTTTTTGACGCGTGTTTTCTATGAACATAGCTATAAAAGTTTTGAGAATATTTTACCCGTAATTACATAACTCATGTGTAAACACGACCAATTCGAAGAAGGCTTTTGAGGAAGTTGACAGAATTTTAGCGCAATATCTCGCTAGAGCATCTTTCATAATCCAGGTCACTGATTCTTGCGTGTTGAAGCTGCAATTGCGGGCGCTTGCCCGATTCCTAACACACAATTCAATTGGACATGCGAAAATTTTTTGTATTTATTTTGGTGCTTCTATTTTCTGACGGTGCAAATGTTACGATCACTAAGAAACTAACCCCTATCGACCATATTGTGAACTGTGGGCACCCAAACCAATTTCGTTGAGTCAGAACTTACTAAGACCTAAGTTCAAAGTTTATTTTCCAACGTGTACAAGGTTGCAATCTGCCTGGCAATAAAATACGCTAAACAGCTCGACGAGGCGGAGCATTTCTAGGCCCGTGGAAGACCCGCCCGTGTGGCCAGTAGAGGTGTTGGTAAGCCGACGAAGCTCTTAGAAGATGTTGGTTGGCATGGCGGCTGCTGCGCGCCTGGGAACCCATAGCAGCGTCCATGCATCCAACGAGCGCTGCGGCGGATCGACCGGCGTCTCGAAGGCCGCTTCGTCCAACGGTGCCGGCGTCAGGGCGTCGCGCTGATCGACGCTCCTCTTGCGGTTGTAGTTGAAGCAGCAGGCCCGGAACATGGCTGTCCCGCAGGCCGTCACGCACTCTGGTCCGCAGGCGTTGCAGGCGCGGCTGGCCTGCCCTTCCAGGCCGCACAGGAGCAGCAGCAGCGCCATCCTGGGTGCTGGAGCCACGAGAAAGGATCGTGGGCGGATTAATGCTAAACATATGCGGAGGGAAAGTTCGCCTGCTTCTTTGCAGGGGTTGCGATGATGTCAGACCACCGAGCTCTCATTGGCGGTTTGATTTTATTGAAGGAGGTGAAACGCAGAGATCGGCCCGCAGGCTAAATTGCAGTGCTGCCACCGGTGTAGCAGCAATATGTGCCTCCAGCGAGCAGCTTCTCCTGCTTGATCGCAAAGTTATGAAACGGTTCTCTGGCTGCCACCAGGGTAACAGTTGCATGGTAGAAGACGCCGGTCAAATATTCCGGATATGTTTGGTGAGCACTCTGCATGTTTAGTTTCTTTTTCGCGTAATAGCGTAATTACAAAAAAATTTAAAAGGCACATCACTACGTCTATCAACATTGGTACATCCGGGACATGAGTGACCGTGACCGTGACGAAAGCAATGACATGAGGATGGAAAAACTGTTTGACAATTCACTGGGAAGTGCTTTGCTGTTCGAGGCAAGAACGGGAGCTTTGAGGACAAGGACGCATAGGGCTAAATTTCAGGAGACAGACACGTTATTGGCCGCCTGCCATAATGATAGCGAGACACTAGAGCACTTGGTTTTGAAGTGCACGGGGCTTCCTCTTGCCCTCCCTGAAGGGCTAACGGATTTGACTGGGGCCCTGGGTTTTACTGGCGGCGATAGAAGGACGGAAGAGAAAAGGATTACGGTGAGAAAAGAGTTGATTAGAAGATTGGTGAAAATTACCTAGGGAAAATTAAATGATGAACAGCTAACTAACACAGCTGGGGACAGGCGGGACAGAGTAAAATGTGAACTTCCTCCCGCGTGGCTCTGGCCCAAACTCTCAACCCTGTATCCCAGTGGGTCCGGTGCTGGGGTAACGCCGACAAGGTTTGACCAGAGGAAAATCGGCGACTCTCTCACCGGGGCGAAGAGGCGGGGGGTCATGTTTTTCAGGTTTTTTTCGCGACCCCCGAATGTCATACTGGTGATATCCCCCACCGCCTGGTGATAGTTAGGGGGAAAAAATTGGTCTTAAAGGGGCGGGAGAAATCACGTTTTTGTCTTTTTGGACTTAGGCTAGGTAACGCAAGCTACCGCCCGTCACAAAGGGCATAGCCATTAACATCCATCCATCCATCCATCCATCGAGTAGCTGCTGTACTCCACTAAGGCTGCTACACTCCATTGTATTTGAAGTTAGTATACTAAGTTCGTTTACGTGTGGACTCAGCTTCCATTCGACATTCTGCGACATTAAGTTTTAACACAGATTTTTTATTGTCATCTGAGTGCAGGGCACAATTGCGCTGTATGTAAGCATAGACAGCCGGAAGGTAGTCGACCTCAATGGCCGATTTTTCCTCTAAGCTGTAGATAAAAAATTTAGCCGACCCAGTACAACCGTTAGCCTGAGGTCTTTAACGCCGCACCACGCAGTACTGAAAAACAACCCTGCGTCAGTCCGCTGCTCATCGAAATGAAAGGAACAGGGGTGGAAATTGAACCTAATATCCCTGGGTCCTGTTGAGCGAGCTTTGGCTCTACGCGCTCCGAGCTCAGGTGTGTTTCCACACTCGGCCACCGATACCCCCGGTGTAAGGCATCGGTGTCCTACGAAGGAGGGCCTCCTGATTGCTTGAGAAGAAGTTGAAGTTAGGCACCTAAGCGAAGGACACCAGCCACAATAAGGCCTACGAATCGAACACCAACGCGGCGTCAGATAATGAGTCTACTAGCAGAAGATTGTCTTCATTCAAAATTAAATATAAGATGCGGCCCGAAGACAATTTTGCTCTATATTGCTTTAAAATCGTTTTCCAAGATTTAAAAAAAAAAAAAAAATGTTTGTTTGCTCGACGAGCATACATCGCTTGCAAGGTAGCACGGCTAACGTTCTGTTTCTTTAATTACCACTACTCTATTTTATATAAATAAATAGCGGACGGAATACGGCTGTGGTGGGCTTTTACACAAAATTAGATAAGATAGCCACCACGAGACCTCAGTGTGCCGAAAGGGTAGTTAACTGTAAATCGTGTACTATAGTCTTATTTAGTGTCAGGAATGTTCAAAGCGGTTTAGAAGTAGCATCTATCACTGACGCGTTCGGGGTGATATGTGCAAAGCTTTGCAGCAGTGGCTGAACTTTTTATTCTGCGCCAGCAAGATGTATAGTATCACACAGATTGAAAGACCCATTCGTCTAGGCAGTTAAAGTGCCCATGATAAGTGAACGTTTGCCAGATGCGTTTTATTTTTAGATTGATAATAGGAAAAGTGTTAGTGCCAGCACCAATAAGTAGAACTAGATGGCAAAGAAGAACATCTCCGCGCTCCTGGAATGGCCGCGCAACCAGGTACTATCCACCTTATGCAAATATAATAAATGCCCCTCCACCTTCCCAACGCCTTGTATTTAGAGATTTTCAGCGTTTAACAATTCAAAAGTGTGATCCAGCGAGCACGACCCAAAGCGAATCGACTGTTGTGACGACCGGTGTCGCAGCACTGGCAAATTTACCTCGACATGGAGGAAGCGAACAAAAAAATGGTATTACGGACCGCCAGGAACCGGAACCCGTAAGTGGCGGCGCAGCGGACCCTCCCCCGATTTCAGTCACCGCAACAGCAGGAAGAGAGGAGAGCACAAGCGATCCAGTTAGCGACGGGGCAACCACGAGCCGTAGCAACACGGCAGCAGAAGGACAGCGTTCCGACGGTGACAGTATTTGCTCTGACACAACCTTACCGACAAAGGAGCTGCTGCAAAAAGACTTCGCCGACCAAGGACCTGCTGCGACAGGACCTCACCATCCAAGGGTCTGCTTCGACAGGACATGACCGTCCAAGGGCCTGCCGCGACAAGACGTGATCGCCAAGGTAATTTCCGCGACTGGACCTCACCGCCCAAGGACCTGCCACGTACTGGATCTCATTGACCAATGTCCTGCTGCGACATTACCTAACCAACCAAACTGGACTAGATACCTGGTGGCCACAGCTAGCCCCACCAATAGGGCAACACAGGACATGGGAGTCCCGAAGTTTCAATAAAAAAAGATAGCTCAATATTGACACCTGAATTTAAAAATGGCAGCATTTAGCGCCAGTGCCCAGAAGAAAATGTAGACGACGAAGAGCTTACTATCATGTAAATATGATATCTACGTTTTGTAAATATCATAAATAACCTTCCATCTTACGACGCCTCGTATCCAGAGGTTTAAAGTGTGTAACAAAAGGTTAAATTATTTTCTCGCTCCAAGAGCTCTGGACATAGTCAATGCGAATCCAGCACAACCATCCAAAACTACGTCGTTCGCTTGGTCTTTCATAATAATGGGGTCTGCATTTACCGGGAAAACGGACTAAAGTTCAACGAATACAGATGCAGCATCACAGCACCCCAGGAACCTTCTTACACCGTGCGGTTGATCTCTTATTAAAGGCACCAGGAAATAAAGCTTGGTCACCTGTTCACAAGCAGTCATTAAGAAAACGTTAGTGATGAAAGAACTAGAAGTGGGTGGGGAGTGTTGCGTTGTTCATGCCAGTGGGGTAAAACACGCCGACCGTTATTTTGATTGCAACGTTCCAAAGAGGATTGCATGCTACTCTAATGTATCATTAAATTAATACCTTTGCTGGAATTTACGACATCGATTTTTTTCAAAGCAAAGCTGAGAAGAATATACACGGTAGGAGTACTGGGTATTACCTACAATGAAAGCAGTGTAATAAAAAGACCTGAAGGAGCATCGGCATGGACAATGCCGGTTGAAGTGTAATGGTTGTGGGTCGCCTATCAATACCGCCCGATCAGGCCGAGTTCCACTCGCTCCGAGGAAGTCACACGGGGAGCGCTATCATGAAGAAATACTTTATCGATACTGCAGTGTTCTAGAGAATTGTAGTGGCAAGAGCGGTGGCTGCCGCGTGAAGATTTTGCATGTCGACGCCACCGTAGCGCTGCAGCTCTGAGCACTAAGAACGTGCCCCCGTCAGCCTCGTCGTCGGCGCTGCTCGGGGTGTACTACTGTGGTTCGACTGGAGCTTTTCGCGACGCAGAACAATCGCTAATGTAAAAAATTGTAGGTTTTCCTTCGCACTAATGCCTGTAGAGTGTGTGCTATGCTCTAATTTTATTTTTCGCGTGTTTTTGATGGAGATAATTTTATTAATATTGACCCCCCACCTTTCACAGTACTGATAGGTCGTTCAGCAATGCTATCACTTGGGCTGCGCGCTTAATAGCTGCGAAAGAAACCACGCTATACTGATATAACAAGGAAACATAGACAAATGAATCTCAATAAATCACTCACTTTTTTTAATGGTGAGAGGAACAATAAACTGGTGTATTGTTTATTGTCATCTATTTTGCTGCTGCGGGGACCAGCGTTGTGTAAGGTGCAAGGCCGAACGCGTTTGGGAGCGACGCGAAGCAGGGGGTCTGTCCGACTTTTTCCTTGCATTTATGACCGAGACAAAAACGGAACGGGGAAGACTCCCCATCACTACACCACAAAGAAAAGTGCTATGGCGCTACGTTTACGAGATGCGTACCGCCTGAGCTTCGTCGTCTTCTTTGCTCATAGCACATCTGCCATCTGCCACGAATTCTCCTAAAGCTCGGAACTCCAGCGCCACTCGCGGCATCTACGTTGGCAGTCTTGACGCGGCCCTTTGTAAGCGGGCTCCGATCTTGCCACTACATCCCCTAGAACACTGTAATAGGTGCTGCGTAGGGCCAAGGCTGCCTTGTGGTCCGGGTCTTCCCTGGGCTCGCTGAGCACCGTCTCTTCCGTTCGTCACCGCCCTTCGAACTATCTGTGTGCTCGCCCTGCCACGAGCCTCTTTTCCCTTCTTCGCTCACGGCGGCGGCCCTCCAGGTGCATCGCGCCTCATTGTTCCCCACAAGTTTATAGGGGTCCATGAAACGATTTTCCTACTTCTTCCTCCTTAGCTTTAATCCTCAACTCAAATGCGAAATCACGTCGTCGTGACATTCTTCGGCACCGGTGTGATGACTCCTAGCTTCCACCGTGCTTTTTATGCACACCATAGAACTTGTCATTCCCCAGTGACGATAAGTTCCGTGAGGGCACTCATTGGCCACGAACTTGAATACAAATATTCGTCGACGGATTGATCGTTGACGAGCCCATACGTCCGAGTGACGCAGTTCTTGTGTCCAATGCGTGAGCTGGGTTCGGCTGACGTCAGGTTGGCACTGCTGACGCGCTTAGGGAACCGCGGATGTATCATAGTGAAAAGGCGAAGAGCTTTCGGAGGAAAGAAGGTACAAAATAGTCCGCTATATTTTCAAATGCCCGTACCGAAAAGCTGGCTGTTGACTTTCTACCCTCTTTTTTTTGTCCAACTAAATGATATGCGATTAGTAAAGTCCCATTTTGAAATCATTCATCCCAGCCCGAAATTCGTTTCATGGCCTTTTTAAGGAAGCGTCTCTTTTATAATGCTCCAGTTGAGGACTTACGATGTTAGAAAAATAGGAATATGAGGAAGTAAAATCGCAGCTACAAAACGAATAAATGACCGAAATTCGGTTCATTGTAAATATTCTCCTAGTTACGGAGCGGCCACAAGTTATATTCGACTACACCCTGTATCGACACAATAGTATTGAGGAGCCAATTAAATGTGAGGACGAAAAAATGCTGGAATTATATCACAAATAGTATAGAGCTAAGGAGGGGCCATAGAATAGCAATTTCGTGACACATAAATGTTCAATCGCGGGATACTGACAAGAAATACCGACATGGCAGAAACATCATACAGGATATTAGTGAAAAACGCGACTTTGTTCAAGTAAACAGAAATAAATTGTGAAAAACAAATTGCGACGGAATCAGGTAGCCTACTTTCCACGATTACTATTGCTTAATGTTGTCCACAATATAGGGGAAGCTGGGAAAGGTTCAAATAAACGCGCCTGGAACGAAGAGTCTGGTTAGTGACTATAAGCGTATAAACATCTCTATTGACAAAAGATAAAAAGGGCTAGCCGAAGAGAAGTGTGAATTATTTAATCAGAAAAAAAAAACACCCGGTTAAAGCAAGTAGGAAGGAGCTTAAAGGGATGCTTAACCGAAATTTGGAGCTCACAAAACAAGGTTGAAGCTATAGGCGGGACGCTGCAAAACCCAAAAGTATCACACCCACAGTAATATCCCTAACGGTTGGCCGTATTTGTTGTTTTTTCTTGTGTATTTTTTTTTGGAAAAAATGCGCGGCGATAGAGCACGGCCAACGAGGCCGAGGACACATGTTACGTCACGATTCCCATTTCCTGTTTTCTTCGCTTCGTCCCCTCGAGCACGTGAGAACCGAAGCGAGATAAAGTAGAAACGGGGCCACTTCTCCTCATACTTATCTGTTCTAGGAGAATCGTGACGTCGCATTCCTCGCTTGATCGCGCCCATGTTTTCCAACAATACCGCCATCCGTTTGAGATATCGATGTATGAGTGATGTTTTGAAGTTCGTAGCGCCCCACTCAACGCTTCGGCGGCCTTATTTGCGAAATTCAAAAGTTCGGTTCAGCATTCCTTAAAAAAGTCAATATGAAAAAACAAACAAAAAACAACAACAAAAAAATTAACAACACAAACATCAGGTATAGCCGGAGTATACCAGAGAGCAGTTAAGATAGTTTATGCGTAAGAACAAAGGTACACAAAAAAAAGTCATCCATTACTTTGGCAGGAAACTAGGGTTACGGCAATGTCAGAATGTATCCTGAGAGTACAGATAGGCTAAAATGATAGGGGACTCGCCAAAAGTCGTAGAAGCGAAGTTTGTAAAGTACCTGACCATGAGGACTAAAAGTTTGGTATCGGTTGAGGTGCAATGTAGCTATGTATTGTCGACCAAAACTCTGGTTAGAGACTGGTAAGCGTACAGGTCGTTCTTTCTCATTATGGCTCCTTCGAATCCCCTGTTCCGTGTTTTCTTACAACGTGCATTCCAACGCGGGTGTATTGTTTAGCTGTCGGCTAACGTAAGATACGTATCTCGCTTGTTTTTTATCTGTGATTTAGTGTCTTCTAGGAGGTCTTTATTTCGATGCGCATATCGTAGTAGAGACCACTGGAGATGCGGCTACTCCATGACTGGGCATTTCTGACGCTTCGGTTGGTACCAGTTCAGTTTCGATATTGAAGTTACAAAGCGGTACGGAGGTGGGCGGGGGGGGGGGGGGGTACTTGTTCAATCTACGCCTATTTACATTGCTCGGATAACCTAGCTTATTGTGTCCTTATTGTGTCTCGATCATGCACATCCTTGAACCCGGGCGCTTTTTTTATGACTTGACATAGCCACAGGAAACTCCTTGAGAACTTAGGTTCCTGCACGAAGTTGCTCACTACGAATATACGCACACCCTCCATTGTTGTAGGTCTACGAGGCCGGGGGAAATGCATCAGTATCTCAATTGATAAATAATACTCCTGTCCAAACACCACTCATGCTGACGTCTTGCTTGTTGCTGTAGGTAATGTGCTGTGTCTGTTCTACAGAAATCGCGGTACAGTGCGCTCACATATGTCCTATCGTCTATTAGGAGGCACGTGACTGAGCTCTTGAGCTATTTGCTTTGCCCATGGCTGTTAGTAACGGAATGGGACGGCTCATTGGTGAGCGAAAAGCCATTACTGAGGCAATATTAATCTTTAAAGGAGCAAAAGCGGATGTATTAGGCGATAGCATCATTAGTAGTAGGACAAAAGTAGCAAGTATACGCTCCGTAATTCGCTGACAAGCATAACTGACGCGAAGTTTACAACAGCGTGTACCTAAAGTCATTTGGAGTAAGCAAGGTAGGAGTTTGTCCCGTCTACTTATTTTGGGAATATTGTTATCTCCCTTGGTTTGTGTTCTTTTATGTACAATAGTAATTTTTTATAAGATACGTTGCATTCATAAACTACCGTGACATATTAAATTATAAACATTGAAAGTAATAACATGCAATCGTTTTGAAACTTACCGGCAACTGCCTATCACTATCTCAAAGATAAGTCGTGCGATATAGCTCTTTTAAGTTCAAGGAATCAGAATCACAAAGCAATATGTATAACAACTTCCTTTTATAAAAATTGCTTACAAAAGTAATCAGAGATTTTCCCCCTTATTCTTCTTTTGCCGGGAATCTAGATTTGCTCAGTGCTTGCAATTAGCCTTTAGATTATGACATTCTAAAATTTTAATTGAAGCGCTCGAAACAAAGTGAGAATCTTATGGATGAACACCTACTTTTTGAAGACCTAATTTGCTGAAGCTGGTTATTCTCCGGTGTGTTATAATGACACACCGAAGAATACCAGAGTATAAAATTCCTAGAAAACACGATCTTGTCCAACTACTTGTCAGTATTTATATCGTAACTCGGGGTAGATATCAATACCTTTTTTAATCTGCACCCAGAAAATTATAATGCGTCTAAAACGTCACACTCGACACCTCTACCCTGGAGGAAATTGAATCCACGTTAACGGAAATCAGGCGAGTTGCACTGGAAATAAGTCGATGGTGGAACAGGCTGCCACCGAAACATGTTTTCTGTCAATCTCTGGGAAGAATCTACAGAAATAATCAGACGCGGTGTTCAGGAAATTCGCTGTGGCTATCAAGCGACGCTCACTGCACACAATTTCGAAGAGTCCCGCGGACCGTCATATTGCACTCACCGTATCGGAGAATCTGAGCGACCTGCGACGCCATGACTGGATTCTGCGGACAGCGTCGCAGAAAGTCCCTTATATAGGAACATTGGGGCAACTTCGTTAGGGCTGATTGTTCACTCGCCGTGCAACTAAAAGAATTCCCCAGTGACCGATAGCCCAGGGGCTTCGAACCGCATCATCTGGGTATTGGGAACAAGTACCGAAGGGGCTGCAACGCTCCTGTCCGTCTCAATAACGGTCAATAGCGGCTGAATTGCACACGACATTTGCGCCTCTTCGTACTAAAAGTAACAAATATAACTCATATAGTCATTGCACTTGAATATAATTTGTGGTTGTTTTTGTTTTTTCTCTCCTAAGTACGTCATAATACGTTTCGCTTTGGATTCGTGGTTCAATTGTAAATTTTGAAGGAATTGTGTTCCGTTTCGAGTGAACTTCCTTCAACCACCAGCTGATACAAATTGGGGACAATTTTGAACATTATGTCGCAAGAATGTTGAATGTGGAGCGTTCCCAAAGCTGCAAATAAACAATAAAACAATATAATGACATATTTGTTACTACAACTGTCCAAACGTGGTTGTTCTTACAAGTTCAAGCACATACAGAAGAGAATTGTATGTGGGTATCACTCAAAAGAAAAGAGTGACGAAAATATGTGAATACTCATACATTATGAAAAGTGCGAACAATAGAAACACAGCAATTTATGAACGTGGAACGCCTTTAGCAGAAAGCGGGAAGCAATATTGTAGAGGCAGACGATGTTGTTGGAAATATTAAATAAATTAGGTTTTCAGCAAATATAGCATATGCACTTGAAATGGTATGCAAAATCAAAACTAAATTAAGGCGCAAAAAGTTGATCTCGCTAGATGCCATTATGCAGGTTTGTTTCCTATATTAGCCCAAGACCAAGTCTCGTCAACTATTATTTGAATGCTGAGTGGCTGGATATGGAAACACATCAATTGAGTACTCAGCACTTCCATCTAATTGTCACGAATGACGAGTTAAGAAACGATGAATTTATTTATTTATTTATGTAATTACCTCTAAAGGCCCACAGGGGCATTAGATAGAGGGGATACATAGAATGTCATCACAATCGCACGATGTTGTAATTTTATGAAAATATAAAAGTAAACATAACCCCGCTAACATAGCTCAATAACGCGTAACATGATGCATGGTCACGCACACCAGCATGTAATACGTTTTAAGTGAAAAAGTAATACAGAATAACCGAGAAAAAATGCTCATGTCTAAAAGGCACAGATTCGAGCTTGATTGATTTGTTTACAATGCTGCTTGGGGTCAAATTCCAACAGAACAACGATGATGGAGAAACGCCGGTAATTCATGTTTGGCAGAACACTATCCAGTCCGAGAATCTCGGCCTTGACCATATTGTAAGGTTGCCGAATGTTCACGACCTCTGAGCGGGAGGAGTTTGTGCGAGGGGGAGAGCCCTCATCGAGGCAAGAGTTCCGTTACTTGGGAACAGCCCGTGGTGGTGAGGCGACCCGCATCTCGCTGAGCTGGCTACGGATGGGAAGGCTCTCCGCCTAATGTGTATACTCTGGCGGGCTGCCAGGGCCAGCACCGGAGAGCTTTTTGTAATGCGGGAACCGTTGGTTCCCGCATTACAAAGCCCGCCGTTTGTAATGCGGGAAGGGTTGGCAAGTGTAATGGTGCGTTCACATTAGAAGCGGATCCTCATACGTGAAGCGGATCCGCGCGTTCTCAACTGCAGAGCGGCTGAAAGTGAGCAGTTGGAGCGCGTTTTCGCCATTCGGGACTGATTTATCCCAACCGCTTTTGTGAACCGCGAAGCGGCAACCAATTGCAAAGCGACTCTGGCGTGACGTCGGTCACTTTCGAAACATGATGGCACCGGTCGCTGGTGAGGCGTCCATGACGTTGTAGTCCTAGCGCTACAGCAGACAAATCGACGAAGAAACACGATGTGCACGTTGGTCACTTGAATCCGCCACGAAAAACAGTGACTCGTAATCTTAGCGGGCTTCGCGCCAGTGGTTTGGTCCGGGTAGGAGTTTGTTTATTACTCCGGGATCCGGGTGCCACAGCCCGAAGTTCGCTGCCTTGGTAGTCTCTGCCCGTAGAACGTCGGAACCCTCCCCTGATCGTCCGAAATACCAGCTTTTGTACCCACTAAGACAGTCGCATGATCTATTAAAAGCTGTCGACACCATTCATGACCACCACGAAGGTCGGTAGAAACGTCATGAGCCTCATTACGTAGCGAAGGCATTACCGCGGAGCTGACAGGGTGCCTGCGTTAGCTCGACCTGTAACGTTTATTAATAAAAAAAGAAATGAAAGGGAACATACTCAATAAATGAAGTGTACGTACCAGACGATACAGAGGTAATCCATACGGCGTTTATTTAGGCTTAATGTCAAACAAACAGTAGACTCTACCGACGTGCGAGTGACGAAAACAGGGTCCGCCACCAACGAAGCCACGACCGGCTAGCACCGAACACATTCCCCCGCCACCACGGTCCACCCCACTGCTCACAACTTTGAAAATGAGAAGAGCGAATGAGGGGGGAAAACTGGCCCACTATTCCCGAAAACAAGGTCGGCTATTTATGCGGGAAGAGTGCACTTCGAAGAAAAGTTCGGGGGCATCCTCTTCTGAGTCAGCAAGGCGCTCCTCGCTGGGTTTTGCTTGTGGGCGAAGTCGAGGGAATCTCAGGCGAGCTTTTCGGGTCCATGTGTCTTTTGTTGCTGCCTGAACTCGAGAAGCGTGCGAACATCTCGAGAGAAAATTTTCAGAGTGCCAAAACAGAAAACTTTTGGCTTGCGATCGTGAATTAAATAGGATTTTGAATTGTAAACCAACGTTGCCAAACACAAGCCTTAAAAGAACACGCGTGATTACCGAGAAACCGCCAACCGCCTCCCGGTGTGTCTGAACGGTGTCGCTCGCGAACGGCATCCGCAACCGCTTCGCGAACGCTGATCCGCTTCCAGTGTAAATGCGCCATGAGTTTGGCTCCTTAGAAGCGTCTCGGGCGCTGTGCTTAGTCTGTCTGCATTTGTCCCTCCAGCTGGTGTTCGAAGCACCAGGGGTGATTTGTTGGGTCTGAGAGGACCAGACTTGTTTGTGTCTTCTACGTCCTGCATCGTCTCGTCCCTGGGCTCCGGCCCCAGATGAGAACGTTGCCCCTCAAGGGAAAACGGGAGAGAGAGGCGGAAGTCAATAACAGCTCAACCAAGACAAAGTAAAGTGTCTGGTTCGGTACCGTTAGAGAGATACGAGTCACTTTCTGGCGGCGGCAAAGCCTGCGGCTCTAGATTTAGAGGTCTTTGTGTATTTGTTCCGTCAACGTTTATTCATTCGTATATGTCTTCTACTGAAATGTATCGAGTTTGAAAGTAAGCGTTGTCCCGTTTGTTTCGCTAACTGCCGCCAAGGTCCAACGCAAGCCCCTCCTCCCGGATCACCAGTGAGAAGGAACATTCCATCCCCCATTAAGAACCATACACATATAATTGGCGCTTATTTGCTCATTAAGAAAATATCTCTTCTTGAAGTGGTATTTCCTTGAACACTGAGCGCTTTGGCACCATGGCTACATTCGTCAGAGCAGCTTGCCTTAAGTCTTGCTGGGCAAGTGTTGTACTTGTTTTGTAGAAAACGTACTAGAAAGGTATTTGTACGCCCCAGTTTGTGGCACGCTTGCGCCCCTCGCGGCGCGCCACGGAAAGGGAACATACGCCACGCCGGAGTTCGACAACTGAAAAGTGATGCAGTAGCGTTGATTAGTACAGCACCGGTTTTGCATTTCTATGCCATTATTAGGGGAAAAATCGAAAGCTGCTCGGCAGTGCTCGCTCCTTGTCGTTTTTTTACGTCTGTAAGTGCATGTAAAGGAGCGTTGCAATATACAAGCGTAAAAAAGGGGGCTGCGTACTTTCGGCACCAATTTAGAGTCCAAAGTGCGGGGTCAATGACGTCACAGACGTCAAAATAACAACACCTGTTATTTCGACGTCTAAGACGTCAAAATAATATTAACTGTTGTTTTGACGTAAACAACACGATTTACTTTGGATGCCGTCGACTGCATTTTGAAATGTCGGTCGCTCGGCGTGTGTGTGGTCGGGTGCTCGGGGGTGTCCGCAGTGGTGTGTGTTGTCGACGTGCTGCCTGTTCTCGTCACGTTGTCAGGGACATCAAGGTAAGCGTTTTCCATTTTCAAAATTCGCCCGGTGCCGTCCGTCACTCCTGTTGCAAATGAAGATTACATGTAGCAGAGGCGACAAAACCCAGCCGCAAGTGTCATTAGTTGGACATCCGTGACGTCATTGGCCACGCCCCTTGGATTTCAAATCGGTGCCGAAAATAGCCACCCAAAAATCTGTAGGCAGGAGCCGTGACCCGCCGAGCCTTTTCCACGCACCACATGCTATGCACGTATGTACCAAAGGAAACTTCGACCACCCGTGAAGGAAACGGCCGGAAATGGCACACCACGGCTCACGTTTCGTCAGTTTCATACTGTTTTTAAAACATTGCTCTTGAAACTCACGAAAAGAATCTTCGACCGCCACAAAAGAAAGCGGCCGGATACGGCACACGACGTTTCTTGTCTCGTCAGTGTCGTACTCTCTTCCGAACATTGGTCTCGAAACTTGAAATTTGGTCAGGTTCACTCACCCGTGACCGTCACTCACCTGTGAACACGGGACCGAACTGGTCCCGAAACGTCGGGTAAATGTTTATTAAATTTTTGGTTACCGGTAGTCTCTATTTTTCGCTTCATGTCTATTCCTAACCAGGCAAAGGGCTGCCTAATGTTTACCTTCAAGGTTGAGTACATTGAACTCAGGGTCGGCGACGCATGCGGCATACTACCTGGTACTCCGAACACCGCCAATGTGAATCACGTCTACGCCCACAGACTCCGGGTCCCGGATACGTCCGGCGTATCTTTAGACTCGGGGATCCGGGTACGTCCGACGTATATTTAGACTCTAGGATCCGGATACCACAGTCGTATCTTTAGACTTCGGGTTCCAGATACGTCCGACGTACCTTTAAACACAGAGAAAAAAACAAAACAAAACAAAAAACAACTGCAGGTGTGAAGGAGCGTGAAAGTCATGTTTGCCATTTTTCTCGATGAGCAAGGGATGGTGCACCAGGAGTACGCACCACAAGACCGAAACATCACACAAGAAGACAGCGGAAGATCTGGAGGTCCTCCGTCGTTTTCGTATTGCTGTGCAGCGCAAGACACCCAATCTTTGAGAAGTGGGTACCTGCCAGCTGCATCAAGACAATACATGAACTCATTCCTCGCATCTGGTTCAGAGTTTCTGAGAAAAAAACAGAGCACTACTGGGTTTCGTCAGTCTCAAAACTTAAGTGACATGGCTCTTTGTTATTTCTGGCTTTTCTCCAAGCTTAAAATTCCACTGAAAAGAAGCCGATTTGAGTCACTAGCAGACATTATACGGAAGGCGACTAGCCAGGTAAACTCCATTCCAAAAGCGGCCTTCCGAGAATGCTTAGAACAATTGCAGGACCGCTGGAAGAATTATTTGCAATCTTAACGATACTATCTTGAAGAAAATAAGGGTTAGCGACCAATACGTGAATAAATGTAGATATTTTTTTAGTCAAAGGTTGGATGCTTTTGAACAACCCTCGAACATCTCTCGTCTGAAAGTTTCGGTTATTACCCAGAAGATTATCCCGAACGGCAGGGTATCACATTTCCCGCCATACGTTTCGTGTTTAACTGCCGTGGCCAGTTTACGAGACTGCGAAATTGCGGTCCTGAGAGTAGAAATTGGCTGATTTCTTAGTGTAATTTTTGATTTGCCATAAATGTTCATGTGCACGCATGCATAAACTATACTTACACGTGACTTCAAACTTAGTTTTTTTTTTTTAGGATTGCACCCTGCAAAGCAATATCGTCTTCCAAACAGATAACGTTTCGTTGCAGTGAGATTCCGTTTTACACTATATAATATTGCCAGATATGTTGAAACTATCGAAGAGAAATTAACTTTTGTTCCATTACAAACTCATTTAAAGTTACGTTAAAATACGATCATCAATGAGCAATTTGATATTGTGTTTTATCAATATCGTTTTACAAGCTCGCGTTAGTTGGCCTAATTTACTTTGTTACGTTATGTGTTTTTTTTTTAGGTTTTGATAGTACTGACACCAAAGATGATATTCTGCTTTTTGCGTGTATTGTTTACCCTTAAAGAATTTGTGGTGTCAGTATATTAGTAATTCGAAGTACTACTACAGCTTGGAATCCGTTCACTCCCCTCTGACGTGCCCACTGATTATTTCTGCAAGCGCTCTAATTCAACAAATGCAATCTCTGTAACATTACTACAAGACTATTGGGAATATTAGACGCAGTAAAAATATTACTATGCTTTATCTTTTGGCAGAGAGATTAGATAATATCTGGACTTCGTAACCTTTTAATATGACTAATCCAACACACCGTCAGTGAAAGCGGCTCAATTGCAATTCCCAAGCTCCACAAAGGCTGGGATCGTTTGTCTTGGAGCCATGGCGGAGGCAGACCTTCTCTTCAGGGAACACACGTGTGTGATGGATAGCTAGCCATGGATATCCCTTGCTGTATCATTTCAGGCATAATTCAACCGTCTGGTGGGTAAAAACAGACCCTCCATTCCCGTCAGTCTCTAGTCTACCGTTATTCAGTCGTGGTTATAAGAACAAGATTCATGATCTAACAGGTATACAATTGGTTGCTGGATACTAGACCTGCTCGTTTTAAAGTTTTGCGCAATGATATTTCGTCTTATTTATAGTTCCGCTCGTTATAGGCTCTTCATGCATTTTATTACTTTACACAATTTTATTATATACGGCTTTGATGTTTCTCGTGTTTATATTAAAGCGCAACAAGGCTAATCCCAGACAACGCACATACATTCAGATGACATCCTAAGGAGTTCCCGGAGGGACGTTGGAGATGTCCCATAGATGTCCTCATCTATTTCTATGAACGTTATAAGTGAAGCGCCAAAAAACACCAGTGGGATGTCCCACAACGTATGTTTTCTGGACTTCATTACGACATTGCATAATCTTTTATACTTACTACACCTTTACAATACGGCTTTCATATTAAAACACATACAAATAAAATGATATCATTTGAAACAAAAGAACTTTATTAGCTGTATCACTGATAAACATGTTGTAAGTTTATGTCTTCGCCCTAATTGACTGGATCACTTCGTTAATATAAATAATACTATTGCCTAAAGATATGGGTGTCACAAGAAAAAAAAGGTTGCGTAAGTCAAGAGCAAAAAACTCAAAATGCAAAACTTAAAACTAAATTACTAATTACGAGGATACATAAGAATGTTTTGTTTACAATTCAATGGCGTGCACCAACGCGCAATTAAATCATTTCACTTTGACAAAATTCAAAGCCATGCAATATCTAGCTAAGCTGCAAAGTATTAGGATACGCCATCGCAGTAATTACAAAACAGAAAACTAGGGACACTTCACTTGTCGTTTTTGAGAAAGCACACCTCACGTAGAAAGCGGAAAAAATGTCACGAAAACTAAAGCAGAAATTCCGTCGCTTAAATAAATCTAACGCTGAAGAGGACACATTAAAAGAAAAAAAATTGCCTTACACAAGAAAAAAACCTGGCCATGTGCTGAGGTTAGCAACGTAGAACATCCACAATAAAACGTACCAATAAATGTACAGCAAATTTAAATGCACCACTGACTAAAAGCAACATAGCATAATATATGAATGTTACTTTAATTCATCAGTAAATATTTATGAAGGAACACTCTTGTGCCGACCTAGCAATAGGATGGTATGAATCAAGGGGAATTCACTGCCAAATAAGCCGGCAAAAACGATGCCTGCACGCAGCGAGCTTAAGATTTCGTCGGAGATATAAGAGGGGTAGGTTTTACTTGGGCAGATCTCATAGCCATATCCTGTGCTATGTGGCTTTTAGGTAGTCAGGCATTTAAAGTTTTGTGATTCAGTACACAGGCTGTTCTTGTCACATTCATTTTTGCCGCTACCACTTTTATTCAGTTTATATATATATACTCTTGTCCAGTTGAGAAAGAGTTACGTGTGAAGCAGGTTTAAAACAGCTTTTGTAGCATTGATTTTTGTGGGAATTTCGTAGTTTTTTGAACGGTCTTGTAAATTCAAGAAATTGAAATCAGCAAACTTATTTTTCTCCTTTGGTGACATACCAGTTACACTTGGTTGCGACATGGTGGGTCTGCTGCGTTAATTTGATAACGTTGTAGGCCGACTAGATTCTTTTCATAGACATTTAAATGAAGAGAAATATTTGTTTTGCAGCCACATAGCATATTAATTGCAAAACTGTTGACATGACGTTGAATAATTAATGAATTGATCTTTATTTTTCTTGCACTAACCAAAAGCTCGGAAATCTTTAGTACAATGCCAGACATGCATACGAAAAAAGTAACTAAATATGCAAACCTAGCTGTGTCGGGCATAACTGCAAGACAGTAGGAAGTAACCATGGAATTGTTTTAATATTGCTTACATATAATGCAGCACAGCAACATAGGCAAATAGTTTCAAAAGACGAGTTGAAAACCCACCACCACGCTGAGAACATCTGTGCCATCTCGTATTAATTGTAGGGTCCTCATCACAAAACATCTGTGGTTGAACTTAATAACAGTCTAAAACTTACAGCAGTGAGCACGAAACAGTGCACTATTGTACTCACAGAGAGCGAAATTTAGCTGATGGTACTGCAGCCATTAATATGAAGGCTGTTCTCAAATATGGGATCAGGTACCTTTTGGAGAGGCTGCAAGCAAAGTTACGAATGTTATTTGTAACAATTCATTAAACACAGACTTTAAACGTCTGTCATGATATAAACAATGAGAGTGAAGAAAATCAAAGAAAATATATGCCTATCACGTTGCGAAGATGGTCAAGCAAATACTACGTTGTGTACGACAAGGTCCGAAAACTCCGAGAGAAGCCAGCTTGAAGATTATAACTTACCAATTTTCTGTAAAGTCGTGTGTGAATCCAGGTTGCAGATGCAGATGTTTGTCGTGAACTGTGGGATACATCTGCACTTCTAGTGCTATTTTTAACGTTGGTTTTAACGTAAAGGACATGCACTTCGAGAAGAAAAACCTACCTGAGTGCTGAGGCCACATGCATGACAACCCGACATGAGCACGCTACAGAGCAGCCTCGGTAGTACTATCGGACATCTGTAAGTGTACCACTAAGGAAGCGTCAAGTTGTTTTTGAGTCAATCAATATGAATAAATAAATACAAACTACAGGACTGCAAACAAAACCGAATGTATTAGTTACTTCTTAGCGCTGCCAGTCGGCTTTGTCGCACGATGGACGCGCCGATAAGAGGTCGTCCTCGGTACAACAGTGTGCCCCATTCTCGAGCACAAATTTCATGCCATGCATTCTTTCTTGAAATTGACAACCTATTACAGTGATCGAAGTTACGAAGCTCTTTCAGTACTCAACCTTCAATTATGTAGAATAATGTGACCGTGAAGTTACTCAGAGCAAAACAGTTATCCTTACAATACCTTGATTACATCTTTGTCCGTTTCTACAGAGCTCGCATTCCGCTACACATCTAAAAAAAAGAAACGCAGAATAAGGCTAACGTAGATGTATTACCATAAAAGAATAAGGCAATATTGTTGAAGAAAACTTAATGATTGCCTTGAGAAGCACCGCTAATTACTAGCACAAAGGGCAAGCAGGGGATCGCAGGATTTTAAAGTCCGGTGCTCTCCGTTCAGTTTACTTGCCACTCAGCTTTTAATCCTTGATAATGATGGTTGCACAACGGCAACAATTGAAAGCTGTGATTGAATTAATAACTAAATCTCACTAAATTTGATAGGTTTTACTTAAATAGAAAAAGTAGAATTGGGAAGTTTTAGGGTTAATATTAATTACCGCAATGTTGAACCAAATAGATAACACGCTGCTGAACCGAAACCAAAACCGATAACGCTGGCGATTAAAATGGCTGTAGATCGGCCAGCGCCAGGACTTTCCGGAAAACTCCACGATCAGGTTTCATTAGTCTCCAAGACTGTGTTTCAAAATCTACTTGATCAAACTATGGAGTAAATGTTTCGTAGTATCGTGGCGTTTCAAGACTTACTCGCGCTTACTCGATGACGTCAGAAGTTGCGTTCCAGAATTGGGTTGTTTACTCCGGAGTAATTACTCACGCTACCCTCCTCGATCCCGGGGGGGGGGGGGGGGGGGGAGGGGAGGTAGTGTTGAATAAAATGGAGTAGATACGTCACGTGGTCTTTTCGCCGTCTGCTCGTTGTCTGCTTTCTGCGGCGACAGCCGTCAAAGCTCGTTCACTCCATTGGCATTGGTGGCACACGTTTGAAATTACAAAGAATGAGGTGCAGCCAATTATCTGAGGTCAGTGCGATTTGCTGTTTTCAGGGCAGTAATTGCCTGCATTACGTCTAGTCCTTGCACATTTCACGAAAAGGTATACCTTTTCAGGATTAAAAGCGCTAAAAAACGAGGACCGGTGAAAAAAGACACACAGACAGTGGAATTACTCACGCTACCTTCCTCGATCCCGGGGGGGGGGGGGGGGGGGGAGGGGAGGTAGTGTCCTTGTTTTTTAGCGCTCCTAATCCTGAAATGTACCACCAACTAGCCCAAGTGAATACCCTTTTGAAGGTGTACCTGTTGTTGTTATCAGAGTACGAGCGTAACCAGGAGCTTCTCCGCATCCTCGTCCTCGACGTTGGAGGGAACTCTGTTTTTTTACGTTCAAAGCTGTATGTGTTTGATCGCAGTAGATGATGAAGAAATATTTTTTGTTCTAGAGAGTGTGTCTAATGAGAGGATAATGCTTGTAAAGTAGTGAGGTCTTTGAAGATTTAATATATATGGTCAGTCAACAACCCCCCCCCCCCCCCCCTATCGCCCTCCTGAATAAATTGCCTATAGCGGTTCGAAAGTTCTCGTTGTGATTTTGTAATCATATTTGAATGAAAATGAACGTTATTGTTACTTATAACTGTTGATTTTGCCGCCTGCGCTGTACTACTACATCGTGTGCAAGCGATTTCTGCAAAACGTAATCTGTGCAAATTACAATGCGTGGAGCATATCCCTATAGGGCACTTGAGCTATACTTACAGCGATCGCGCTGATTAAAAGCAAATGTTTGATGTCTAACTGAAAGGAGCAAGTAATTTTGATCTCAATATACAGCCCCAAAGGAATGGAAGCAAATGGAGCTGGTGGAGCCCCCTCATGAAACACCGGGTCGATACTGTACAAGAATACCATTCGAAGTGATTAGTAATATCGTCTCGTCGAGTGCTCTCTTTGTGATCAAGTGAGCGTCTTCTATTTTCCGCCATCGCTGCGATGTTTTCGCTTTACCGTAGCCGAAGACAAAGCCATTTCGCGTAGTATCCAGGTAATTATCCAGGCTTATCCCGGCAGTTTCAAAATGGAGTCAAGGATTGTTTACTCGCGATGTCACGCTGTATTAGCCGCTGACGTAGGAGAAAGGTTACCCGGTTAAAATTCGGAAGATATCCCAGGAGTGCAAGTAAAGTGCTACATTACGACTACACTGTACGACGAGGGTACGACCACGGCCGCTCTGTTTGCTTTAAACACTTATGAATAGACCGATCTCACCAAGCGTTCCACGCATGCGTGACGCCGCCATAACTGTAGTTCGTAGGAGGCAGACTGCAGTTCACGCGACAGCTCATGCTGCCTCGCGCTCTGCTCGCGCAGACCTCCAGCAGGGTTGTCGCGCGTGCAGAAAGACTACAGCTCCCACGATGCATGTCGGCAGCGGTGGCGTACTCAAACTAGCTGTGAGATTGGTCTATTCATTTGCTAAGACACACCGATAATGAAAATTGAAAGCGTGTGCAAAATGAGTTTAAAAAGAAACAATTAGGATTGGGTCTTCGGGAAGTTGTAGTAGCCAGTTTTCAAAAGCACTGAATGCGTTTTTACTTTTGTAAGGGGTAAAATAGGGGAAAGGGAAACGTACAATTTCTTTACACGGTTTTGCTAGGGAAGTTTGAGTCGCGTACCATTGCTGTGTGTTTTGGAGGGCGTGCAATGGAAGTGAGAACGTGTGCAAACTCGGTATTGTTCAAGTAACAGTGTCACGTGTACGGGAGTGTACGATAGGCTGTGTTATAAAGGCGTGGCGCTGGTTGTGTACACGAGTGCAAACTCAGTGGAAGTCTTGTTAGTGGTGACATCTAAAACACGATCTATAATAAAATTTATTCAGCTGTGTTTGAAACGTGAGTGTTTGTCACTCGTTTCCTTTGTAGTCCGTCGTCTCTAGTTAGAGTCATGTGTGGCCACTGATGTTTATGCTTTGTTTTACCATAAGTCAGAGCGCACTAAAGGCTAAAAGAAACACAAGCACATACGCAGAGACTGACAGCGCAAAGTCACGGCGCCTTCCCTCAGCTTGGGTGCTTTAGCCATGGGCAACACCAGCACAGGAAGACCACGAGCGCTGTAACGTAGCACTTCACGAGCTGATACCTTGACGTAAGCGAATCGTCGCGCGGACTGCGCTGTGATTTAAGATAACAAGAGGTGTAACATCTCTACTCCAGTACTTATTCCAAGAGCGCGCACACGCCAAGATGACGGCAGAAACCAACGTTCTGTCTCCGGCTTTCGCCCCACGCCGGTTTGTTGACGCGACAAAATCGAAGGCTACCTTGTCAGCGATTCCTCGAACCGAGGTAAACGTTGTGTAGTGGTTGCTTGAGTCGACGTTATTTTGGAAAGAAATCTATCCCTTGCTTGCGCATACTTCGAAAGGACGGTCCGCGTTCCAGACAGCTAAACTGATTACTCCTCGTCCGACGACTTTTCCACGTTTTCCTGTCCACGATAGCCGAGAACGATTGGATTACGTATTGTCAGAGCTCGCGGACACGCGCGTGTCTCATGCATCTTGACGCCTTCCTAATTCTCTTAAAGCAATTAACTCCAGGAAGCGGGCAACTTTCGAACCGCGTGGACACGACAACTTCGTTTTTTGCTTGTTTTTGTTTTTCAAGAGGAAAGAGAAAAGCGAGGACGCGCTCGCTTCGGTCATCCAGCACAGGTCCATTTCTGCGAGGCCTGGGGCCCGAGCGTTGTCTCTCGTAGTCCCAGAACGCCGCCTCGTTGCGAGCGCGGGACCGCGCGTCGGAGCCGCCTCGAAGCAATTGATTCCGAAGGCGGCGGTGGGCGAGCGCCGAGCGAGTCAACAACGCGGGCCTGATTGTGGCATGACGGCAACGCCCGTCCGAGCTGAGCAAACAAGGCTCGGGGCGAGCCGGGTGTTGGTGCGGTGTCCTCGCGTTTCTTGCCCCACTTGACCAACGAGCGGGACGGTGGGGACGTCACTAAGGACGAACTTCAAAATTCTTCGGAAGAGCCTGCTTTCTATTTTTTGTGTGTTTTCTAGCAATCAAAAAGCAGAATCAAGTTCAACGTTTTCTCTTCTTTTAAAGGGTAACCGCCCTCTGCAGTGGCAGTGGGATTGGTACATTTTGAAATAGTACACATTGTGACATTCTAAGCACGTACTGACTTATTGAGGTGGGCTAGTAGGTTAAGCACTCTTACCACGAAGAAGCGATCGCCGGCCGTTAACGTTCTTGCAATCAAAAGTCTGTCATAAAAACTACTATTATGATGGAAGGTGCCCTTTTTGGACGCTGTCCTAACAAGTAATACGTGGGGTCCAGCCATGGTCATTAAAAGTAAAAGGCGCAAAAACGCCGATGTCGTGTTTGTGCTAACAGTGCTGCTCAGGGCACATTTATTTGATTTGTGTTCTTAACATTTTCGCAATCAAAAACCTGATTAATTTTGTTGTAATTATTGTATATGGGAATCAATAATTTATGTTTTTATTAACTGTAGCAAAGCTGGAAAGACACGGCCTTTTGGAAAACAATAAATGAAGTAAAGCATGTGAGTTTTGTTGAGTTACAAGTTTCCACTTGAGCCAGGTAGTGAGGTAAAATAAACAGTTACCAATATAGCATACAAGCTCCTCGCCAAATCTGCATACTCCAACATCTGCTAAACATTGCACCACCTTAATTCTGGTGGAAAGAAAAAGAAACAGCTTTAGGCTGAAGAGCATAGAAGCGAAATTTAGCAAATATATTGAGACAAAATACAGATGAGTATTTCTCACAGATCAAATGAATTAGCAAATTGAGTAAACAAATTGTTATTCATTAGCTACAAGGTCTAGCTCAAAGTTGTATCGAGAATTTCGGACTAATATGGAGGTGTTTCTTTTTATTTTGAAGAGGTTTAGAAAAAAATATATCTGCTACGTGCTTAAAGTCTTTATTATGCATTTAACAAGATCGGAAAATAACCATCACAATATTTTTTTTCGATGAACCAAAATTATTGATAATTTTGTATTTAGTGTTTTTATGGGTCGCTGTGCAATATAAGGTTTTTGGGGCAGTCAGAAATAAAGGCGGGACTATTTCGAAAAGTTTGAAAAACGTCAAAGGGCTTTGATATATTAATTTACCCATTCCGGGTACTTGTCGCCTGACTGCAAACCTGGACGCTGAAAAAGCGCGGGAAGTGTAACCCAAAATAATAGCTAGTAGAATGGCTCACTTGTTTGGGATGCCTCGCCATGATTTAAGCAGCAACTCGTCGCAGTGCCGATATTATTTTATTCTGTTCTAAATAAAATAATAATACTACTCATTTGCAGTACTTGCGAGGCAAAGGCAGTGAAATCACTGAGTGTGATGAGGTAGTCTAAAAAAACTGGGCACGGATATGGAGGCTGGATGGCACAAATTGTATCCATGTCATTTTTGCCTAAATCACTACACCCGGTTTCCGCTAGGGCTCTTGAGCGGCGTCGGGCCTGATATACTTTCATCCGTGCAAACTGGCCACTACCTGGCTTAGGCGGGCGCGCTATTGTGGGCTGTCGGCGGTTTTAGGCAGAGTGTGAAGTGCCAGCAGGAGGTGAACGGCCGGGGATTGTCATGTGCATGGCCGCATGCGGCACTTAGAGAAAACTCTTCCGCCACCGTGAAATTCTAGCGTTTTCTGTAGAGTTTTGAGGGTAAAATCGCTAAAAAACAACGGATAAGTGAAAGAAACGAACAACACAGAGCGCTACTTGGAACTGGCGTTTATTCGCTGAGAAACATACATATATGTACACCGTAAAATTACGACATGTACGACAGAAATGCGACATCATCCAATCAATGCTTGTCTATCTGCTATATGCTTTACGAAAGATTAAAAAAAAACGCCATTTCAGTTGTGGCTCACCTTATGCGCATAAGGTGAGCCACAAAATAAAGAAAGTGGAGGAAATATATATGGTTCCTGTATTACTCTCAGCTCATCAAATATTGGGCAGATTATCTGGAAAAGTAGGACGAGGGGAGCCACGTGTGCGTGTATGTCAGAAGAAACATAAGACCAGGTATGTGGAGTGCAACGAGGGTGTGGTATACAAGATTCATTTATCATGTGGCAAAGTATACATTGGCCAATCGGGTCGTTGTATAAATGGTAGGCTCAGGGAACATGGGGTGTCAGTAAGATCATCACCCTCCAGAAATCTGGCTGTACACAGTAACAGATCTGGATGTGTCCCAAAGTTCGACAACTGCATTATCTATCTTATCCTGAAACCGAAACAAAATGACAAGGGAGATATTCGAAGCGCTCTTCATATCGGAGTGCTTTGAACGCACGTGCGAAAGCGCTCCATCAACCTGGACAGGATTCCCTCTCCTCTATAATTGCCAACCAACGTCATGCCACCTGTAACAATATCACGGGCTGGATTAAGTTCCCTTATAGTCAAACTAAAAACTATCATCTTCTACTGAGGCAGACTATATTAACTCCAAAATTCTTACAAACACTAATATAATCGCCAGCTCATGTCTGAGCTTCATATTTTCCAAATCTGTCTCCACTGGCCGTAGTCCAAATGATTGGTGAATCGGGAAGATAGTCCCCGTCAATAAAAAGGGTAACTGATCACTCGCAGCTAATTACAGTCCAATATCTCCATCTGAGATTCCACCAAAAAGCTCAAGCATAATCGATTACCTTAACTTGATTAATTTTTGTTACGCTAATAAACATGGCTTTCTAAAAAAATTTTTCTTGCGAAACTGAACTTGCAGAATTTACTCATGAGTGCATGTTAACACGACCTTCGATCGAGTGCCTTTGTTCGAGTGCCACATAACCATCTCCTCTCTAAGCTTTCGGTGCTTGGCCTTGACACAGCCATCATCTCCTGGATTCATGATTTTTTCAGTTCCCAAGTACTGTTCAAAATAGGTAGTAATGATAAATAACTGCTAGCAAGCGTAACTTCAGGTGTTCCTCAAGCCGCATGATGTTCCCCACTCTAATTTCCTATATACCTAAACAAATGTCCGTATGAAATAAAAAAAAAAAAAATCAGACTACCCCCAAGGATTGCGTCATTTACCATCATGTCTCTAATATCTTCGATCATCTTACTGCATAAAATGACCTAACATGAATCGGCGCTTGGTGAGATCAATGGCTTATGCATCTTAACCCCGAGAAAAGCAAACTTATATAATTTAAGCTTAATAATAATAATAATAATAAATATTTATGTTCAAGTGCCCAAAAACAACCAACAGGTCTTTTCTTTGGTACACATAATAAATGAGGAATTAAAATAACAGAAACATGGCAAAAATACACAAACGTTACAAATTGGCAACAAGCACTTTCATTTTCATCGCGAACACCCGAGAGTCGCTAAATATATCCACTTCAGCATTGTGGATGCGGTTAAAAAGCAGTTAGCAGCGTGATAAAAGCGAGAGATCACAGACAGTATTAATGTAAAAAGTACTATGATTTCTAGTGGGTCGGGAGGGAACATGTAAATTAATATCATTTAAAAGCGAGCCACAATCAGATACACCGTTTACTAACTTATGAAAAAAGACTAAGTCACGTTCCGCTCTTCTATCGGACAAGTTTGTCAACGAAACTTTTTTAAGAAGAAATTCATAATCAAAATAGAAGCGACGATGAGAGTATTGATCATACACAATGCGTATTAACCTCTTCTGTACATTTTCAAAGTTCAATGCCTGAGTTTTATTTAACGCATTCCAAGCTACTGAAGCAAATTCAAGTCTAGACCTGACTAGGGCACAAAATAACCGAACCAAGGAAGCCGGGTTATTAAAGTGCTTCGTAATACGAAATATAACACCAAGCATTCTTGTTGCACTGCCAACGACAAATGACACATGGGCAGTAAACGTTAGAACATTATCAAGGTATACGCCAAGGTCTTTTATGACAGAAAGACGTTTGATAGGCATCCCCTCTAAAACATAATCGCAGTCTATTATGGTGTGACGCCTTGAGAAAGATACGACTTTTGTTTTCAATGGATTCAGAGATAAGTTATCCGCTGTACACCAAATAGCAATCTGTGAAACATCATGCTGTAGAGCGTTGCAGTCGATAGAAGAGTGAATATTCATAAAAAGCTTGATGTCATCGGCAAACAACACAATTTGAGCGTTATCAACATATGACGGCAAGTCGTTGATGAATATCAAAAACAACAACGGGCCAAGGATGAAGCCTTGAGGGACACCAGATGTGGAAAAGAAGTGGTCGGAATGACTGTTATCTACACAAACTGAGTTCCGTCGAGATGACAAATAACTACGGAACCAGTTACATAGCTTTGGGCAACAACCATATGACGAAAATTTGTGTAACAGCAATTCATGGTTTACTTTATCGAAGGCTTTAGACATGTCAAAAAAGATACAATCAACTTGTCCTCTGTTTGGAAGAACAGGGGCAGAGTAATTTAAAAAAGAGCAAAGATTTGTTTCAACCGAACGTCCCTTCAAGAAACCATGCTGACACTCTACAAACCTATGCCGAAAATAAAAAAGAATCCGGGAATACATAACCCGTTCAAAAACTTTAGAAAATCCAGATAGCAAAGATATTGGGCGGTAGTTGCTTTTCACAGAGCTGTCACCTTTTTTCAAAACTAATACAACAACCGCTTTTTTCCAAAGGGAGGGAAAAACACCAGAAGTAAGAGAGAGGTTGAAGATGTGCAACAAAATAGGTATAAATAATTCGCTACATCCCTTAATAATAAATGATGGAATAGAGTCAGCTCCTATAGATAGCTTCGGTTTTAATTTTTTTATTGCTTCCGCAATTTCAACGGCATCTACTCTAATACCAGACAAGAAATCATGGCAGTTGGTTTTTATTTCTTGCGGCTGAGTGCTTTGCTGAAAGGTTGAATAACAACTGCTGAAGTAATCAGCAAAAATATTGGCAACTTCTGTAGGCGAAGATATATAGTTAGCGTTGTTATCTGTGCGGAGACAAAGACCTTGGTTAAAGTTGCGCGTGTGTTTCTTGGCATAGCGCCAAAAGGTTTTAGGGCACCGGTTTAGGCTACACTCCACTTGTTCAAGGTGCAAGCGTTTGTCCCTAGCGTACAGCTTTTTAACTAGAGCCCTGTAAATGCTAAACTCGGTATAAAATAGAGACAAACCCGTACGTTTGAAGAGTCTATGAAAATGGTCTTTTTTACAAAGGTAGATTTTCAACTCTTTGGAGAACCATTCAGGGTGAATTGAAGGCTTGGAAATGCGCCGTGGTACAAATGCATCAATTGCGTTTTTAACTATGGACGAAAACGTCTCGGTCACCAGCTCAACATCATTTATGACATGAAGTTCACTCCAGTCAAAGTTTTGGAAGTATTTGTACATGTTCAGGTAATCGCCTTTATGATAGCAGTACGTAGTGTAGGGATTTGAAACTGGCATCTTACGAGGAAGAAAGAGCCCAACTGTGAAAGGTGTGTGAAACAGATCCATTTGTACCATTGGACTCAAAGAAGGAGTTACATAGTCAACAGACACGTTAGATAAAACAAGGTCAAGGGTATTTCCAGCGGTGTTCTCAGTTGTGTTCAGTTGATTCAACCCACAAAAGTTCATAAACTCCAACAAGCATGTGGCCTTATAGCGTGTTATCAGGTTGTTGCTCTTTACATGACCAAGTGTCCAGTCTACTCCTGGAAGGTTGAAATCGCCGTAAATCTGCACTCTATACTTGCTGAAATCTATATGAATCTTAAGTGCCTCCAGATGCTCAACGAAGACCATTTGATCAAAGAGTGGTGGGAAATAGTAGTTACCAACTAGATAGTTGAAACCGTCACGAGATTTTATTTCTAACCATACACACTCAGAATAGGATTCTAAGTCGATACGACGATGGGAACAAAGAGATGCCTCGGCAGCAATTAAAACACCACCACCAAGTTTTTGACCAGTGGTTTGATAATCTCGGTCCTTTCGATACACTTTGTATTTAGGTGTAAAATAGTTTGAGGTAGGTATCCCATTGCACAGCCATGTTTCTGTAATGCAGACAATATCAAGCTCAGTTGTTATCAAGTTAGACATAAACTAGTCGGCCTTTGTAGAAAGGCCCCTCACGTTTTGGTAGAAAACGCTAAGCGTTGACGCCATTATCGGGTGCTACTGTTTCCACGTTATAAACACGCGTACTGTCAAGGCGGCCAAAAAACTGGTGGAAGATGCTACCCACCGGCCAGACTTCGGGTTTGTTTAGCGCTGCGAAAACTGCCTCGTCACAAGCCAAGTGAAAAGAAGAGTATGAAGGAAATCTAGTTTTCATCTTTGAACAGACAGGTGTTCGTCCCTCCAGAAAAGGGTCTATCAGAGCTTCAATATCATTCACAGACGTTTCTGGGTCTAGTCTAGACACCAATAGCGCCATATGGCGTACGGGCGGTGGCGCAGCATTTACCTTATCAGGTTTAGCGGTGCCCGACGAAGGTTTCACACGTCGCCGAGACTTGACAGGGACGAAACCGTCATCCACCGTATTCGCTGATTGTAGTCCATTCAAACCAAAGTTCCGCATTGGGAAATCACGTTCAACAGCACTCACTTCGTCTGGATGTGAAGTCGTTTGGCCAGGGCGCTTTTCTTGACGGAGGGTGGACGAGGGTTGATTTTGCACGTTCTGGGGCAGCCATGCTGACCGAGGAGGACTGTTGGGTACAGGTGTAGGCGTAGCTGGCGGCAGTCCAGTGACAGTAGCGTATAGCGGCTGCGATGAAGGAATTAGAGGGATTCTGTCCAAGACGTTCTTGCGGAGTTGCAGAACTTCAGAACGAAGACTTCTGTTCTCAGCGCGGAGGCACTGGAATTCCGCCGTCAGTATGTCCAGTTTGCCGCTCAAAGTTTCCAAGACACGCATGGAACTTGCAGGAAAAGGTAGGCTCTCTTGCGCAGAAGCCGACTCACCGTCCATGACGTTCAAGTTTTCGTTGTTGACAGACGTTGAAGCGCGAGCAGCTTTTGGCGACAAGCTGCAACGCCGAGTGCAGCCAGAGCACTTGAAAGTGCTTGTCCCGGCTTCCATATACGTGTTGTACTCCACGAGCCCCACGTTGAGGCACTTACAGTGGAATTTTCGGCTGCAGCCTGCCGAACACACAAGGAATTGCTGCTTCGAGTAGAAGCGTGCAGCACAAGAGCCGCACACGTCCTTCGGCAGAGCTCCGCTACACATCATCCTTCGGCGGCATCATTCTGGCGAATGATGCCGCCGTTTAAAGCCGCCGTTTAAATTATGCCGCCGTTTAAAGCCGTTTACAACTGCATGTAATGCCGAATTAGAGCGCAGCTCTTGAGGAGAAGGAAGGGAAGGGACGGAGAGGGGGCGATGCCCCTCCTCCTCTCCTGCTCGCCTCCCATTTAGAGGAAATTTTTCGCTAAATTTAGCCGGAAAAATTCCCCGCTAAATTTAGCGGTCAAATTTTTGCGCTAGATTTAGCGAGATATTTTTCAGCTAAATTTGGCGGGACAATTTTCCGCTAAATTTGGCGAATAAATTTTTCTGCTAGATGTAGCGGAAAATGTTTTCCACTAAATTTAGCGGGGAATTTTTTCCGATAAATTTAGCGGGGAAATTTTCTGCTAAATTTAGCGGGAAATTTTTCCGCTAAATTTAGCGGGGAACTTTTTCCGCTAAATTTAGCGGGAAATATTTTCTGCTAAATTTAGCGTGGAATTTTTTCCGCTAAATTTAGCAAGGAACTTTTTCCGCTAAATTTAGCAGGGAAAATTTTCCTCTACATTCAGCGGGAAAATTTCCGCCAGATTTGGATCGGAAATTTACCCATCATGCACCGCGCAGTTACGCCGACGCCGACGGCGACAGCGAGGCCGATGCCGCTCAAGCCGGCAACGGGCGCCTAAGAGCTGGGCTCTAAAAAAGACACCGACAAGTAAAAATCACACACACACGCACACAAACTCTTTTTAGCATTTTATAGTTATGATGCATTTTTACAAATCAAGGTTCAAAGTTACACAAATTGATGCCCTTTTTTTTAAATGAAATGGGATATCGATCACTTACAATATGGTGGGGTAGTTTGTTCCAGTCAGTGGTGCAAAGTACTAAGGAAGAAAAGAAGAAAGTCTTAGCATGGCAATGAAATGTTTCAATCCTGCAGGAATTATCTAATATGGATGATTAAAAGTTGGCAGCCCAGCATATGCAGATTGAGTAATATACATCTCGAAAAAAAAACAAAAAAACAATCGGGCTATTTTTCGTCTTTTTTCTAGATGAGAAAGATTTATGCTAGCTTTTATAGCGGAGACACTAGTCTCGGATGAATAATCACTGCATATATATCTGGCTGCTTTGTTTTGAAGATTTGAGCCTCGATTTAGTAACTTAGGTGTGGATTCCAAATTATGTTTGCATATTCTAATTTTGGGAGGATAAATGTTTTGTACGCGAATAGCTTTGTTTCTATGGGAGCTAGATATAACGTCCACCTAATGAAACCAAGTGTTTTTAGCGCGCTATTTGTTATCTGCTCAGTTCATGATAATGAGCCCGTAAAATACACGCCCAAATACTTGTACGACGAGTGTTCTAGTGGTTGTGAAAGGAATGAGTACTGGGTTAGCGTTTTAGTAGAGGATTTAGTTACGTACATTTGTTTGCATTTACGAGTGTTATTGTTCATTTGCCATAGGAAACACCATGATGATATAGTATCTAAATCGTCTTGGACAATATTGCGATCATTATAGGTGCATTAATTTTCCGATAAATAACTCAAGCATCAGAGCAAAGCCTAATTGTTGATTTAATTGACGATGGTAGGTTATTGATATATATATATATCTTAGAAACAATAGAGGCTCGAGTACACTACCCTAAGGAACACCTGATGCAACAGCAACGGGGCGCCAATTGCAAGACAAGTATAAAAGTAATAACATTCTAAAACTGTGATGTGCTGGTCTCTTGGACTCTGAGATATCATACATTGAAAAATGTATTGAACATCTTTTGATAAACCTTTCTTAGACCTTTGATAAATCTGTATAGGTAAGAAATTCAATGCACTCTGCCTGTTCAAATATAGTACTTGTTTTGCAGCAACCTACCTGGTTGCTACATTGAAAAAACACCTGTGACCTATTTCTTGGCAATGTCATATGTGAAAACTATCTTTGCAACAAAAGTACCGTAATACCTGAGTGCTGCTCCATACGCTGATCTACTTCGACAGTACCGAGTCTGCGATACGACACAGGTATGTTAGGGCGGCTAAAAACAAGTTTTGTGCACAAACAGAAGGGGGCATGGGAGCTTCATATTCAATGTTGCTTGCATTTGCAATACAAAAGATAGTCGTAAATAAGAAATTGGTCACTTTTGAACACTGCGAAACGAGCCTCCTGGTATCCATAAGTTGTGCAAATATGACACATGCATCTTAGGTGCTATTGATTTTGTTACACCGAGACACAATATCTGTGCAGCCTTTACGCTGTAGCACCACAAGGTACCCAAGAGCCTGCTACAAGGACACTGACTATCTGCAATCACACATAAACACAGATGCACCGAGTTCAGAGAGCAGTTGCTTTGCATGAGGACAAAGCGCAAGCACCATGCTGGCCGTACAGGAACTAATTTATTTAACATTAATTTCTTAGCATCTTTATTTAGATGTTGCACTGGCACACACAATATTATTGTCACCTTGCAACAAAAGGTTCTTCAGTTGAATATTTTCACTGCAGTCCAACACAAACTTCAGCTCGAGCTCACAATGGATTCATCATCACAGGCGTCAGACATACTCCTCCTTGGTCTGAGTTCGCTACTTGACATCCGTGACGGTTGGCAGCGAGTGTCTTTAATTGCAGACTTTCGGCCTTTCGTTTCTTTTTTTTGGAATTTTGGGAATTAATGCGAACATTCATCTTGCTAGAAAATTTTCACAAGAAAACGCTTGTGCGTGTTCTTGTGTGTTTCAAAATGAGCTCACTCGTATGTTTATTTTTACAGGCGTCGAAGTCGGAAGTCTTTTTTGGTGAGTAGTTTCATTATGAGGTATGTAACAAGTTGGCGCTGGCTGGGCATCACGGATTGTGGAACAAAATAGTTGTGTTCTACAGCATTTACACAAAAAAATACAAGCCCTTCTATAACGATTTTTTTTTTCGCGAGAGCATAATCTTCCTGTGCGAGCAAACTGTAGCCAACTTGTTTCGTGCTGTCGACGCGGACTTGCATTTTTCGCCACTCATGTCTTTCAAGGTAGTGTATACTGCACGGCTGGGCACATAGCCTAGGGCTGGGAGGGTGTGTCGTATTTTTTACAGCCCAGGGCCACATAGCAGGTATACCATGTTGCAGATAGGGCGTCAAGTATCCGCTCGCTTGTGAAGATCTTCCTAGTTTCCATCCGTGCTAGCTGTAGTGATCGTTGACAGCGTGCTCCTCAGCAGTATTTTGTTTTCGCCTTCGTAAATGTGTCTTGTAGATGCGGGATATTAAAAGCAAGCTAGTGGCCTATACATTCCGAAGCCATATTTTAAGCTGTCAGTTTTCAGCTTGTCCCATGGAGGCCGTACAGCTGCCTGAGTTTATCAAAGCAGTATCCGGGATGTGTATTTTACCGCTTCTGCAGGAAATAGAATGAAAAAGGAGGAAACCGTATTAATCCAAAGAAAGATAATCTAATCGGAAAGGGTTATAAAAGTACAAAAAAAAAAAAAAGAGAGAAAAGAATGCACTCCTCCAAAGTGCAGCTGAATTGGTTCCGTATTTGAGAGAAAACACTGGCATTGTTTCGATCTCATATTTTGGATCACGAACATCAAAATTATTTTTGAATTTGATCTACCGAATGCCGAATGCGCTATAATAATACAGTCATGTCTCGTTAATATGGGCGCCGTTAATGTGGATACCCCGCTATATGGACACCACTTTTAGGGACAAACTGGGAAAATAATGCATTTTTGTCTCGTTATTATGGACAACTCACATTATGGACGATTGTTTACGGAAACAGAGGTGTTCATTTTAACGAGATATCACTGTAGCAATAATAATAATATTAATAATAATATTGATAATAATAAGAATAATATTAATAGTTTATTGCTACCAGCAAAGAAAAGTTTAGTATTTCGGATGCATCAAAGCCAACAGGAGTCTTGAGCGACGCCATCCTCCAATAAAAAAACGATATGTAGTTGTGTGGCTACAGAAAATAAAATAATATTGTGACGATTCGTTGTGGTCGTCAATTAATAATGGGCTCCGAACTCAGGAAAGACACGTCAACCTCCGAGATTCCATGCAGAACTTCCTTCTTTTTCTTTATTTTGATCTCCTTCTCCTCGCGCTCGCACGCGCGGCACCGGAGCTCGCACGAGCCCCACGAGTCGTCTTTTGCGGCTCGTCACATGCCCAGGTTTCAGAAACTGTCGACCCGACAGTGAGCTTTCAAGAGACAAAAACAAAACAACAATAAACAAATACCGCGCTCTTAGATATGCACGCGAGTCAATAAATATGTACATACAAGATGCTAACTGAGAAGACACCCTATAAACAAGGGTACATTTTATAAATTACGAAAGTTCAGTCATCGGGAAGAGGGTGTGCAAAATCAGTGACTGGTGTAAGATACGGCTTTAGTTTCTCCACGTGCACGCGGCCTTTACCGTCCATGAGTTCAATCTTGCAGTTCACAGAAGAGAACCGGCTCACAATTCGGTGGGGCCACAGAACCATCGTGTTGCCTTGAGCCCCACAGGTGGTGTCTTTAACAGAACGAGCTGGGCATTCTCGAAGGCGATGTCCTTGCGTCTCCTGTTGAAGTAGCTCTTTTGTTTTTATTGAGCGAGCTTTATGTGCTTGGCCGCCAGTTTCCGAGCTTGGTTCAGTCTCTTGTGAACAGCGACTGAATAGCCCGATGCATCACGTAGTTCAGCGAGCTCCTGGTGGGCATAAACGACATCGAGGGGAGCACAGGGTCACGGCTGTAGGCAAGGTAAAAAGGTAACTGACAGAGGGTGTCCTGGAATTCTTTATTATAGCTGAAAACAACGTAGGGAAAAACGTCAGCCCACTTGTCGCCTCCGGCTTTTGTCAAATTGATAATCTGCTTGAGCGTCTTCTTCGCCCGCTCGCAGAGGCCGTTCGCAGCAGGATGGTACGCTGTCGTAGACGAGTGCTGGATGCCACGGTGTTGAAGGTACGCCGAAGTTGAGCGTGCCATCATATGAGAGCCACGATCAGTGATAATCAGTGCTGGGAAACCGTGCTTTAAAATGATTCGACGCTCGATAAATTTTTGTACCGTAACCGCTTGAATGTTCCGCACAGGCTTGGCCTCAACAAATTTCGTGAGGAAGTCGATGGCGACAATGATGTATTTGCAGCCTTAAGGTGTGTTAAGTGGTCGAACAATATCTAGCCCTATCGTGTGAAACAGGGAGTGTACTTCAATCGGTTGCAGCAGTTTAAGAGGTGCCGCAGATGACATCTTCATGTGTTGGCAGAGATCGCAATGCTTGACAAAGTTCTTTACGCCCCTGAAGAGTTTCAGCCAGAAATATTTTGTGCCAATAGCTTCGAAGGGGCGTCTGATGCCCATGTGTGCGCCGTACTTTCCTCCGTGGAATTCGCGCAAAACTTCGGCTCTCTTCGAGTCAGGAAGGCGGACCAAGAAACGTTGATTGTTGGGGCCTTGATCCCTCATATAAAGGACTCCGCCATGAACAACGAACTTGTGCCGTGCTCGCCTCAGCTGTTTACGTGTGCCATCACTACCGTCCAGAAGTTTAAAAACGTCGTGGCAATACAAATCCTCATGTTGGTCACGTGAGAGATCCTGAGCCCGTTGCAGGAAGGCCTGAGATGTGACAGAGAGAACTTTGTCACATAGCTCCAATGTTGACTGCGGAGTACGGGAGAGGCAATCTGGCGCTGTGTGTAGAACTCCTGACTTGTAGATGACCTTGAAATCAAACTCTTGCAGGACGAGCAACCAGCGCAGTAAGCGTTGGTTCCCCTCCTTGTAACGCATCACCCAAATAAGAGCATGGTGGTCGGTAACAACTAAATTTACGACCCATGAGGTACGGGCGAAGCTCATCCAGAGCTCACTTGACGCAAGAGTTTCCATCTCTGTTGATGTGTAGTTGGACTCGAAACCTTTGGGGGAGCGACTCAAGTACACTACAGGTATGAATTTTCCGTCTTCGTCCTCTTGCAATAGTAATGCTCGCAGCACAAGCTTGGAAGCGTCGGTCTGAGCTTGGACGCCAAAGCGTACGTCTCCCGGAAAAGCTTAAGAAGAGGTGGTTCACACAGGGCATCCTTGAGGGCTCCAAATGCTGCATCTTGTTGTTCATTCCAGAGGAAGTTTGTTTCTTTATTGAGAAGTTCGCGCAAAGGAGCAGCAAGAACGCTGTAATTTGGGATAAACTTCCAGAAGTAAGATCACAGGCCCATGAAGGATTGGAGTTCCTGGATGTTGCGAGGAGCCGGAAGCCTATGGAGAGCTGCCAACTGGGAAGGGTCTGGAGAAACTCCATGCTCTGTGGCAATGTGTCCAAGGTACTTGGCCGATGTACAAAAGAAAAAAAAAAACACTTTTGTGGCTGGAACTTCAGGTTCGCTTTGTAGAACCTCGAAAAAACGTTTTGCAGGTGAGTCACATGCTCGTCAAATGTCTTGCTGTAGACAAAACAATCGTCCATGTACACAAGTGCGTGGTCGTACTCGGCATTCTCGATGATAGTGTCTACCGCACGCTGACAGGTAAACAGAGCACCCTTGAGTCCAAATGGCATCCTGAAGAACTCATTCAGGCCCCACGGAGTATCAAAGGACGTTTTCTCGGCATCTTCTGGCCGCATGGCAATTTGATAAAAACCAGAAACCTGGTTCATGACAGAGAAAGACTTGCTCCCCGTCAGAGTCTGCAAGGCGTCCTCAATTCGCAGAAAGGGGTAGAGAATGTCTTCAGTGACCACGCTGGTCCTTCTGTAGTCGACGCACATTCCTGTTGATCCGTCCTTTTTCGGGACTAAGACCAAGAGGATGCCAACGGACTGCGCGATGGTTGCACAATCTTGGCATCAATGAGATCCTTGATCATCGCCTTGACGAGATCACTCAGCGGCGGCGACAGTCGACGTAGTCTCTGGGAGACAGGTTTCGCATTACCTGTCGGAATGGAGTGCTGCTCAGGCAGACAGTTTCCAACATCAATGCTGGTTCGCGCCAAGCAAGCCATGTTTTTCGCAAGAAGCTCTTGAGGTGCCAGCGTTGAACGAATGTTGAACGTGACACCCTATCAACCGATAGTGGTTGATGTTGAGGGCCGACGATTTCCAAAGCATTCGGACGATCCAGGTCCTCCGGCAAAGGCAGGCTTGAGCAACTTAAGATGGACGCAGTTTCGTCGTCGCTAAGCTCGATGTCTTCGACACACGTGACCCCCCTAGCGACTCTGACAGTAGTATCAAAGGGTAGAGCCACTGGTCGAGATGACGGGTTGGCCATGAGTACGTAGAACGCGCTCTCGGTTTTATTCATAACTGTGGGTTCAACTAGAAGGCAGTGACGGTCGTAGAGTGATTTTGTGCCGCTCACCTCTATCTTCGTTGATCGTCCTCGGACAGGATTCTTCAGGCGTGCTTGGACAAGCATTAGGTACTGCGGAGGCATCAGCTGCTCCGTAACGAAAATGACCTTATGACATGTCGTAGGCGGAGGAATCAAGAAGCGATTTGCACCCCGATCGATAATGGCCTTGAAGGCTGTCAGAAAATTGTCATTAAGGAGCAACTTTTCTTTCTCAAGATGTGGAACCACGATGAATGCCTGGTTCAGCGTCTGTCCGTCAGCTGTCCCTGTGGCAGTGGCTTCGCCGAGGCTCGTGAGGGATTGACTCCTTGCACCGTGGAGACGGATGGAAGAAGGTTGAATCAGAAGGCGCAACTGGTCGGCGATGGAAACGTAACCGTCGCCCCCGAATCCAAGAAAGCTGTCAGAGGCTGTCCGTTCAGTTTAACCCGAATTGTTTTTGTGTCCACTGCTGCGCCACATGGGATGCGCCGAACTACTGACGACCTCTCGCAGGCGTCAGAGGCATCATCTTGTCGTTTCCCTGTGTCGGTACTGCAGTGGACTCAAAGCGCTGTTCCTACTCCGAAAATTCTTGTGTGAGCTCCTGCGGACGACACGTGACGAAGTGCCCGCTCTTCTTAAAATTGAGGCACACTGGACGAACTTCAGTGTGCTGAAACGAAGAACGTCGAAAATCCTGCGAAGCTTTTGACGTGCGTTTAGGCGACACGTGCTGCCTCTTTTGCTTCCCAGTTGGAGAAAGAGGCTGCTGACACTGGCCGTCATCCGCGTTCCGATGAGGCGGCGACCGGTCCTGCTTCGAGAGCGGGAAGGAGGCCCTACTGAAAAAAAACCATTTGAAATTCAAACGGGTGGCAAACTGGTAAATCAAACGGGTGCAAACTTGTCGACCCGTTTAGATCAAACGTGATTATGGGATACGGGTAGCCGTTTGAAACGGTACCCGATCGAAACGGTACCCATTTGATACAGGTGCCCGTTCGACCTTGCACGTGACCACACGTTTGAACGTGCCATTCGAATAGGGAAATTATGCGCTAGCCCTAAACGGGGATCGTCTGGTAGGTTGGTTATCTTAAACTTATTTAAGATGTTCCGAAACTCATAAACCTATTTATAACATGGAGGAAACACGTAGAACAAATGTGCTCACGTAGGTGCTTGCAAATGGACAGGAAAACAGACACAAAAGATTGTTTTCAATTCTCCTGAAAGTTTATTACGTCTTCTGTAGACAAGTACAAACGGGCAAGCGATCTGTGAAATGTGAGAGGCACTCTAAGCTTTTATACAACTGAGAAGATAGCAAACCAAACAAGAACCGAGGTAATTCTAGACTATGAAGGTTGACTTCCGGGAAATTATTCACCCGGCTGCCGCGAGAATAGTGGCTGCATAATCATATAGATAATCTGGAAGAGTACGAGTAGAAGAACGGTCAATCGGTGCCAAGAAGTAGGTTGCAGTGCACTTACCATAAAAATAGCGGACTTGAAAGATGTAATCCGTGATAGTTGTCGACACAGTCAAAGCAGGACAACCACACAAACACAACTGAGAGGGAACGGCTTTTTGAAAGTTTCAACACGATGTGGCGCACAAGTGTCAGTTGCCGAACCCAACCAAACCGCAAGAATTCCTGACTTCTTCGAAGAATCGCTTGTTGCCGATATAGACGTAGGACTTTTCGAACACTGATAGCTTTGGTGCACATCCAATACATGCCTTGCAAGTACGTCATAGGTTGACGTCACACACAGGCCACGGCCATCCTGGTGGTTGAGTTGGTCGAGTTGACCGCCATTTAGCCATGGTGAACTGCGCCGCGTTCGGCTGCAATAACCGCTCGCGTAACAAAAAGAATGACACCGGTAACTTCAAGGGCGGTTTCTACCGTATACCGGCGATTGTGACATCGGAGGGCCCCGAGGCAGAGCGTCTGTCGAGGGAACGAAGGCGCGAGTGGCGGAGGAGGCTGAAGCGAGACGACTTCGATGATGCGGCCACACACTATCGAGTTTGCGGAATACATTTCGTTAGCGGTGAGTGATGGACCTTTTCTAACGTGTTTATGTTCGTGCAAGCTTTGCATCGACACCGCCGGTTACGGAAGAGCGAATATAAACTACATATGAGCGATTCCCCCAAGCGACGCAGCGATGCGACGCAGCGATGCGACGCGACAGGACCCGCTGCCGCTCACTCCGTCGAAACCACATGCAAGTCGCGATGAGCAGCAGTGACGGGCGATGGGTTCCGGAAGTCTAGAAACGAGCGACGAGACAGCGACGGCAAATCTCGTCGCTCGTCGCCGCCTTGTGCCGTCACATTGAGTTCGGATTGAGAACGCGACCACAGGGCCCGCATTCCAGTGATGCAGAACTACGGCGGACGATGCTCATCCAGACCGAAACAGGCAGGGGTGAGGATCGACCGCACGCCGGGACGATACTCATCTAAACAAGCGTCGTGCGGGCGTGCGGTCGTGTATCAGTACTGCGTAGTGCACCTCAAACACCCCAGGCTAGCAGTCCTGCACTGGATAAATGGCTTATGTACTGCGCATAAGCAGTGTCACCGAAATCTCTGGCAGGCTAACCTCACACTGTCTAAAGATCTAACGACAAATTTTAACATTTTGGCTTCAATCATCTAAAAATAATTTGTTTGGAAATTTTAGGCAAACCATCAGCATTGTTCGATATCGACCATCCTGACTGGGCCCCCAGTCTGAATTTGGGGTACAAGAGAAAGGTCATTGACAAAAATGACAGGTACGTAACATACTGTGAGGGAAAAGGATGGGTCCCAGTTAAAAGGATATTAGCATGAAGTACAATGCTTCTGTTTACTCTGCAAACAGGTACAACCGTCGCAAGGCGAGAAGCGCTGCAAACAAGAGGGCTCTGCAAGGTATGTCACCACCTCACTTTCCTAAGATAGTGTTCAAATTCGCCCTCTTTTATAATTCCTGTTAACTGGTTCCGATTTACTTTTTGATGACCTGCCAGCAGCTAGCAGCTCTGGAATTCTAACTTGTGCTGCATACGCCTGCCCTTCAGCTGCTCAAGACTGCCCCCCTTCTGCTGAGGACGGCCCTCCCGCTGAGGATGACCCTCCAGCTGAGGACATCGAAACTCAACTGGGTGGGAACGCTGCTCTACCGGACGACCAAAGTCAAGTTGAGCAGATAACGGTTACTAGAGGTACGCTTCTGGTTAGAAATCAAGCTTGTGGCCACTCTGGTTGTATGAAACGTCCGACCAGGTTGCTCGCATGTTAATTATTTGTGACCACCACATTTGAAAGGGGCCAAGGGCATTCAGTCATGCGAGGGGTGCTCCACCTTTCGTGAAAGGTCAGCGAAAAAGTAAGCGAGGAGCTTTTTCGGTTGCAGCATGCAATGAATGGTTGCCATGACTGAGTGTTGAACCAGTGTGTTGTGTCGTTCTCTGAGCCGGGTAGCTGCAAGGAAAATCTGACGCTGGTGTCGAATGTGGAGTGGTGTTGGATTGATTTTATTGCTGCCTGCCTCGGAGAATGACACGACACACCCGTGCAGCGCATAGTCATTAATTGGCGTTATTGTCGCGTGCCATGACCCAGAAAGCCCTTGCACATACCTTTTAATGCTGGCTTTTCAAAAAGGCGGAGTGCCCCTCTCATGTCTCAGTGCCCTTGGCCACCTCATGGAGATGGCCATAAATGATAGCCTGCCGGCAACCTGGTGGCATGTTTCAAACTACCAGAGCACCCACAAACTTGTGCTACCAAACCTTTGTGTAACAGTCTGGGTAACAAATCATTATTCTTCAGGAACACAGGCAGATGACGGCTCGCGGGAAATTGCCGATCGCCTAAACCAGGAGGTCAACCGACTTCGGGTGGAGGTCTATTCCTTGCGGGAAAGCCTGAACGCACGGTGCCTAACTTATGCTGCCTTCCTGAGGGAGGACGAACTAACCAAGTTCTACACGGGACTGCCAAACTTCAAACTTTTAAATGGTGTTTTTACACTCGTGAAGGAACTGGTGAGGCACAGCCCCATTAACGCCTTGCCTCAGTTCCAGGAGTTTGTGGTCACACTGATCCGGCTCCGGCTGAATGTACCTCTCCGGGACTTGGCATTCAGGTATTGTATTTTGTTTATCTGTCAGAAAGCATGCACAGTTTACATTGTGTGTTACAGCCTTTATTGGCCTGTCTCAATCTCCAAAGGCTATTAATGTTTCTTTTTTCGTCTGTATTGACCACTCGGTCTTCATTTTCTATACTTCCTCCTCCTTTCTGTCATCACAGGTTTGACGTCTCCGAAGCCACCGTCTCAAGGATTGTGATGAAGTGGATCGACGGCCTGTACTTCGGCCTGGAAAGACTGGTCAGGTGGCCGACAAGAGAGCAGCTCGTGCACACCATGCCGATGTGCTTCCGTGTTGCCTTCAGTACTGACGTCGCAGTCATTCTTGACTGCTTTGAGATTTTCATAGAGCGTCCAACCTCGCATCTTGCCCGGTGCCTCACATGGAGCCAATATAAACACAACAATACGGTGAAATACCTAATTGGAATTGCTCCTCAAGGAACAGTAACTTACATTCCTAGGGGGTGGTGCGGCCGCTCGAGCGACAAGCTCATCACTGAAAGCTGCGGGATTCTGGGTAACCTGCAGCCTGGCGACTTGGTCCTTGCTGACAGAGGCTTCACCATCGCGGAGTCAGTTGGCCTCTGCTCTGCACGACTCAAGATGCCGGAATTCACCAGGGGACAAGCCCAGCTAGCGCCTTGGAATGTGGAGGCCACGAGGAAGCTGGCCAATGTGCGCATTCATGTAGAAAGAGTGATAGGGCTCCTCAGGAACAAGTATATGATAACCAAGAGTATCGTGCCTGTAGACATGCTCTCTGCAGTTCATGAGGATGATGCAACCACACTGGACAAGATAGTTTTTGTTTGTTGTGCTTTGACGAGTGCTTGCAGCTCTGTTGTACAATTTGATTAACTCTGCTTGTGTGCGGCTTGGAACACTGTCTTCACTAAACTGTCTGCAAGGCTGTCTTTTTTTTTCTTTTGTCAGGAACTGCGTTGTCCCGTTTTCTATGCTATGTTTTCCTAAGTTAAGAGTGAACAAGGTATGTGAATTTTTGTTTTTGCTCGTTTTCAAAGCTTACAACGAGTGCCGTATGTAGCACACGAGTTATTGACAGCGTGTTGTTTATTGTGATTGTTCTCAACAAGCTTAAGTAATTGCTCCTTGATGTGCATCATGGGGCACTTTTGGGATTGCTAGGAGTGTCATGATGCAATATTTTAATTTTTGTGGGTGAGTAATTATTGCATAGTCTCTAAATTGTTTCCATTTCTCCATTCTGCAATAAAAAGGTGCGTTTATTAGGTATAATTTTCTCCTAAAGATGCTTTATAGAGATGGAAGTTCAGTTACAGCAGAAGTTTCTATCAATGCCACATCGAGAATGAACACAATATATGGACAGAAAACAAATGCCCCTGAATTAGTAGAAAAAATTTCTTTGAGAAGGGAAACCTAATTATAAGGTCTAAATAAACAACATTTTGCTTCTTTCGTTTGAACACAATTTTCTTTATTTGCAATCTTTGTACAGCCATTGGCCTCGTGGTGCTTCTTTTTATTTACACTCTTTGCACAGCCATTGGCCTTGTGGTGCTTTCTTCATGCCGATGCATGCAAAGTGGTACCATTTTCGTATGCATTGAGGATTATCACACATTACCATCTTGCCATACTCTGGCCCATCACAGAGACAGTAGACGTCCTCGTCTCCCACATTCTCGTATGTCTGTTTCTGTACAGGTTGTGACGTATACCTGTATCGCAGCTCTGGCAACAGTACGCGCTTGAAGAAGTGCATACTCTTCAGCAACATTGTGGCACAAAAGTCATTGTCTAGAAAGATTCTTTCAATAAATATCTCCTTCGTCGTCCAGACAACGTAGTCTGAATACTTCACCTGGCACAAAAACATCTGCATTTGTACTTGCCAAAAATGTGAATGTTTTCGTTTTAGTTGAAGGACATCTCCATCGGGCAAAGTGATACTACTGCTGTTCCAAGAAGTGAGCTCTAAGACAGTACACTCTCGCAGGCTATACGGGCACTTCACCTCGAGTACGCCTGCACCACAGCAATCGCAACTAACGACTCCATCAGGTGTAGCTGCGAGGAACTGGTGATCGAAGCTGATGTGCACGCCTGAATCGCAACACTTGAAATTTGAATGTCGACTAGTCATTGCTTCAACATACTGTGCCCTTGCACGGGGTTCATTGTCAATGCCCCAAGTTGTCGCTGCTGTGGTGAAGATGTGTTTACTGGGATAACATATCCTCTGCACCAGGCTTGGTGAGGGGTCTTCTATTGATGTGGAGCAGGCCGCTTTCGCGCATGATGCAGTCACCCTACCGGCACGAAATGAAAACCATTTCCTACATGATGCCTGGGCTCTGGTTTCTTTCTCAATAAGGTGAAGAACCTGCACAAAAAGAGAAAAATTAGGGAAACGTTGCCAACATCACATTTCCACGGATCATACCTCTCGTTCAACTCTGATGTTGCTTGCCAACTTGTCGCATTCCTCGGAGACTTCTTCCCATGATGGTGCTACGCAGTCCTTGAACAAAGTGCACAGAAGTGCGGACTTGTACTTTGCAGCTGTCGGTACGTAGGACTCTGCATAGCCATCAACAAGCGAAAGGAAGGCTGGCCTTAAATTTGATGCTTGAGCGTCGTCCAAAAACTTGTTCCACTGTTCGTCGGTCGGTCTCAATGGAGTCGGTCTTTGTCGGCGCAGTGCTAAAGTTGTTGATGGCTTTCCCTCATCCATTCGCCTTTTCTTAGTTACTGCAGATGAGAAGTCAACTTTCGCTATTTGAACGCATGTCAGTTTGTTGCAGTATGCTGGAAGCCACTCATTCTCTTTGTCAGTGCAAGTTAGTGAGTCTCTGTGCTTCACCGCCACTTGAAGGTAGAATAAGATTGCACCAATGTGAGAGCAGGCCTCTCCGAGACCAGCCATACAGGTGCAATGGGCAGCAACAACTTCACCGTCCTGCTTCACTAGTATCCATGGCTGCAGGCAAGTTTCCCTTGTACTTTGGGAGTGGTTCACCTACAAAATATTAAAGAGAAAGATTTTACTACATTTAGCGACCTTTTGACATAGATACTGTAGGCAGATGTTTTAATGTGCAAAGAGTGACTCCCGATGTACTGGTCGAACCTACTCGCGCATCTGAACGTCTGCTTACGTGCACAGAACTAGCCACCTTTGTGGTCCCGCCGCCGCCGTCGCCGCCCCCGCCCCCGTTTTACGGAATGCCCAGTTACCCTACAACCTACAGTGAACGCCTGACAGATCTTTAACGAACAACCCGGAACATGCAATTTCGTTATGGTTAGATTGGAAGTCTCTTACCTTGCCAATCACGACAACATCGTTGTTTGGAAGGACTTTCAGTCGCGGCTCTTGAACCCACCCACTCGTCAGATAATTGTGCGATTCCAGTGACTTGTGTGCCTTGAACTGCTCCCGCGTAATAAAGCTTGTCTTGCCGACAAGATAGTCCTTCACGTCGCACTCTTCTACTTTGGGATAAGCGCTTGTATCGGTCACGGTCTCGTCAACTGACAGCGAGAGTGGATCTTTGCCGCCGCACATCAACACTTTCTCCTCGTAGCGCGATCGCACCGACGCCGGCAACTTCTGCGCATACTCGCTCAACAACATAGTAGATTTGCGTGAACACGTTGTTTGAACTTGGAATTACGTACCTTTGTTGAAAAGGCGACGCATTTCTGCACTCGCGCGGGCCGCGAACGGTGCGCAAAGCCGTGCCGTGGGCATACGCGCGGTGCCAGTCAACCACCAACATGGCAAGGGGCGCCGCCCCTTTTCTAACCTGACGTCACTTGCAAGGCATGTATACGTTGTCGAGAGACATCCTAATAAGACCGCAGGATTAGGCGACAGATCGAAGCACGTGGACGCGCTAAGTTCGAGCTGGAACTGACAACAAGCAGACAAAGAAAAAAGCGGCTGCTAGGCGCACACTTCCGGATCTCGATGCTTATCAGCGTGTAGCTCGCGCGCGGGTGCGGGTCACGTGACGGGTGGCAAGAGAGGAGGGAGAGGGCGAGGACCACAGGGACAGCCCCTCTCCCTCTCCCCAGGCATTCCAAAAAAATGTGTTTCTGTAACCTCGAAAAAAAAAAAAAAAAAAACCGCGCGCGCGCGCGCATTTTGGCACGTTTGAATTTGGGAAATGGCGGCGGGGCGGCCAGAAGCTCGGCTTGCGCCCGAGCGAAGAAAGTACTCAGCGCGAGATCGTAGTTTGACTGCTGCAACGGCGGGCGTGCTCTCGCAATGCTCGATGTTCTTGCAGCCGCGTGTACGCGTGCTACCTTCACTGCGTCTTGAATTAAAGTGAAACGGAGTCTAGACGTACACCCTTTCACGCGGTCGCGTCTTCTGCGAGAGAGATTCGAGCTGAATAAGTAAATTGAGGCAACAAAGATGGACAAAGTTTTAAAGTTCTGTCAAAAATATCGGCTCACCAACTCGCGCCTTTACGTAAAACAACAACAACAACAAAAAAGATGTTAGTTTTAGTTTCAGTATAAGCGAGCATCAGCGCAATTGAAATATAAATATAATTACTTGAATTACGCGGACGATCTAAAATCAATGAACCGGCGCTCCCAGCCTTCCGGAAACATTGGCTGCCACGGCTGAAACGCCAGGCGTGCCCACTCCGCCGATCTGTACGTTCAGTATCAAACGGGCTCCGGAGAGCCGTTTAATTAAACCGGTGCAGTTTGCAACATGGTCACCGGTTTGAGCAAACGTGCGACAACTTTGCCCGAACGAGTCACCCATTTGCCCAAACGGGCGACCCATTTGCCCAGACGAGCGACCCGTTTGCCAAAGGAGTGACCTGCTTGTCCAAATAGGTGACCGTTATGGCTCATACGGGGGACCACTTTGAGCCATACGGGCGACCCCTTTGACAAACTGGTGACCAGTATGGTTAAACTGTTACTGGTATGAACCCGTTCATTTTCATATAGGCGCCAAATGGTTTTTTTCAGTAGGGGGGCGTTTTCCTGGTTAGCTGCGCAGCTTGAACTGGCTCTGCAGCTACAGTCAACGCCGATGTCTTTGGTTGGCTGAAGACTACCTGGTCGAAGCGGAAAAATGAGTCCAGCAACTCATCCAACAAAGCAAAAAGCCTGTCGAAGTAGTGCTTTCGTGGATTGTCAGGCAGTATTGCTAGGATAACCCTGCATTTATTCGCCTCCGTCTCCGGGTAGCTGCACTCCTCGATGAGCTCCAGTTTGCAGAAGGCGAAGTCTGTGCCGGTCTTTACCGAATACTGACTTGCGCCGAACATCCTCTGTTTCGCTGCCACTTCGCTGTCTAGGTTGTAACGACGACGGAAAGCGGTCTTCATTTGCTCCCATGTTGTTACCTTGGTTGTCTTTAGGTGGTACCTCACCGACATGAAGTCGTTAAATAGAAGCTTAGATACAATCAATACTTTAGCTTCACCTGGTGCGACTTTAAACGTCTGGAACCAGAAATCCATCTGGTAAAACCAGGCTATGATGTCCTTGCCTAGCTGAAAAACTGAGCTGACAGCGACGTTATTCAGCGGCTATCTCGGCCGGTCTGATGCGACTGCAGTGTCTGCGGATGACTCAGCTTGAACAGGAGCTTTTTCTTGGGTGCCTTGGGCCTCTTTTTATTGGCGGACTTTCTCTCTGAAATGTCTTCGATAGAGATTGCGCTGCACAGCGATTCTGCCGACGAAGTGCTCCTCATCTTTGCCTCGAGCTGATCAAGACGATCTACGACAAGTGCCAGCAGTCCGCAGATCAAATTCTCTGTTGCCTGTAGCTGTCTGTTGGCGGCGTCGTCGAAAGGACGCGATTTGTCCTTTAGCCGGTCAATCGGTTGTGCAGAGGTCGCGTTCTCGAGCTCTGCTAGCTGTAGGCGTAGCTGCTCCACCTCGGCTTTCAGGATTTCCGTGTCGCTGACGACTAATTGGTATGCGGCGTCCTTGGCGTCGTCATCCAGCCTTCAGAAAGCTTCGATGGAACGTTTCGCCATCTTGAAGTTACCTTGAAACCTTACTACTTACTTGAAACTTTGGCCGTCCAAGCGACAGTGGTTGGTGGACACTTGGTTGAAGTGAGCACCGTCCCCACATAGGTTTTAATGTGAATTTCCTGAAGACCCGGTTCCCTGTTCGGGCGTCATATGTGACGTTTCCTTGTGATCGTCAAGAGAAAATGGGCTCCGAGCTCAAAAAAGACACGCCAACCTCCGAGATTTCATGCAGAACTTCATTCTTTTTCTTTATTTTTTATATCCTTCTCCTCGCGCTCGCACGCGCAACACCGGAGCTGGCACGAGCCGCACGAGTCGTCTTTTGCGGCTCGTCGCAAATATGAAACAGAAAAAAAAGAGAAATGTATACACAAATTTCATGAAGTTAGTCACTCTAGTTATAACGTGAGTATTTTACGCGACAAAATATTATGCACACACTAAAACAGAAATCAAGAGCAATGTCACAGCAACATGAAACACCGCAAGACTGAAAAATATGCGAAAAAAAAATCAACGAAAGGAGTATTTTGTTAAACTATCCTACAAACAGCAGAATACCTATTATTGTTTGAGAAAGGCAGGTGTTTAAGGGTGACACACATTACTCGGCAAAATGCGTCTACAATGTAAATTAACAAGATAGAGACCGAAACCAATAGTTCCCTATTAAAACGTAATACCTTTAAGCATCTTTTTAACTTTGCACGACGATGTTTGTATTAGAAGTTCAGGTGGTAAGTGAGAAAAAAAAAATATATGGTACATGGAGCGCACGCTCCATGTACCATAACCGCCATAACAAGGGCGAGAAAGAGGTATATGAAGAGGGTGTGTATCTCGAAGATCCCGTGAGGGTGGGCTTGAGATTTTGAAATCAGAATTCCAAAAGTGCCACAATACCACTGAATGAACGTAGAGGGTTTGGAAGTTTGGTAGTTGCCAATAATATAAAAGATGAGCGTTGTCAGGTCTTTTAAATTTATAAGAAACACTTTTCAAGATAGCTTTCGGGATGCAGTCCTCTTTGGTTTTCCAAAAGCCAGAGGAATGGCCGGAAGCGGTGAAGGAGTAGCGAAGGACGCAACATGCAAGCGAATGTGCGATCATTCTTCGAACAGATACGGGGAAAATTATTTTGTATTGTGTAATGGGCAACTAATGCTTCTCAGTTTTTTACAGATATATGTAAAATGAACATTCCTTTCAGACGGCTATTAAAATAGATGCCTAGATACTTGACACTATCTGTATACTCAATCGGAATTCAGTTGGATTGATGGCAGAAAGAAGAGTGCAGAACTAATAGAATGTTGAGAGTGACTGTTTTGCGTGGATTATAGAAAGATACTAGTTTTCTCTTTCTAACATTTATGTCAAGAAGGTTTCTTTTAACCAGTTCATAATTGCTATCACTCGAGATTGCGACTGGCTGATGGAACTTGCATAATTGATGTGTTGGGTCATAATTACAGTGTCCTCCGCGTATTGATAGAGCTTACATCCCGGTACTATGGCGGCTATGTCATTGACAAAAATATTAAACAAAAGAGGTGATAGAACAAACCCCTGTGGTACTCCGGCTTTTAGTTCAGTTTGAGAACTTTGAAATCCAGATGCGCACACCAGTTGAGAGCGATGAGAAAGTTAGTTTTTGAGAAGGAAAAAAAATGAACCACGAAAAACATAGGCTGTACAGTTTCTTCAGCAGTATCGTATGGCTTACTGTGTCAAAAGCGTTAGACACATCTAGGAATAGTGCTGAGTATAGGTGATCTGCAAAATCTTCTAGAAGAGGCTGAGTGACCTTTCCTTGAACAAAACGGAATTGAGTTGGAGATAAAATATTACTTTTTTCTTAAAAAGATGTCATTATATTAAATACATGTTTTTCAAAGATCTGAGCGATGACTGGCGAGAGAAAAATTGGGCAATGGTTTGCAATGTTGTTTGTGGTACAAAATTCATGCAAAGGACGTACTTTAGATGTCTTAAGTTCATCGGGAAATACGTTGGTTTAATAAAACAATTTATTATAAATAGAAGAACGTATTTCAGAATGTCTATATTTCTGCGGAGGTCAGATAAACGAATCCCGTCTATACCGGGTGACTTGTTGTTCTTGAAACTAGACAAAATGAAATATAGACCAGCTTTCTGAAGAGGGGGTAGGAACGCTGAGGAAGAGACTAGGTTATCAACTGCATCTAAGTTATCTCTTGCCTGACCAGAAAAAGTAGCGAAACAAAAACTTTAAAATCCTCTGGAATCGATTGCAAACTATCGCCAAAGTGTCACTTTAATGTATCATCAATCATCATGGACATCTTTGGTGTCCACGAAGTTCATTTATCAAAGACCAAGTTTTACGTGCATCGGAATGAGATTGGGAGAATTTAATATCATAATAAATGCGCTTAGCCTATCAAATCATCGCGTTTACTTTGTTACCGCAGGATTTAAAGTTTATTCATAGGTGTGCATTTTTGGGTGAACGATGGCAACGAGCCCATAGTGTATTTTTTTCCCTTATCGCATCTAAGATATACGCATTCAGCCGTACAAGATCTGGGTTGCGTATCTTTATGAATGTTTCTCTCCGGCACCGTGTGATGTCGATACCTGTAACATTAATGCGACTTGATGTTTCGCGCGATTTAAGAACGCCGATCGACCAGCGGCAGGCCACAAAGTAGTGGTCGGCAAGTTTCTCCTTAATAACTGCTGATTTTCAAACAGTCGAAGATGTTCTTAGGGCAACGTGGTCAATGCACGAGGAAAGAAGTCTGCCTAAAAGGAACTGTTCACGCGCTGGACAATTAATAACGAACTCAATACCGTTAGTTGCCAGAATGTTGAGGTAATTGCATAATTAGATTCGGACCCATTCGAGGTGTCCATATTAAAGCCTTTTATAGTGCATATCTGACTATACGAACTGAAATCCTTATTGTTTTCTTCAAATTCCTCGAGAAAAAAACCCTATATTTGAGGACAGTGGTCTATACACTGCGAGAAAACATATGGGATTGATTGCATTCTCCACAGAAAGGGCAATGAACTCGGCCTGAGCAAACGTCAATGAAATATTTGAAAATGACCATTTGTCACGCACGAAAACCGCGATACCACCACCATGACCCATACCTCGGGTCGAAAAGGTACCACGATAGCCCGGTAAAGAGAACCGATCTGTTGAAGAAGAGGGGATGTTAATTTCTGTTAAAACAAATACATCTACTGAAGAAGCAATAGCTCTTGAGGTAACTTTGAATTCTGACCACTGTTCATGTATACTCCGAATATTAACGTGTACTACAGAAAAAAACGTTTCATGAAAGTTTCCAAAAATATTTTGAAGAGATAAACTTTTTGAAACCTGAGCGAGATCTGCCATACATCTGAGAATCGTTTCAAGGTCTAGCGAACTGTTAACTTTCACAGGCGGAGAACTCACCGCCTTCTTATGCTTAGATTTTCGCTCTGGTGGCCCAGACGAACTTATAGCCCAGTTCCTTGCCCTTCTGTCTTGCCCGCCAAAACAGCTCCTTGTCCGCGTGGGTCAGGTTGCCATTTAAGTACAGTTTGGGAAGAGAGCTATGCTGACTCAGCGAACGAAGCGTATCCCGCGCAGCCATCCAGGATTCCTCCATGAGGACAGACGCGAATCTGATCAAAATCAAAGGTTTTTTTTTGTTTTTGCATGTTTGGCCGACAAGCGGTGAAGAGCAAGAATTTAAGATTTCTGAAAGTTTGAGATCTTCAGCGTTTTCGATAGAGTCTCAGCAAGCGACATAAGATCTTCATGAGGTGAGACAGGAAGTTCGTGCACTTCCAGGTTTGGGAGGCGGCTGTGAAGCTCGTTGTCGCTTACACTCTCAACAAAAGGGTAGTCGTAGGGTACCACATTTGGGGTCGTCAGAAGCCGTCACAGATATCGCTACCCCCCTTAGTAATACTAATGACCCCATGGGTAGTGACACGGCATGCAATCAACAGGTAGTCACAGTGAGCACCCCCAAAAGCAACATGGCGGCTGGCTAGCGACAGTGGAGCAATACGAGTAAGGCCTAGCGAGCTGGACTCCTTCCTAAAATACGATTCTCAAGTGCGTACGCCCGTTCGCTGCCTTCCGTGAGCACTAAAGCACTCCAAAACGCGCCTCGAAGCACCGGCACCGCACCTATTACGAGTAGGGGCGGCGAAGTGAGGGGGAGGGGGCATCTGAGGGGGTTTGTCCGCGACTGCTTTCGCGCGGCCGGCTGCATTCACATCGCGGCCAGAAAACATTCAAAGAAGGAATCGTATAGCGACAAATGAAATGATGTCTTTATTGAACATAGAATCTGCTTGCTGTGCTTGCCGCAAGTGATCCGGCGTTTTCGGTTGACAGCGGCGAGGCGAGGCATCACCGATTCAAGCGGTGTCGGTTCCGATCGTTCAACGCTCCTGCTCACCTGTTAGCGTTCGTTATCCACCTTCAAGTCCCTGATGATCCCCACCGCGTCTGTGCACGCACTATTCACCGCACGGAACACCCATTCAACTGGCTATGGGACTGATCAAACTGGGACGAGAGGCCGAGAACCGAACCAACCGAACCCTTTGTGGCTGCTCCGTGGAGCCCTGGAGCGAATCCATGTTTTCACTCAAATAAGTAGACACATAAACACCTGACTCCTTGTATTGGGCGGCGACACGCGCCACCTAACGTACAGCGCTCAAACTAAGAAAAAAAAAACCAACAGTCTGTGCTATGAGCGCCTCGCCAGACCATGCACGTACACTGTTAGCAAAAATAACACGCCCAGACGTGTAAACCGTTGTCCCATAGCGGACACGTCGATACGTGTTCGTTTTACACGAGGCCATCTCTGTTTTTCGTCTACACATTAGGTGCTGTGTAAAGTTAACACGCTACACCGTGTCTGCCTTCCGCAAAACCGTTTCGAGCGTGTTCCTTATGAAACATGGCGGCCAGCGGCCGAGAACAGGCGAGAGACGAGCCCAGCCAGCCGCGCGCCTTTCAGCCGAATTGAAAGCACACAGGGCGCGTTAGTTCTCGTTCGATGTCTTTTATACAAAGTAAAGTCTCCAAGCGGCGGACGTAGCTACTTGCAAAGGTACGCACGTGCGTTGTCGGCGGTCGGCGTCGTCAGTAGCTTCAGCAAACCTCTAGACAAAAAAAAAAAAAAAAAGAATGCCGAACTCACATGGATAAATAACTTGAGCAAACTATTTAGAATCGGGCGGTAACTTGCGCCGCCTATCGAGATTTCTAGCAGCCTGTTTTTTAAAAAAAAAGACGAGTCTGTTAATACTGCGAACCACTGCGGACCACTGCGAACGACCACGACCACACAGGAACCCTACATACAACGCAGGCAACACAGCTCACAGCTACACAGCACCGACATGTACACAAACACAACAACGGACACTACGCCCGACAATTTCCATTTTTCCCCGCGGCGCATATAAGCTTGACATGTGCGGGTGAGCTCTTCGGTCGCTGACGATTACAGATTTATAGAAGAATACACAAAACACGGCCCAATGGACAGCCGTGTGTTAGAACTGTTTGCATTTAAAAAGTATGGAGGCAAAATCTATAATGTTAGTCCGTTGCAATAAATAACGATATGTTAACAATAAATCTTAAACCGGTCATGAAAAAGTTAAAATTTTTGTTATTTTCTTGCTTAACCAGTGTTATGAGCTGTCCGACTAGCTTTAATCAGATAGGAAAACAAATTATTGAGATTTTGTCATTACGTATACAATAATAAATGAAAATGATCCTTGCGCAAAGCATTTTTTATATATTTTTGTGAAGGACATCCGGACATCCGCCCAACACTTCACTTCCGCTAGTTGCAGTATACGGGAGCAGACGCCTTCACTTTTGGGGCGTTTTGATGCAGTTTGTTGTCGTATGTCGTGTCGGTGTCAAGTGGAGCGGTAAGGCTTGGGAGTTTGTGACCGGTGTTATTTGTGAACACTGGTGTCGGGCGCTGATGCGTCTATTTTTTATACTGCCACCACCCCGAAATTTGAAGATACACGGGCCCGTATAGCAGTGTAATATGCTGAATCGCGAGCTCCTTCTCTGTTGAAATCGCTTTCCTGGTACCACTCGTGGATACTGCAAGCGTTTAAACAGTGTGCACCGTCTCGCCTGCATCCCCGGTGACGTACTCGACTGTTGAAACTGATTGTTTCCGTCATTTTAGAGTACGCAAGGCAGTTATCTCGTTGATCTGGTTTCGGTTATAAAAGCAAGGCAAAACACTCGTAGTTCCCGCCTTCAGTACACGTTGGACATCTTCTACACTTTGACACCGGATAACTGAATGAACGAGGATTTACATTCACTTCCGAGGTTACTCTCGCCGCTTCCTCACCGTTGAGCAGCAGGATGAGCTGGCTACAAGCCGCGGATGAAAGGCTTGAGCATCAACAGCCCAAGCGCACTCGGTGCCGATGCCGGCGACGCGGGTTTTTGTCAACCAGGAGGCCAGCACAAACCGTGACCGTTCCAGCTCTTCGTAATGACACGGTATTGCAGAGAGCAGGGTAAAATACAGCTACACGGATCACCGAAGCAAACGCACTGCTATCTTATATCTTGGCTTGTGATTGCGCCTTTGTAGCATCTTATTCGTTTTGCTGGAGAGACGCAAACGACGGGCATAACAAAATCGCTTGCATATTCCGCATATCTCACAAAAGCATTTACCCTGTCACCTTGCGAAAAGCGCGAAACACGGAGTCCGCACCGTCCTAAGCTTCCCGTTTTCTACCTGCTTTAGAGCAGTTTGTACCTGCTAGTAGATATGCCTACTGAAACTGAAACAGGGCAGAGCCAGAGAGAAAGAGACGAAGTTGGGAAAGCTTGCTCGCTCTCCAATTTCTCAACTCTCAAGTGATTGTACTATAATAAATGCACCAACGCCCCTTCCAAAATAAAGAAAGAGCACTACGTTCACAACGTAAAAAATGGTCTCAGTGCATGCATCTGTGGGCAGGTAGGAAACCTTGCCCTAATTTATTCACGCCGCATGATTGACGCAACAAACTCGTGGCAGGACCGAATCATCTACTCGAGCGGTGTGCGTCGCTGTGCAAACGCAGTCCAACACGAACCATAAAAAACGGCAGATTTAAGACAACAATCCGGAGTCTATTATTCAATTAAAACGACGTAATTTTGTTGAAAACGCCCGCTGCTTCTTACTCACGGTATGTGTCGGGATACTTACACAGTTTGAAACGGAACGAAGGAAGGTTTACTTTTAAAAACGCTCGCTGCGTCCTCCCGTACCAGCTGGACCGGATCAGCTGACGACGACGGGACTATACCCGTTGAATCTCCACCCCGCAACAAACAATTTGCGCTCCGTGTTAAAAGCGTGGTTCAAACAGACCCGGAATACAAAGCACCGCACCACACACGACGAACGTTTCAGCTCTTTTTCGCATCGCCGGGTTGCACCAAACAGAACGAGATCGCCGAAGTCAACGCCGCGCTGTCGTGAACCTTGGCTTGTGGTTGCGAACTCGTGGACCCTGTGGCTCCCTTCGCTTTCAAAACACACACGACGATTACGAATGGTACTTTCCGTCTTCCGGGAACATCACAGGCGCACTTCTCCGGTCACGTCTTCACTATGTGCTCGCAAACTCCGAAGCTCTATGCGAAGCTTCTCGCGTCCCGTCAAACCAAAACAGTAGTGGCGCCATGCGCACTTGCCAGTTTTTCTTCGGTCAAACAAAAACAACGAAAGCCAACCGGCTCTTGCTTCCAGCGTACATCGGCGTTGCGCTTGCGCCGTGGCCAGATCGCTTGCAGTTGAAGGTGGTTGAAGGTTGAAGGAAAAATGAAACCAACTGCAATGTCACGTGTTCACATCGAGGACACGCTTTTTATATCTATTTTAACTGGTTGGAACGAATAATTAGACCCCTGACTTTATTTGTGGTGTGTAAGAAACTGTTATCAAGACCCCTAAACTAAATACAAACATGGGCGACATAAGGGAAGCCGCATTGCCATCGACCAGAAAATGGCGGGGCGGCGAGCACGGTAAGGGTGGGTTTCGCCGACGTCCTGCGACATGGCGCAATTGCTTTTGGTGCATATCTGTCTCCGAGACATGTTTTTTTCCGCGGCATTTGTCTCGACGGTCCTTTCTAAGTGTGTCCCCAAGCATTCCGGTGCTTCGATAGCCGGCAATGCCGCGGTTGTCGCCGGGAGCGATGCGTGTTATCGAGGTCGGCTACAGGGTTATGCGTGTATGACCGAACCAAAACACGTTTTTTACAACCTCGCATGATTTCTGAACGAATTATCCGTTACTCATCGTGTACATTTATGGTAATTTGTGTAAATAGCGTGTTTTTCACCCAAAGTATTTGCCAAATACACGGGACTTGCTAACAGTGTACTACATATTCCACACCACACTTCACACATACGCGACATACAGACACCATACGATATTATACATGAACGCGTTCACAAACAGCACAAGGAACAACATGAGATATTGACACTCTACATTCCTATACACACGACTAGTCGACACCACCAGGTTATATACTGCTGTATTTTCTGTTACCAATTAGGATGGTGACCACTGTCATATTTTGCATAAATACGAAAAGACTGTGCAAGATTTATCCGTATATAATATTTTCATCGACTGCCCTTGGGAAAGCGCTCGTACCTCTAATGTAATCCATTGCAAAAGTGAACTGCAGGTTATAAATCAAATTGAATAGTCGCTGCACGTCACGTTTTGATCAGTTTCGTTTTCTCACTTGCCTACACTTCAAGTATACAGATGCCTGTTTAATTAATTGTATTAATTATCAAAATCAATTTCTGCAATCACAACTTTCTGAACACGCTGATGCATTTTCTTTTCTCTTTTTACATATCCGAATGACTTCAGCGGCGGTTGAGTAAATGTTGAGTACACTGAGCGCGCGCAGGTGATTCTAGCTAGCGAAGCCCGTCCGCCGGTCCTCCCCGAAGCGTTGTTTCAGTTTTCTTTTTTTCGCTACAATCGTTTCTGCTCAAGCGTGTGTCTTTCAAATATGCGTTCTATGCGCTCGCGCTGGCGCCATGAGAACAGTGCAGAATTGCCGTTTTAGGGCCCGTGCCTTCACCTACAGCGAACGCGAAATACGTATGCTAAATTATCTGAAGCCTGGTTCAGACAGTTGCGTTTGACTGCGTTGCGGCAGCGAGAAACCAGGACATCCCTGCTGCTAATATTGTGTGCCAAGACGATTCCTACAATTTGTATGATGCATAATTTTGTTAAAGTGTTTTTTCAGTTCTGATATTGCTATCCTGTTGGTACTGTTCTTTTTTTCTCTTTTACGTGTTGACTATACTGTAACCTGACCGAATCCCCGCCTTGCGTAATGTCCAGTAATGGACCTTCGAGGTATCATGAATAAATAAATAAATAACTAATTGGATTCCACGCTTCATACGAAGCACAGAGGTGCCGGTGAGTCGCTTTCGGTTCTCGAAACGCTGTCAAACGCATTCAAACGCAAGTGTCTGAACCGGCCTCAAGCATCAAAGAGCGCCGAGAACATAGTTCTCTGCGCTGCACCTGCTGGCTTCTCCAGCAGTATTTTTTCTAAAAAAAAAAGAAATCTAAATTAAATAGCACGTGTATATTTGCCAACGCCTTATTTTCAAAAATTTACTTGGAATCTTTTATATAGGTAAAAGGAACGCGTGCCGAAAGGCCGGAAGTCCTAGTCCCCTTCTAATACTCCACCTTGGATGACACACACTTGTTTGAAGCATTTTTTATCGAGTATGCTCGATGAAATGTGCCAAATGAGCCAGTGAAGGCGAATCATATATTCCAAGACAGAAAAATACTGAAATATACGGGCATGATCCCAGATATCTGTGTACGTTCTTCCTGTCCGGCCTCAGTCGTGGTGTTCTATGCTTCATACTTCACTGCACTTGAAAGCAAAAAAATTGAGTATGACAGGCGTGCAAGTTCGGCGGAACCGGGGAGCTGATCTGCACGCAGAACTGACCGATCACACCTTTAATGAGAGCACGCTCCTTACTGAACCGCACAATAAAAGACGACAAGAGTATCTCGTCCGGCAAACATTCCAGTCAACTCACGCCTGTGCGTAGCTTCCTGTGATTTTCTAGAGATTTGGTTAAATTCCTCGAGCACGACGCCAGCTGCCAGTTGTTTACTAGCAGTACATGCTAAAACCTGCGACGGAACCGAAAAGGACAACCGCGATACTTTTTATCTGCCTTGGGTTTTAGTAGGTGCCTACCAAGGTTGCCTGTACTCTTTGGCAATGTTTGTTTTCCGCCAGTTTAGGCGAACTGAGCCACACGCCTGTTTCGACCGGTTCAAATTCGAATACGTGGTAACAAACGCACAAAGAAAACAAGTTTCAAGTACTTTTTGAGATTTTTGAAGTGACTTTTACTATTGAACGACTGCATACACTTGAATGTTCAATTCAAGAGTTTATGAAACGTTACTACCCCATGCTTGTCACTTGCCAACAGGATGGTAACGCTTAATGGCTCGAGCCCAGTGGGTAGTTAAGTAAGCCTGTGGGGTAGTTACATCCGTCAGAACGCATGATGATTAGGCGGGTGCTCACTTTTGCTTAGAGTGTAGGTCGACCCGCATCTCTTGAATCTCGGATGCCTGCGCCTCACTGTTGACTTTAAATGGGAAAGTTCCGTTTGCAGGGCTTTGCCATTCTGTTCGTTGGTGGTCGCCAGTTTGAGGAGGTGGTCATAGTCGGCAGAAAAGATAGACATTGAATGTTGAAGGCCGTTCACAGTCTCCTTTAGACTCTCGACAATTGGCTTGAAGGCTAAAAGTTCGTTCAGTTTCGCCGAGAGTGTCATAAAGGAATCGACGCTGCCCTTTAATGTGAGTAATCCCTCCAGCTTCTCATTCATAGCTGTTGGCTGTGAAGAGAGCAGTCCTATCTCTTCAGAGGAGCGTGACGACTTCTGCTCAGATGCACCCACCTGATCATCCTTCCCACGACTCGCACGGCACTTCCATTTTTTCTCGTTCCGTTTGTCCCATGGTGATAAAGGTCTTATCAGCGATCCCGGAGCAAGATTGTCCCAGATGGTAATTGGACTTGGAATCTGAACACGACACGTGCCTGCCATCGTTGTTTATAGACGTGTTACATACCGTGCACTCGATCGTGTGAACCATAGGGGGCTCCATATGCATAAGGGAGTACTGCGAAGTGTGTGAAACGTAGTCGGGAAGTCGAGGCACTTTTCCAAGTGTCGACCAGGGTGTAAGATAGACAGGTGTGGAAACGGCCCATAGAAGCCTACCGCAGCGCCGTGACCGGATTGTGTACTCGTCTGTTTGCGGGTACCCCCCGATTTGCGACAGATGGCGCTGCGGCGGGAGGAAAAAAATCGCAATCGGATTTGCGTGGGACTCTATGGGAGAGTGCGTAAAATAAACCGAGAGCACGACAGTCCTTCATTGGAAATCCGCGAAAAACCATTGCCGTCAGTTTAGCCGGTCGCCACCTGTCGCCCACCCGGAGTGAGAGTTCGCGGTGCTCCCCATAGATGGCGCCACAGAAAAAGAGAAAACTGAGGGGGACACAATCCGGTCGCTCATATAGCTCTTGTTTCACTGTAAAATGGACAGACTGATGGAACGGAATGTCTGGCCTGTGACTTCTTCTTAATAATAATAATAATAATAATAATAATAATAATAATAATAATAATAATAATAATAATAATAATAATAATAATAAATTTATTTGTGACGGAAGAACATAATCGAGTAAAGGTGCAGGTTCGCCAAAGCCATCATGGGCTTGTGCGGCAAACTAACTATGTAAATTGAAATAAAAATAGAAGAGTCAGTTCCAGATAAAAAAAAAAGCAGAATTATCACTAAGTTTTTGCAGCAGTTCCAACTGCATACTAAAGCTACCCCCTCCCCCCTTCCCTTTCTAAAGAAAAAAATCAAGTCAGAAAAGTATTAAAAACACACACACACACACAATGCACTGGCGCCACTTTTCGCCATTGTTCGCTATTGAAAGTAGTAGAAATTGTTGTCCAGTTTTTGTGACACTGAAGATCTTGATGACTTTCTTTGTTTTCATATAATGATAATAATAAAAAATAACTCATAAAACAGTAAAAAAAAACAAAAAAACGCACTTGTTAAAAAAAAAATGTCGGAAGAACTAATTATCAAATATTCACAAAGGTTCGTCGGTCATATCAATATGTCGAAGCGCTCTTCTGAGCTTTTTTCTTGAGGTAAAGTCACATATGCTGGGAGGTAGGGAATTAAAAATTTGAGGCACATAGACCGACCGCATGTTCTTACCATAACTTGTATAGTAAGCGGGAACAAGAAACTTTGATATTTTTCGTAATTGTCTCATATTCGGACGAAGAGTTTTAAAATCATCCTTCCAGTAGTGTTCAAGCACGACTGACTCAAAAAAAAAAGATTGCAGATTTGGCATGGACAAAGCCTTAAAGAGATCGTGATCTGAGGATGCAGGTTTATAGTGAACATTCCGTAAGATTCCTTTTAGAATTGAATTTATCTTGGCCTGCCACAATCCAGAACATTTGCCAAAGATTGTTACGCCGTATCGGAGTGTACCATAAGCTAACGAGTGGGCTATAAGCTTCCTGAGATTAAAAGGTAGAAATGTCTTGATATGGTATAATAGGCAGGAAACGCTTCTTAATTTGGAGCAGAGTTTTGATAGGTGTGAGTTCCAGGAGAGATCTGAATCGAATGGGATTCCTAAGTACTTCACAGTATATGAACAAAAAATTAACACATTGGCATGGGACACAGTGAGACGTGTGCAGCAAGAGAGGAATATTGAGGTCAACAACTTTAAGGGGATTGTGAAAACAAACGAGCTTGGTTTTCGAAATATTTATATTAATTAGATTATTCGCAAACCAGTTCATTAGCTCTGAGGTACAGTCTTGGAGCAAACCCATTGCTCTGGCATATGAGATATGGCTCGTCAGCAAAAGAGTATCGTCTACGTATTGATAAATGGTGCAGTTTGAAACAGATAAGCTCATGTCATTAACATAAATATTGAAAAGCAATGGTGAAAGAACTGAACCTTGTGGAACCCCCGCTTTTAAGGAAACTTTTGTGCTTTGCATGCCATTGATCGAAACAAGCTGCGATCGACCTTGGAGAAATTTTTTTTAACAGAGATAAGAATGGTCCCCGGAAACCGATAAAGGAAAGTTTTTGAAGCAAAATAGAATGGCACACCGTGTCAAATGCCTTACTCACATCTAGAAAACATGCGCAGATAAATAAGTTGTGATCAAAACCAAAATTTAACTTGTCTGATAATGCTTCAAGAAGGGGTTGTGTCCCACGTCCCGGCACAAAACCATATTGGGATTGCAATATTATGCCATATATTTTGATATAAGAAGACATAATTATATAAATATACTTTTCCAAGATTTGAGCAAGACACGGAAGAATAGATATTGGTCGGTAGTTTTCAACCTGGTCACGTTTGCCTCCCTTGAAAAGAGGTTTAACAATTGAGGTTTTTAATCCTGAAGGAACGACACCTGACTCTATTATTCTATTAAACATGAGTAGAAGTGTGTCTTGTATGCGCCTAAAATTTCTTCAGATGTCGCAGAAGTGAATTCCATCGTACCCTGGTGATTTTCTAGGTTTGAGACTTGATATTATAGACTCCAGATCGATCATTGTCATGAGTGGAAGAAATGCAGAAGCTAATTTGGAGTGGGGTAAAAGACTGGGCGGTGTTGTGCTTCGTCTGGCTTTGCCTGAAAACTTGGCGAAAAAGTCATTGAAGGTATTCGCCGTAGCAAGGGAATCGGGTCCAAAAAATTCGCCAAAAGTGTCAACTTGTAAACCAGGTGGTGAGACTCCGCGTAGTTCATTAACCAGTGGCCAGGATCTAGCAAAGTTGGACTTTGATGTGCACAATTGTTTTTGAAAATATTGACGCTTAGCCGAGCAAATAAGTGCGCTTACTCTGTTCCGAAGAGTCCGGAATTCAGCTTGAAGGTTAGAATTATGAGGTGAGCGCCGGCTTCGTCTCGAGGCTATCTCTTTAAGTTGTATAGCAGATAATATATCCTTATTTAACCAACGTAAATTTAAATTTCGTTGTTTGCGAAGAATTACTTTCTTTGATGATTGTGAAAACCGCTTATATAGCTGCACAAAACGGGGGTAAATATCTGAAGGTGTAACAGATTGCTGAAAAGCATTCCAGTCGAAATTAGAGACAAAGTTGTCAAACATTCGTCGATCAACAATTTCGACCCGATGAATTTTGTTAGAAACTGAAGTCGGCGTATCACGAGGGAATTCTAAATGGCATGCGACAAAATAGTGGTCTGATAATTTGTGAGTAATTACTGCTGCTTTTGTTTTGAAGGATGCCGATCTCAGATTGATGTTCAATAGACGCGATTACAAGTTTATTTCCTAAAAGCTCTTCTCTTGTTGGGACAATGATTGCTGGCTCAATGCCATGATCTGCTAGCAGTGTCAGATATTCACAAACTAGAGCCATTGAAGGCTTCAGCAAGTCAATATTAATGTCCCCGACGAGACATAAAGAAGCAGTTGCCGGCAAAGTTTGCAGACTGTTCCGCAGGTCACAAAGAAAATCTGCAGCTTTTTCTGAAGGTGGTCTATAATAATCAAATAATCAAATAATAATAATAATAATAATAATAATAATAATAACAATAATAATAATAATAATAGTAATAATAATAATAATAAATAAATTTATTGCAGGTGCTTAAACGTCTTCAGGGTATCATTTCGGGACCGTCAAAGTCCTAAAGACTTGTAGGACTGATCCCAACAAAATATCAACAAAAGCACGCATAACAATGAAAAAAAAAAACCACGCACACACACACACACACACACAAAGAAAACCAAAAAACACAGAACAAAGAAGTTACAGAGATTCAGAGACGTGACAAGGTAAATATCGTTAAAGACGAATTGCACAGAACAAACTCATTACAAAAAGTCTTGAGGTTGACGCTATTTTCCTATGGGCGAACACATAGTCTTCAGTTTTCTTTTTAAGTTTCCACGAGAAGTAATGCCACTCAGCACAGGTGGGAGTTTGTTAAAGGTGTTTGGAACATAATAATTCCGAATGCATGTCCCAAAATGAGTACTAATTCGCGGCGTGGCATATGGTGCCACTTTCCGAAGGTCACGACAAACCACGTTGGGAACCTTAAAGGTATTATCCCAGTAATGTCGGAGTATAACGGTATGCAGAAATAGGGCTCGAAAGGATGGTAAAGAGAGATCATCAAAGATGTTGTCGGATGTTTCAATATTGGAGCCATATGCCACGCTACGCAAGATGCCCTTTAGGAGAGAATTTACTTTAGTTTCTAATAGGCTTGTGCATTGCCCGAACAAGGTAATTCCATAACGAAGCACACTATAAACGAGTGCGTGCACAATGAGTCTTCGGGTTGACATGGGGATAAATGTTCTTATATTGTAGAGGGTGCAGGATGCCGCTCGCAGCTTCTTCATGATGCAGAAAAGATGGGAGTTCCACGATAAATCAGAGTCAAAATAAATTCCTAAGTATTTTGTAGTGTTCACGTAATCTACTGGCACACATTCACAAGAAGCACAGTCTGAAGCGTGCAGAAGTATTGGCTTGTTTAAAATGACTCTTTTAAGCGGACTAGAAAAGCACATTAGTTGCGTTTTTTTCGTGTTGACGCTAATCACATTTCTCGAAAACCAATCCATGATCTTAATTGAATCAAACTGCAGTAATTCTACTGCCTTACTATAATGTAAATGACTTGATACTAGAACGGTATCGTCTGCATATTGAAATATCTTACTGAATTTCACTACCTGGGAAAGGTCGTTGACATAAATATTAAAAAGAAGAGGCGAGAGCACAGACCCCTGAGGTACGCCAGATTTCAAAGATATTTTAGCACTGTATTGTCCAGATATCGAAACTAGTTGTGTTCGGTTTGACAGAAGGTTTTTAAGCAGGGAATAAAATGGACCCCTGAATCCTAAGCTAAGGAGTTTTTTCAAAAGAAATTTGTGTGACACAGAGTCGAAAGCTTTTGAAACATCTAAGAAAAGCGCACACGTAACATGATTATTTTCGAAGGCAGTGTTCAACAGATCAGAGAAGTCCTCAAGAAGAGGTTGTGTGCCTTTTCCAATAACGAAACCATACTGCTGTGGGGAAAAAAGATTAAAGTTATCCATAAAGTCAGTCATTGTTATAAAAATATGTTTCTCCAAAATCTTCGCTATTGAAGGCAAGATTGAGATAGGGCGATAGCATTCAACCTTACCGTGATCTCCACTTTTAAATAAAGGCTTTACAATGGCTATTTTAAGGTCGTCTGGAATTATGCCTGAAGCTATAAAACCGTTCAACATCCGTAGAAGTATATCTTTTAGTGAGTTGTAATTTCTACACAGATCGGACATTCGTACACCATCAATTCCAGGAGACAAACGAGGTTTAAAGCTGAACAACATAGTTTGTAGCGCTTGCTCAGTTATTTCAGGAAGGAAAGCGGACGATACGTTTGGGATGATTGAGAGCGAAAGATTACTTCATTATCGCGCGATATGGTTGAGGTCTTTCCGAAATAGGTGTTGAAAGCATTGGCTGCAGAGAGAGGACTACACGGGAAATACTTTTCCACGGTTTCGTCAACTGAACGTCTAGCACGGGGACCATCACGGAGTTCATTGACAAGAGACCAAGTTGCCCGGGTGTCAAAGCGGGATTCAACTAACTTTGCTTTGACATAGATACGCTTAGCTGATTTGATCATTGCGGTTACTCTATTGCGTTCAATTTTAAATTTAATACGCACTTCCTCGTTCTTCGGTGACTGTCGACTGCGCGTCCACAGAAGTTCTTTATATTTGATTGCGGCAATAATGTCATCATTCAGCCACGCGAGTTGAGGTCGACGCTTTTTAACGATAATTACTTTTGTACTGCAGTGAGTAAAAGTTCTCCATAACTGAATGAATTTTGAATAAATCTCCTGTTGACTAAAATACCGCAAGAAATTGTCCCAGTCATATGATGCGATTAATTTGTCAAACGCTTTGCGATCAAAAATTTTTACTTGTCTCTTTTTAGAACAGGTGGTTTTGACAGAATCCTTTGAGAGCAGTTGACAAGCCGTGAAGTAGTGGTCCGCGAGCTTTTGTGAGACAACCGCAGATTTAACTGAAACGCCGTGGGCACGTACATTAATGTGATCTAGGCAGGAAGTGACAAAGCTACCATTGAAATGTTCCTCCCTGGTAGGGGCTTGGATAGAATTTACAAGGCCAAATTCAGGAAGTATATTGAGATAGTCGCACACAACAGCCTTTGTAGGATTTAGAGTGTCAATATTAAAGTCTCCAAGCAGACATATATGTTCCGTGGCCTGCAAGCCAGTCAGACATGCTCTCAATTCTTCCAGGAATAAGGAGACGCGTTCAGATGGGGGACGGTAGCAGGCGACCATCGTTAAGGAATATCTTGAGTTAAAAATATTTAGGGCTAAACATTCCGCATGATTAAATGTAAAATTCAGTTTCAAAGCTTCCCACGAATCTTTGACGAATATTGAAATACCACCTCCTGTCCTGCAAGGACGGACGAAAATAAATTCTCTGTAACCAGGCAGTGAAAATTGACTAATTAAATCTGTTGGTAAATTTGTCTCCGTTAAGACCCAAACATCCACTAGGGATTTCAAAAAATTCACAGTAACACAAAACTGGTCCCAGTATTTCCGAGCACTTCGAATATTAATGTGAACAAGGGTAAGTGCATTAACTGAAGACAAGTCGAAATCCGCAAGAAGCGAGTTAAAGTCTTGGAAATTAGAAAACGATGAGGTCATATCCGTTAGACAATCAGTTCCAAATCACCCACAGAATTAATGCGAATGACTGTAGAACTTTGTGTCTTTTTTGCATAAATCTTTGCATTTTTCACCCAGACGTATTTATATTGCTTTTCGTTTCCCCTCGACCTTGCCCTCCAGAAAAGCTCCCTGTTCGCATGGGTGAGGTTCTCGTTAAAGAATAGTCTTGGCAGTTCTTTCTCACGTGCAAGAGGACCCAGTAAACGACGAGAGCTTAACCAGCGTTCTCTGGTCTGCACTGCCCGAAACCTCACCAGAATAACCGGGGTGGCTCCTCGAGTAGAGGGCAGGCGATGGACGGTATCAATTTGCGAGGTCTGAAAATCTTGTATGCCGATCGTCTGGGCTATGCCACCTAATATGGATGGAAGGTCTTCTTTAGGGCTGCATGGAAACCCATGAATCTCTAAATTAGACTGCCGACTAAATTGCTCGGAGTTATTGAGCTCAGCACGAAGGAGCTGAATCTCCTGTGACTGGGCCGACAAAGTGGATTTTAAAGACCCAACCTCAGTTTGCAGCTCAGCCACAGTGGCCTCATTCTCAGACACTTTCTTTAAAAGAGAGTCATACTGAGCTGAGTGAAAAGCAATGGATTCCAACACCTCAGCTATGGACCTTTCCATGGTGTCTACAGCGGATTTGACGGCCAGGAGCTCCTCGACTTTTGCAGGAAGCTGAAGTAGCGTGTCGACACTGCTCTTGAGAGAAAGAAGCAGGTCTAATTTGTTGTTAACCTCTGCTAACTGCGAGGAAAAAGACGCAGATTCACTCTGCGAATTTGCTCCCGCGCTTCCTGCATTCGACTTGTTTGCAGACGGGCGGCAGAGGTGACAGCACCATTGCTCGCGCTTCACGGAGCTCATTGCATTAAATGTACTGGCAGAAACACCAGCACAAGACTTTCCAAGGTGAAAGCTGTTTGAACAGCTCGTGCATGTCATATATCTGCCATCCAACGGTACCGGCTCGTGACACTTAAAGCATCCTGTTGGAGACATGGTCGGATGACACAAGTAAAACGTGAGTGAAACAAGCTTCAAATAAAGGCGCTGTGAATACCGACAAATAGGTCTACCAGCCCAACCAGAAAGTATGCTAACACACGCGCTCACTTTGCTTAGTAGAGACAGCGTCTGGTTTCTAGATTGCCGTTATTGAGACTTGAGAAGCGAAGGTGAAACACTCGGTACCAAGACAGCACACCGTGAGATCTGTGCGCGTAATGAGCGCACGATTCCCACCGTGAAAGCAGTGTGTCCGGTGATCATAAGGTCTGAAGGCGTAGGCGAATGAAAAGGGCCCTCACTTGGCGCAACAGCGGAGTTGGCGTGGAGCGCTGGCTTGGAGCGATATTCAACACTCCGATGCCGGGCACGCAAGGGACCTCAGTGGTACTGGGGCAAGCAGGACGTCGAAGACATGGCGGCGATCGTGCAGGCGGTTCAGCGATCGCCTCAGACGATTTGCCCGCTTTACGTAGATGGTAGGATGTCGATCGACGGTCCCATAGAGGCTCCTTTTCTTGTCCAGATGGTAGGACTTTACCAGAGGTCTTAAGTCGACGAAATAATTAAAATCAAAGTTAATATTTGGGAGCTATCAAAAGGAACGCCGAAGCCCGGCGACTTCTTCTTCTTCTCTATATATAATAATAATAATAATAATATTAATTTTATTGCATCTCTTTTGCATGATCAATACATGTATGCGGGTCCGTCGAAGCCAAAAACGGCTTGTATGACTGGACCCGGCAGTGGCGTAGAAATGTGGTACATAGAAACATTCAAAAAGTTACATGCAGACTACCATACACGGTGTCTTGGAGCTGAAGTGCAGCTCACGAAACAAATGACTAATGACGTAAGAAATAAAAACCCAACAAAGCGCTTCTCATGAGCAAAAAAATGTATAACAGCATAAGAGGAAAAGCAAATGGGCAAACACACATCTCAAACGCAGAACTAAGATTCGAGAGCATAAATTGTTGCGTCGGCATAGATCATATTGACAACAATAAAAGATGAAAAAAGAAACAACAAAAGCATGTTCGAAAGCATGTTGGCAAACTGAATAACTAAATAACCGGAGTAAAAAAGAATCAACCTTCGCTTTCAAAATCCTCAGCCGCACAAAGACAGACACAGGGAGAGTTAAATTCGCGGAAAACATACCCCGTTTCACCCCAAACTGTACCGGAGGCCGGTGCCACGGGCCGCAAAATCCAACCACAAGTCAGCCCGCAAACACGCCGCAACCGCTCCGCCGATAGTTACATGGCGAAGCAGCCACCACGTGACCCCAGGCCCGCCAGCAGCCGGACCCAGCGGCCCGCAACCCCGGCACCAGCCCAGCCCAGTGCGCGGCGAAACACGGCTAAACTCGATCTGAGAGAGCAGAGCATTAACAAACGCTATTTAAAAGCCTTTTCAATTGACGCCTTGAGCTGGCGTGGAAAAACAAGGGAGGCAAACCGTTAAAAAGTTGAGGCACATAGTAAGAGCGCAGTCGCTCTCCGTACCTCGTGCACACACGTGGCACCGCGAAACGCTCGCCCTCCCTTAGGGTACGTTGGGCGACACGAGGAATCTTGTAAGGACTCTGCCAGTAGTGCTTAGAAATCACACATCTTTTGAAAAGCGCATAGAAACTCGGGAGGCATAGGTATGAAAACAACTCGTCACTTGGCACACCTGTAGGGCTACACTTTTCAAAATTCCCCTTAAAATACTATCAATTTTACTCTGCCAAAATAAGGAACAATTGGCATACAGAGTTATCCCATAACGTAGGAGGCCGTAAGCCAAGGCATTTACGATCATTTTTCTGACTGAAATTGGAAGAAAGGTTTTGGTTGAGTATAACATGCACGATATACTTCGGAGCTTTTTAGCTACATATGTAAGGTGAGAGTTCCAAGATAAATCATTGTCAAAATATATTCCTAGGTACTTGGTTGTATTAACATATTCGATAGGAGAACACCTGCAGTGCTCACAATTTGATGGGTGCAATAAAAAGGGAATATCTAGACATTTGCGCTTTAATGGATTAGCGAAGCAGATAAGTTTTGTCTTATGAACGTTAATATTAATTATATTTGCTTCAAACCAATCCATAGCACGAATTGCATCAGCTTGCAGCAAACTAGTTGCACTGTGAAGGTTTATATGTCGTGACACTAGCAGGGTTATCATCCGCGTATTGAAATATTTCGCAGCCCGATATAGTTTTAGCGAGGTCATTCACGTAAAGATTAAACAGAAGTGGGGATAACACGGAACCTTGTGGAACACCGGATCTCAAAATTGCCCTTGTGCTCTTTCTACCGCCAATCGAAACTTGTTGTGACCTCTGTGTCAAAAAATCCCTGAGAAGGTGAGAAAAAGGCCCTCTGAAACCATAATCGAACACTTTTTTCAAAAGCACCTTGTGACTAATAGAGTCAAAGGCCTTTGAAACGTCTAGAAAAAGAGCGCAAGCATACTTGTTCCCTTCAAAAGTCGCGTGTAGCGTATCGGCAAGATCCTCCAGTAACGAGTCTGTGCCCAGCCCTGGGACAAAGCCATACTGCGACGGGGACAACACGTTAAATTTTGTAAGAAACGAGGTCATGGTGTTCAATATATGTTTTTCAAGCACTAAGGCTAAGCACGGAAGGATAGATATGGGCCTGTAACTTTCTACACTATTTCGTGTGCCCCCCTTATAAAGTGGTCTCACAAGCGCACTTTTGAATAAAGCAGGAATCGCTCCTGAGTTGATAATTCCGTTTAAAATATAAAGAAGAATATTGCTGAGAGATCCAAAATTTCGCCGCAGGTCCCCGACAAAAATATTATCCATTCCGGGGGCCTTGTTTGGTTTAAAACTAAATAAAAACGCGTGCAAGTCAGCGGCAGTCATGCTGGGTAGGAACGCGGACTCAGAGACAGGTGGTTCAAAGTTAGTGGGCGTGGTAAATTCATCCCGTGATGTACCCGAAAACGAAGCGAAGAAGCGATTGAATGAGTCAGCAATTGATTCTATATCGAACCCAAAATTTTTTGTTATTGTGTTATCAATAGACGACTTGTTAGAGCATCGCTTTACCTCGTTCACCACGGACCAGGTTTTCGCAACGTCAAAGCGTGAAAGAAAAAACTTATCTTGAAAGTACTGACGCTTTCTAAAACGAACCATGGCATTCACTCGATTTCTGTAGACTTGGTATTGTAATCTCAGCTCGTCGTTTCGCAGAGCACGACGACACTTTGCCCATAAAATATCTTTTTTTTTAATAGCAGAAAGCACATCCGAGGTTATCCAGGGTTGATTCTGCCTACGCTTTTTTATCCTAATAGTTGTCGTACTAATTGCCCTGAGATGCGAAAGATTATCGACTAACTTTATATAGGTATTCGTGTAATCAAAATCTGTTATTATCGCGTCCCAGTCATAAGCGGTAATCAGTCTATCGAGTTTATTGAAATTTACTACTGTTATTTGCCTTTGCTGATCTGTTACTTGTGACTGGACCTTGAAGCCTATTCGACAGCCAACAAAGTAATGGTCCGCTAATTTTTGCGTAACAGTCATCGATACTGTAGGCATGCCGAAATTTCTTACGTTTATATGATCTATACAGGATATCGTCATTTTCTGGGAAAGGAATTCTTCTCTCGTAGCGGCAAGAATTACGCTTTCGATGCCATAGCTGGAAAGAATATTCAAATAGTCGCACACGACAGCCTTCGAGGGTTTCAAGAGATCGATATTGAAATCACCCGCTAGACAAAGCCTGTCAGTCTCCGGCATATTTCCTAAAATTGCATTAAACTCGTCGAGAAACAAACGAGCACTTTCTGAAGGAGGCCTATAAAATGATAACAAAGATACTGGAACATTAGCATTATACAATTTTAAAGACAGACACTCCGCATACTTGAAAGTTAAGTCTAGCCTGGCTGCTGACCAAGCGGTTTTTACGTAGACGGCTATTCCGCCCCCTTTTGCTGCATTACGTGTTAGAAAAAAGGCCTGAAAACCGGGCAGAGAAAATTGCTGTTGCGAAACGCCCTCCTCCACAACGTTAATTTCTGTTAAAACAAATACGTCTACCGTATCTTTCACTGATTCAACGATAATTTGGAATTCTTCCCAATACTTTCTTATACTTCTTATATTTACGTGTAGGAGCGTAAGCGCGCTAGCACTTGGGGGTAGCAGATCTTAAAACGATGGAAAATCTGAAAGTACAACAGTGTCATTCATTCCTAGACTATTTTTTCCAAGTCCCTAGCGCTAGAAACGCGAACAAATGTAGCGTTCTCATCTTTTTTTTGCGAAAATCGTGCCGTTTTTTACCCAGACAAACCTATACAATTTTTCTTTGCCTCTGGTTCTGGCTCGCCAGAAGAGCTCTTTGTTGGTACTTGTTAAATTGTCGTTGAAATATATTTTTGGTTCACCTTGCGAACGAACGAGTCTGACCAAATTCTTGCGGGCTTTAATCCAGTGTTCTTTGACAGAAACAGACGCAAACTGAACTAGTATTGGCGGCGCCCCGTCGCGTCTAGAACGCAGACGGTGGCAGGCCACTACTTCGGCAGGGCTAGGGATCTCGAGATTCAGTTTGCTGGCTAACCCATTCAAAGTGACGCTGAGGTCTTCATCAGTCGTAAAAGGCAGACCATGAATTTCCAAGTTACATCTCCGGCTGTATTGTTCTGTGGCATTTATGTTGGTTTGGAGATTTTCAATTAATTCGGTCTGACCAGACACTGTTCCCTGTAGTCTCTCAACTTCCGTTCGAAGCAGTTTGACCTCCTTGTCGTTTAATAATAATAATAATAATAATAATAATACATTTATTTTCGAGGACTATACTCATGAAGCTGTCAGGTTCGTCAAAGCCGACATAGGCTTGTGTGACTGAACACTTTTAGGTAGAATTGGTAACATAATCGGTCAGAAAGAAAAAAAAGGGAAAAAAAACGTTAAGACACTAGAAGGCCACCGTAAATGTCCACTTCAGCGGTAGTAATCAATATAAATTATTTGAAGAAATTGGAGAAAAAAGAGTTAAAATTGGTTTGTCCATCTAGTCACAGGACATTAAAAGAAAATCTACACAAAACTTTGAGGCACAGAACTTCGGGATGAGGAGTCAAGCAGAATGAACAAAAAAGGGCGCACTCACACGGCACGTCTGTTCACAGGACATTCAAAGATCGACATAAAATATGAGGGACAGAGCTTCCAGGTGATGAGTCTCTCGGAGTCACAGAAACATACACCACAGACATTTAAAAAAAAGAGAGTTATCCTTTTTCTTTTAGTATATCCATATGACGGAGGCGCTTTTTTAGTTTTTTCTTTGACGTAAGGTTCCAGAGATCTGATGCTCATTGATTAAAAATGTCTGGAACGTAGAATGAACGCATAGTTTTGCCATACCGTGTGTAGCCTTTCGGGACGAGATATTTGGAAACGTTCCGTAGTTGCCGTGAGACGAGGCGAGGAGATTTAATGTCGTCAGACCAGTAGTGATTGATCACAATTAACTGTTTCTAAAAAGAGAGATCTAAAGTTCGGCATTGGCAATGTCTCAAAATGGTCTAAATGAGAATAATTGAGGTTGTGCCACACGTTTTCAAAATCCCCTTTAAAATATTGTCTATTTTTGTTTGCCATAAATTCAAGCATGAACCGAAAACAGTTATACCATAGCGCAGGTGACTATAGGCTAACAAATAGGCAAAGCGTTTGCGTAAGCCGAGGGGCATGAAAGTTTTGATGTTATAAAGCAGACAAGAAACGCTTCTCAAATTCGAACATATTTTCGTTAGATGAGAATTCCACTAAAGGTCGGAGTAGAAGTGTTTTTTACCAAGGTATTTTACAGAGTCGGAATACGGCACTTCAGCACAGTGGCGCGAGCTACAGTTTGATGTGTGTAGGAAAAAAGGAATATTTAAGGACACTACTTTCAAGGGATTGCGAAAGCAGACGAGTTTTGTTTTCGACACATTTATAGAAATCCAAGTTCCGAGAAAACCAGTCTATGAATTTGTTGGAGGATTGCTGGAGCATCTGAAGCGCTTCTGGGTAGGAAGTATGACGTGTTAATAAAAGGGTGTCATCTGCATATTGGTAAATAATGCAGTTTGAAACCACGCTATATAAGTCATTGACATAGATGTTAAACAATAGTGGAGAAAGAACGGACCCTTGCGGAACGCCAGATTTTAAACTAGCTGTGGAACTTTGCACAATGTTCACCGAAACCAACTGTGTGCGCCCAAGCAGAAAATTTTCTAAAAGTGACGAGAAAGGTCCACGAAATTCAATGGCTGAAATTTTGCTAAGTAGTATAGAGTGATTACAGTATCAAACGCTTTTGACACGTCAAGGAAGCATGCGCAAGTGAACAAGTTATTCTCAAAGCCATAATTTAAGTCATCAGAAAACGTGTCCAAGAGAGGTTGTGTTCCTCGGCCAGCTATAAAGCCATACTGACTCGGAGACATAATCTTATATTTATCAATAAAGGATGCCATCGTCATATAAATATGGTTTTCCAATATTTGTGCCAGACATGGCAAAATAGATATTGGGCGATAGTTTTCTACCTTAATTCTCTGACCTCCCTTATATAGGGGTTTGATAACAGCAGTTTTTAATGCACGGGGTATGACACCAGTCTCGATTATATTGTTGAAAAGTAAGAGGTGTGTATCCTTAATGTAAGTGAAATTTCTTCGAAGATCACTAAGGCGTATTTTATCTATTCCAGGGGATTTGTTTCATTTGAGGCTCAGTATTATGGATTCTAAGTCGCTTGCTGTCATGTAAGGGAGAAAAGTGGAAGCAGGGTTCGAGTTAGGAATAGATGAACACATTGAGCTTTTTTTGGCTGCTCCGGAAAAAGAAGCAAAGAAATTGTTAAACGATTCGCAGCAGCAAGTGAGTTAATACCAAAGGTGTCTTTTAAAATGCTCCCTTGCACGCGCGGGGAGACACCGCGCAATTCGTTGATCAATGACCAGGTTTAAAAAGCGTTGCTCCGAGATTCAGAAAACTGCTTTTAAAAATAAGCCCGTTTATTAGAGCGAATGAGTGCGCTAACTCTGTTGCGAATAGATATGAATTCTACATGCAGGCTTTGGTTGTGTGGTGAGCGCCGGCAGCGTTTCCAAGCAATTTGTTTTAGTTTAATTGCAGCTAATATGTCATTGTTAAGCCAGCGTAAATTGGAGTTCCTCTGCTTTAAAAAAATCACTTTGTTTGATGCGTTAGCAAACTTCTGGAAGAGTTCAACAAAGGAAGAATATACTTCTGAAGGACATACAGACCGTTGGAATGTTACCCAGTCATAATCAGAAACATGCTTGTCAAATCTCTGACGGTCAACTATTTCAATCTGGCGGATTTGAGTATTGGGCACAGCACCCACTACACCAGGAAATTCCAACTGACATGCTATAAAGTAGTGGTCTGATAGTTTCTGGGTTATAACGGCTGATTTGAATGTTGAGAAAGGTGCCCTTAGGTTAATGTGATCAATGGATGAGCTGACAAGTCTTGTGTTTAGATATTCTTCTCTTGTCGGGGCTTGAATAGATGGTTCTATTCCGCAGTCGGCCAATAGAGTGAGGTATTCACAAACTATAGCTTTGGAAGGCTTTAAGAGGTTAATGTTAATGTCTCCTGTAAGACAAAGAGGTGCAGTGAGTGGCAACGACTCTGTACAGCAGCGAAGTTCGGAGAGAAAGTCATGAATGCTATTCGAAGGGGGTCTGTAGATTGCCAGTAGGTAGAGTTCATATGTAGAAGTAAAGACACGTAACGCCAGTGACTCACACGGTAGGAATGATACAGAAATTTCCGAATAAAACAATGTGGATTTGAGAAAAACAGCAATACCACCACCGCGCTTTTTATCGCGAGTATAAAATAAATTGTTGAATCCTGGCAACAAAAACTGTCCAATATCGTCACTATGGATATTAATCTCTGTGAGAATGAGCACATCAGCTATTGGAAGCACGCTATCTACGGTTAATCTAAACTCATCCCAGTGCTTGCGCAAGCTCCTTATATTCACATGGAATAACGTAAAAGATGTCCCTGGGTTCACATGAAAGTGTTCAGAGCAAGACTTGAGGTCCTTAAACTGAGAAAATTGAGCCATTAAGGTCTACACTACACTTAAACTGAAAAAAAATGCGCCATCAGGGTCTGCACTATTTGCTCCAAATCAAAAGCATTCCTAATGCGAAGCAAAGTTGATCCTTCGCATTTTTTGGCAAAAATGTGTCCATGTCGAACCCACACAAACTTATAGCCCTTTTCCTTTCCTCTGGTTCTCGCCATCCAGAAGAGTTTTTTGTTGTAGTCGGTAAGTTTGTCATTGAAATAGATTCGAGGCTGTGAGTCTCCGGAAGGAATAGAACTCAAGCGGCCACGACTCATCATCCAGCGTTCTTTTAGTGGAGACGATGAAAAACGAACCAGTATGGGAGCCTCACGGCACCACGTCTAGCAGGCAGGCGATATGTTTTCTCGGAATGCGCTGGCTGAAAGCCTTCAATGCTCAACTGCCCTGCAAGGCTAGTGAGAATGCCTCCAAGATTCTCATTTGGTTGAAAGGGAATGCCATGTATTTCAAGGTTGGACGTACGATTGGATTGATCGGCGTCGTTCTGTACCGCTCCCAGTTGCTGTATTTCAATTGCCTGGTCCGATAATAATGACCTCAAGGCCTTGGTTTCTGTCTGAAGCTCTTTGACAGCTTTTTTGTGGGCTTGCGTCGAATTCACCAGCGAATCATACTGAGAAGAAACAAAATTTAGGGATGCTTGCATCTCATTATTGGTGTTGCGCATAGTATCGATCGGGAGTTTCAATGACAACAAGGCATCAATTTTTGGGTGCATTTCTTGAAGATTATCCACGGCGTCTTTGAGAGAAAGTAGGAGATCAAGTTTCTGGTGCACCGTCGATAGCTGATCCAAGAAACTAGGTGGCTCCTCTTGCGAGGACGGGGAGTTGGTGCTTAAGTTGGATTTTGCTTGTCCTTCACGGCATGTGAGGCATCGCCACTTTTCAAGTTTGGCTGCGCTCATACCTTTAAACGTGCCGTCGGCAATGCCAGAACATTTTTTTACCTAAATGATAGTGGCTAGAACAGTCACAGCACTTCATGTTTCTGCCGTCGGTTGTCATAGGATCGGAGCAAGCACCACACACTGCAGGATTGGCCATGACCACAAAACAGCGACGACAATGAAGTGGCACGAGACGGTGCAACGCAAATACAAATCTATTATTGCTTAATCCTGCAAAAACAAAGGTCCTATCCTTGTGCCGACGCCATGTGCCTTTCAGTTTTACTTATCATCTTGATATCATGCCAATTGAACGTGTACCGTGTGTGAAGGGTCTTGGCGTGTACGTTGATAGTGCCTTGTCTTTTAGAAATCATGTATCTTTTGTGGTATGAAGTTCTATGAGAGTTCTGGGAATCATATCACGTTTGTCGAAGAATTTCAGGAGGCCTCATTGTTTGTTACATCTTTACAAATCTTTAGTTAGGTCACCTTTGGAATTTGCCTCGGTAATATGGAACTCAAAACCTAGGCCACAGGCCTTGACCATCGAAAATGTTCAAAAAAGATTGATTCGTATTGTTTACGATAGGTATTTTGAAAGGCGCTGTTATTATGACTATGAATACATACTTAGATCATTTTCGCTTACACTCTTGTCTGAAAGGCGAACGATTCATGATTTTGTATTTTTGCATAAAATTGTGAATAGTGTAATTGATTCGCCATCAATGCTCAGCAAAGTTAATTTTCATGTTAACTTACGCCATACTAGACATCCCGTATGCTTTGATGTACGTTCACCTTGTTGTACTTCACCGCTTTCTCGGATTCAGACATTATACAACAGCATTGCTCCTAAGCACCTCGATTTCTGTACATCCATTTCATTGTACCGCCATCAGTTGAATAACCTTTTAATTTACTGATAACATTTTGTTTGCTTATTTGTTTTTGGGTGATGGTAATATACCAACGTGTTTCTAGGATTGAACAGGTGCACCAAAGTGAAGACCGCTGTGGTTGTTTTTGAGCACTGAAAATAAAGGCATTATTATTATTAATATTATTATAGCTACTGTCGCTCTTCACTGCATAAAAGATTGCGTAGATGGTCATTGTTAGAAACTCGTTGTCAGAAGGCACTACTCGTCACATGCTTAGTGGTTCGGAAGTTCAAAGCTATGTCTTTTCGACCTAAATACCTGTGCCAATAGTAAAAAAAAAAAAGAATAAATGCGGGGATAAAAAGTTGGAGAAAAAAAAAACTATCAAGAATTCGTCGGAAGTGTTGTATTCTTGCGTATTCAGAGGTTCAGAACTTCAAAACAAGTTTCTTTTACCAAAATGTATACAGGCTAAAAGAAACACGTCCCAGGATCGTGAAGCGAAAAATTTTTTTTTTCTTTTAATGACGTGCTGAACTTGAACACTATTAGAAATCTTCTCCCATGAGTTAATTTATTCCTTAACGTGAAAAAACGTTAAATACATTATTTTGTATTCTGCAGATGGCAATGATATGTACTGTCTGTGGTGTTAATTTAAATGCGATACCTCAAACAACTTAGACAAAAATAAATATCAAGTTTAGGGCATAATTGCATGTAGATACATGTTTGGACATTTTTTCGAAACTCACGTTGAATAACAATAATCACATCTTAAGACGGTACTTACCTAGGCTATACCTAGATCATTCTTTAAAAAAAGTATAACATCTCTATCACGAATAGCTTCGGCTACAGCGCGCTTCAAATCTGGCACAGACGATAATCATCAAAAACCCGTCGTCCGTCCTCGCCCCTTCGGAAATTTATTTCTTTAAAACTAAGCATGCCAGAACATTGAAACAAACGCCATTGCCTTTCGTAAGGAACGCAGCACCGCGTGTAAAAGTTCGAGAAAAAAAACAAACTACGAATGTACCTCACTACTTGAATTCAAATGAAACCGTCCGCTGGTCTTTCGAAGTTCGACGACAGTCGAACTTTTACCCTAAAAGTTCGAAGTTCGTCGAAATTCTGACTTTTCAGGATTCAAAAGTTCGAAACTTTTCGAATTCTCTTGATAAATAAGTTCGAAAGTTCGAAATTCATCGAATGTTTTGGTAAGTCAAGTTCGGAAGTTCGACAAGCATCGAACTTTGCAGCGCAATAAGTTCGAAAGTTCGAAAAAGATAGAATTTTTAGCATAATAAGTTCGACGGTTCCAAAAGCGTCGAACTTCTTAGCTCAACAAGTTCGAAAATTCGACTTCCGTCGAATTTCACGATGTAGAAAGTTCGAAAAATCGAAATCTTTCGAACCTTTCGAACCGCTTGATTCGATTATCGAAACTTCGATTCGAAAAAAGTTCGCGGCATCCCTAGCCTCAGCAGCTGGGGCCGGTGGCGATACTCGGCCCCAGCTGCTGAGGCTGCGGTCCGCGATCCAGCCTACTACAATAGAGATCAGTGATGTGTCGTATTGCAAGATGTGCTCGATCTCACTCGGGAGTTGAACTGGTTGAACTTCCGACCCCTGGCGTCGAAAAACCTACTCGCGTCTAGAGTTCTCGTTGATCCCTCCTGCCTCATTGTCACGTGACGCAACCCGCAAGAAATCCGTCGAAAGAAGGAACGCGACGAACGACCGTTGAAAAAAAAAAGTGATTCCGTTGCGTTTTTATTTACTTTCTGTTTTTCGTTTGCGCCGCGTCAAGCGTAGAGGAAGAGGGAAAGTAAAAGAAAACACGCATTGCAAAGGAGCCAACTGTCGAGGGGTGACCTTGGGAAGACGGGCACTACCAGTTCAGCATACTCATGCAGATGCCCCTTGAAGGGAGAGGGGGAAGCGCTGCGGCTTTAGATCTAGGTGGTGTTGGGCACACCCACCCCTTCGTACGCTCCCCTCTTCCTCCTCAAGAGCTGCGTTTTAATTTGGCCTTACAGGGAGTTGCAAACGACTTTCACTTTTTGTGTTTCAAATTTTTGTATTACCTTCGCTCACACCCGGCCCATTATAAGAAATAAATGAAATGAATGGAATAGAATTATAATCAAGATTGCATAGAAATATTTCTTGTTTTTTAGACAGGAAATAGCCCAAATACTCTATCCATATTTAGTTACGTGAAGAGCAGGGTCAACATCCCGTGCAGGAAAGACGGCGCTACGGGGATGAACGCGCAACTCTGGCTCCCTTATGGCGCCAGAGTTGCACGTCTACTTACGCGCACAACACTCAAAGAGCCAATCCCTGCGATCTACGAAATCAGCTCAGCGAATAATGAGGCGTAACATCCGTTTAGACCAAAAAATGAAGTCTGATCTGTGTCATTACACAGTGGAAAGCGCCATGCGTAATGCCACAGGGCAGACATCATTTTGTGGCCTAAACAGATGTTCCGGCTCATCATTCGCTGAGCTGATTTTATAGATCGCAGAGACTGGCTCTTTTAGCGTTTTACGGATACGTAGACGCGCAGGCATTTCTTAGAGTGTATACAGAAGCTCTAACGGAGCCAAGCAAGAAACGCCGAAAATGCATCGCCACGGCGTTCATTGTCTTAATACGTTTGCTATCAGCCACTAAAGAAATCACGCGCAATGAAGGCGCCGTGACCCTGCGCTCGTTTCTTGCGTTATTGGTTTAGCCGGTGGTAGCGTACCCATGACAGCGCACTTTTGGCACTGCTTGATAGGCTGCATCGCACTGCAGCGTCGGCAGAAGTTGGACTTAAAGTTGAACCAAGTATAATTAAGTTGGACTGAATGTGACTCAACGCCGGCGATCACCTGTGGAGGAAGTACGATAGACTTTGAAGCACTCAACCCCCGATGGTAGCCTGTGGACTAAGTATGACTCGTCCCCAACTGTCGCATGCGGACTAAGTGTACGGGACTAAGTATGAATCGCCGCCAATGGGCCCCCGCAGGCTATGTATGTTGAACTAAGTGTAACTCGCCTCCGACGCTCGACAGCGGACTAACTACTATATCAAAAGTGCAACTCGCCTCCAATGGTAGACTTGAGACTAACCTTCCAATTCAAGGACGGTTCTTTTCTTTCAGCGTTTCTTTACCTCACTTAAGGAAAGAAAATGGCTTACGGGCATGGCGTCCTGGTCTGGCAACAAAACGTGATTTGCTCGCTCGTTTATTTTTTCCGTCGGCGCTACCGTTGACTTTAAAAGACGACGCGTTGTAAACGTGCCACCAACAGCTACTTTGTTTTACAATAAGGTTGATCACAGCCGATGCTACAAGCAAAGCATTTTCTTTTAAATGGCGCACTCACTTCAAGAGCGCATGCATAGAATTCCCGCTCAAAGCGTTGCGCTTGCTCCTGTAGCTTCTCTTCTGCTGACACCCATAGCGAAACAACGTATGAATCAAAGGTGTGATCGGTTTCCGGTAGATCGGATCGGGTCAAGAGATTCAACGAGTCAAGGTATACAACGACTCCAAACATCAGTATATAAGAAATTTATGGCTTGTTAAAACTAAACTCCACAGTGTGTTAGGTTTACCTTAAGCAAGCTCACTCTTAATGTCTTACATAAGTTTGGCTAGTCCAAGACTAAAATCTACTCATGTTTTCTGTTGTTTTTGTTTTAAACTTTAAAAAAAAGGCGGGGTTCCGAGTCATGGATTAACCATAACCGTAGACCAAGCATACTTTTATAAAAGTGCAGCATATTTTATAGGTGTGAAACAGCAAATGAGGCTTAAAGTATATTAAAAATAAATAGCTCGAAGGTTTTTTTGTTTTTTTTTTCTAAGATGGACATCCAAATATCCCATCTTAATATTTTGGCCCAAAGTATCTCAACCAGTAAGCATTCTAATTGTAGATATACTCCCACTCAAGTATACCGTAAGTGAACCATAACGTAAAAGTGGTAGTCCTGAAGTCGCCATTATATGAACGAGTAAATGTAAACATTTCGGCGAAACTCCGCCTGGTTAGGTAATTAATAAAAAAAAAGGTACTTGGTAGACTAACCGATTTCTTCAATGTGCCCGACGTTTCGAAGCCGTCTCGAAACAGTAGGAGGACAGCAGTTCCATCCTCGACAGATAAAGAAACTGGAGAAAGCTGTTCTTATTAGAATCTTGGCACATACAAAATACTAACAACAATCTGAATCGATCCACCGGAACGCTTCCAAGCAGCTATATACACGGGCCGCAAATCGCCGCACACAAAAACAGAAGAAGGAAACAATGCTAAGAGAAAGAAGAAACAACGATAGATTGCTACCTTTGGGCCCATATACAGTCACCCGTGATCAAGGAGCCGAGCCGGCTTCGAAACGTCGAGCACATTGAAGAAATTGATTAGAATCTACAAAGTACTCGTTCTTCTTATGAACCAGTGTACAAAACTAAAAATGTAAGCAATACTATCACCCGGAAACTTACGAATAAATAAATTGAATAATATATTACAAACATTTTATAAAGTCTGCTCTAACAATCAGTAAAGTTTCTAAATCTCAAGAAAAAAAACAAAAAAACTACAGGTTTCCATGACGAAAATAATCCCGGAAGAAGGGGAACAAAAGGGACAGAGGACAAACATAAATTTCCAAACACAGCTAAGTGACTGGTGGGAGACCGAAAACGTCCGCCTGGTCCACGTATCGAACCAGGGATCACTTCATTTCCGGTGGAGCGCTTTACCAACTGAGCTGACCAGGCGTTAGACGTCAGCAGAGCCAACAGGTTTTATCAGCTGCCACCAGTCTGACACAAACAAGGGGGAAATGCTTGCATTTTATAAGGTTATGATTAGAATGAAATTAAATGCAAAAGTGCCAGCGAGCTGTAAAAGAATGACAATAACAATCGCTGGAGAAAAGATTATACTCATAACAATAATAGTACAAGCCTTTATACCTCGTTGGTGTTAGACTGGTGGCAGCTGATGAAACCTCTTGGCTCTACGAACGTCTAACCCCTGGTTAGCTCAGTTGGTAGAGTGCTCTACTGGAAATGGTAAGGTCCCGGGTTAGATACCCGGACCAGGCGAATTTTTTCGGTCGCGCACCAGTCACTTAGCTATGTTTGGAGATTTGTGTTTGTCCTCTGTACCTTTTGTTCCCCTTCTCCAGGGATTATTATCGACATTCTTGTCCAGCTCGCTTGCACCTTTGCATTTAATTGTATTATAACCATAAAAAAGGTTTCCATAACTGAGTACTCCACTGAGTGGGGTGTAATTGAAAAATGGAAATAACTCATATGAAGCATTGGAAGTCAACGTACGAGAAAAATAAAAAAAGTAGCTGAATTTTAGAATATTTTATTATTATTACATTTTTTTATCTTCTAAGGTTTGATATTTCCTAGCTTTCTTGCTCCACTCTCGGGTAATTTAACAAAATGGTAAATATGCACGTGCCCGCTGCGCTCCCACTATAACTTTCTCTACACGTTTCCATAAAAAAAGAAAACCTAAAAACAAAATCAAACAATTTAGCCGGTTGGTAAATCCTACCAAGGAAATTGAAAAGTAAAGTAAGGCACATGCACATTTTTAACTTTTCTAAACTCCATTGTAAGCTTTGGACCCTTGAGTTTGCTCCTTCAGATGAAACTTCTTATAATGCGGCTTCCCCTTGGTATCTAAAGCAAATATCTGGTCGACATGTGACGTATTTGAAAGAAAATGTCGGAGGAAACGGCCTGGCCAGGGAATGACTTAAAGTTAACGCTTACTGCAGACATAAAAAAAGGAATGCGCAAGTGAATTCGATATTTTTTGCCTTTTCAGGAACCTAAACACAAACACCGTTTGTCATTTAGTCGTTGGTAAAGTCCACTAACCAACACACGGAAAGTAAATTCTGTACTCACATTCGTCCACTTGAGTCCGAAAATCTTGAGATCTCTAGCAAACTTCAGGGCCTTTCATCTTGCTCCTCTAGGCTTGAATTTCTGTCCTGCAGTTTCCACACGTTATACTCCAGCATCTGAAACAAATATCAGGTTGATATGTAATAGATTTGACATGAAACAGTCAAACGTGAAATGGCCTTGCCAGTGAGTGACTTGAAATAAAGGCTTACTCAGAGATTCTATAAAAATAAACGCGGTTTGAAGTTCTTCGTTCGTTGTCGTTAGAAACGTTAAAGGCAAAAACATGTTATCATTTATGAGGTGGTAAACCGAACAAAGCAACGCACGAAATGTAACGCACAAAATCACAATGTTCCGCTTTCGTAGTCCGAAAGCGTTGATGTCGCTGGCAACCTTGAGCGCATTTTAATTTGCTCAATTTGGTGTAGATTCCTGACGTGCAGTCTCATCATGTCATGCCCTCTGGTGTCTAAAACAGATATGAGGTCGACATGTGAGATATTTGACACGAGATGTTGACCCATTGAACTTGCTTTGAGGGTGAATGGCTTGCAATAAGAGCTTACTCGCATATCAGGAAACCTAAAAATTAATGCCCTTGAGAAAGTTCATATTTGTTGCCTGTAGAAAAGCTAAAGTCAAGCAGCCGTTTTTATTTAGTCACGTAGTAAAAAAGCCCATCAAACAACACACCCAAAGGAAGGAATATTTACTCACATTGACCCTCATTAGTAGTGCGAAAATGTTGAGGTCGCTAGCAAACTTCAGGGGCTTCCATCTTGCTCCTTTCGGCGTAGAATCCTTTCGTGCCGTTTCCACATGTTATATCCCCGGCTAGTATCTGAAACAAATTACATGTGATAGATTTCACTTGAGAGTCTGATGGGGAATGGCCTTTTGAGTGAATGTCTTGAATGAATGAATTCAAGGCAGAAGACGAAATAGCGCTAAGATGGAAAGTTTGAGCTATAGGTGTTCTTCCTCTACAGTCTCAACCACACTACAAAAATTTGTCTACAAATTTGTTGCAAATATTTATCCAGCAAGAAATATGGTTGTTCGCTGGAAGAAGTGGTCTCTAGTATTTCTCTTCAATCAAAAGTTTAATTTTTCTCTTGAAACGCTGTTTCACTATTAGGTGCAACGAGGTAGAGGGGCTTAGAGTGATAAACCGGAAGTTCGGAAGTGGCACCCCCCCGGTTGCCGCCATATTTTACGCAAATGTGACCACTCGTCACGTGACCTCCCAAGAGCCGTGACGTCACAGGTAAGATGGCAGCGCCCAGAGCTGGCGGATGCGAGTTTGTTCGGTGCGCGGTAGCCGTGATGTGCAGCTGCTTTCCGACGACTTCGGGCTTCTTCGTGCTCGCTGACGCAGGTATAATGTGAAAATATGAAGGAATGAGACTTTATACCGTTTTTGCGCAAGATCGCTCTGGATCATCTGGATATTAACGCCTGTGAGACAGCATCAGCTCTGCATCGCCGTACCGGTGCTCGGATTGCGGGATGTGTCCGAGGACCGATAGAACTTTGAGTGCTTTTAACATGAAATTTTTGCATTCTCTTAGCTTTGTTTGAACGTTGAAATATCTGAGAATCTACGCGAAATGTATACGTCGCGTTAGGGCCTAAGGGAAGTTGTTTCAGCCCTCCGTCACCGAACAACCATAGCAACTTTTAGCGAGGAAGCTCCTGCGATTTTAACCTTTTGTGCTAATCCACGATTGTACATTCGATCGCTTTTCTTCCTTTTTTTTTGTGTGTGTGTGTGAGTGCGAAGTGCAGCCTTATTTTCAGCTACGAGGATGGCGTTTTATTGAGTATGGGGAAGAATAAATCGTTGCAGGCACCTGCTTCAAAGCTATTCGACTTGCTATAAGAACAACTGTTTTGGTGCATGCATAGATTAACTGCGCATTTTTTCTGTTTTGTAGGATTTATTGCAGCTATACTCTTTTCCATCAAGAGTGCGTTGTATTAGTCGGTCAATTATTTAATTGTTCTAATTACCTGGATAAGATGATTCATATTTGTGTTCATCCCTTGCCTGGAGAGCAGTCTTGTTGAAAAATGTTGCTAACCATTCCTTTCGGTCTCTTCAATACATCACCGTAACTTGGAAAAGGCCAACTGCCACAGCCCCCTCGAGCAAATCAGAGACACGGAGCGAAGGTGTGTGATAAATCTGTGCAGACGAGCACTCTGGTGATATGTTGTCATGTGTCTCTCTCCAATGTGTGTACTGACTCACCGAGACCGTAGCCTTTGCCGTCTGCCAAATTCTGATAAAACAAATTACAGTAGCTACTACTGTAATTACCCTAGGCTTTCATACTTTAGGCATTTGTTCGACAAGAATGTTATGTCTGCCATCCCTGTGAATTCGGCTCAGCACCTATTGGACTCGAATGCTGCATTAGCGTTCGACGTGAACTGGGGCCCATTTGTGTGCTTTACGCCGAAAAAAATGGTGACAGTTGTGTTGCTTGATGGGGTTTTGCAAAGGGTCTATTGTGTCATACGTATAGGAAGCGTCCTGCTATATAACAATGCATCAACACATACTATTAAACTATATGCTCAGAGCGGTCTTTGTTTTTCCAATTAACAAGTTACAGCAGTGTGCTTTAATGTTATTATCATGTGTGTAGTTTTAAGTATCCTCTCTGGAATGCCTACAAAGGCCCCTGGAGGGAATAAATTATTAAATAACATTTTCACATCACTGGAGTTGGTTTTCGGATGCACCACATGTTCAGGAAAGGTTGAACGAGTGCAGCCCCATGCTACAAGTCTGCCAGTCTGGTATGTCCCATTAATTAATATTGAAGGGTCAGAGATGCGAGTGTCCTCGTAAGGTCCAGAGCGTGCAGTGAACACAATTCTCGGTGTGTAGACTCTCAAGGCATGAAGGCAAGCGGAAACATGTTTACCTGGTTAGTGTATCAAATATGTTTATTTCCACTTGATTACAAAATTATTGATTCTTAGTAAATGGTTCCATAACGAGTTCTTTCTGCGACAGTCTCGTGTCAGGCGTTCAGTCGTAGTACCTGTGGACCTTGTTGTCGGATGACGCTCCTGGCACGTCGGTGTTCAGTTTGGTCGAGTGGCAACTTTGGCCGACTGATGCTGTCTTGTAATCATACGTCATGTGCACTGAAGCTGCAGGGCTGGCTTCTAATCCGAAAATTTTCCTGGTAGTTTTCGGCATCAATGTAGCAAGTTCGGGCATGTATTGCTTACGTGGCTGTGCCTTTTGCTGTACCGTTGACTTGAAAGCTGGCAACAATTTTTGTTTGCTATCCAAGTCTGGTGATGCTTGCAGTTCACTTTTGAGAGCAACCAACCATTCTATTCCTTCAAGTCACTCAGGGGCATTCTCCCTCAAAGTTGGAAATTGTGTGCTTCGTGGAGTGGACACAGAAAATTGGTGTCAGCAAATTTTTAGGTACTGTCCTTGGACGACAACCGACACCAAATCCACTGTCACTGCATCGCCGCTCACCTGCTTTGTCGTGCTTACCTCTTGTTGAGGTGATGGACATGAGGAGCTTTGGGGTAATCAGGGATTCAGAATCTTCGATTCAGCACCTTCGGCATCAGGGACAAAGGTCGCCGAAGGTAATCCTTAATCTCCCGTGGTCGCTCCTCGAGACGTAATCGAGGGTCGTTTGGCACGAACCCTCGCCAACCAATTCATTGGTACGGGCTGCTTTGGTAGACATGGTAGGCTTCATGCAGTGGTAGCAAAGTGGTTTTCGGTCGCACCCTCGCATCACCTACGTTTTCCTCGGTGTACATTGTTGAGCACAGTCCTACACACAATGTCGGGAATGCTTCAGCGTTAGAGTGTCTCATTGAATTGGCATTGAACACTAAGGGGCAGCCGGTGGCGGTCGTCGTGCCATTGTGGCGTAAGTTGCCCTTGGTTTGTCAGATGCCGCTTCGCTCGCAAAAGTCTCGGTTGAAATACCTGTCAAACTTGTTCCGAAACAATCTCGGCAATCAAAATAAAAGCCGGGCAACTGATGGCAGGAAGTAGCTTCCTGATCTCCTCCCAGACAACGTCGTGGGTGATGTCGTGGATGCCTGGGAGGCTGGCGTCGAAGTAGTAGCTGGACAACTCGAGTGTCGAGACGCCGGGAAGTTGTTCATAGTGGCAGGCTCGGGCATGCAGTGCACATTCCATGTTGGAAGCCTCAGTGATATGAACACTTCGACTGTTGTTGCGCAAAAGATCCTCCACGAGTGCGGTGGCGCTCTCATTGGGGCAGTGTCCTGGACAGAATCAAGAATGCGGCTCTCTTTCGTTGATGTTGGCTGACGGATGCGCGCTTCAGCTTGATCTTGCAAACTTCCCATGACGTTAAGGAAAATCCATGGTTCTCAGACCAGTGCCGGCAGTTTCCTCCACGAGAAGTATAGGTTCTGCAGGAGCTGGTTGTCTGTCCCCCCAATGTGGCGGGCGACACTGTCATGTTGTTCAATCCAGTCCTTGACGTCTTCATACAGCTTGCGTGAAAAAGCGTCGGAGTGCGATTTGCGACGGGCATGCAAACAATGGTGGGAGGGGACACGGTCTGCTGCTACAGGTTTGTCATTGTTGGCTTAGTCAGCTTCGGATTTTCTGACACGAGACCGAATTCCGGTGGTTTTTCCTGGTAGCAGCAACTGGCTCGGATTTCAGGTGCTTCGTGGTGTATTTCCGAGGTTACTCCTTGTGGTACTCAATCGTCTTGCAGTTGTTCTGCCAGGCTCGGGTCAGGACTTTGCCTACGGCTCGATAGGGGTATAAGACGCAGAATAGTCCGCCAGCTGTGTCCCATTATCGGGTAACTCGGCTGAAGAGCCGCCGGGTTCACACAGAGTGAAGGGCTACGGGTAAAGTGCCCAGTACCTCCACCTGAACATACGATTACAGCTGAGCATGACCTGCAGTGTCCCAGAATAGTGAATATTGATAGAAGATAGGACTGGAACAAGGATCCGCGACAGTATAACAAAACTAGCAGAAGAGAATCTATCCTGACCACTGAAGAAGCTGCATTGCTTAAGTGGCATTCTGTCCGAATAAATCCTCTCCTTCGGGGTTTGGCGACTGCCGTGGACAAACTGAACTGAAATGGATGTGGGACCACTTTTCTGGTAATGAGCCACTGCAGACTGTTGCCACAAAGCGGCGTGAGCTGGGTACGTAACAGGCTCGGTGAAATGTCCGGACAGCTTGCAATTCGCGTAACGAGTGTGGATGAAACGTTTGTGTTGACGAAACGTGCGACAGACCAGCGGGATCAATACCAACTGCAACACCTGTGCTCCGTGAAAGTGCACGTCTACGCCGGAACAATTTCGGAAGCAGCACAGCATCACCTAAAGCATGGCACAGGAACTACCAGCTTGAAGGCAGCTCTTCGGTGCGCCGCACACCTGTGCTCCGTGAAAGTGCACTTCTACGCCGGAACAATTTGTAAGCAGCACAGCATCATTCAGCACGGCACGGGAACTACCAGCTTCAAGGCAGCCTTCCGGTGCGCCGCACAACCGAAGTGAGCCCTCGGTCATTTGATCGAAGCTGCACCGCGATTGCACACCGCCAAGCACGACTCAGGCAATTTCCGTCGCTAAACTGCGCATCCAAATATATTGCACACGCTTCACTGCAAACCTCGAAGATTCCGATGGTCAACGAGAGCACAGAAACGTCGCCTTAAATTTTATCCTAGCGGTATCCGAATCAATCCGAGGTTTCAGCAACGTAGGTCAGATTGTCTCTTCCGTGGCAATATCCCGGTCGGTCACCAGCGAAATGCACACCGTTTCTCCGTATTTTCACGTTATACCCACGTCAAACACCACGCTGAACTCTGAACTCGCTTTCGACCGGCCTCATATGACGGCTTCCGCGTCTGAAATCAACTCGCCGAGACGAACGACAACCAACAAAGCATCCGACAAGCTCCGGCCCAGCTGGGGCCAGCCGCTGCATGGGCGCTGCCATCTTTCCTGTGACGTCACGTATTTGGTTTGGTCATGTGACGTGTGGTCAAATTTGCGTACAATGGCAGCCTCCTTATGGGGGTCACTTTCGAGTGCAGACCGGAACCCCGGTTTATCGCTCTAAGCCCCTCTACCTCGTTGATTAGGTGGCTATATGAGAAGTGAGCACACTCTATAAAACTATTTATAATACGGAGAAATAGCTTATCTCAAGCACCTGAAGTTTTAGAATTATTGAAAAATAGTTTTGTCTTGAACCACAGTTAGAGCATCACCAGATGGTTTATTTAAAGCAGATTCACAAACAAAAAACAACACATTGTGCAACAATAGAAATTAAGCTTTATTTTGTTAAATGCTTATTCTTGTGTATTATAAGTAATAGACCCCGTAAGTGATGACGTCACAGCACGGCGTCTGGGTCCAGACAAACCGTTGGTAGGGACGTTGCCATGGACTAACGCATGGAGACTCCACATGGGGCTAGAAGTTTGCTTACAAGTAAGTAAATAATTTTTTCGCAAGCAACATAACTTCTTGATATCTAATTATGAAGATTTTCTTGTCGTCTCAGTGTCGTATTTCAACAATGAAAGCCATTTCTGAAATATTACACTCCATTTTGCATTGGTAGCAGACGACACGATAGATTTGCTGGCCTGTGTTGCAGCGGGCATCTTCATTGAAATGCGTCGGTAAATAAACGACAAAACCAAGTGGATTGCCGTGGCCGTAGAGGCCTGCGCAATGTGCGCTTTTTTTTTTTTTCTGTGAAGAACCCAGCTTAGTTAAAAGGGGTGAAAATGCCGTAAAATCAAACCACGTCATGCAGATCATTTACAACGACGACCTGAAGTGCATTCCCGGCGTAGTGCAAGCCAATATGAAAAACAAATCGTACGCCGTCAAGGTAATTCGTTTATTATTATTATTATGATTATTATTTTTATTATTATTATTAATATTTTTATTATTACGATTATTATTATTATTATTATTATTGAGGTTGTCAGGTTATTAAAGAATTCCATGTTTATCGCCATTTTTCAGTAACCATTGCATCGATGGTTACAACCAGATACGACGCACTCTTGCATAGCGCGAGTCCACAAACAAAATTTGAGATCTCGACCGATCGCGTGAAGTGCTTTTCTCACGGGTCCAATGCGATCTTTTAGCAGACGATCATCTGGATCGACGCCGGACTTTCGATAAACCATATTTTGGATCGCACCCCTCTATGAATTCTTTTAAGTTACTGAAAAGCATTATCTTTCAAACAAATGCAATATCAGAATATCGTCCTTATTCACACGAATCAAACGACGGCGCCGGCTTGGCCGGCCGGCGCGTGGCAGAAGGCATAATTCTTGCATTCGTCGTGTGCTGCAGGCATCTTAAGGACCGGAAGTTGCAGTCATAAATATTTCAGAAGCAAGCGATTACCGGCACACTTCTGTCGAAACATATATCACATTCAAGCTTTCTATATTTGTGATCTTTAGAAGAAGTCCCACTCCCGATTTTTGTACGGTCGGGTTTTCCTAGCGGAAGCTAACCACATGTATTTGTCCAGAACAACGACCCTAGCAACGGGTAGTTTGGACCTATGACGTCACACTTACAGAGTCTATTCATTTTAAGAGATATAAATTTTAATTAAAGATCAGGCGATCAAGATTGAAGCAGTTAATTTTTCTCGCATTATATCAAGAGCCGGAAGCATTTCTCATTAACCTAATGTTAAACAAAACTTTACCACATACATACTCATAACGGCTTTTTTTTTTAATCCTGCACGTTGTGTTCTGATTAGATACATCATCTTGTGGTGTGCGAGAATGGTGCGACGGTGGGGGTAGAGAAGAAAGAAGAAGAGGAGGAAAAAAAGAAGAAGAGGACCGAACAAAAAGGGCCGGTTGGGCAGGCGGTGGAAGCCGACCTTCGGAAGCCTGAACAGACGCCGTCATCGACCCTGGGACTTAGCGAAGGGGTCCCGATCGACGTCGACCTCCATTCTTCTCCCGCGACGAGCAGACACAGAAGGAAGACGGCTGACTGTGAGTGATGCTGACGAACACTGACTGAATCACCTACGTTGATCTGTGGATATCTACGGACTATGACATTTACTCTTGCTTCGTGTAGATAGTATTTCTTCTTCATTTATTCCAGTTTACTTTCTTATTTTTCCTACGTTTTCTTCCCGATTTCTTAATTTTATTCTAATTCTCAAAGTAAAACTTGTTCATATTCACAAGGTCTCCTAATTTGAAACGACCCTCTATAACATACACACACTCAGGTGTTGTGACGGATAGCAACGTCACAAATGGTGGCAGCGGTGGGATACTTCAAATAATTTCGACATCCTAAAGTGGTGGGAGCAACTCTCCTACTTGCGAGCCTTGTGAAAATGAATCAAGCAACCTGAGGCCCTGGAGAAGGGAATGGACAAGCAATGACAGGATCTCTGGGGGCAACTGTACTGGCATTGGGAGGAATGGTGCCCATATTTTCCGGGGATGGTAACGGAACCTCCGTAAACGATTTTATTTTAGTGCTCGAACAGGTCGCACAGATGGGTGGCTGGAACGACACGCAGAAAATAGGAATTGCCAAGTGCAAAATGTCAGGGAGGGCATACGAGTTCGCGTGGCATGAAGAGAGGATGAAATCCGTCGCATCATTTACAGACTTCAAACAGTTGCTCCTTGGACGATTCGATAGCGAATCACGAAGCGCTCGACTTGAGAAGTTTATGGGGGCTCGTCAACAAGCAGATGAGGATGTCAGAGCCTTCGCGACCCGTGTGCAAAGGCTGGGGCAGCGAACTTTGGTCCTTCACGAAGGTGAACGGGCCAAACAGAAGGAGGACGCTGCTAGAGAATTGTTGGAAGATCAAATGCTCACGCAATATGTGCATGGCCTAAGAGATCCAGTGAGGCGGTTTGTTCTCTCTAGAGATCCTAAGTCCTTTGAGGAGGCTGTCAGCGTAGCACATAAGGAGGAGAGGAATGACCAACAGGTTACATCAAACCAAGCGGTACGGACAGTAGCTGCAAATGACTCTGAACTTAAAGAAGTGCGAAGCCGTCTTGAACGAATCGAAGCAATGCTGCAGGAAGGAACGGCAGCTCGGGAAACTAGGGACCAGAGTAGTTCGAACTATGCACAGAGATGTTACTCTCCCAGGTGTTTCAACTGTGGACAACTAGGCCACATTGCACGAAATTGTCAGGCCTTGATGTTTCGAAGTGATGGAAACACGGGAAAAGGACGGGGTCAAAGAAAAGATGGGCAAGTCACGGGGAGACACCAGGAAAACTAGAACGGCTCCTCTCAAATGACCCCATCGAGAAGGAAGCCGATACGAAAGCGGGGTTAGTTAGATTATGTGGTGAGAGCAGTCCAATGGTTCAGTGCCAAGTAGGAACAACAGTGGCCGAATTTATTATCGATACTGGATCTAAGGTAACGCTCATGAAAGAGTCTGTGTTACGAAATCTTAAGGGAGGTGCTCCTTTCAGCCTTTCAGAAGCGCATGCCCACACCGAACTGATTGGAATTACGAGGAAGCCATTGAAAACGAGCGGTTGTTTTGACGTTCCTTTCAAGATAGGAACCACTACGTTTCAACATCCCTGTTTTGCATGCGCGGACGATGTTAGGCTTCCAGTTGCTGGAATATTCGGCCAAGATGTTGTGCGAAAGTATGGCATAGATATTCTGGCATCGGAGGGCATTCTTAGGATAGGAGGGCAAAGCGTCCCTATTCTTAACTGGAGAAAAGACGACGATCACCCCGCACTATCTGATGTACCATCAACCGAAAGTGTACGTTCTCCTGTATTTCTTACGAGGGAATGTGTAATACCACCAATGTCGGAGACGATGGCGCTTGCCAGAGTGAAGCATTTGATGCCGATTTCAGGAGATGGTGTTGTAGAGATGCGCGAAATAGGTACACACGGACTATTAGGAGCAGATGTGGCAGTTCGAATCAATAGCGATGGCGAGGTACCGGTGAGAATGGCCAACCTGACATTACAGGAACTTCGTGTAGCCAAGAATCAGCTAGTTGGAGATTTCATAAGTATTGTGAACGAAGGGTCGACTGGAGAGCCCGTTTTGCGTTGCAGCGCACAGGCAAGAGAAGGGTGGCGTCCTACTGAGCAATTCGATCTTGACCATCTGCAAGAGGAAGAAAAAACGTCAGTCCTAGATCTTCTTACAAAGTACAAGAGCGCATTCTCTCTTCATAAACTAGACCTTGGACGTTGCGACGTGATAAAGCACCGCGCGCCAACCTTAGTAGACGCACCTGTATACAGAAGAGCCTATAGAATCCCTTATGCAAAGAGAGAAGATATGGAACAGCAGGTCAAGGAAATGCTGGAGAAGGACATAATTGAACACTCGACGTCCCCGTGGGGCGCTCCTGCTTTGTTGGTACAGAAGGCAGATGGGTCATTCAGGTTTGTGATCGACTACAGAGATTTGAACAAAGTGACTCGAGTTGATCCTTACCCACTGCCCAATATTGAGGAAACGCTTGCTGTCTTGGGGTCTGCTCACTACTTCTCTGTCGTAGATATGGCCGCCGGTTACTGGCAAATAGAGATGGAGCCGAGCGATAAAGAGAAGACCGCTTTCAATACACCAAGTGGGCACTATCAGTGGAAAAGGATGCCAATGGGATTGGTTAATAGCTCCGCCATTTTTCAGCGTACGGCGGATGCAATTTTGGCTGGCATTCTTGGGAAGACATGCTACGTCTATCTAGATGACATCATCATTTTCAGCCAGAGCTTCGACCAACATCTTAAAGATATCGAGACTGTCCTGAGGAGACTACAAGCGGCAGGACTGAAATTAAAACCCTCAAAATGTCAATTTCTTAAACAAGAAGTGAAGTACCTCGGACACATTTTGTCGAAAAACGGGGTTCGACCAGATCCAGAAAAGACGCGCTGTGTTAATGAATTTCCAAGACCAACAACAGTCAAAGAAGTTCGCCAATTTCTTGGTCTCATTGGATATTACAGGCGTCACATACCAGAGTTTGCCGAACAAGCCAAACCTTTGACTGCGCTCACGTCAAAGAAGGTCACTTTCAGCTGGAGCACTGAAGCTGAAGCGGCTTTTGAGGTTCTGAAACATGAACTGACGCAAGCTCCTCTGTTGAGGTTCCCAGACTTTTCGAAACCATTTATTCTGATAACGGACGCTTCTCAAAGTGCACTGGGAGCCGTGTTGACGCAAGAGTTCGAAGGAAACGAGCACCCCATTGCATATGCAAGCAGGAAATTGAATCCGGCCGAACAAAAATATGCAGCAACGGAACAAGAATGTTTGGCGGTAGTCTGGGCAGTCAAGCAGTTCCGGTGTTACCTGTATGGAAGAAAGTTCAAGGTGTTAACCGACTGTCGTGCACTCAAATGGCTGATGAACGCCCGTGACCCCAGTTCTCGTTTATCACGCTGGAATTTACTGCTGCAAGAATGTAACTTTGAAGTGGAGCATCGGGCTGGAAAAATGAATCAGAACGCAGACGCATTAAGCAGAGCTGTGGTCAGAGAAGTTATTCAATATGAACCACATTGTGATGTCGATCGTTTTATTGGTGCACAGCGAGAGGATCGAAAGTTAATCACGCTCATCTCCAAGTGCGAAGAGCAACCGGATAAGACGTTCGGATGCTATGTTATCGACTCTCGAGGCCTTCTTTGTCGGAGAGAGCAGACTACGTTGAAGCAAGACCGCCTTGTGAAGAACCGAATTGTTGTCCCCGAATCGCTTAAAAATTACGTGATCCAACTATATCATGACACACCTTACTCTGGACACCGAGGGACGGGCAAGACAAGTGAAAGGGTCCGAGAAAAGTACTTCTGGCACGGAATGCAAAAGAATGTACAGAACTACTGTGCCCAGTGTGTGTCGTGCATACGTCACAAAGCGTCCCACAACAGAAGGCGAGCCCCTCTACAAGTATTCGAAGAGGTTGCACACCCATTTCAAAGGGCCGGAATGGATATTGTGGGGCCATTTCCGACTACGACGGAAGGAAATCGTTATCTTCTGGTATTTGTAGACCATCTTACCAAATATTCAGAAGTCGTCGCGATGCCAGACCAGAAAGCCGAAACTGTTGCTAAAAAGTTTGTGGAACTCGTAATCCTTCGCCATGGGGTGCCTCAGCAAATCTTGACAGATCAAGGCCCTAATTTTACATCAAGACTGTTCCAGGATGTATGCACATTGCTAAGGATACGGAAGCTACAAACAACAGCATATCATCCCCAGTGCAACGGAGCCGTAGAGCGACTTAACCAAACCTTGGTCTCAATGCTATCCCACTATGTGCGTGCTGACCAGAAAGACTGGGTCCAATGGATTCCATATTGTATGTTCGCATACAACACAGCCAAACATGAAAGTACAGATGAGACGCCTTTCTACTTACTATACGGACGTAACGCTGATTTGCCGGATCTCTTATATGAGCCACCACCTGTCAATTACGATACACCTCAGAATTACTGCCATGAACTACGTCACAGACTTGCAATGGCTCATGAAACAGCACGAGAGAAACTAGCCAAATCAGCTGAACACAGAAAAGAACTGTACGATCGAAATTCGCAAAGAGCAACTTACAACATAGGCGATCTCGTGTACATTGAAGTAAAGGCCGTTAAACGAGGAATATCAAAGAAGCTGTTTCCTAAGTGGGAAGGCCCGTACCACGTGATTCAAAAACTATCTGAGGTTACGTATTGTGTCAAGAATGCCCGCACTGGGGAGCGGAAAGTGCTCCACGTGAACAGGATGAGGAAAACGACGGCAGGCGAAACGCGAATCCCGGAGTTAGCAGACAACCACCACAAACGCTCTCAAGACGAGGGATGCTCTTTCGCACCCTTACCTCACAATTTGGCGCCACGGGGACCTGCCGGAAACGAAGGAACAACGGTCGGGCACCCAGATAGAGAGCAGATCGCACCGGGGATTTTCGAAGAGCTCGACGTGACCGGGAGAATGACCACCAATGTGCAGCAGACAATACCCCCAATGTCTTCGGTTGAACGTATAGAAGAGTTGCCAATGGCACCCCCAGAACCTTCTGGAATGTCCCATTCTTACGCCCTCCGCAGTCGGGGACCAGTGTGAACAGAGTTCTCTTATACTGGCAGATAGTTAGTTACCCGTGGTTGTTTTAGGGCGCGACATAGTGTTGAATTCTTAGTGTGAAAGTTAGTTTCCCGCAGAACTTAATTGAATGTTTAGGCGGTTAGTTGAAGGTACAAAGGGGATTCTTGTTTCTAGATGTCTAAATTTTCTAGAAGGAAAAATTTTTTTTTTTGGGTTGAGCGTGTGTGGTGTGCGAGAATGGTGCGACGGTGGGGGTAGAGAAGAAAGAAGAAGAGGAGGAAAAAAAGAAGAAGAGGACCGAACAAAAAGGGCCGGTTGGGCAGGCGGTGGAAGCCGACCTTCGGAAGCCTGAACAGACGCCGTCATCGACCCTGGGACTTTGCGAAGGGGTCCCGATCGACGTCGACCTCCATTCTTCTCCCGCGACGAGCAGACACAGAAGGAAGACGGCTGACTGTGAGTGATGCTGACGAACACTGACTGAGTCACCTACGTTGATCTGTGGATATCTACGGACTATGACATTTACTCTTGCTTCGTGTAGATAGTATTTCTTCTTCATTTATTCCAGTTTACTTTCTTATTTTTCCTACGTTTTCTTCCCGATTTCTTAATTTTATTCTAATTCTCAAAGTAAAACTTGTTCATATTCACAAGGTCTCCTAATTTGAAACGACCCTCTATAACATACACACACTCAGGTGTTGTGACGGATAGCAACGTCACAATCTCATATCTCCACTACTGAGCGTGAGTAAATGTTTATAACTTAGGAATTGCGATGGGCAAGGTGAGCTCACGCTTCAAAATAACAAGAACTCGCTGTCCAATTCAGACATTGAATCATTCTTTAATTTCCTACATTTCAACGTTGCAACATGATAATGAATTTAGATTCATGGCATGCCAGCACAACATTGCCTCTTATAATAGCTTCCTTGGATTGCACTATTTTTTACTACTAACTGGATTTTGGACGTGTACATAAGGAAGCTTAAAATTTCAAAGTGGGTGCGCAGATATACGTGCAAAATGACTTTTCACTATGTGGAATTCTGTATTGAAACTACACTTCCCCTTTAATACCTCTTGTATCGTTTTGATACAATATATACATGCAAGAAAATTAGTGCACACAATAAGGTTAAAATAATAAGAAATACATTTTTAAAGTAAAATAAGGATCTAGAAAAAATAAAAGCCTCACTGCTTGCCCACTACAGTTCAAATGCAGATAGTCTCTATTTTCAAGAACTCAATTGTGCTTCTAAAATATATCTTTGGGAGTTTTAATGCTTTGAAACAATTGTGTTTATTAAAGTTTAGGACAAAGAAATAAAAAAAAATGTTTGAATATACTAAAAATTGTTCCTCTACTTTTAGTACCTGTGAGATATTGCAGTAATAGAACGTATGAAAAAAGCTCCACAGCCTATAGGCAGCTGACGTTTGCTGCCTTCAGTTCATCGTTCATATACAACAGGCAGCTACAGTGGCAAAGGTGCTGTCCTAGAAACCCAAGACAAGAGAACACTTTCAATACAAAACTAAACTTACATACCGACACCTACTCTGCTCGGCAGGTATGTTTCTCTCCTAGCACATGACTGCATTGAAACGAAGCAAGGCACATATAATTAACGTGTCTCTTAAAAGGGCATCACGTCTCTGCAGTGCAAAAGTGTCCTTTGAGAAGCGCCCTTAGAGGACCTGGATAAGCCGGCCAGATACACTTCATACACCTATGTATTTATCCACTTATTATTATTATTGAAAAATGGAAGTTAACCTTTTTGAAGCTTCCGTGTACACACCGACATAGGTACGAAGGTCGGATCGGGCAGTATGTTACTCCAATTGAACAACGAAATTTCGGACATTTGAACAATTCTTTTTAATAATTTCGCAGTACACAGACTTATTATTTTGGGAAGTGAGAAAACATATTTCGGCGCCATTGGCATAGCAGTCACATCAGTTTAATTGATGTGAAGTTGTATAAAATTGTATGTTAAAAAAAACCTGAAGGGTGGCCTACATGATCGTTTAGCCAAAGAGACGGTTTAGAATACCTGAAGCCCATTTGAAAATGCATGAACTGTAAATATAGATATTTATCAACAATCATTGGTGTCTACATTTCAATTTTCCCGAATCTTTTAAATACAAGCCTGCTATTTTCAAAGCATTTTCATATAAACTTGTATCACTAGTTCGCTTACTATTTACTTTTGAGGGATGTGCTATTGAAGTGACCAAGTGATATGGGTGTCTGTCATGAAAGCGAATCATGTTGCCTTAAGTAATCAAGCATGAAAAGCTCTCATAACAAGCAATAATTTGTTTAAATAAGGAATATGAACAGCAGCGATTATATACCGCTTTATATCAGTCACAATGCAGAGAAACTTCCCATTCAACAGATGATACTTGTCGTGCTTTAAAACAAAGGTGGTGAGCATTTTTTGTCAAATGATAACAAACTTCAAGTTTCAAAGAAAGAATGAAAATACTTAGGGACAAGGACAGGCAGCACAGTTCTTGCAACCAGCAACGAACAATTAGTGATGTCTCCTAAAGCACCCGGAAAAGGTGAAAATCCGCCAATGAACTAGAACATAAAGAAAATGAAAATTAGAAAGAAAAACCATTGCCGAATTTAGATAGATGAGCCCCCTGACTAATTCAGCTATGGCTTGAGGTAGTTCATCTCAACCCTGGACAAGCCAAGATAAGGGGCATCAATGTTGTGTTGGTCACCGGCTATCCTGTATGCTTCAATAACCTCTCGAACGAGCTTGTTCTTGCGTCTCCCAATTATGGTGGTGTCCTGGAATCGGGCTTCACAGTTCGTGCAATGGCGTTTAGGACAACAATTGGACGAAAAGTGTCAATTGAAGCGCAGGAAACCCGGAAGACGTGCTCTCTAAGGCGGATGTTAGGCAGCACCCTGTCCGACCAATGTATCGGTCACCGCATGAAGAAAGGATTCAGTATATCACCTGTTCTTCACAAGGAACGGTCTGATTGGTGTGTTGGATGGAATATACTTTGGGGGCTTCGTTATTGTTTACTCTTCTGCAAAGTTGTTTTAGGCGCAGCTTGCACGAAAGACAACTGAAGTATTGAAGCGCGCTGCTATTTCCTTCAGTCTGGGTGCAGAGTTGTGCACATATGGTATGAAGATAACGGGTGAAGCCTTACTTCGTGGAGCACGGGGCCTTTGGGAAGCTAAAATTCACTGGACCAGAATGGTACTCAGTAGATCTTGCAGATATCCAGTTTTGATGAGACGCTCTTGTTGTTTTGCAATGCTTAATCAAACAAAATGAGAACAGGATTTGGCGAGAGAAGATGAACGGAGAGGCCACATGATTTCATGTTTCACCAGTTTAGAATGGGAACTGGAAAATGGAAGAACAGGTTTCCAGAATCTTTGTTGGTGGGCCTAACAAATGCCGTTCGGAAGAAGATGGAGACAAAGATCGAGATACTGGAGACCATCGGCTGATCTGTCTTTCCTTGCGAAATTCAGGCCTGAAGATGAAGACGTAAAGGCGTGAACTAAAGAATACGAAAAAAAAAAACTGAGATCAGGGGAATGAATAAACTATCATCCACATAACAATAAACATGGAAGATGACTGTCAACTCTTCAAGGCGTGCTTTGATCTCCCGGTCCCCATACAACAGGAAGATTTTTCTGAGGACCGCGGCGAGGCTGGAGCCAATGCACACACGCCTCAGAATTTTGTTTTCATGTTCGAGAAGTGTAGGGTGTAGATAGAGGGCCAAAAGGTCTAGGAAACCCCATTCAAATACCCCAGATGAGTTCTGAAAGACGCATGGGCCATCTTCATTGTTGGCGCTTGATACAGGGGCCATTAGGAATGCGGGATGCAATTGGTAAAATAATTCCTATGTGTTTAACGAGAACATGATATAGGCCTCGGGAGTAGAATGAACCTCATGGAAACGAGATACACCGTTTGTAGACTTGGCAACTCGTAAAGGTTTGTTCAGACTTATCGTAGACAGGTGCTTTCGTAAAAAAAGAGCAAGGTGCTTCTGCAAACATCTCTTTCTGAAATGAGGCTTCTTAGGGTAACTTCTTATTTATGGGCTTTCTCCGTAAAAAAACAGACTTAGATACTCCTTCGACGGAACCCCAATAGCAGCGTTTAGAGCCGGAAGATTTTTGTTGAATTTTGTTGGCTTAAGCATTGCAAAAAAAAAAAAAAGCGCTTCCTCAAAGCTGGATATCCGGAATTTCTACTGAGTACCATTCTGGTTCAGTTAATTTTAGCTACCCAAAGGCCCCATGCTCCATGTAGTAAGGCTTCACCCGTTATCTCCATACCATATGTGCAGAACTCTGCTCTAAGACTGAAGGAGATAGGAGCGCGCATTAATACGTCAGTTGTCTTCTCGTGCAAGTTGTGCCTAAAAAACTTTGCAGAAGAGCGAACAATAACAAAGCCCCCAAAGTATGGTCCATCTAACATGCCAAGCAGAACATTCCCTTTGAAGAGCGGGTGGTATACTCAATCCCATTTTGGTGCAGTGACCGATACATTTGTCACTTAGGGCGTGTCCTGAACACCCGCCTAAAAGAGGACGTCCTTGGGGTTCCCTGCGCTTCAATCGATTATTGTAATCCAATTGTTGTGCATTAACTCCTCTGCACGAGCTGTGATGCCCGATTCCAGGACACCAGCATAATTGGAAGACACAAGAACAAGCTCGACCACGAGATTACTAAAGCATACAGGATAGCCGGTGACCAACACAACATCGCTGCTCCTTCTCCTGGGTTGTGCAAGGTTGAGTTCAACTACATGAAGCCAGAGCTGAATGAGTCAAAGGGCTCATATATCTTAATTTGTCAAGAAATTTTCCGTCTTATTTCCTTTTTCTTTATCTTCCAGTTTATTTGGGGATTTTTGTCCTTCTCCAGGTGTTGTTTCATGCATCTTCGTTTGCTTAAAAAGTTGGGAGGGAGATTGTACGTATTGAAGGAGACACCAGTAAACGTTCGTTGCTAGTTGAAAAAACTGTCCTGTCTTTTCACCAACCCGCTCTTTGTTCCCTGTTTGATAAAAAAAACTTGGGAGTCTATAATTCATACTATACGTAAAGGGAGCCTAAACGTTTTATCAGAGCTATTGGGTCAGAAGTTTTACAATTCACTTTCGAAATAGTGCTTGCAAAGTGAAAATCGCCACCATGCTGTATCTACCTGCTCCTGTCAAGCACTGTTGAGTAATGTGGATGCCAACCATGATGTGAACTTTCTTCGACGGAAATGGCACTGTTTCTGTCATGAGTTGATTCCCAGAATTCGAGTATTGCACTCTCGAATTCCAGCTCAAATTCTTGGAGTAAATATTCGAACTGTTTTGCTTGAGATTTCTGCAAACCCCTTCTGAACGAATCAGTCCCAAACACCGACTGACCACGGAAGCAAGGAACGTACCGAGCCTCATTTGTCATAGCAATTATTTATTTTAATGAAAATAGACAAAACCGATGCGCTTTGTTTGTCTTCCAACAACAATAAAAATAAGACTACTCCCTCCTTCACTGAGAATAATATATAAACAATGTAGTATGTGAAACCGATACCATTACCCCTCTACCGGCTCAGAAGTGATTCCAGAAGTCGGTATCATTCTTACCAATACATGACTCTTTTTGTTTTGTTTCTTTTTATCGAAGAAATTTCTATTAGCCAGATAACGTGACGTATTTTGTAATCTGTAGGTATGGTTTTCGGCGAAGCGATACGCTAAAGGTTTTTGAGAGTTGTTATTGGAGAACAACTACATAATTAAAATCATCTTCAGGAATCACCAAGAAAGGCTTTTTGAACATTCTAAATCTTCACTTTCAAAGTAAACTTCCATCATCTACAGGGACTAACCTAAGCTGTAGATTTCCTGAGTGTATGACGTCTCTTAGCCAACGTAAGCTGCTATCTTGAGAATTCTTAGAAACCACTTTTTATGTTCTTCCTTCCAGCTTCAATTTCCTATGCGTGAATTGCTTAAAGCCTAGAGAGCAGTTAGAAAACTTCGGAGCTATTTCTTATTTTTCTAGAGTGCAGCGCACGAAAAACAATGCATGGTAAATCTGATATAGAACAGTCATGGTAGGACATGTGGGCTGATCACCACGAAGCTCCTTTGTGATTTTGGTTGTCATTTGAGAGGTTGCACGCCAGAAAAGACTCCTCTTGTGCATTAAATAAACAAACTATTATTGAGAGCAAATTTTTACTTGTTTGAATTGATTGCAACTCTTTCTCTTTATGCTTGCGAGCAACCTGTTGATAAGTTATAATAATAATAATAATGTTTATTTTCCACCATAAGATGGTGGCGATCAGGGAAAAAAGCTGTCAGGTACAGCTTGACGGGTCCCTGACCGCCTACAGAAAGCAGCAACAGAGCCGGAAAAAACGATATTCAAGAGGAGAAAAGAAAAACAATTGTACAATGATTGTCGCTATCACACATTTTAAAGACATTTTAAAACAAATTTTAGATTTCTTTTCCCCTTTTTTACATTGAGGCAGGACAGACAGCAGAGATAAAATTATGCAAAAACTAGTTACAAAGATCACAAAGAAAGAAAGGCAACTACCTTCAGCTGCTAGAGAAAAAAGATGATTTTACTTCTCTTAGGGATAACTTATCCCAATCTATACTTTTAGTCTTATACGAATTCAGTAAATTGGGGAGAGTGTATTTAAGCATTTGTTTGCCATAGTTTGTTCTTGGTGTAGCCACCTCCCAACATTCAGCACCTCGGGTAGGGTAATTATGAACATTTTTTGATAAATTTCCAAGATCTGTTAAAAAAGTTGAGTCTTTAAGTTGCTCTACTTTAAGGCTAGTGCTAAGCCTGTAATCATATAATGCATGCGCGTTTAATACGCGAAATGTTTTAAATAAGCTAGTTGTGTGAAAATCATACGAGACGGCAGCTATAGCCCTCAGTGCTTTTTTTTGCAATACATGTAACTTTTCTAGGTTTGTTAAAGTGGTTGTTCCCCAAACTAAATGGCAATAGTTTAAGTGAGAATAAAATAGAGAATTATATATTAATAATTTAACACTTGTTGGTAAAATATAACGATGTCGATTTAACATGCCCACAGTTTGGGATAGCTTTGGAATAAGAGAGTTTATATGACTTTCCCACGACATATTTTCAGCAAACATGACACCTAAAAGTTTAAAACAATTCATAATCTCGATTTTGGTTGAATTCGAAACTATCTCCTTGGTAATGGTAACGAGTTTATTTTTAGGACGAAAAAGCACGGCTTTGGTTTTATTTACATTTATTTGTAATGCGTTGTTATGACTCCACGTTTGTAACCTAGACAGGGCCAGATTCGCCATATCGAATAATAGGTCAGGATCATCTGCAGAAAACAGCATGCTCGTGTCATCAGCATAGTTTACAAATTTTGCGCTTACATTAATATTGACTATATCATTCACGTACATGTTAAAGAGGAAGGGGCCCATTATACAACCCTGTGGTACACCAGAAGGAATAGGTTTTATAGTAGAAGAATTCCCATTGATATAAACATATTGTGCTCGATGCTTCAGATAAGATCTTATCAGCTGTAAAGCGTGCCCTCGAATTCCATAATTATCTAATATAGATAGTAAAATTTTATGATTGAGGCAGTCAAACGCCTTGGTGAAATCTATAAAGACTCCAAGAACCATATTTTTGTTTTCAAAGCTTTGTAAAATAAATTCTTTTAAAACAAGTAGGGCAGATTCTGTCGACTTGTGTTTTATAAATCCATACTGTGATGGAGTTATCAAGTTATACTTATTTGAAAATTTAGTCAAACGTGTATGAATAACCTTTTCGAGCGCTTTGGAAAACACTGGTAATATTGAAATTGGCCTGTAGTTTCCCATTTCATTTACATTTCCTTTTTTATGCAATACTGAAACTTTGGCAATCTGCATTCGCTTAGGAAAAATTCCAGTAGATAAAGAGATATTAAATATATGAGTTATTACAGGTGCTAACAGATGAATAACATGTTTTACCGGTCTTATCTGGATGCCATCGACGTCACAACTAGAACTATTTTTAAGCTGAAGAAACACGCTTATAATTTCTGGTTCGACGACGGGATCTAAAAATATCGAATCACTGTTTCGTTTATCATTTAAAACCAAAGGAGTTTCGGTTTCAGTAGTACTCTGAATATTTACGAAATGTTCGTTAAAAGCATTTGCCAGTGAACATCCAGTAAGTTCAGTACCATTGCACAGAATTTTTTCAATTGAACTGAAGGGGCGATTACGATAAAGAAGATAATTTAGTTGCTTCCACATGATGTCAGTGCGTCCTTGTGTGGCCTTGAACAAATCAAAATGATTACGCGTTCTGGCGCGCTTTAGTTCTTTTGTCAGGTTGTTGCGATAGTTTTTAAATACTTTAAGGTCCTTCTGGTCCTTGGATTTTATGAATTTACCATATAAAGAGTTTTTTATCTTAATTTTACAGAGTAAATCTCTTTTTATCCAAGGCTTCTTTATGCGCTTGCATAATCAACAAATAGCAATGTGCATGCTTCTACTTAATCAATCGTCAATACCGCACTTTTAGCCTTGTTAAACATGACAAAAAGCTCCTAATATCCAAAGAGAAAATCTTATTTTCATGATCATTTAGTTAAGCCCAGTGAATAAAAACATGCATACACCAACTTATTGAACTGAAATATTAAAAAAAAGGCTCGAGGTACACCTAAGCACTTCTTATGATTTGTGAATGCGAAATCACGTACGCCGCTCTTCGCTCCCGTCTTTAATGTGTGGCGTACAACACGGTGGCCTTGGGCGTGGAACGGTGGAGCCGCTGCCTCGCGGACACGCAGCGCCATCGGGTGAGCGATCGTTCAAACTGTCGTGTGCCTTGCGGCGCGAGGAAGGAACAGTCCGCAACGTAGTTCCCAACAGAAGGAACCCCTTGGTTTATTCCATGCGCCGTATATATTGCCACGCGCCGTACAACAGATAAAAGGCGACCGAACCCGGTGTTTACTGATAACACAGCAGTTTGATAACACAGTCAGGATGACAGCACACAAACTGATGCGCAGCGCCCAATGGTAGCCTCGTCGACGCGCGCGAGCCAATGGGACCGAAGTGTAAAAGGTGCCGTCGGCTAGCTTTGCGCGTGGTTTCATTAAGGTGCTGTTTTGCATGGTTTCAAAGCTGATGACGTCGGCTCTCTCCATGAGACAGTTAATGCTTTCGCATTAAAACATGAAAAGCAATCCATGTTCATATGTTACAAGATATCAAATCATTATATATGCCTATAAATCTACATATTATTTGTGCTTTCAGCAAGAATTAGGAAAGAAACTATAGTTTTTCGTTTAGTTATAACGAGAGTGGGTCACCTACTTTTAAATTAAAGTTTATTTGCTTATCATGGCTTATGCATGCTTATATAATTACAAATTAAGGTGTACTTTTTATTCGTGGTGAAAGTACCATACCCTCCCTCTCACCTAAATAAACCGTTATTAAAGTGAATTTTCACAAAAATTACATATTTAAACTGCAACTTTGTAGGCAGTACACTAGTGGTACAATGGCAGCACGTCTAAAACAGTTTCAACGTTATTAATTAGCAAGAATACATTATTTGAAAAAGTGATGACTATAATTTAAGAATTGCTAGACCCTTTAGTTCTACTACTACCAAAACGAAAAGATGAGCATGATATACAGGGCAGTACTCTGACAAGCTTTATTATTTAATGATGCTAAAATTTAATAGCTACATTGTTTTTTAGACGATGATGAATAACGTTAATATTGGATTGTATAGAGTTAGAAAAACATGGAAGCAGTTGTTAACTCTAGCAGGAAGAGAGACATTTCGGAACACTGAAGGAGCTCCCTTAGTAAAACGTCGGTTTTCAACCTGAGACTTCCAGGAGGTTCATTTAAACATCATACAACTCTTGACAAGAAGTCAGCAGTATATCCGAATGAAAATAAATTTAAAGGTATAAAACCACAAAACGTTCAGTAAAATGTAGAACGTCTCACCTTATGTAACTGGACAAGCTGTCCGAAGTCCGCCTCAAAGTGATGCACTAGAAATGGGCACATTATGTCCGTGCTCCGGAGCACGAGAGGTTGGCACTCCGTTTACTAAATGGACAAGAGTACCGCCGGAGACTGACATTCGAGTATTTTTCGGAGCGCGAATGACTTCTTCGCGCTGCATGATGTCACCTCCACACGCATGATGACTGCGCTAACAGAAACGTTCTCAAGACGAAGGACGCAGTCGGATCGCTGCCCCTTCTTAATTGAATAGTTCTTAATCCAACAGGTAAACACAATTTAAATTTAAAGCCAATACCGCAATTAGAATTCCGGAAAAGGTTTGTTCGTGCATCTCGCCTGAAAACGAATTGAAACGAATTGAAACTGTGGTGTGTCGTCTCGTGCTGCAAGACGGAACCACGAAATATCTGACAAATTTGGCAGTTTCCTACGTCGACAAGTGATTTCAAGAACTTTGTCGTTCATTCAAATTTGAAGTACGTGCCTGCCCTATTGAAAATTCCATCAAGCTACGTAATTTGGGACACTGACTGCCAGTCAGCAGCGTTGGTGGAACGTGATGGACCATCAGACGTCATCTGATGGTCCATCAGATGACGTCTGACTGCCGCTGCCAAGGGAATTTCATCAACAAGGGCAGCATTTATATAAGAGTAAAGCTATACGCACTCATAAATATCGCCAAATGCCTCAATAAAACAAAATGTGCGAGAAAAAAAAAAAAAAAAAGAGAGCAGCACCACCGCGCATCGAACCCGCGACCACACGCATACAAATCGGACACCTCAAACCGCTATGCTACACAACCGCGAGAGAAACCCGATTTGACTATTCGTTTTATACGAAATGCTTTGGCTGCAAATGCAGTTAAGCCGTCAGCATCTTATGCAAAGCACTCGTACATCACTCGCCTACTCACCTGCCATGTAGAGTACTTTCGCGTCGTAGAACGATCCTTTTGTTCGCGCATCACCGGCCCAGTAGACCTTGTACACCCTGTCGTCTTCAACTACACCGCTAAAGTCCCTTACATCGTCGGAACTCACAACAGGCTGGGTCTTGTCGAGTAGAAATTCTACTAAAACAAAGGACATTGTAGAGCCTGGGCAGGATCGACAGGTTGGAGCGAGCGGGCAAACAAAACGAGTCGAGAGCGATCGTTCATGAAAGCTCGGCGAAGTGTCTATGGGAGAAGCGAAGTGCGAAGTGTCGTGTTCGGCGCGCTTCTGATCAAGGTTGTCGGTCGGTTGCGTGTCATATCTCTAACGTCAGCGGTTTTATGGGCTCACGTCCCAAAATCGTTTTCTCGTGCATAGATTACTTTTCGTATTCATAGATTTGACGAAATAGTGGTATCCGAACGAACTTTACGTCCTTCGACCGTACGTCTGTCTGCACGTCAAAGCTTTCTGACGTACAGTCAGAGACAATCGATGTACAGTCAGAATCACCACCAAGACATCCTGATGGCATTCCGCGGCGGCCGACTGCCACCAGGAAACCATCAGAAAGCCGACAAGCGGGGTCTGACTGGAGTTTGACTGTCGGTCAGAGTAACTTGTTGGCCAATCAGACATGCTTGACGTACAGTCAGGCACAGTCAGCGGTCCACTAGAAAACATTGACTGCCAAGCAGGGTTGCATTGATGGATTTTTCCTTCGGGTGGTCACGATATAGATTGGTCAAAATAACTTTCCGCTCATGCGCTCAAAGCGAGTCTTCAAACCTTTCAGGAATATTAAAACGTGTGTATAAACTTCATAACTCCGTCGTCTCTTTTATATTACACTCTGCCGCTCTACACATACCTTAATTAAATGACGTGAATACGGGATGACGAACCCGGTATCCCGTATTGACGAGATGCCGGGTTCGTCATAAGGCGTGCGGTCGGAAGGGGTTCTTGTGGCTCGTCGATAGTTTTGGTATGTTGCGCTCCTGTACGCTATGCGCCGTTTAGTTGCTGCACTCGGAGCATGAAACCCAGAGCGTGGGAGTAGGAGTAAAGGAGCGCGGACTAAATGCGCCCAATGGAATGACGCCAATCACTGCCTTTATTTTTAGGAATCGAGCGTAGGAACGCAGTCAAGAGAATCAGATCATCTTCTGGCATGTTACTTAGTTCACCATCAGTGCGTGCACCTGTAAACTTTCAGAAAATCATGACAATACTAATGGGCTTCCACAAAACTTGGTAATGTATAGATGTTTACACCTGTCTTATGGTTCCGATTTTGCTGCTTTATTTTAACATGTTACGATAACTTCGTCAGAACTCTTGTCAGTAGTGTGGCGAAACAAAAAGAACTGAGCAGTCCTACGTTAATTCACAGTACAGCCACGGCGATAACTGCGGCCCGTCACGGTAAAGTGGTTGGGCATAGGTGTCGCTTTCATGCACCGTGGGATACGTGACCAAAAGCGTTCGGAGCATAATAGACATCTTACCATTTTGTTCTGAACACTTTTTTTCCCTTTTTTTTTGTTCTGGATTGCAAGAATACGCGTCTCCCGGCACGAGCTATTGGCATTCACAATACTACGACGGCATTTTGTTGTCAGGTATTTTATTTTTTCAGAGAGAACAAAAACCTTAAGTATAAAGCTGGGTTAACGCTCCAGCGTGGCACTGTCATGGGGGCTTATCGGTTGTCAGAAACTTTTTTTTTTTTTTGTAGTACTTGTCTGGCGTTTCGCGTAAAAGACTTTCGAGAGATTTAAGCGACTCGCTTTCTCCTCTTCCTTTGAAACGAGCAATGTACAGTGAAGGCCGAAAACAGGATTCTCTAAACGGTGTTAAAATGATACTATCCGCACTCACAAAAAAGTTCACTTTAAATTACATAGCGAAACACTTCTTGTAAAAGATTGGCTCCTGAAAACAAGATATACCATTGGTGTAGACAGAAAGGTACTTGTTATGCAAAACATCTAGAACAGTGGAACCTGCCTTTTTAGAGGTTGGTTTGCAGTATTCGTTTGTTACGTCATTCGAAGGACTTAGGAAAAAAAAACAAGACCTTCCATTAACACCCCAGGGCATTAGGTTCTTACTTACAAAACCAGAGGGCACTGTCTTCTACAACCTCTTTATGCTCCTAGGACTTCACAGTGAATGGCTATGCCGTGTGGTGGTACGACACGCAGATATTGAAGTTAATCAGCAACCGCCCCTTAGGTGGCTGTCCCTTTGTGAGGAACCGACTAAGATAAAACAGTTTCAACCTTTTGACATTTGCCAAGTTGGTTAATAATTAACACAAAAGAACAGGTTTGTTATTCGTCTCCAAATCAGGCAATGAAGGAAACAAAAGCTGTGGCGCAGCTCCGCTTTTTTTACTGGGTCCCCGGGAACCTCGGTCGCACGCAACAGACCCAGGTTTGCTTTCCGCTGGCGGCGGGTGATAGTTTCAAGGATTTGCCGATATCGACCGCGGACAGCCTACGCCCTACTCTGCCAACTACAACATCATCAACGGACGTCACTTCCAGTGGTGGGAAGAGCCCATAACTGTTATCACTGTAAATCACAATCATAGCAGGTGAGTTCTCGACCTGAATGCTCACATAATGAAATGCGTTTTTTTTTTTTCATATTCTATCTTTCTGCCTAAAGGCAGCAGAGACTTCCGAAGCAACCCTCATAGATTTCTAATTGAAAACAAACCGCCTGCCCCACCAATGAAACGTGTTTTTTATTTGTGTCATACATAAACTGATAGATATATACCGTGACGTCACTAGGCTCATTCGATTCACCTGCCCATCTTCAACTGCTGCACTTCATGCACAACGGCGTATTCGATTTACCAGTGAAGTCTATCTAAAAACACAGCTGGAAGTACGTTCCACTGCACTTTACTCCACCGCGCTACAGTTTCCTACGCCGGTATTGGCTGGTGCAGGTAAATAGAATGAGTCCACAATATATCTCCCCTTCGGGTAGGGTTACATGCTCCCACGAGGTTCGCATTCACGGATCTTTCCGGAGTTGATAATTTAAGCGTACATAACATGTTTTCAATGAATTTCTAGGTCGTAGTTGAGCTTTGAGGTTTTTTAACAGCCTCGCTCGGTAGCGGCATGTTCTACACCGATTGCAAAACTGCATTTGTTTCAGCGGTTCCATCTGATCGGCAGATGGCTTTAGGCGAGTGACATGACGCAATACAAATATGCAACTATTGAAACACCGCGTCTCGGCGTACTGTTGTAGGGTTTTTCGAGGCTCAGGAATCACTCAGATGTTCATAACACTGAATTTTAAATCTTCAAACGTGCGCCACAGCGCGAGATTACGGTTCCAGGGTGAGCAGAACACAAAAGTTAGCCCGAAGAAAAGGCCAGTTGATATAAAACAACACAGTCGCGCGGCGTAATCCGTCGCGCTAAGCAAGGAATGTGCTATAGTTACTAAGAATGCACCAGGGCCCTTTGAATGTACTTATAATGACAGCTCCTGTGAAAGAAGCTTGTCTTTCGCGGAAAAACAGCAAACATTTAAGCTGTCGACCAAACGCGGCCACTTCGTTTCACTTTTGTGTTTTTGTGGTTTACGAGGAGCCTGCGCCAGCACTGTCGAGATGAATACATTCGCACAAGCAAGCAGTACTCAAAATTTTACTAAATGAGTAATTATCGAAGATGAATTGCTACTACTCGCCATAGACGTTAACAATGTCACAAGAACAATGTGAGGAGAAACGTGCCTGCTGGAGTGCAGAAAAAGTTCTCGTTTGGCCAACATCGCAGGCACTCTGAATCTGACAACGCGATAATGCTAACGACGGGTCGAGTATGTCTACAGTTCTGTTGGTGCTCCCTGTAACTTTACGGTTTTTAGCAGTGTAAAATTTTGATACGTTTAGGACACCATCAGAATCAGGTGACTTATTAACATGTATGTTTAGATGCAGATAAGAATTCTCTTTCGATCAATTCAATCATTTTCAATACCCGAATCGGTGATGTGAGCTTTTAACAATGAAGAATGATTTCAACATCGCGCCTAAAAATATACTAAAAATATTTTTAAACCAATGTGAAAATGTTGCTGTAATCACTGACACTTTTAGTTTCAACATCAATGCTAGAAATATTTATTCCTTTGCCGACTGCAAGCACATCTAAAACTGTTCAAGGGATGGTTTTATTCAATCGCGAAGAGTAACATTAATGCAAGTTTTTTTCGCGTTTATTATATTATTTTCGAGCTGTTGAAAAGTGCTCATATTTCGCGTGTCTTGCGGTGCGACTCATTTAAACGCAGACGTTTTCGTCGTCGTTTTATGCGGTGTTTTAGCTGTGTAATACATCTTGTGATTCAATTGGTTTGCTAGCAATCATTTTGAAACGAAGTTAAACAAATATTTCTATAGCAATCAGTGCTAGTGTTTGAAAAGCAATTCACGCTTGAAAACAATCCATGTTATGGTTACTTATAAAATATATTTTTGAAATTTTAAAAATGTAAAATCGATGATGTCGTACAAATCTGGGAATGCCGTCTTCGCTGATGGTCCTTGGGATTCAGCGTTTAACGGGCAGTGAATTGTTATCATGTAATGTTACATGATGCCATCTGCTACTATGCACAAAAAATCTGTTCCGGAGGGTTTTTACTTATAAAAATTAATTTAAGCACTGATCCTAAATAACTACATCTTCTAGTAGCCTCACATACAACTTGTGTGAAGTTTCGAAAAAAATACTTTGAGGAGGACTGACGACGCAGCGGCCTCTCCGTTGCCTTCGTGCGTATTTGTCAAGTCTATTCAAGAGAGATTAATACATCTATTAATAATTAGCCTGAATTGTTTATTGTCTTATATTGACACAGGTGAAAATTGAGAGAAAAGTATTCCCCTCTCAATCCAGGCGGTGAATGATAAAGCACAGTCTAGGAATGTCGCGAACTTGATAAAGTTACCCATTTTTGAAAAAGCGGAGACGACAGACAAAAGAGGGAACAAACACAAAACATTTTTGTTTGTACCTTTTTTGTCTGTCGTCTTCTGTTTTTAAAAAAAGATGGCCTGTATAGTCACTCTATCCACAACCTGCTAAAGTTTGAGATCAAACGTTTAAAAAAATGTTTTTAACCTATCCAAGGTTCGAATTTTAAAAGTTCGAAGGTGTCAACTATTCTCGAAGTTTGTGTTCGAGGATATCAAATTTCTACAAAGGTCAAGCTAGAAAATTTTTTAAGATATGGAACTTACTTAACGTTTAAGTTAAACAATTTCAAGATTTAGACTTTATTTCAGAATCAGACTCGAAAGATTTAGACTACAAATTGTGGCAAAGGAAAACCGATAAAATTTGAAGGGTTTTCAATTTAAGTTCGAAGTATTAATATCCTGCAGACGAATTTCAAATTCAGCAGTTTTGAATGGTGTTTTTGTTTATTCATTTTGAAAAACTAGGACACGTGTGACAAAATTTACCGAAACCATAGTACCTTATAGTAGTAAACCCTGGGACAAGCGAACAAACGAAGAGAAAGATAAAGGAAAAAGGGGACAGCACAACGACGTCTCAGAACTAATCTGCTATTATTATTTTCGGAACGGTTCCATCTTATATATGGTATAAATATGATAATTCATCAGCTAGCCTCGCCATTTCTCTTATTTTAGTAGCGTAGCACATTTTATTAATGTAGAAAATATTCCATCGTTCTCACTACTGTCTGTGGTACTTACTGTACCACTCGTTACGTATCGTAACTCACGACACAAGCGCTGATTGGGTGTATAGTTTAGACAAAAATCTTGAGGCGGTTCACTAAAGGCCCTTTCTACCTCTGTAAACTTGCAGAAATCGTATCCATCTACACCTAAATGTGATGCTGGTGTGAGACTGCAAACTCTCACATATGCAAATTTCAGGAAAGTTTTATTTTCAATGGGCGTTTACATTCGGTCGGATATACCGCAAGATGAAGAAAAACTGGGCACAAGAACACAGGTACAGCACCCGGTTCAGTTCAAGGTTCTTCCCCCTCTCCCCCTTTCTCAGTCATCTTATAGTACAGCTGTCAAAGTAACGATTGGCTTCACATTGTCGATTTCTTGAACTTTTCTTCGATGAATGACCATAGGCCCTCTTAAATGCAGCTGGTTATTCAAATATTGTTTACGAAGTGATAATCAAGAAAGTGCTTATATAGCGTCCATTGTAGCGCGTCGGTCTAGCTCCATGTGCGCACCTTTCCTGGCCAGCCACTTACACGATCCAGCCGCTTATATAAGGAAAGTGGGACACTGACGTTCAGAAATAACTAAGCTTCTTAATGACACCCTTGAGATGAAATATGCAGAACAGGGATCTGTTGGCCCACATGTTATTTCAGGGCAACGTACATAGTTTTATACGGAAGAGGCTTTGTGCGAAACCTGAAGGAAAATATCTCAGGTATGGTACACGAGGCCAAGGCGCCGAGGCCATCTCAAAGAGAGTAACTGGTTACTGCACCTAAGATAGTCTAACCGAAGCTTTAGAGTAATTTCTACACAATTCCATATTATGTTTAATTAAAGATAAGGTAGGTTGGGGCATTTTTGCATTTTTTTGCGGATGTTCGAAGTTTGTCAAACCATTCAAATTCAAAGATGGAAAGTTAGAAAATTGTTGAGTTCATTAGCGCAATAATTTTGAAAATGCGAAAATTGTTAAAAGGTTTTCACGCGAAGTTTGAAAGTTTTAAAATAATTAAATTTCTTATCGTAGATGAAATTGTAAAATTTTCTAATGTCAAAACCTTTGAAAATTTAGAACATTTTGAACTTTTTAAGCACTTTGGTTTAATTTTCAAATCTCCGGTTCAAAACAATTTTGTAGGATCTCTAATAAGTACAATGTTCCAGATGTTATTTAACAAAACAAGCACACAACGCTCTCAATGGTTGACATTGTAATGCATTGTAATGCAGTCTATGTCTTTTACAACTAGAATAGCGCGCCCCTCGTGACTCGTGATCTTTTCGAATTCGAGTAATGCGCACAACATCAAGATAACATTCCAAAAAATAGCCTCTAGTTCAACATAATGTTTTGTCACACCAGGAGCATAGAGGTTTAGTAGGCTTAAAATACTCAGGACGGCTGTTTGTTTGGGCCGGGTGACATGAGCGCTGCACATAAGGGACTATGGAATGACAACAGCACAAACGCCGCGTGCCAGTTACCAACCAGAAAACAAACAAGCAAGCAAGCAAACAAACAAACAACAAACAAACAAACAAACAAACAAACAAACAAAAACAGTTGACCACCGAGCGATAGTTTGCCGAGAAAGAAAATACGTTTAGAATGCGGACTTCGTTCCTCTAAAGCACTTCCCATAGTTTCGTTCTTATAGTCTTGACGCGCTATGTGAAGTCTTCACTTAACACCATTTGGCTTCCTTTTAGTTTTTCGCACTTACAAGGAATTGCCTTTTGTTTTCTTCTGGAATCGTACAGTTTCAACTTGACGGCCCGTGCGGGGGCCTAGTTTCTACCATTTTGGTGGATATGTTCAATGGTTTTTGATTTAACCCTTTTTTATGACACACAAAGGTTTAAATCAGAACCAACTGGTCACCAGCCGTTTTGTTTTAATATTTGTTCGAAATTAGTAGGGTGTTTCGTCTAGACTTGTTTTCAAGATGGTCCAGTATGTCGGCGGGACTTCAAAGGGCTTGGCGAGGTACGTGATTGTAACCATGGTTTTGGTTACGAAGTTAAGTAGCAATTAAAGGCGTTGGATTTTGCAAGCATCTTCTGCAGCTCTGTATTTGGGACCGTGTTTCGTTTATTAGACTCAAAACGTTCAACTCGCGTTTCGATTTTTCACGTGTTCTGTCTTTTCTGCAAAACGTTTCCTGTGAGTGCGCTTCGTTTTGAAGTCATTTAAACAATTGTTTGCTCTTGTTCATGTTCACATAATGCTCATGTGTGGGGCCGAAGCTTACGCCAACGTCTCAAAACAAGCCAATTTAATGACCATCTACATCTTCAAAGTGGCCTTGAAATAATGCACGATTGTTGCTTTTAACGGCACTTGCCATTTAAAGTCCAATCTGGCCTGCTTCACTTACAAACAAATAATATTGCATTTTTTTAACACTCTTGGATGTGAACTTACCGGATCTCTCTCCTCTTAGACGTGTATTGACATAACTATGACTAACGATATAACCAGGAATAGTGTTATAAAAAATCATTAAAGCAGATGATTCTCGCCCTCTTGCATACATGAAAAGGTACCTTAAAGGCGCACATACCCATCTATGTAAGATGGTCGATGACAGTGGCGTACCAACTTGTTTTTGAGGGGGGGGGCACCAGACCCTCTCCCCCCCTCCCTGGGTCGCATATTTTTACTAGTGATGGGCCGAACTTTTGCCGAATCGAAAATTCGGCACAGCTTTTGCCGAACCTTTCTAAAGATTTGGCAATGATTCGGCAAAAATACAATATTACCAGACTTAACATTGATATTCTGTTTTTTTTTCCTGACAAAACAATTTTTGTTTTTTCTTGTTAAAATAAACACAACATGCAGTGCCTATTGAAACAGTTATGACTAAATAAGGTGATATACTAGAAGATAATTGTGTCGATGTCGTTTTTGTGTCTTTATTGGCAATTTTAGTGTTTTCTTCCAGAAAGTGGCGTGACAACGAGGTAGAATAGTAGCCAGTGCAGTCACGAATCACGTTAGGAGAGTTTTGATTTTGAGGCTTCATCAGCGCACGCCTGCAAGTGTGTTTATGTTGTTAAAATAAACTCAATCACTGCGTTCTTACTTTCTCTGGGAGTCACCGTTTCGTGCGCGAAAATGGATGCAACGGTTGCTGAGCCTTCACCAGGAGACATAACAATATTGTAAATATGCATGTTTTTCGATTTGAGTCACTCGACGTCAGCTTTGCATGAAAGTGCGCGTTCCATATTTGCAACGTGCCGCTTTCAACCTTTAAAATTCCGGTTTCTGATTTTAAAACACACACGGACGTTTAGGAAAATGGAGAGAGTTAGGAATTACGGGTGTGCAACATCGAGCATGATGGTTATGTGTTTAACAAATACTTTTCATCAGTTTACTAACGAGCGCTTGGACTCCGTCTCAACTCTCCCCGAAGAGCTTTACGAGCGCATGCATCCTATTAACTTTAACTGCGCCGGTATTAAACAATTGATTGATCAACTAAAACTTACTTCGTCCGCTGGAACCGATAACATCAACTCAATATTTTAAAAGAAACACCAGTGTTATTTCTAGTGAGTATTTTAAACTCATGTTTAATCAGTCCTTATCTCAAAATTGCCTCCCATCTGACCGGAAGGTGGGAAGGGTTATCCCAGTCTTTATACAGGGCAGCCGCTCTTCCGCATCTAATTATCGCCCTATTTCTTTGGCTTTAATTTCTTGCGAACTACTTGAGCATATCCTCTATTTTAATATCATGAGGCACCTATCATCCCATTTCTTTTCTTTAAACAGCAGCACGGTTTTCGAAAGGTACTTTCCTGCGAAACACAGCTCTGCGACTTCATCCAAGACTTGCACACCAACCTAGAATGTCACGTCCAGACTGACGCAGTTTTTTTTTTCCGAAAGCGTTCTACCGCGTCCCCCATAAACGCCTTCTTTCTAAACTATCATCTCTTTGCCTCGACCACTAACCGTTTGCATAGATTCGTGACATTCTTTTTTCCCGTGTACAGCTCACGTCCATAATGATCATGAATCTTCTTTAATAAATGTATCTTCTGGTGTTCCGGAGGGGTTCGTACTTGGGCCCTTACTCCTTTTAATATTTATTAATGACGTTCCCATTGGGAGTTCTTCAAAAATACGCTTTTGCGCCGACGACTGCGTCATCTATAACAAAGTACCTTGTGCAAAATAATAACCAGCTTCAGGAAGATCTAAGCAAAATTAACAATTGGTGCAAAGAGTGGATTATGTAATTAAACAAGTCTAAATACAAACTAATTCACTCCACCAGGAAAAAAACAACGTGCCATTTAATTACTTCTTGGAGTCCGATCTGATTGAGACCGCTGCTGTGTATAAATACCTTTGTGTAAGACTAACATCTGCCCTTTCCTGGAATAACCACATTGAAGCCATTACTGCCGATTCATCTAGTGGACTAATCAGACGTAACTTAAGAAGCGCTCCACCCTTTGTCCGTAAGCTAACCTTTGACACGTACGTCAGACCAAGATCAGAATATGCCTCAACCATCTGGAATCCCCATCAACTAAACCTCATCAATACCCTAGAGGCAGTTTAGAAGAGAGCTGCTCGCTTCATTTCATCCACTTATGACTTTTCTTTCAGTGTCTCAGCGCTAAAAACGCAACTAACCATGTCGTCTTCGCAGCTTCGCAGCTTCGCAGGAAAGTCTCCCAGCTGTACCTTATTAATAAACTCTAATACCATATTCCCAACCTCAAAACCACTTTGTTGTTATTCTCCGACCGAACATCTCGCCTCAACAACATCTGCACTATCAAACGAATTTCTGGCTCTACTAGCGCTTTCACTTGGTCCTTTATTCCTGAAGCCATGAGCGACTGCAACAGTCCCCCAACATCTATCGTCACCATCTTGGACCCTGCTGATTTCTCCTCTGCAGTAAAACTACAACTTTTTTGGCCTATGTCATGGTGTGCGGGGCTAGGCAGATAGGTGAAAACCCTTACGCACAGTGCCTGCCCGCCAGATGTGTACGTAGTTCAACTACTTTACTCAAGTTACTGTAGTTCTACTTTTCTGGGTAGTTTAGTAACTTTCAATTACATTTCTATTCTGATAATTAGTAGTTTACTTTAACTACTTTTCTGAGTGACTTCCACTCAAATTACAAATCACTTTCTAATTTTAGTGGTACTTTCGCCTATCAACAGAGAAAAGATGTTGGTAGATCAGCTGATATTTGCAGAGGGGGAAGCATGTGGCTTAACGGGGGGGGGGGGGGGGGGGGAGGAAGAAAGTGATTTCGATAGTCCAAAACCCCCTAAAATTTTAACGAGCCCCCCACTGCAACAACACTGCTACGAGGCGCGGGGAGCGAACAGACACGACGCAAGACGGGTCGAGTAACTGTGGGGTTAGCTCCGAATACTGGCATTTTTTTTGTATCCCGATGCTCAAGGAGACTTGACGCATTTGAAGAAAGGGCTTGTCCCCGCTTCTCCCCAATGTAGGAATTCTTGCCCACTAGAGGAGGTATACACACTGCATCCTCACTCAAGGGAGGTAACAAAGTGCAGCACCCGCTCTGAAGTTAGGCTGGTGCTCCTGTATAGCTTGTGCTGTCTTCGATATGTCATCTGGTCATATTTCTGAGTAAAGAAATGGCGGCTATAAGACCTATACAAATAAGGGCCTTGTAAGCTTATTGTGTAAAATGGTTCGTCAGCGAGAATAAAACAATTACTCTATGGCAAATTAGTCGCCGCCATTAAAAAAAAAGAAACGATGCATTTTTTATTTTTTCGCCCTTTCCGAAAACAACTGAAGCACCACCGACTTCCCCTAAAACAATTCATACCGGCCAGAAAAAAAGAAAAAGAAAAACGATGTATAATGAATGAAAGGGCATTCTGAAAGAGTGTGTTAAAAAGTACTTCTACTTTACTTTGAAAGTTCATTGTACTTATAGTATGTTCCTTAAAGTACATTGCACCCGGTGTACTTACTACTTTACTTGAAGTACATAACCTCTCATTTACATTGAACTTCCAAGTAGTTTTTAGACGTACTTTACGCAACACTGTAAGCAATCAAACACTGTCTGCAAAATGAAGCTCAGGCAGTGCTGAACCTCATAGGTAAAATAATACATGCGCAGAACTTCCTTGACCAAAAAGAAGTACACAACAATTAGGCATGCAGAAGTAGAACCAACTACTAAAGCATTTCTGTGAAAACACAAGCTGCTTTATATTCGGCTAGCAGAATTTCGCTCACTCATCAATACCTATGTAAATACTTCCTTGTTAGCATAGAAAAAAATTAAAGTAGCTTCAAAAGTAATTCGCTACTTTTTTACCGTAATTAGTAATTTACTGAATTACTTTCCATTTGAATAACTTCCACTCTCCTCAAATAACTTCTGAGGCTAATCCTCAGTAACTTAACCTAATTACTTTTTTTTAGTAGCTTGTACATGTCTGCTGCCCTCCCGCCAACACATATGAAAAAACAAAACAGGCAAATAAATGTACAGAATATACACACTACAGAAAGTATCTAAAAAGGAAAGAAACGAAGCGAGAAAACATGTGTCACAATATGACAAGGATGCCAGATGCATCCCATACTCTCGTGACTCTGCCCCGTTTTTCGGCAGTGGGCTGCGCACACTGAGCGTAATTGCCAGTTGTCAGTCAATGTTTCAACTACCTCGTTGCATCAATGGAGAGGTCAAATGAAAATCTCGTTATCCAGAATGCACCGCATCATTTGTCACTTGCGCAGTGGACTGAGTAAATTACTGGTCGACCTTCTGTTCTTGAGGCAGAAAATATTAAAGAGAACCACACTCGCAAAAGCTCAAAAACGCACAGTTACTGCGTAGCCTAATCCAGACCTCGCCGTAGCCGATCTTCGTAACCACGCGACTGCGCAGCGTCCATTTGCGATTCATGGCCCCCTCGCTTTCGTGCGCGTGCGCAGACATTTGCCAAATTTTTGCCGAATCTTTGCCGAACTTTCCTTGAAAATATCGACATGTGTGGAACTTTGCCGAATCTGAAGTTAGGCAGATTCGGTCAATCACTAACTTTTACGGTGTGTGTGCGTGTAGGCGTTGTAAAAGTGTGGGGGGGGGGGGGAGGAGGAGAGGTCCAATTGTGTATGCGCACCGGGCGCCTTGGTCACTGGCTGTTTTTACGGCGCAGGCGACAGACCCCCTAGCAATGACGCTCGCGCCGAATTGGCTGCTCGGCAATGCGCGGGACCCTAAATTCCGGATTCGGACGGCGCGTCATTAAACTTTTCCTATCGGAAACTCGCATTGCATCCGCTGCCTATGTTGACGGTGGCAGCACCTATCCCCAGGCAAGCAAGCAAAACTTTATTTTGTGTAAGGGCCTACGTCCTGGTCCGGACGGCCCGTCCGGCCCACGTCTCGCGGATGGATTCAGCAAGGGGACTGTGGAGCCTTGTTCGTAGAGCAAGGCTCCAGGAACCAGCCAATCCGGCGTGAGCGCCGTTGCTAGGGTTTGTATCGCCTGCGGGTTAAAAATATGCCCGCGCGGATAGGGGGGCAGTGTCCTTGGGCACCGCCGGCCAGTGTTTGCCCTGCCCAGTGGCGGCCATTTCAGGGGAGGGGGGCAAAACAGATGCCTTGCCCCCCCACTCTGAGAACTGGGGGGTGGGGGGCAAGCGCCCCCCTTGCCCCCCCGGTTGGTACGCCCATGGTCTACGATGCTTACGTTCGACGGAAAGTAAAATATAAAGCTGCAATTTAGAACCCTCTTTCAATGTACTGCAGGCATCAGATTGAGTAAAAACCTCCTTGATAAGAAAGCCTAAGGGTAGAATTTTTCTGCATTACTAAAGAAGGCCACCGCAGGCCACAAATTGGACACGGCTGCAGCGTTATGCGTTCGGCGGGGACTCGGGCTTTCACTAAATGAACATGCGCTCCGGCCGAACACTGACGCAGCGTTCGTGTCCAATCTGTGGCTTACGATCGCCTTCTTTACTGATGGAGGAAAATTCAGCATTTAGGCTTTCTTATCTAGGAGGTGTTGCTTGAGTCCATTACAAACGGCGCAGGAAGATTGATTCTCAGCGATGGCAATCGAACTACCAGTATCTGCCCTTAAACGCCAGTAAAATCATCCAATTTTAACCGCACGTTGTAATAAATTACGTTTGACTCGTTTCCATAAAAAAAATATCTTTATCATTCTCGCCTCCGCGTGTTATCTCTTTTACTCCTAGTAGTGCATCGTCAAGACTTTATCACTCGTGCCGTGGATCTCACATCTCCGGAACCTCAAATTGTTTTTACCTTTTGTTTTTCACAGACTGTCGTAGGTAGGAATTGCCTTCTCTCCGACATAACAGTAATAGGGGACCGTGTCATGCTTCGAAATGCTCAGATTGCTTATTTTTGTTAGCAGGTCACTCTTCTGTTCACATTATTATTATTTTAATTGTTTATACTCTTTCGTCTGCAGTGTTTGCCGAAAACTACGTGTCCGTCTTTGTTTCATATAATCTCTACAACTTTAGAATGCATCCTCTCCCCCTTTTGGAATGCCCCTGATTGAGACCTTAAAGGATGTAATACGTGAATGAATGAATGAATGAATGAATCAGTAGTTTGAATTCTAACTGACATCAGTATCGCGTAGAACATTTCTGGAGGTCGGTAGCTAAATTATCATATAATTACTGCGCATCCATGAGTGTTTTCAGCTGACCTAATGTAGACAAGCGAACAGTGTCTCCAAAATGGGTGCAGCCTGGCCTCGGCGAGAGCACTGTCGCGATTCGCAGTATGATGCTGCCACCCACTCCCGTAGTCCACCAAGTCACAGGCCTATATCTGTCGTAGTGTCTTGCCTGGCCAATGTCCATAAGAGAGTTCGGCATCACCGCCTCAAAGGATGAAAGAGGCCAGGTAATTGTGAGCGTTTCAACGAAAAGTAAGGGAAGACCGCCCTTCCTAATCTGTCTTAACGACGTGGCGTACATCTTACTGCACTGTTTTGGGCCGTTTATAAAAGGTGTCTCGAAATATTTGAAGTGAAAGAAATCAAGCGACGAAAGAAATGCTGTTCTGTCCTCCCTATGTTAATACTTTCTGTTTTTATTTTTATATACTTATTTTGATCTTGATGCGTACGTGGCTTCAATCTTTCAGTTAAAATGGTGGGCAGTAGAAGCAACATAAAAATGAGTATCTGCGATACATGAGAAATATTGTGTTTCCAAAACAAATAAACACGTCTCTTCTCCTATGACTGCATCATCTCATTCAAACAAAGGGCACAATTCAATCACTCGCCCTTATTTCTGAAATGCTTGTGTTCTGTTTACATGTTTCTACCCCCAAAAAGAAAACAAAACTCAGGTTGTTACAAGTTTCGCTAATATTTTGCAAAAAATACCCTGTCTCCAAGTTTTATTTGACTATGTGGTACATCGCCATATAGGCAACCTTAAGTTGTGCACTGAGTGCATTTTATTTTTAACATAGCATTAAACGTACTTTTACATACGATTCGTTGGTTAAAAATGTCCAGAATGCATCTGGGTCGAGCGAAAAGCCTACTTGAAGCAGCCGATATTGAGTCGATGCCAATTTTAACGAAGACGTCCGTAACTCACCTGCATGAATCACTTTAGCTTGACGAGCTTTCGTAGCAGCTTGGAAACAACAACTAAAAAGACAATGTATGGGGTGAGGCCTCGTGAATCCAAAGGCAGTCTCTAGGGTAGAAGTACGGGACGCCAACTCGTGGTCCCGGCCACCGTGGTTGGGCCAGAGAGAGGCGTGCGGGGGACGCCGAGGGCCCTTCCCCGAGCCGGTCCAATAGCGGCCGTCGGCGGGCACGGCCGAGCGCGATGTCCGGGGCGGAGTCCGCGCCATGGGCCCGAGTCCGCCTCCGGCCGCCGAGGCACTTAAATAGCGGCCGGGCCAGGGTCCGAATCGCTCTGCCGCTTCCGCAGCATGCGTTCTGCGTGTTGTCTGCTGCTGGCGGTGCCCACGGTGCTGCTGCTGCTCTTCTGGGTGCCAGGGGCGCAGACAGCCAAGAGGCTTGACTGCAAGGCCTTCTGCAGACTCACGGGATTCCGCTTCAACGCCGGACTCTGCAAGTGCGGCTACATGCTGTTCGCCAGCAAGCGCTCGTCATCGCCCAACCTGTGAGTGGTGTCCCGCAAGCGTGGTGGCGCTCGTGGTGGTTTGCTTCCGCACTCGTGGCAGGGTTTTGTTTTACCGCATTTTACTGCCGCACACGTGTTTGGAATCATACATTTCTGTGCGTTGGTTAGCTTACATATCTAGGAGAGGGCCGCATGGACAGGCAGCGTTCCTGAAGCTTATGTGTTAGGTTAGGTATGGTAATGCAGCCAGCGTATATGTCTGCCATCGATTGTCTTAGTTGGTTCGTCGTTGGTGTAAATGTGATAGTCGAAAGATTTTTTTTTTGTAACTGTGTGAGCTGAAGGTCTAGAATAACTACGTATTTGGTTCAAACGAGAGCAAAATATTTACCTCTCCTTGTGATCTGCAGGAAAGTAGACGAACGTATTTCTCGCCGGCTTTATAAATTTGAACGCCCAAAGCCTAAGAATATTTTTCGTAGCAGCTGAGAGAAAATCTAAATATTTGTTATTTAAGTTTCGTGCTTGTAACAAGTACAGTATTGAAATAATGAAGGTTTCTAAATCAAATTGGAGGTTTCATGTGCCAAACGAACGACAGGCATATCGCACGTCCCAGCGGAGGACTGGGGATTAATTTAAACTACCTCGGGATTTTTTGACGTGCAACAGAGAGCTCGGTTAGACGGCGCCTTCTCCGCAATAAGCCTTCCTCAGATTGCGGGCACCTTGGCCGGGGTTCGAACCCGCGACCTGGCGATCCGTAGGTCGGCGCTTTGCCTCGGAGCCACCGAGGCTTTTTTTTTTCTTTATTGAACACAAGTGTAGCACAGAATGCGATGTCAAAATAAACATACATCACCCAGGCGCTTGTGGGCCACTAAAATTCTTTCATATTTTTGATTGCATCAAACAGATTTGCCCAGTCGGGCGCAGCATCTGCAGACCGACGGTACACAGATTGTACTTGGGTAACAACATCAATAAAGTGCCTATACAAAGGTTTAATATTATTAAAAGTGTGCGCGCTACGATCACAGTCACAGAGTCGTTACATTCTCACCCGACGACCTTGTTTTGCTCTGGACTCCGCAACGCCGTGTCGGACTAGCCGAAAAACTCCTCCCTCGTTACACTGGGCCTTACCGCATTCACCGCAAAGTAAGCGACGTCACCTACGTGATTAAAGCAATCCACCCAAACGACACCGGCCGCAAGAAACAACGTCAAACTGTCCACATCCTACGCCTCAAACCATTCCTTAATCAGTGACACCACGACCACCTTCAACTCAACGACGAGGCGCCGTTTTCTACCGGGGGGGGGGGGGGGGCTGTTAGTATTACGAGGATAAAGATGAGGTGGTCGGGCAGCGATTTGGAGGAGAGAAGAAGAAAGGGATCAGTAGTTTTTGCTTTGCTGGGAACGGATACTGTCACCTCTATTTTCTACCATCTCAATCACCTGTAAATAAACCCCATTTTCACCGTAACAATATGAAGGTCTGCATGCCGGAATTCCATGCGAGTTTTCCAGATGCTAAATAAACCGAGCACCATGAACATATCATAAGGGACCGCTTCGCACGCATCGACTGGTAGAAATCGAATCGTTTCTCTTGTGATACGTAGGTCTTTTTTCAATGTTCTTTGGGAAACATCCCAAAAAAACAGCGCGTCCCAACAATCAATGAAGACGTACTCAATAGTCTCGGGTTTTTTGCATAGCAAGCAATCGACAGACCATGGTACGAAAATTCCTTTTTCCTGGAGCCAAGGCTTAGCAGGCAATGTTTCACTATGTAGTTTAAAAAAAAAAGGACTTAACGACAGGCGGGATACACATTTTCTTTACGCGGCGAAGAACATCTTGTCCGGGACACTGATTCTAAAGAGAACGATACATGGGTACGGGGAAAAGTAACTCAACCAGGTGGCGGGCTAGCTTCTTTTTCGTGACAGTGCCTAGGTAGTCTATTGGAAAACGTGTTTGTAGAAACAATGAGGCGTCCTTGACCTCCTTCAGAAACCCAAAGAGACTTCGGGGCTCTGTGCAGTCACTTGTGACCAAGACACTGGTGAGGGAGTTTAATAGTTTCATCTGGACTGTAGCACGAAGAAATGGGTGATTCTGGTAACGTAGAAACATAAAGCGCGATACAAGTTGCCTTACAAAAGGTGCGTGAGCCCGAGCCTTCCAAACTTGACACGTCGAAAAAGGTTGTCTCTCCTCATTCTTTCCCAGCACGATTTTCAGACGAAAGTCGCAAATACCCTGTGAAATGTTTGGATGTTAGTTCTCCCGCAGGCAAGCACTTGCAGCAAATACCATAGTTTCGCTGCCAGAACGACATTACAAACAGTGGCTCGTGCAAATATTGACAGATCACGATTTGCCCAGGAGTCCGTTCTTGCCTTTAAGTCTTGCGTCACTTCATTCCAGTATGGTGTGCTAACCCTGTAGTACTGCAAAGGGACTCCTAAATAAGTACATATTATACTACTCCAGCTAAAACCCGCAAGTGAAAGAGGCTTCGATGTCCAACTTCCATGCCAGAACCCGCAGCTTTTTTCCCAGTTTACAGCAGCGCCGGTCGCTTCACAGTACATTTTTGTAAGCTCTACAGCGTTGGTTACACTTTTCTTGTCCGTGCAAAAAACGACAACGTCGTCAGCATACGCTGAAATTTTGATTTCCGCGTTGTTTAAAGTGTAATCTTGGATATTTTTACTGGCTAGCACTTTTAGGCAATAAGGCTCCAAATATAAACAGATCAATAGTGGTGACAAGGGACACCCTTGTCGCACTGATGTTGCCACCGGTATACTTTGAGGTACGTTATTATTGACCACAAGCCTAGTAGCACATCCTTTGTATGCCATTATTACCCCGTTTAAAATAATCTGCCCAAAATTAACATGCGATAAAATCCTCTCAAGGACGTCGTGTCGTACTCGATCAAAGGCTTTCTCAAAGTCGAGCTGAATCATAGCCACTTGACCGTTCTCCTCTGAAGTTTCTAATATGCTTCTCGCGACGTGTATGTTTGTTTGTATGGAGCGCCCTTTAATGCCGCAACTTTGATGCTCACCAATGAGACTACTAATAACTTTTTGTAGTCTACGTGTGAGGACTTTCGCAAAAATTTTATAGTCAATGTTTGTTAAAGTGAGCGGTCTGTAGCCTGTAACACTGCGTCTTTTAATCGAGTCGTCTGACTTTGGAATTAAAATGGCGTGGGCATCAGCAAAATACCGCGGATGTTGCTGTTTTTCATATGACTCATGAAAAATGGAAAGCAGATAAGGACAGATATCTTTCTTGAACATTTGGTAGAACTCGGCGCAATTGCCATCAGGACCAGGTGTTTTCTGCCTTGCTAAGGCGTCAATTGCTTGCTCGACTTCCCCCACAGTTGTATCTCCTTCGACCCATATCTTTACATCTTCGTCTACTTGAGGCATTAGCGATAAAAAAATATTTAGTTTGGAAAAGCCTTTAGGCGTGGGCCTTTTCCCAAAAAGATGCTCATAATATTCAACAAAAGCACCCTCAATCACATTTTTATCACTGCTTGTTGCGCCCTTATAGTCTAATTCATAAATTTATTTGGTCAAAGCATACCTTTTTTCGTCAGCCAAAGCTCGCTTGGCAGGCTGCTCCCCCAAAAGAAACTTCTGACCGGGAGCGTACAACCGCCCCGCTATACCTGTCCTGATAGATCTTGTTTAGTTCCGTCTTGATATACTGTATATCCTCAAAGCAAGTACCGGGGTTTTCACTCTCTACTTTATAGAAGTATTTCAGATCCTTTTGCAGTTGCGTTTCGCGGGCTCGAAGCTGAAACTGAATGTTGCTTGATCTTTCAATCGCGGCCAATTTAACCTCCTCCTTGAAGACTTCCCATGCCTCACTTCGACCTTTGTCTTTTTCATGCAGACTACTTAGAAGCTCGGTTACGGTGGCAACAAACTGTTCATCTTTTAGCAATTTTCTGTTCATTTTCCAGAGCCTCCAGTTGAACTTCGAATTTGTCTTTTCCCTCTTTCCGATTTTAATAGTTACAAGATAGTGACCAGTGAAAAAAACTGGTTGCACACGGTAGCCATGTGCTTGCTGTATAATGTCGACTGATACATAGATGCGATGTAATCGAGAATATGACGAAGCTTGGAAGTGTGTATATCGCAAATCATACCTTTCCTCTTGCAAGGCGCCTACATCTTCGAGACCACGCGTGTCAGTAATATATTTCAAAATGCTTACACTGCTATCACTATATCCCGTCCGGGAGGATTTATCGCGTTCGTCGCAAACGCAGTTGAAATCGCCTAATACAACCAGAACTTTATCGCATTCCACGTAACTGCGCAAGAATTGGAAAAACTGCTCTCTTTGTCGTACGTTGTTCGGAGCATATACACAAATCACACGCCACTGTACGCCCGACAACGTGAAGTCACAAGAAATGAAACGACCCTGCTCATCAATCACCACCTGCAAATGTTCAAGGTTTACGGACTTCTTGAGAAAAAGAAAACATCCAGCCGAAAATCCCACGGCACGAATCACACACGATTCATAGCGAAAGAGAAAAGGCCTCAACGCGCTAGCAATGTCATTGTCTTCAATTATTTTTGTCTCTTGTATTTCGAGGAAATCCGGCTGCTCATCACATAGCAGACGTTGCAATTGGCACTGCTTCTTTGTCGAGTTCATACCCCCGAACGTTCAAGGTGGCGAAACAGATAGCCACTTTGATTTAATCGCAATACGGACCCCATTATTACCGGTAACTAATATTATACACCATAGAGATTACACCTACAAAACTGAAAATCCTCAACCGGCTTGCTTGCTTGCCTTCATAGACACGACACAGGAGTTACAGCCGCCTACAGTTCACCGTCCCTCCTTCGGCGCTTGATCGTCCGTCGGCGTTCGTGACAGTGCCCGGTATCGGCCCCTCTTGGCCATCACCGCCTGCCACCGTTCATGCCTTCTCCCCTGAAGCGTCGTCAGTTGTCCATCGCCCTGGGTTGGCCGCTGCTCCAGAGGTCTCTGAAAGAGCCTTCCAGGGCTTCCATGGCGTCGGCCGAGTCATGCTGATCGTCTTCTTTGGATGCCTCGGATGTTGGGCGGGCGTCATGGTCCCCTCGCTCAGGTTGTTGAGACGGCAGCCGACCAGCTGACTCATCGCCTGATGGGCCAGCAGCGTCAACCTCGGTCGTTGGCGGCTGTGCCGCGGACGGCGTCGCAGGGAGGGGGGTAGGGGCGTCTGCGGGGGTATTGGCCCGTCCCTGGGATTCGAGATTCCCGGGGGTCCCACCCGCAGCCTCTTCGGCCTCCGCCTGGTCCATCAGAAGGTCGGCCTTTTCGACCTCCATCGCGGCATTCACCACGTCAGCGTATGTCTTCATACACTCCTGCCTGGTGTGCCCATAGCGTCGGCAGCCTTCGCACCGGGGAACACGACACTCCTTACGAATATGGCCGGTCCTTCGGCACCGCAAACAAAGCAGTGCCCTTCCTGGGGCGATGACCACGCAGTGCATCCAGACAGTCGGAGTTGATGCGGTAGCTGTTCGGTGGTGACGCCGTCCTTTAGTGTTAGCCTCACCGCCCTCGTGGTCGACTGCACCCCTTCAAACCCGTTGACACGCCAGGTCTCTCTTGCTATGTCTTCGACCTTGCCATACGGCTCCAGGGCTTTCTTCACGTTGTCATCGGGTATATAAAAGGGTATCCAGTGCAACTTGAGCCGCACTTCCGCCTTGTCCGGAACGATAACAAGGCACCGCCTGCCCTTGACCTCGAAAGCCTGAGCATCCACCAACCTTTGTTTGGCCGTGGGTAACTTGAAGGTGACCATCCACACGTGGTTCATTTGGTACGAACCACATGCTGCGATGTCTCCTAGGACTCCGGCGTGTTCCAGTCCGTCCTTGAAGTCCTCAATACGGTAGGGCCGTGCGCCGATGTCGACATGAAGAAAAACGGAGTTCAGGGCATATACGCCTGTCGGCAGCGTAGGCAGGATGATAAGATAAGCAGCTTCGTCCCTTCGTTCAGCAGTGATACCACGGCTATCAGTAGCCGTTGAAACCGCTCTTACGGAGCTCATGACGATGCGTCCTTCCCCTTCCGAAGCTGAAAGACCAGTCCGGAGCCACCGAGGCTTTTTTTATATCCTTATTCTCGGAGCCACCGAGGCGGCTTAATGAGCTTTCTAGAATACAGCCTTAGTGTTTACACGCTACAGTCAACAGCACAGTAATCTAGAGATCCGAGAACCCTCTGTCAGAAATCTAGATCGCCACCTTTTGTAAATGTCTTGATGCCTGAGGAGTGCTTGCTATCGTAAATAGTCCAATTACTTATTTACGTCAACATGAGAATTTTATATTTATGGCACAAGAGAAGAAAGCGATGGTGCCACGCACTTAAAGGTAAGGCGAACTGTTTGTAGCTACTTCATTTCCAGTGTTCACAAAGACAATGGTTTGTGGGGCCGGGCATAGCTTTGCAAAGCGCGCACGGTGAGTGCGGTTTTCCGGGGCAGCACCATCGTCTTTCACCGAATTCTCCCCTGCCACATTAGCTTCCCCTCACCTAGTTGTGATAACATAGCATATCTCCACCTTATACAACTATCTATCGTGTCTGAACTTTGATAGAAAACATATATTTCTGCAGTTTTCTATTTCTTTCTGGAAAATCTCTCAAATGAACAGTGAATAGTTCAGCAGAATTTTCGACTTTGTTGATTTCGCTTAGCCATTGTGTGTTGAAAACTCGCACACTTATCAGTGAATCCTAGTTAAATCTTCTGAGTTGACGTACCCTTTCACGTTAAGTTAAAGTTTTGCAAACATCTTTGTAGGTCCCCTTTGAAATTTTTTTTTTTAAATCTTCTTTTATCGTCAATTTGAAACCTGAACTTCTTAATAGTTCGGCTGTAATCTGGTATCTTTGGGCCCAAATCGCCATAGAAGTGCCAAAGTTATGTTTCACAGGTGATGAGCTATTTCTAGGGCGTGGGTGGTCTGATAATTAATTAAAAACAAATTGATTTAATTTCAGACCTACACTTTATGTTATCTTATTTCGGGCTTCCTGATTTCTCTACCCCAATAGTAGACGCAATGTTTTCCCGCGTCTGGGCCAGACAACAATGATTTTGCAAACGCGGAATGCGCAGGATATAAATGATAATAATATTTCTGAAGATAATATTGATGATGAGGATAATAATAATAATAATAATAATAATAATTATAATGTTTATTTACTCGTGTAGTTCACTTCGTAGTGAGGCGGGTCTGTCAAAGCCAGACAAAAGGCTTGTTGGACAAATCGCCAAATAATAATAATAATAATAATAATAATTTTATTGCACAGACTTCAATACAATACACGAAAAAGCGGGCCCGTCGAAAGCCAATAGCGGCTTGTGGGACTAGACCCAGCAGCGGCGTAAAGGAAAAAAAACAACTATTGTACACAAAACAAATATTAGCAATCACAAAACATTTGCGAAGTAGCTAAACACAATGAGATCAAATACAACCTATAAACAATCGAAGTTGAAATAAGCTAAACAACAAAACAAAAGCACGAAAGAAAGTGCATGACACTATACAAGTCCAAACTTAGCCGAAAAATAGCGGCGAAAACCCGAGAAACGAAGACCAAGAAATGCAGATACTTTTCAGCGCTGTCGACGTATACAAAGTAAAAAAAAAGAAAAGAAAGACGGATGAAGAGGAGACATATTGAAGCTTGTTAAATAATCCAGAGTTGAGTACACATAACTCTAGCATAACGTTCGTAAAGCTTTTTTTAACTGACGCTTGGAAGTTATTTCAAAAAACGTATCCGACATTTGGTAAAGAGCTCAGGGACATAAAAGGAACGCAGTCTTTTCCATACTTAGTATATACACGCGGAACGACAAAAGGTTTGCTTTCTCTAAGAACGCGCTTTTCAACTTGAGGCGTCTTGAAGGTACTCGTCCAATAATGCTTGCTAATTACACATCTACTAAAGAGGGCTGAAAGGCGCGGGAGACCCAACAAAACAAATAAATCATCACTAGACGCAGGTAGTGAGGTGTACGCCACTCCCCTTAGAATGCTTTTTTAAATAGCGTCAATTTTATCATGCCAGGGCACAGAACAGTTAGTATATACAGCAATGCCATAACGCAACCAGCCGTAGGCTAATGGATTAACTATAATTTTTCTGACCGAAAAAGGGAAAAAAGATTTTGTACAATACAAGATACACGATACACTTCGCAGTCTTTTTGCAATATAAGCGAGATGCGAGTTCCAAGATAGATCAGCATTAAAAATATTCCCAAGTACTTGACTGTGCTGACAAATTTAAGAGGCGTACACCTGCAATCTGTACACTTGGAAGAGTGCATTAGGAGAGGAATATTTGGACAATGCCGTTTTAAAGGATTACTGAAACGCACGAGTTTCGTTTTTTGAATGTTAATTGTAAGACAATTTGCTTCAAACCAGTCTATTACTCGGGAAGCATTGGTTTGCAATTACAAAATAGCATCGTGGAAATTTATATGCCGTGAAACCAACAGCGTGTCGTCAGCGTATTGGTAAATATCGCACCCTAAAACAGTCTTAGCCAGGTCATTCACGTACAGATTAAACAAAAGCGGCGACAAAACCGAGCCCTGAGGCACTCCGGCTTTCAAAGGTACATTGATACTGGTGGCGTTACAAAGCGAAACGTGCTGCGTCCGGTTTGTCAAAAAATCTTGAAGGATACGGTAAAAAGGCCCCCTAAAACCATAGTAATACAATTTTTTCAGTAGTACCTTATGACTGATGGCGTCGAATGCCTTAGGAACGTCTAAAAAAAGTGCGCGCAGGCAAATTTGTTGCTTTCAAATGTTGAGTGTAACGAGTCCACGAGTTCCTCTAATAGCGAATCGGTGCCACGCCCCGCCGTAAAACCGTGCTGTGTCGGCGACAATAGATTAAACTTGTCGAGAAACGTAGTCATTGTTTTTAACATATGTTTTTCCAAAACTAGCGCTAAACAAGGGAGAATAGATATTGGCCTGTAACTTTCAAAGTTATCACGAGCACCGCCTTTGTAAATTGGTCTAACTATTGCACTTTTCAAGCCAGCCGGAATTATTCCGAAGCTCAGAATTCCGTTAAATATGTGCAGTAAGATATTTTCCACCACTTCGAAATTGCGACGTAGGTCTCCGAGACGGATTTTATCTGCCCCGGGTGCCTTATTGGGATTGAAACTAAATAAAAGTGCACGGAAATCCTCCCTCTTCATGTCCGGCAGAAAGGCGGATGCTAAGCAAGAACGCTCTAGATTAGTAGGCGCGATAACTTCATCATGGGAGACGCCCGAAAATTTGGCAAAGAAAAGATTGAAACCGTCAACAATTGGTAATACATTAGGCCCGAAATATTTTTTTATATTGTCATCAATGGACGGCCTACTAGAGCATCCCTTAACCTCGTTTACAAGGGCCGAGGTCTTAGCAGTATCGAAGCGTGATTGAAAAAACTTCCCCTGGAAATGACGACGTTTTCTGGAACGAATAAGTGCAGTTACATGATTCCTTTGACATTTGTATTGCATTCTTAGCTCTTTGTCCTCAGGAAAACGACGACATCGTGCCCACAAGATATCTTTCTCTTTACGGCAGAAAGGACGTCTGCCGTCAGCCATGGCTTATTCAACCTACGTTTTTTTATTGTAATGGTTTTTGAGCTCATGGCCCTTAAAGTTGAGAAAAGTTCAACTAACTTCCTCCTGATAGCTACAATTTTCGATAACATAATCCCACTCCTACGTGAAAATTAATCTGTCGAAGCGGCGCGTATCTGTAATTTCGGCTTGGATTTGTTGTTCTATTGCATCTGAAATGATATCGAAGTTAATTCGACTAGCCACAAAATAATGGTCCGCCAACTTTTTCTTAATGACTGCCGATAAAATGGAAATCCCCGAGTTTCTAATGTTTATATGGTCAATACAGGATGTGACCAAAGTGCCAGACAAGTATTCTTCTCTAGTGGCTGTTTGGATTACGCTTTCAATGCCATAATTCGCGAGTATATTTAAGTAATCACAGACGATAGTCTTTGAAGACTTTAAAAGGTAAATGTTAAGGTCACCTACCATGCAAAATTTATCAAGACACATTGTATTCTCTAGACTCACGTTCAACTCATTTAAGAAGTTACGCGCATTTTCCGATGGTGGCCTATAGAAAGCCACAGACGATATCGCAAAATTATTTTACTGAGTTTTAGCGCAATACATTCTGCATGTGTAAAATATATCTGCAAGTTAACGACTGTCCAAGCTTTTTTAACATAAACGGCAATTCCTCCTCCTCTAGTAGAGTTACGTGTAAAGAAATAAACTTCAAAACCCGGCAAAGGAAATTGGCCCTGCGATACGCCCACATCTCGGAGATTAATTTCTGTTAGTACGAAAACGCCGACACTGGCCTCAAGAATCCCAGAAATGAGCTGAAATTCATCCCAGTATTTTCTAATACTTCTGATATTCAAATGGAGAACAGTAAGTGCGCTATCACTAGGCGGGAAGGCGTTCAGAAAGGAAGGAAAATCGGTACTTAAAAAAGTGTTCTCCATTTTCAAATTATTCTTTCTAAATCCCGAGCACCAGCGATGCGCACTGGTGGAGGGTTCTCGTCTTTCTTTGCAAAGATTGTGGCGTTTTTAACCCAGACAAATTTATATGATTTTTCCCTGCCCATGGTTCGCGTTTGCCAAAAAAGATCCTTATTGGTCCTTGTCAGGTTTTCATTGAAGTATATTCTTTGCTGATTTCCTGACCGAGGAAGTGTGGCCAACGTTTTTGAGCGGCCATCCAGTGTTCCTTGACCGATACGGAACTGAACTGAACCATGATCGGGGCAGCTCCTTCGCGCCTCGAGCGGAGGCGGTGGCAGGCTAACACTTCCCTGACCCAACCCACAAACCACCTCCGACAAATTTTCCTCTTATTCCCTTTCACGGGGCCGTGCCACACTGCAGAAACTGCCATTCTTTCTTGTTGACCCTGATGGAGGGCATGCTCATGCAGTCATTGGCGCTTTGCTCAATGGCCAGGGCCTCGAGAATCTCGCGCGCAAGGGCATTTCTGTGCCTTTGCCCGCCGGTGTGCCCTAGGAATTTGTTTTGTCTTCTACGTAATTTAATTTTTTTTGTTAATGACATCTGAACAAGGCTCACTTGTTGTAAAATCTTTCAGTATCCGGATAATGCTTTACTATTCTCTAGTCACATTAATTACAGCCATGCTGTGCTGTTATTGCAACATGACTCTGCACGAATAATGGAGCTCACACATTCAATACAAACGTGTTTGCTTCAGAAGTCCGCTGACGCATGTAGAATGGACTCACCATTTGTGTTAGACAGATCCAAGTGCCTTGATTGTACATGTAGTTCCCTGAAATATGGTGAGACTGTTAAGCACTTAAGCATTTTTTGTTTAACTCAGATTTGTCGTGGTCAACACATTTCACCCATGTTTCTGGCACGTTTCGCAGCGTGTGCTGCTTGCTTTATAATATTAGGGTATTAATGCCATTTGCCATAAGAAAATCGATTTCTAATGCTCTTGCTTATAATAAACTAGGGTATGGCATCGCATTATTTGGTAACGGTGCAAAAATATGGCACACTAAAATTGACCGTATTCTCAGGAATTTGTTAGGAAATGCCGGTTATCATTATGATGTTTCATAAGAAGCCGATATCTTTGAGACTCCACAACTGCCTAACTCCCATTCACATTTTTCGCAATGTGTTGTGTTCTCTCATAACTGATGTAGCAAATTTAAACGTCCCTCTGCGCTCCGTAGACATTTACGTGCCTCTGATTTCTAGATAATTCCCTAATGTTCTACAAGATACGGTAAGCGAGAGCGCTCTTATTTTGTGCCATTCATTTTTAAGAGCCTCTCCGACCACTTCTTTGAGACTACAAGTGGGAGAAAAAAAACTATTGAAGAATTTTTCACTCTCAATCTTTGTACAATTCCAATAATGTACTGCTGTGTGATATTTAGCATATAATATATTTGCTGTGAGGTGAATATTCTCTGTTTCTCGTATAGTGCGATACATGTTTTAATGTGTACTCTACGCACTTCTTTTGTGTTATCTGTGGCATTCTATTTGCTGGGCTCTGTCCTTCGAGCCTTTAGTGGCTTCGACAGACGCGATGCCTTATAGTGTCATCAAGATATCTAAAAAAAAAATTAAACTAAAATGAAATTGATATTGCTATTATCATTATTATTATTATTGCGTTCGTCGGCCGTTACCTAGGCAGAAGCAAAGTAAAACTAAGACCCCAGTATTATAACGTGACGTAAAGAGGACACGAATGCATGGAAGTCCGGATACCGTCCACACAAGTACATAAAAGTTGTTTGAAGGAGAGCGGTGAAGACCTTGCGGCGGCGTTTCACATACGGTTGACGCGTCGCTGAGGAACGCCGGCATGCGTCGGGCGCAGGCGGGCGTCTGGTTGCTTGGTCGGAGAGGCTCATGTTTATACAATAATTTCTCAGCAAATACAAGGACTAATTTTTTTATATGTTGGACGGTTGACATCAATTCACCTTTTGCCTATTTCGAAAGTTCCGTGCACCGCTGCCCAGATCGCTTTTCCTGGCTCTCAGTGTGGCATTTTCTGCATAATCTGGAGATTCTGTCATTTATTTAAAACGTAAAAAATAAGGTTTTGAAAATATAATACAAGCTGTTTAATTATTAATTTCAATAGAACAAAGTAAACGAGTTTTGTAGCTAATACCCAAACACTAAATGACTAGACAAAAAAAAAAAAAAGAAATCTCACAAAGTCTATTCTTTTTGGATCTCATATTGGGCTAAAAATAGCCTTTTTTAATGCGTACTTCAGTGCAAGCTATATGCATGTTATTAGGTAAGTATGGACCAACCTAAATGTGTGCGGTAGGCGGCCGTTTTTTCAAGATGTTTTTCTGTACTACATAAGTTTTATGCAAATTCCACAAGTTTAGAGCGGGATACCAGCAAAAAAAAATTTATTTTACCAAAAATATGTTATTTTTTTAAATTTCAGAAGCGTATCTATCCTAAATAATTGTTTCGTTAGTATCCTAGACATAAAAAAAATCATTAGCCATTCGACTTGGCGAAGGGGGATGACCAGTGTCGCTATTTAGCACACTACACAGACCCGACCCGTGGAGCCGGAGGAAACCAGACACGTGCGACGAACCGCCACCCGGCGGAAATTAGGCACGCGCGACGGGGCCGCCACTCCGGGAGAGCGGAAGGAAAGGAAGCTAGGCACGCAATCGTTTGGAACGGCAACAAAATGAGGGCGGTGCAGCGTAGACATGGCTGACGCGGGTCGCACAGGGGGAAATCCTTGAGAAACCTTTATTATCTGCCTGAGAGTCTACCAATCTTGAAAATGGTGCTTGTTCATAACTAATCTACTGAAAATGCATATCCAAGTGGTTAGACGTATGACCTTTTGAACAGAATGAAGCGATTTCGCATCAAACTCGGGGCCTTGACCTGAGTTTTTATTGACGCACACAAAAAATTATCAGATCCCTAGTGATAAAGAGCATCGCTGTAAAAATACCGCATCTTCTTTGGCATGACATGACCCTGATGGTTAATCCACTGGAAAGTCTGAACCAGGTTGGAAAATGTGTGAGGGAGGAGGAACAGCGCTTCGTCGGGCAAGCTCCAAATCGACGAGCAGAAGATGCACTCGAAATTTTGTAGCGATCCACCGAATGGTGTCTATCATTGAAAATGACAGCTGCTTTAGTTTAACGGAGCGCGAACTTGACGAACTATCATAATTACGAAATAAAACCATGAAACAAGGAAACAAAAAAGTTGGGGCTCCCATCCACGATGTGAAGGTGGTTGGTCAGCGAAGCTGTGCTATCACCAGCAACGATTGCCTACTGCACTTTACGAAATGCCGCCGCCAGCCGCAGCACGCCGCTGCTGGTCGTATTGCCGTTTCTTTTCCCTTTGCCGCTGCTAGTATTCACGCTACTCCTCGGGAGCCCTAACTATGCGTGGCCTATTCAACGCGGTGCTGCAGCAACAATAAAATCAGTTGCTATACTCCGTTTCATCTTACATTTAAGCGCAGCGGATGTTACGAGCCATCGGAGCCAAGCGGAGGCCGTGTAAGTGTCACGTGACCTTCGAGAGGGGGCACAGCGACGCGTGGAAAGCGTGTCACGCGCCACGTCCACAGAAAGGGATTGGCTAAGACAGCTCGTAGCATCCGCTGCGTCCGGACTTCAGGTGAAAAGGAGTAGAGGCGGGTTCTTCTTTCATATATGAAAGGCGAGGGACGCCACTTCCTACCCTGCAAGCTGCCATCGCCGCGGCAGCTTGGGCAGCAGTAATCTTCACCGGGAACGCATGCGGTGAGCGCTACGTGCTTCGGGTTGTTTCCACGAGCTCCTTGTCATTCTTATATGGTTAGGACACTTGTTTTGTGCGTAATCTTTATTGAAACGAACGTTGTCCTCTACGTTGTATGCGTGGTGTTTCTACTTTTCGCTTCAATCTTTGAAGTCTTTTTTTTTCGTGAGAACGCCGAGACTAAAACACACGCGTGGAGAAGGAAAGTGCTTCGCATTGTTCACAGGAGCCGTTATCATCCATTATGCGGTTTGCACATCACACGAGGGCTTCGAATGACGTCAACCCCTTTCGAAGCAGCTGCAAACCTAATCTTTATCGGAATGCCTAGGAGGGTATTCTTATTGTTCACATTCGCCTTATCATCCATCATGTGGTTCCGATGCTTGTTTTGTGGATTTCTTTATTGAAACGGATACTGAGCTGTTTGGTGTATGCCTAATTTGAAAGGAAATATGCTGTTTTGCCTTCAATTGTTCGCCGAGAGTTTTTTTTTCTTACAACGCCAACGACACTAAAATTTCCTTTTTTGGTAGAGGTATACAGCTTCGCTGTAAAAGAGACATGCACACAACCATCTCAAATTTGAGACGGTGGTCTGCATGTCCCTTTTTGTTTCCTTGTCTCCAGGTTTTATTTCGTAATTACGATTGTTCATCACCACGACTGCGTTTTGAATCTTATTTTCAGTCATATGCAAGTTCCTCAAAAAAGTAATAAAGTTAACTTACTGGGTATTGACCTTAAAAGTAATTTGAGAAGAGTAGAAACTACTCAGATGGGAAGTAATTTAGTAAGTTACGAACTACCGCAAAGAAGCATCGAATCACTTTTGAAGTTACTTTTCTATTTTTTGTGTAATAAGAAGGTATATAGGTTTTGATCTGTTTGAGAAATTCTGCTAGCCAAATATAGATCAGCTTGTGTTTGCACACATACATTTAATAGCTGGTTCTGATTCTGTGTGTTTAATTGTTTTGCACTTTTTGTTTTTTCGTCAACGATGTGCTTTGGATGTATCATTTCTACTTTGAGGTTTAGCACAGCCTGAGCTTAATTTTGCAGAAACAGTGTTTGCTTGTTTAGAGGGTTGCCTAAAGTACATCTAACAGGTACTTCAAGTAAAGTACAAAATGAGAGGTTATGTACTTAAAGTACAGTAGTAAGTACACCTGGTGCAACGTACTTCAAGTAAACTTCTATAAATAAACGGTTCTGTCAATGCAAAGTTCAAGTACATTCTAACACAATCTTACATGACACCCTTTCATCCCCTATACCGTTTCTTTTAACTGATCTGTATTTCTCCAGGGTAATCGGAGGTGCATCACTTTTTTCGAAAACGGCGGCAAATATTGGATAAAGACAAGTTGCCACAGACTATATGTTTTACTCTCGCTAACGCAGTATTTAACACAGTCACCTAATAAGGCACTTATTTCTATCCGCCTTGCAGCCGCCATTACTTCACTCAGCGAAATGAACAGATGACGCCTCGAAAGACGATAGCGCATTTTAAAGGGGCAGTGCAACGATTTTAATGTTGAAAGAATTGCCCGTTTGCGTTGTTTATATTGTTTGTGCAGGCCCAAGTGACCAAAAAGGCGTAACCTTTTCTTGAGAAACTGCTATTCTCCTGTGTAATCGCAAAGCAAACAACGTATTATTTGCCGATCTGCAGCCGCCTGTGGCGGTTATTGGAACCAAAATGACGGCGTCTCGGGGGATACGCAAAAGTAAAAAAAACACCGCCTCCCTCCGCTGCTGCACTCGCGGTCAGCCCCGTGGCGAACCGTCTTTTGTGTCGACCACTCGCCGCGACTTTCGACGAGGCTAATTTTTTAAAGGGGCACCGACACCACAAGGGTGGTATTTTTTTTTATTGTCTACAACAATGCAAGTTGTAGTAACGAAAGAAACCCGCATCGCGAAAAAAAAAAAAAAAATTCGCCCACGCGCAAGCGCGCGTTTTTATTTTTGGCGTTTTTCTCTGCCGCTCCTCTTCTCCTCGCTTCTTTTGATTCGTGAAGTCAAAAATCTGGAAATTTAGAAGCTTTGTAGGCGTCATTTCTATAACATTTAATAACGGCAATCGTAAAACATGTTTTTTTTAATGGAATTGCGAACCCACTACGGGGTTTCTTTTTGAAATACCAATAGTCGGAGTCCGGTGTGATGTCGTCTTCTATATAAGTATGCTCCCTTGGAAAACATGCTGACTGGGCAGGCGACACTGCTCAAAACCTTTTTTTTTTCGGTCCGCTGGCGCCCTCATCTGTCGTTCCTTTCCTCCTCGCATGGAGTCATGAAAGAAAGTGGACTCTCAGGACTCCGGAATATTTGACGTCAACGCACCGGCGCGGATCGCGAGGAAACTTTGAATTCGGCATTTGGAAATTGTTTCTTTACTTTCCAAATACTAAATTCCCAAGTTTCGAATTTTTAGGGTAATGTATCGGCACCGTTTTCAATCCTTTCGGATAATAAAAAAAAATGATTTTAATCTGTCAGCGATCCTTCAAAGTCGACAATCGCGGAGGAAGCGGCTGAGGTTTCTGAACATAGATACAGTTGCGCACACAAGGACAAGGACAGAGAGGAGGAACACGTTTCTGAAGAGAGGCCCTAAGGGAAAACCACGTGAACCCAAAGAGTACGTCACTCGAAAGTCGGCGTGAAGAGTTGAGAGGCACTTCGACCTTCAATTCGTTTCATTTTTTTTTAATAAGAACCAGCACTCGCAAGAAAATGCGGTTTTCAGTTTTTCCTTCCATAGTGACGCAGGTTAATTTCCGCAGTTGATTGGCCAAAGTCTGAAAATCGTTGCACCGCCCCTTTAACGTGATTATACACCATCTTTTGTTTTCGAATTTGGGCAATGTACTTTTAAGTAGGGAGTTGAACTGTCCTCGGAAAGTACCAGAAAAAAAGTACTTCAGTAAATTGAAGTACATGCTCAGAAAATGTGCTTTAAGTGCAGTACATATTTTCTAAGCCTATTTGAAGTAGTATTTTAACTTCCATGTACTTATACTACTTTCACTTATTTATTTATTCCTTTTTTTTGTAAAAATGGAGGGGGAATTTATAAAAGCTCTTGAACGATCTTCGCATCTTGGAAGACCTGCATATTCTGAGTTTTGGGAGGAAAGGCAACGCAAAGAGGTTGCCTTTACGCTGTCCTTTAACACGTGATTCTTGAAGTACAGCGCAAACTACGGGAGTACTAGGTGAGCTTCAGAGCAGGTGCTGCATTTTGTTGCCTCCTTTGAGTGAGGATAGATGTGTGCACTTCCTGTAGTGGGCGAGAGTTCCTACGTTGGGGAGAAGCAGGGACAAGCCTTTTTTTTTTTAAATGCGTCAAGTCTCCTTCATTTTCGCGACAAAAGAAACACGGGTCTACGTTGTTAATCCCGCAGTTACTTGGCCTCACTTGCGACATGTCAGCACTCTAAAAAGGGCCCGTGCGTCTAATTTACCGCACAACACTCGGAAAGCCAATCACCGCAATATAGGTAGGCAGCTCAACGCATGACGATGACGAAACATATGTGTTAAGACCAAAAAAAGAAGAAAAAAAAAGAAACAGTATGTCACAACTCAGAGTGTGTTTTTTGGTCTAAACATGTGTTTCGGCATCGTCAATCGCTGAGATGCTTCTGCAAGTTGCGGTTACAGGACCTCCGAGTGTTGTGCGGGAAAGTAGACGCACGGGAGTTTTTTTAGAGTGTGTCCACTCCCCTCGCCTCGTAGCAGGGTTGTTGGAGTGGAGGCTCGTGCAACTTTTAGGGGTTTCGGATCCTCCAAACTATCCTCCGTCCTTCTGGCTATGCCACATGCTTCTTCCTATTTGGAAATATCAGCTGATCTTCCAAGATCTTATATCTTTTTGGGCAGGAACTTTTGTTGATACGCAAACCTACCACTAAAATTGGAAAGCATTTTGTAATTTTAGTAGAAGTTACCGAAATAAAAATGTAATTGGAAGTTACTAAAATACTCAGAAAATTGTTCAAGCTACAGTAAAAATTGTTCAAGCTAGAGTAAAGTAGTTAAATTTCGTGCAAGTCTGCTTATTTTAACGAACTCTGACGGCTTGAAGCTGAGCTAGATGGTTGATAACTGATTGAGTTCTCGACAACAAATAAATACCGTCGCTGCCCATGTGAAAAAAAAAGTGTAAAACTATCATAATATTACTGCGTCCATCCCATTCCTCCTTCGTTAGGCGAAATACAGGGTGTTTGGGGGTTGAGAGATTTGCGTTTTGCTTGTTCAAAGCACCCCTCTGTACTGTACCTTACTGAGCACTGTAGCTTACTGGGTACTGTACCTTACTGAGTACTGTAGCTTACTGGGTACTGTACCTTACTGTACTGTACCTTAATGAACGGTCAAGATCCGCCCAAATGTATTTCTAGCGATCGGGATGACATGCGGATTTTTTGAGGATTTAGCTGAATCTGATTCAGAAGTCTGAAGGGGGTTACGAAAATGTTCAATGTGATAATGACACCCGTTTTTGGCTGTAAACACTATTTAGTTCGATATTCTGGCAAACTTGCATGATCACCATGTTCAAATTGGAAATTACCGAAAAGCGGTTATAACCTTTGACTTAGATATCGGAAAGTACTGAAACTCTGGCATCTGGTATAGCGCTAAGTTTGTGTTGAGATTCGGTTCGAAGATGCGAAGTTTAATATTGCTGTTAGAAAAAACTGGTTACCCCCCCCCCCCTCCCCCCCCCCCCCCCCCCCCGGTATGTTCAGAAACAAAGTTGCCATTTGAAGTGCTTATATTGCTCGTCCATTGCTCAGAAATCAGAAGTGGGGGGAAACCTTGGCACGCTATGCCAGGAATTCGGTCCCTCGCGAAACGGGGGAAAAAAATAAGAATAAAGTGCGTACTCAAGGACCTAAAATTATGGGCAGGAAGCGGTTCGGGGCTTGGACGAAATTTTCCCATAAGGAAAAAGAGACTCTCTCCCTCTGCCCACGGCTTGCAGGGACGCGCAGCGATAGAGTGAAGGTGGGTCTCTTGCGCTTGGGCCACGCCGGACCCTTCCAACCAGAGTTTCGGAACCACGGGAAGCGATAAGAAAGCGCCAAGGCGGAAAGAATTAGCCCCTGTTCGCTGCCAATTACGCCAGCTTCTCCGAGGGTCCGTCTCATGCAATATGCAGCGGGCCCACCGACGCCGGCGTGTAATGGCCGACCCCGAGTGACGCGCCCCATTTCGTTCGGGCGGCGGCACCTGGGCGAGCGTCGAGAGTGTCGCCCGTCGCAGCGCGAGTCGGCCGTGCATATCGCCGGCTGCGAGCGCGCGAGGACGGCCGTGTCAGCACCCACGTAACACCTACGCAGCAGCGCTGTGAGGCTGTTGCTGCTCTTTTCACACGACAAGTGGCTTACACCGTTCGAGGCGCGCGCATCAAATCGGTTCTCGCCTTTTTTTTCTCCAGGGAAAACCGTGTAGGGCTAAGCAATCCAATCAGGCCCGACGGACGAGGCAATAAATCTACTCAAATGCGAGAGTCTGGGATTAAAAAAGCGCTCGCGCGTAGAATCGGACTTGGGAAACACGAGCTGATGGATCGTTATTAGGGTAATCGCACATCGTTATTGGGGTCGTTGCGGAATAATAAGTAGCAATAGTAGATCGAGTGTTCAGCTACAGAGGTATTTCGGGAACTGTCTGGTGAGAAATTCCGAGTGCGATTGTTTCCGCGTTATTGTTGTGCGTTAGTCCCTGAAGTGGCAGAAAAGCATTTTCCTGAGGCAATTGCTCCCTCGTGATTTTAAGAGTGATAACGATGTCTGCTGCGCGTCAAAGAAGATGCACGAAATTATATAGAGTATTTTGCCGCAGCCATTCGGTATTTGAGATTCAATATTCAAAGTTAATAAATTAACATTGGCCGTTAAACATTCAATAAATGACATCCAATATTCAGGATTTGACAGTAGATTCTATATTGAATGTTCAATATTCAAAGTTCAAGATTCAATATTCAACACGGAAGTTCGAACTTTCAAAATTTAATATTAAAACTTAATCTTTAAGATTTAGCATTACATAGTCAATTTTCACTTTTCGATTATCAAGATTCATTAGTCAACATTTTAAATTCAAGATAGTAGAGTTTTTAATTTATATTTTATTTCATATTTTTGTTAATCATCATTTAAAGATTATCATTCAACATCCAACATTAAGAATTCAACATTCAATATTCTACACTTCTAAGAAACGTTTCCAATATGTGTTGCAGCCCATGTGTGTTAAACGTTAATCAGTCCTTCAATTGTCTAAATATGACAAATGTCTAAATATTACGAATTTTGTAGACTCGAACCGGAAACTTCCACTGCTTTAAAAATAAAGTCTTGCCTTGATTATTGTGATAAATCCGGGAAGCACAGCATTTTTTGTATGTGCATTGTGCATGCGTCATGTTTAATCATGCTTCGTTACGGGTTTTCGATGCGTTATTACACACGACATACTCATATGCTCACCGGGTTCATCAGAAAGACCCTAGACATCTCTAAATTTATTTAGGAGTGTAGTGGAGAGTCATATCAAGTGGCCAAATATTACGAAGGAATAACTAAGGTTTTGTATTAATCGTCCAAATGCTTGAAATAACCATACAATTACTCAGTTACAGTGTGCTCCAAACTTGTAACATGGTGTTACAGTTGTAGTTTCTGACTTTGAATTCTAAACTAATATTAATCTAGTTACTAAGGTATAAATTAATCGAAATATCGCAAAAAATATTTAGCAACTTTATAACAATTTGGGAAGCTAGTATTAGAGTATAATGAAATGTAAACGTATGAAGATAAGAAAAGTCCTACACCACTTCCGGCTGGTAGCTACCCAAATCCAAGCCCTCTAGTTGTCGTGTAGACTGTATTACAAAGGTTGGACAACGTTCTTTAACGTCTGATTAAATAACGTTTGGGTATTTTAAACGTGCTGTATACAAAACGAAGTAAAATATATATCTTCCTATTGCAATTGGAGCCATCGCATGATAAATTTTACAAGAAACGTAACTAAACCTGGGGACAAAAGCTGCTGACAAAAGCAATCTTGGGTAGGTTACTTTTATAAAGTAATTCGTTACAGTTACTTTCAGAGAAATGTAGCGAAGTTACCGTTACAGTTGCCGCATCAAAAGAGGAACTGGTTACAGTTACAGTTACTTTCAAAAAGTAACGACGTTACTTTTCACTTACTTTTCTATAACACAAAATATTTAGGAAAGCCCAAAAACGCCCCTTGTCAAGTTTTGTTTAATCAAAGTAAAAAAGTACGCTTTTTACTTCATATTGCATCATAGCAGCAGTTGCTTCTCGAAATTAGTGACTGAAAGTTTCCCTCGTTTGATGGCGAACACGTCCCTGCCCTTGCTGAACGGACCGCGCGCAACTAGAGCAACGAGCAAACCCCGCGCAAACAGCAGTAAATTTTGCCTCGACTATTGACGTCATGTCGGAGTAGTTGCGCAAATCAAAATACGAAACATTGGTAGTGCCCTTCGTGTGTATTGTTGTTTCACGGTTGATTGAGCCGAATAGAAAGTGCTTGCGCAGAAAAAAGAACCACAGCATTGATAGTGCTTCAAGATACTAAGATCCAAATGTTCAGTCATAAAGCAGACGTGCGTGCGTAAAGAAACTAGATTTTTTTTCATCACATCAACACGTGGCTATATTCGGGCTATGACTCGCGAGAAAGAACGTATTCACAGTTTGTGCATGGCTTACCTGACACTCGAAATGTCGGAACAGACAATTTGGAAAGTGCAAGAATAGCTAGATTGTACTCGTTCAATCATATGTTATTCATAAGAAAACTGGAATGTAACGACCAAAGTAACGTCGTTACTTTCATCGTTATTTCAGAAAAAAGTAATAGAACTACAGTTACAAGTTACATTTTTAAAAAGTAACTCGTTACAGTTACAAGTTACGAAAAAAGTAATGAAGTTACAGTAACGCGTTACTAGTAACGCGTTATTACCTAAGACTGGACAAAAGTTAGTTACAAATGACGAAAACATAATTGATACAGATGACAGATATTTAAAGTGCACGAAAGCCACGGTTATACCCCTTTTTGTATTAAACGTGTACCTGGCATAAGGTGCTTTGCTTTGATCTGATCTCCTGCGACGGTTCAAACAATTTTGGTCTTGTCCCGTACATTTCGGTGCGCCTCGGCAGAAGGGCAGTCAACGCCGTAAGCAGTGTTGCGTACCGGAGTGCTACAACCGCGAAAGCCTAGCAGGCCAAACATTCCGGGGGGTTCTATGCAGGTCGAAGGAGATACAACGCTGTCAGTTAGGAAGAAGTGCTGTAAGATGTAAATTTAGTATTACTTTGAAATTGCAGTTCTTCAAATGTAATTCAGAATATGTTATTTGATTCAATGCTTTGAATGAACGGGCTCGAAGTGCGGCGTTGTACTAGGGTTTATTCAGATGACACTCTAGAGTCAGATATGTTTTGGCAACCTTACTGCTTTCAGCCCCGTGGACAGAACTTGTTAAATTTAAGTTTTTCGGACAGGCGTGCTAATAAAGTTTTAGTAGACCGTTTTCGTGCATTCGTTCCGCTGCGATGTTCACTCAGAGTTTGATCGTACTGCAGTGACCGTTTTTTTATGTTTCGCCCTTTGCAAAGCAAGCTGTCGTTGGCGCCCTTGTATAGCGTGATCGCATGGCTTCCCAAGATGGTTACTTTTTTTGTACTGCTGCGAGAAAACAGTATACAAAATAAATAAAATGCACGTATCGCACCAGGAAAGGTTATCCATGCGGTATTAATGGGAGTTTTATGTAAGATGGGATAGCATACACAGTCGACGAGACCGATCATCCTCTTGCGACGAGCAACTGTGCCCGACACCGTCCAAACTACAGCCGGCTTGCACGAGACGCACATTCCTGGGACACCACAGTCGTCTTCCATGACGCCAGGGGAGAGTAAACAAGTTGATCCCCACAATGAAGTTAGCTATTCATGCAAGAAGGTTACACTTGTAAGACGTATTGATAAGAGGAACGAGCCATTGAGGGGGAAGGGCGTGGGGGCGCTTTTAGTTTTGCTTTTGTAAAGAAGGCGAACTCGAAAGCATTATCGCGTTTGGGCGTTTGAAGCGCGAACATACGACGTAAAAATACCCTTTGCCCAGCCACATGCAGTAAAATTGGGCCATAATATCTGGCTGTTAAAGCTTTATTCTTACTGTTTTCCTTTTGGGTTGTTTCTACCCATCGAGGAAGGCATCCACTAAGTCTCCCTAGTGCTACAGAACCACACATCAACACACACATACACATTAATAAATTTAGCATTTGATATAGTTTATAAGATGTTAGCATTGTACAATACAACGTTTGGAGTTGGTGACAGAAACGGCATCTCACTTGCGTGCGCCAGCGGCGCTGCCCCTTTTGAGACTTTTCAGTGCTCCCTCATTTTACCACGGTGGCGCTGGTGTTCGATCTACGGCAGCGCTCTCTGGAAACCTTCCCAGCGGATGTACACATACGCTGTTCCCGGATGAGATATAGAATAAAGCTGGGAAACAAAGAGAGCGACAACAAACTGATTTAACAAAATAATAATAGCACTGCTATACCACTAAACAAATCCGAATTTTGTTCTCCTAGCCACCATGCTATATTTTTGTACACAATTCAAAGTTTCGATGCATCATAAGTCAGCAGAACCGGGTATAATTCATACATCTTATATGACCGCTCACAATACGCACAAAACAAAATTAAAATGGGGCTAAATGCTGGTGATATTTAAACCCCTCAATGCAATCTCCGCAATAAATTTTACGAAGGTGAAGTCGAGCTTTTGTAGTTTATAGGTCCTTTCTTCAGAATCCTCAAAAAACAGATGCCCTGGAAACGACTCTAATCGGCTTTGACAGGAACTGTACGTGAACACGGGTTCTCAACAAGTCGTAATTCTATTTTTCCAATAGCGCTTAGGTGCTGCTTGCGCCCACCTAAGGGCTCTGAAAAAGTGCGCGTCGCTGTCGGATTTAGACTCCGTAGGGTGACCGTTTACGACACTCAATCTCATTGGAGCCTTCGATTCGTATCAGCGCTTTGGGTGAAGCAGGCCAATTAAATTACAGCTCGACAACAAAGTCTCGCTGAAAACTGAGACGACGACCCCGGTGTTCAAATGTATTATAAGTTTTAGAGCTCAGCTCTTAGGCGCCCGTTTCCGACTTGAGCGCCGTTGCAGTCGGCGTCGGCGTAACCGCGCGTGGCATGCTACGCGCATTCAAAGCTTGCATGCAAAGTATTGCATGCGACCCGCCAGTTGCATGCAACCCGCGCGTTGCATTATGGGTAGTTTTTATAATGACGCCACGAGGGTTACACTCGTGAGAGTTACGTGGGTTACAAGGGTTACCCTCACGAGGATCACGTGGGTTACCCTCATAAGGGTCACGAGCTTTAGCCTCACGAGGGTTGCGAGGGTTAATTACTCTCAAAAGGGTTACCCTCACGAGCGTCACGAGGGTTACTCTCACGAGAACCACGAGGGTTACCATCACAAGGGTTATGAGAGTTACCCTAACGTAGCCCCCTCTGAGGTCATGTGAACCCCCCTGAGGCCACGTGACCTCAGGGAGTCCCCTATTCCTCAGTACGCTTCCATCCTCCTCCTCAAGAGCTGCGCTCAAATACGGGGTTACAGGGGGTTCTAAACGGCTTTCATTTTTTTCGCACATTTAAATTCTTACTAAGTAGGCGCTCCGAATCGCCATTTTCTATCTAAAAGTGAAGTGGTATCTAGTATTCAGAAAGGTGGCATAATTTGGGAATGTGAAAAAAAGATAATTTGTGACAGTTTTAATTTTATTGATTTTAATTTGTGGCATTAAAAGAACCTCGCTTGGACGAAATTTAGCATTTTTTTGACAAGCTGAAAGATGCTGCCCGGGCGTGAATGAGACGCCCTCCTAGAAACTGTTCCAGCAGAGCATGGAGAGGCTGCCACAAAGTAGGCGCAGGTAGATTCGGCTCCAAAGGGAGTCTGCCGAGGAGGTGGGTATATGTAAAGACGTTTAAGTGAGTTACCTGGATCAAAGAACAAATATATTGTAAAATGATACAATTTGACTCGTATCGTTGATTTGTAAATCATATATAAAAAAATAATGCGAGCAATCGATGTGACCACTGCAGGATTTATAAGTTCCGTGAACCAATGGCAAACATACAAGACCCATATCCCCCGATGTTTTTGTTTGTTTATTTTTAGTTACACATTCAGATACAGTTGATTTTCCAAAGTTATATTTTTACGAATGTATTACATATGACAGAATCCTTGCTTGAAAATCAAGAATCTATGACTACATATTACTCATATATTCTTATTTTACAAGCAAGGATTCTGTCACATGTAATACACTTTTAAACTCGTACTGACAAAATAAACTCGTACTGACAATTTTTACACAATAAGCTTCATACAGTACAACCATTTCGAAGGCTTTTTTTAACAGCGTTCATCAGATGTGCTGGTAGTTTTAAATTGATTGCATGCTATTGTTATCGACCTTTGTTGAAAAGGCTGCGGAAATGTCCTATTTACTTGTTCTGCTGTGTTTCCTTTAATATGTTTATGAAGAGCTGACTCATGTCCAATTTAGTCAAAATTGATTTGAAAACTTGCAAGTAAACGTAACTTAGATGACGCTAGTTTAGTGTTTCCTTTTTTCATTATTCCGCAGTTTACTTTATTACACAGATTCGATGTTTAGTAGTGCCCGTTTTCGGCGTCGGCCAAAAATGCGGTGTTTAATCTGTTTTTTCTTTTTGAATCTTATTCTGCCTACCTTTTAAGAATGGATTTACTTATATTTTTATTTAAGTATGGTTAAATTATATAATTATGTGTTAAGAAATGGGAAAAAACCTTCAATTCAATTCAGTTCAATTTTTGCCTTCCAAGATACAATGGAAGGAGCTGGGTAGAAAAACTATGAAACAACTTGACGGGTTTCTAGAAATCCAAATGTTTAGCAGCACCGGTAACAAGTGTACAAACAATGGTTTTAAATAACATATAAAATCGCTTAACACAAAATATTTAACAAAATTCGCGAAGAATAGGGACAGCATACGAGGTAAATATACTAGTGAAAACTTATTCGCTCCACATAAAATAATATTGCAGTTCTTTAGATGAGTGTTTTGCTATTTCTATGTTCTTTAAGGTAAATCTCTTTAGAAATGACGCGAGAGTTATTTTGACTATGAAGGGCATAATTGGCACGAGACTTATTTACAAGGCAGGATTCAGAGTGCCGAGTTGAATTAGTTAAATCTTTTTTCCTGCAGTGACACCAGGCGAAGAAAGCGGTTTCTGATTTCCGTTCGTTCTACTATATATTTTGTGGATAACTTAAAGTTATAAAACATCTTTGTAAAATTTAGTTGGTTAAACAAAGCTTTTGTGTGAAAATCAGACGCGACATTGCAGATGACGCTTGGGGCGTTTTTTAAGTAGGCAGAATTTCTAGACGTCTGGATGTGTGGTTGCCACCAACTGAAATGACAATAATTTAGGTGAGCACAAAATAATGATTTGTAAGAAAGCAACTTGATATCGGATTGGAGTACATGGAAATGCCTATACATTAAACAAACTAAACGAATAAGTTTTCAAGTCATATAATCGACATTACTATCTCAAGACATGTCTACAAAGAAATACACTTGCAATGATTAAAATGTTTTAAATACTTCAATTTGATATGAATGCATATAAATATTTATTTTAGTTTTAACAATATTGCTTTGATGTTTAAAGCAAATAGCTTTTGTCTTTTTGTGTTAAGTTTGAGAAAGTTCTTGTTAGCCCAAGTATCTAACTACATGAGTGTGTTGTTTGTCATTCAAGCTCTCATCGCATGTCCGGGCAGATATAAAAATGCTTGTATCGGCAGCATAGATACAAGATTTGGCTTCGGTGCTAATATTTAGCATACCATTGATAAATATATCAAAGCGAAATGGGCCTAAAACACTGCCCTAAGGCACACAATATGCTAAATCTCTTACATCTGAAGAATACACTTTGATGTGTACATGTCTAGGCACTATCAATACAAAATAGTTACATAAGTAATCGAAAGCACCGATTACTTATGTAACAATTTAGTATTGATAGTGCCTTTCCTCTGGTGTGATATATTTATAGGTTCTGCAAAGAGTTTAAGATTCAGCTAATCGAAAGCTTTCGTGAAATCAACATATATGAAACGAGCCCTGTGTTTATGTTCAGTATTGCCCAGTTTGAACTCTTTTTGATAAAGTGATGCTAACTCTGTACATCATTTTTTAGGAACATGGTTTCCTGAAAAGCTTCAAGGTCGGCTGTGCAAAATGGTTTCACGGCCCTTTGAAAATTTTGGAAGTATAGATATCGGTCTATCATTTCCCTACTTGTTTTTTGTTTGACTTTTTTAAGTAAACAGTCAGTTTAGATGTTTTTGTTCTCATAAGAACTATCGCAGTTTCTAAGCAATGTGCAAGACAAGTAAATATGATATCATTAAGTTGCTTGACTGGTATAATCTAGATTCCCAGAAACTCAGAACCGTTTCGTCACTTTGTGTTAAGAAATACAGAAGTAACTTCAGCTTCAGTAACTGGGTTTAAGAAGATTGTGGTCTTGTATTTAGTTTGAATTAGTCTACACATGTTGGTACCGTGCTAATTTACCACAAAGTGTGCAAAAGCGTAACTGAAAGCTCTTGAAAACGAGTGGCCAACTAATTCAATTCAATTCAGCTATAGCTTGCCGATAGCTCTAACTGCACTTTGAGGATTTATTACTGAGTTAACCTTTTTCCACATAATAATCGTGCTGTCAGCCTCGTAGTGAAATAATTTAAGCAACTGCGCTTCCTAGCATTCTATTACTTAGTTAGACTGCTTCTATAGTACTTAAATACCTTAAGTTTATTCGGATCCCTTGTCTGAAAGACGTTCTTGTAAAGGCGACCGTTTTACTATTTTTCTGACGAACTCCAGGGAAAGCCATGGTTTCTGAGAAATTGCTTTATTTGATAAAAATGAAAGGAAGATGTTTTCCATAAAGTATTTTATTCATATTCATCAATAGATCAAAATATGTTTTTGGATTAGTTTTTTTTTGGTTACTCTGCTTCAGGTAATGTCGCATAACACTGCACGAAAATTATCTAAAATATCACTTGTTATAAGCTAAAACCAACCCCCAATTGTGTGACACCCCGTTCGAGAGACCTATACCATATAAACATAAATGATTCTGAGCGATCACTAATGCTGAAAATGATCACACAATACTTTACGACGGATGCGTCTAAGTTATATATAACTAAGTCTATTAATGATTTAGGGCCCTCAATTATTGGCACTGGCATATCAATTACAATTGAATAACCGTTCACTTGAACAAGCAGGCCCACTTGTCATTTCGATGGATCCTCTTTCAACACAATGATATCAAAATTTCCAACCAAAATAACGCGAGACTTTTTTTATTCTTACAAGCTTAAAGAGTTCCTAAAAATATTAAAACAAATTTAAACACTTACACTATTTGCAAGGTGAAACTCTACGACAGCTGAGGTGCGATGTCGGAGCCGCTAAGGTGTCATTTCAAAGCGGATGGAGTCAATGAACCTTGAAAGTGCGAGCGCGCACCATAGTGTTTGCACGGGCGTTTCGTACGAAACCGAGTAACACACACGATGAAAATAAAACAGCTTTTTTTTTAACCAATGAGGGTGTATTATGTAAAGAGCACTTCGTGAACCTGTTACACAATTTTATTGCACACAAACTAGGACTGCCTTGGGGTAATTGAACAACACTTCGAAAATCTAACAACCAAGTTAGAAACCAAGGGAACGACAAAACTGCATGTGTAGGCATGAATCGTTCCTTGTCGTTGGTGCGGTTGCCTGAACGTCATTTGCAATGATATTGGACACAAACTAACACCGCCTTGTGGCCACTGAAGATCACTTCCAAAATCGCGCACTCAAGCTTCAAGCCTTGTTGCTCCACCTAATTTCATGACCGTGGTTTGGCTGGCTTAACACTTACCTAGATTTATTCGTTTTATCGCCCGAAAACGTTTCTGGGAAAGTTTGCGAAAACACTTTGGTTTTATTGGTCACATTATCAGCAGTCTCATGCTTATGTTTCTCTATGGCATCATGTTGTCACGTGATGTCTGAATGTCACGTGACGTCACAGTGTTACGTGACCTGATGACATCACGTGAATCTCGGTGCTACCTGGCGGCATTAAGTTACCTGGCGTCACTGTGGAACGTGACTCGACATGACATTGTCACGCCATGGTGTCGGCTAAGACAAAGTAACAGGTGACGTGATGCGCGGCGTGATGTCAGCGGCATAACGTCAATGTGGTGAAATCGTATGTTGGAGTTTCAAAAATTGCCCGCGTCAATAAGGACCGCGGTGTACGGCGCTAAACCGGCGAAGTGTTCCCCTTAAAGTTATCGCTGTAGAACTGTGAAAATATCGAACGCGGCGAATTCATTTGGTAATGCTTATGTTACGGGATATTCGATTTACGTACGTGCATCTCCACCTTTACTTCTGGTGTTTGACGGACCTGCATCGCCATGGAGGAGTCCTTTGGCATGATTATTTAAACTAGAGATATTTCCAAAAAAGGACCCCTGATTGGTTCCTATTTGAAGTGTTCGTGCCTATGGCACGTGATTTGCTCGCATTCCGAAGCTTCGAACATGGTCGTGTTGCGCTCAGGAGATCGCGCGCTGGGCTGAAGCCTTGCAAAAATTGGAGTTCTGTATTCTCACTCACAGGATGAGAAAGGCAGGCAGGAGCTATACTTGCCCCTCCTGCATTGCGAGTTTCCAAACTTGGAGTGCTTCACGCGCAGTCACTGAACTGCGGTGTGCATCGAGCGCCTGCTGGAGACCGGGTGTTTGAAAGAGATGTCCTGTCGTTTTCACTTTGTCAGTAAGCACAATAGTTTTTTTATTGTTTTATCTTCATTTCCCTCTCACCGGACTATAGATCTTTGATTAATACTTTGACTACGAATTTGCCAAAGCCAAGGGACCTCTGTGTCGTGTACTTCTTGCAAGCCTGCCAGAACAAAGCTGAAGCTCATCATGCGACAAGTTTAGTTCAGTTCAGTTCAGTTTATTATACCTCAAAGGTATTTGAGGTGAAATGCATTACATGAGGGAGGATCAAATGGCATATACAAATAGCAGAAGAGTGACGACAAGGTAAATAATAGGAAAACCCCACAACACTAGAAACTAGTAGGGCAAATAACAAAACATAATATGTAGAAAAAGTAATTAACAGACAAAAATGTTAAAGATCAACACTTTTCAGCTGTGCCTTGCAGAGTTCACGGAATGTTTTAGGGATAGACTCACAGACTACGGTTTCAGGAAGGGAATTCCGGTTAGTAAAAACGAGAGAAAGTGGGGAATTTTGGAATTTATTAGTTCTGGCGAATAGAGGTTTAATTTTTAGGCTGTGGTCATGACCCAAGGAGATGTGAGGTGGTGTGTGACAGTTGGTGTTTCGAAAATCAGAAGAGGAATAGTAAGTTTTGTGAAAAAGGAGAAGACGAGCAAGATGAGTTCTTAGAAATAGAGTGCATGGTCGAGGTTGAATTTTGGTGCAGTTACGCTTGACGTTCGTGAGAAGTCATGTGTTGTAAAACGTGATGCCTTGTTTTGCACTGTTTCGAGTTTAGTTATGAGATATGATTGATGAGGCAACCAAATAAAGTTGGCATAGTCCGATTTCGATCGGACAAAAGTCTTATAGGCAGTTAGTATAACACAACGGGGAGTAGGGCATAGGTTACATTTTATATATCTTTGAGATCTGCATGCATTAGCCGCGATATTGTCAATATGATTATTTCAAGTTAGGTCTTCAGAAAAGTTTACGCTTAAATATTTGTAAGTTGATACTTTTTCGAGAGGCAGTGTTAGTAAAGTGTAGTTACGTCAGACATGTACAAATTACTCAAAAAAGGTAGTTAAATTAAGTTACTGAGTAGTGACGCCAAAAGTAATTTGAGTAGAGTAGAAATTACGCATTTGTAATAGTAATTGAATAAACTACTAACTACTGTAAAAGTAGTGAGTTACTTTGAAGTTACTTTCGAAGTTACTTCTTGCATTTTTGTGGTAGCCTGACACGCCTGGCAAGAAAATCGTTTTCAACAAAGAGGAGGTTTTCCCCTGCGTAGAAGGTCGGAAGGACGTGAAGGATTAAGTGAACAAGCATCGTCGCCCGTACAGCTGTAGCTTGAAGCGGGAAGGTGCTCCCATGAACGGATTAAGCGCGAAACACATGTACGACGAAACCGTCCGATCCGACGTCCGACCGCGCAATACGACGGTCGGAGGCGAGGGTTTTCAACGCTCTCCGATGCTACGAAAACCCTCTCCCCCCAAGGTCATTCCGGCAGTCCGCACGTCGGATCGGACGGTTTCGTCGTACATGTGTTTCGCGCTTTATCCGTGTCTGCGTATGTGGGCGGGGGAGTCCGGCTTTGGGCAAGGGAGTATGCGCTGTCGACGAGGCGACCATGGTAACAGGCGCCAAGCTGCGAGGTCATTCCAGTGGCCCCTACCTGTGGAACCCCAAACCGCTCACTAAAGGCAGACAACATGAGAACAACAACACTCGGAGTGTCCCCGACTTTTACGGTTGCAGTTGGAGGCGCGGCGCTTATGTGCATTACCGGATTAGGTCAATACCCGACCAAGGCTTGTTAAGCATCTGTTCCTGCGTTCGTGCGCGCCAGTGTTATGTTTTGGCTGCTTGTCGCCACCTTGGCCCAAGGACGCCTGTGGGAACGGAATGTGTGTGTGTGGGGGGGGGGGGGGGGGCTTTGCTTGTCACTTCATCTGTCGGCGTCTTATTCATTTCTGAACTCAAACTTTTTTTGGTGAGCAAAATTAGCACTAGATTTTGAAAGTAGTTGGTAATTTGAGTAGAAGTTACCTAAAAAATGTAGTTAAGTTAAACTACTAATTATCCAGATAAAGTTGTAATTGAAAGTTACCAAGTTACTCGGAAAAGTAGTTAAACTACAGTAGTTTGAGTAGAGTAGTTGAGCTACGTCCAAGTCTGAGTTACGTACAATAGGAGATCGCTGACCAGTGAATGTTAAAATTTTGCTCTTGGTTAGATTGACCTTCATCGGCCACTTGTTATACCAATGAGACAGAACATTTAGATCCTGCTGTAGTAGTATTGAATCTTCAGGGTTAGTGATGCGACAGTAAATTACGCAATCAACCGCAAAAAGCCTAATAGATGATGTTATCTGGTGAGGAAGATCGTTAATATATATAATAAATAATAGCGGACCGAGGACGTTGCCCTGGTGGACGCCCGAGCGTTCAGGCAGGCTTGGTGATCTGGCATGGCAAAATGCCGGCCGAGGGAACCTTATTATATTAGAGGCTAATCTAGGCGAATGTACCGTGTAACTGCCATTGCGGTGGCATGTAAACGACCTTCAGTGGGTTTAAATTGATCCTCACTCCCTTGGTCTGCAACAGAAGTGACCATAGTGCCCCCTCTTTTGCGTTTTCTATGTTCGCATGGGGGTTAGCAAGTTAGCAACTGTATCGTTAGTCTTCAATTCACACGACTAGGTTTAGTCTCTACTTCAATTTACCATAACGTGACTAAAGATACAGAGAAGTAAACGTGGTGATTGCTACCTCGAGAACTGGGAGACATCTTTCGTGCGACCATTTAGTACCTCTTGTACAGCATATATAGTGTAGAAAGTTCCTGAAACAGCCAGGCGTTTGTGTTTCTAATCATCCTTTGATATGCCTTGCTCCTCTGAGATGAACGCCATCTGCTGGGGTCCAGCGAGACATGTTCTCTGTGCTTCCAGTCTCCACCGATGTCATCGTGCTAAAAGATTGGGGAAAAGTTTTTATATTTGCATGGGTTGTTTATGCACTGAACCAAGTCATGATTGTGATGAAGCCGACAATAAGAATGTATGTGAACGTAAAAACTATCATTCCTAAATATGTTGCACTATGCTGTGCATTGCTGTAATGCGTGGCCTCTATAGCATTTAACAGTGACGTTTTAAATGTATTTATTTGACAAAGTCTAAGAAACGTTGTAATACAAAAAGCTTTATATAGAATATTAGCAATTCAGCACGAAAAACATAAACTATTATTTCCTTAAAATGTATCAATGGCAGCGTCACATGTGCCACTTCTAAATTCGTTTCCTAATAATATGTATAAAACAAATACAAAGTAAGTCCCAATTCAATATATGGAAATCTTGTGTGTGGGTTGGTCATCTTCTTGAACCTGAAACAACAAATGAAGGACTCATAGCTGTCCATCTGACTGAGCGTTGTCATAAAAATTATACTCAAATGACAAACACTGCATAGATTTGTGCATTAGTTATTTATGCAGTCGATTTAGCCTAGGCTACCCTTCATTGGTCTTAAACGTTTCCCTTTTTTGTATATCTCCCTGCGAGTTTTTGTTTTAACTCGAAAACATTCAGTTTTATTCTTCTGCGGGTCCACGTCACAATATCTGCGATCTACTGCCTATGTGAAGTGGGACAAAAAGATTTGAAAATAAATCCCTGCGGTGTTTACTCAGGCCGTGCATTTGTGCTCTAGTTTGTATAATCTACTGTTGAGGAAGGCTTGTACAGGTAGCGTGTTTCGCAATATGAATGATAATAAAAAAAAATATTGGACAGAATGCTCGCACTTGCTCTTAACTTCAGCCAGCATACCAATCAGAACTGCACGCGTGGATAGTTTTCTCTCTGGAAGTATCAGTTTATGCCAGTACGATCACAGACACGTTAATATGCTTTCGCCGGAAACGAATTCGAGCCTCAAAAGCTACCCCACTCGTAGCCTCTAGCACAAAAACGTAGCTTTCGGCATCACCATCTCTGTCGGAGTTTTTGTGACCGCAAAATAACCTGGCTATAATCCCAACAATGTATAAGAGGACGAACGCGAACAGCGTCTTTTTTGTGCTTACTAATAATTTCTTTAAGTGGATTAGGCACGACGTTATTTCATCGCGAAATGCTAACAAGCATCGCTTACGTGTGCAGTGATATTTTCGACGACCTACGGCGGTACTTGCGGGACAGACCCTGGTCTTTTGGTGGGGCAATCAACCACTTCTTCGGCAACCAATCCGTGGTGTTCAAGCTGTTCTATTTTTTCTTTTGTTGCCACCGGACATAATGTTTTCACGCTTACTATCGGTTTTGAAATCTCCATTGTACGTCCCGGAGGCCTGCATCGCGACAGACGTGATCAGATTTAATGCGGTGGTGGTACCATAGCAATTTCGAAGCGCCTTCTGGGGTGCTATTCTGGTCGCAAACGGGTACCTTTCGAGTTTTGACGTATCGAGAAAGAAGGGGCGGAGCCTCAAACTAGAATGATTCTTGTTTGAGGCTCCGCCCCAACGTTCGGGTTCACGCACGCGGTCAGCTAAAATCTGACGATGCCCTACGTCGCGGTGACGTGTCTACCCAGTTGGGGCGAAGAAATCCCTGCATTTCCCCCTGTTGTTTTTGTTATCTTCTTCCTTTCCTCCGGGACTTAGAACGAGCGAATAACGGAGAAAAGGCTACCTTCCTTTTTGATATTTGCCTGTGATGCTCTGCATCACAGGCAAATTTCAAAAATCCAGCTCACACTACTCTTTAATTTTAATGAGTTACTGTCACTTTTGAAACGACAATCTATTGAATTGCTATCATAACACGTATGTTGACTGTAGGACCATTCTATTTTTATTGTTTTTCTTGGTCACGAAGATGACAACCATCCACAAGACACTGGCTAAATTTCTCGTCTACAGTGGGTAACAATGTTACCATACTCTGTCAGACTAAACTGCTGCTGTATAGCCAAGTAACGATTAATTTTAGGACAGACCTGTTCGTAGTTTATTGCAGGACATTGAAAAGTGTTCTTATAACTTTCCGATGACTGACTTGCAATTCCAGCAGCTTGGCGTGAAAAGGTAAAACATCTAATTGATACAACGAAATGCCATCAGCAACCCATCCAGATTTTATTACGTAATTGACAGTAGCTACAGACCGCAACAAATTGTCAACTAAAGACATAGGTACTAAGCGTGCACTAACTTCGAAGCGGTAGAAACCCTGAAGTTTAAACGTCAACTTACCACCATGTTGTTAATGGCAAAATGGTGATTGCGGCAAAGTGTTGGAGTCCTTCAGAATGGTGACGGTCTCCTCCAGACCGATGATGACGGTGACAAAGGTTTAGTTAGAGTCTAAGTTTAGTCAATGCACCCGACGACGTCAGTGTGCTTGTCATGGTGGCGACGAAAGCCTTCTTTCGCACATGCCTCAGCTGCCTCGGTCCGGGGTTTTGTCAACCAACCGTCTCTTCCCAGCCGGTTGACAGCGACACTCACGACGGCCGTCAAGGCTCTGATCACCATCCACTGGGCATAAGCTATGTGATCATCGGGGGCAACCGCGCCCTTGTAGTTCCCCGTTGCGAAAAATCTCAGTGCGATTCAATTAGTAGCTGCTGCTCGACCGTCATCATCTCTCATCGTCGCCGTCTCTCGTTTGTCACACTGCGATCACACGGTGCTTTTCGACAAGCGGTATTGTCGTCAGAAACAGTCGTCGTGCATCACGAAGGCAACCGGGTGCTCGCGGAAAACCCGTCATTGTACGCGTAGCCATCGTTGAGCAACAAGCATCGCCGCCATTTTCTACGCTCTAGAATCCTGCCCAAAGCTTGTTCCGCTTCGTGCAATAGAAAGAGAGGTTAAAAGCACGAGCGCATCACCCCGAACGATCTTGCACGAACGTTGGCTTGCACTGCGCAAGCGCGCCTGCTCGACAAGGACGTTGAAAGCCCGGAGCACGTTCTTGTAGCTCCTACACCCGCACTAGCTCGCACTCATAGTGAAACAGAGAGTAGGGTGTGTCGATTAATACCGCAGTTAATCTAGTGACGCGACTTCCGCTATGTGCTACGTAGGTCGGATGTGGTCATACGTCACTTTGTCGTCACGGTCCGAACTCGAAGAGAGACATTTACGGCAAACGGTTGCTTTCGTGTTTCGCGAACGTTCCCATGGGAACCGCGTGGAATTATCACGCGGGCTGTGGCCAATAGGAGCGCGCGGTTCGTAGGGGGGAGGAGTTTTCGAGAAACACGAACGTGACCGTTTGTGACCAGAATAGCACCCCTGGTTGGACGCTGAGATCCTAGAGTGAAAGGGGGAAGGGAAGCGTGTGTGAGAGAGCTAGATGCTTTCAGATTCTGGGCACAAACCGGTGGCCATCATTTTGTCAAACGAAGTTTCACAAATCTACAGGCACAACTAGGTGACTGGTGCGCGACCAAAAAAATCTGCCTGGTCCTGGTATTGAACCAGCTGGCATCTCTCCATTTCCAGTGCAGCGCTCTACCGACTGAGTTAATCAGGAGTTAGATATCAGTAGATCAAACGGGATTTATCAGCTGCCACCAGTCTAACACCAACTGGGGTAAATGGCCTGCATTTTAAGGTTATGGTAATAATGCAGTCAATTAAAAGGTGGAAACGAGTTGGACAAGAATGACGAAAACGATCCCTGGAGAAGGAAAACAAGGCAGACAAAGGACAACCCCAAGTCTCCAAACTCTGCTAAGTAACAGTTACGTGAGAGAAGAAATTGGCCTGTACCTGGTATTGAACCAGGTATCTCTCCATTTCCGATGGGGAGGTACGTGGTTGTGCGGGCGCGAGCTGCAATGAATGGCAAAGGAAGCGGGGTTTTTGCGCCGAGCCGGGCCGCTAGAAAAACACGCGCGCACCGTACGTTGTGCTCCCTGGCTTAGGTGTTTTGCGATCTCTTTATTGTATCGGAGAGGCTGCAGTTTATAAAAATTGAAAGAGTTCGTAAGTCATTTAAACAGGTTTACAGGGAATGTTAGTATCTCGTTAACCCGTAGTCGCAGTGTTCATATATCATTAAAAGGGCACGGCATTCGCTGGAGACATGATGACATAATTATCTGCCGACACGCTTGAAGCATGTTTTGAAGCATGGTCGCTTTATACACATGATTCGAACATGCCTGCAGGCATTACCTGTATGACCAGTAATACAGAACCGCCATACAAACAAAAAAAAAACTGCATTAGACAGTGTTTGCTCATTGTATTTTGTATGAAGCAGTGTATATGACTACCGCTTTAGAGGTCTTCGTGGACCATCAAATTTTTTTTTATAACAGGGGTGTGATTGTCATATGGAGCTTCGTAACTACTACCTGGCGACACTTCATAGTAATAATAGTTACAAAGGAACATGGCGTGGCTCATTTCGTTCAGAATGATTGGATTATTGTTTGTTTCTTTAACGATTTTATTAGCTAATGCTGCCATCTGATTGGTTCTCGAGCGAGGATAAGATACTCGGTACTCGCTACTACTGGAGTTTTTTTTTGTTTTTTGTTTAAGTTTAGTGACTATACTTACTTTTAAAACTTTGAGAGATACAGTGAACGAACAAAACGTACAAAAACACCTTTCTAAGTTGCTGGATGACACGTGTGTAAGATAACACACTATCCATAAAGAAACACACCGCAATACGCAGCGTGTTTTATCGTGGACTGACGAAAAAAATTGGTTCCTGCGATAAGTGTCTAATGCGGAAAAAAAGTGTTTATATAGAGCTTGAATTTCTGTTTAATATTTTCTTCTAAGGAGAACCATAATCTGGAAACTTGTAAAAAAATCAGTGAAAAATCCCGGGTAGTGGTTGGCCGACGTCGCAGTTAGGCAGGGAAACTGGTACCCACTCACAAGGCCGCTAACAAACATGATCTACTTAGTTATCGCACCATCTCAATAACCAGCGTTCCTTCTAAACTTGTCGAACACATTATCTTTTCACACGTTATCAATTTCTTAGGATTAAACAACTTTTTCAGCACAGCCCAGCATGCTTTTTGAAAAAAATATTTTAATACGAGACAAGGCTATTATAATTCACTTGCAACCTACATTGCATATTAGACCTAGGACGACAGGCGGGTTGCATTTTCCTGGATTTTCCTAAATATTTCGAGAAAGTTTCCCGCAATTTTCTGCTTCTGAAACTTTCCATGGTTAAAATAGATATTAACGTTCTTGCAGGGATTGAATATTTCTTAACTCATGAGTCACCGGTAACAATTTGTCACGGTCACTAACAATAGGCTTCTCCTCTTTCTTCATGGCTTCTGGGGTTCCACAAGGATCTGTCTTAGGGCCTTTACTGTTTTTAAATTGTGTTAGCGACCTCCCCACTATTCTATGCTCGTCTCTTTGTATCTTCGCTAATGATTGTCATTTTCCTTGAGACCCCAGATCAGAATAACGTTAACACACCCCAGTCTGACATGAATTGCATCTTTCAGCGGTGCGACGCATGGTCAATGAAGATTAACACTAACAAATGCAAAGCTATGCGTGTGTCTCACCGGTCTTATATCTGGCATAACTAATTCTTTTATAGTTCAAATTCAGAAAAGAACCGGTATCTTTATACACATACTTAGGTGTGCATATAGCTCCTTAAGAGTGTTATTGCCACCCAGCTTGTAGAGTGTGTCTAATGTGATTTTTGATAACTGTTTTAGCCTTCTTTTTGCTTTCCCCTTTTGTAATGCCTGGGGGCCGTGAGTGTACAAGAAATAAGCAAATAAATAAATAAATATATATATATATATATATATATATAACGTTCTTGATTTCGTATTTGTAATTTTAGACAGTGACCAGCTATTTTGACTCAAGCCATACTTTTAAATTAACTCACAAAAAGTTAATTCCTCATAAATAATTATTAACATGACGGCAGCGGAGGCAGCTGTCTCCGCTGCCTCAGCGAATCCGGTGTCTTGACGTGTCGGCGGCCGCCCTTTCCCCCAGCGGAGCACAAAAGAACTACAGAGTGGACAGCTCGATACGCATGCCTTCTCTTGGAAGCGGGTTTGCCCCACCGCTAGCGTGGGGAAAACCCGCTTCAAACACTGGGAGTGTTTTGTGCTGTACGCGCCCACTGTAATGCAAATGAGCGGAGTACAATATACTCTTCTAAAAATATTAAATAGTACTTTAAACACGCTTCTATCTTTATATTTATATATCTCTTTCACTTCTTTAACACTTACCGCCTTCCATGCTTTGCGCAGATCGGATGCACAACTGAGGAACTCGGAGCGGGGCGGATTGTTGGATTTTCCATTTCCGCTGGAAGCGAGGGCATCCCGCAACCCGGAGCAGCTACCGAGGATGGCGCCGGCCAGAGCTCCAGCTAAGCCGGAAAGCAATCCGGATACCGAAGAATCGTTCTATCGATGACCCAATTTTCACGTAAGGCTACATGAATTCTACCACCAACTACATTGAGCACCAAAGTAGCACGACTGAACAGTTCAACCTTGAGCCAGCTTGGGAAGACGGGGAACGTTTTCCCAGGCCAAGCACCCTTTTGCACCGTGGGTCAAGCTTGTCGCAGCTTGGCTAGCCGGCCCAGCAGTTCAGTGGGGGTTCCTTGTCACGCCAAGCTTGGCTCTTCCACTTATCTTCAGCCGGAGCCAGGCTGGCAGTTGACTGGTCAGTCAAGCTTGGTAAAACAGTGTAAATGCAGTGTGAGCAAGGGTGAGACCGGACTGGTCAGTTAATCTTGGCTACACGGAGAATTTACAGACTACACCCAGGATGCCCTATGTAGTCATACAAAATATGTTTTCGTGGCATATAACAAAACAGCATCTCTAATTTTTGCTGCTGTGATAAAGAAGCACTGGACGTCACCTTGAGCCAGGTTTCCTGCTTGTTGAATAATCAAACTGTCTAGTAATTTTCTTGGAATACATGCACAGTAGCTTCACATTTGAAAGCCTGTGCGAGCTGCTGTAATTATCGTGTGGTGAGCATGCGAATGGAGCTGCGAAATGATGTTTGACACAGTGGTTCTTTATTTCATGTTCAGTGCATGGTGCTGGCTTAGCACTTATAAGGCTGTTTGCTGGCCAATTATCTGCTGCCTGATAAGTGGACTTCTTAGCTGGCAGTTGGCTTAGCCGATCCAAGTAATAATCACGCAGCAACTGCCGAGTGTCCGAACCATGTCCACTTCATAGACGGTGATGAGCAGCGGGACTGCAGCCCCTTTATAAGAATCAAAATAAGAACATATCAGTGACGGATTTTTCAGGAGTCATGTTTAAGCTTGACATCATGCTTCTAATTTCATAATAACACAGCATAAAGGCTACGCGAAATATTTTGGTTGTATGTGCTGCCTTTTTATATAAAAGACCCCCTGGGAGCGTCCGGCAGCGATGAAGCGGACGGGGGTGCCGCATGCAGTCTGGGAGATTCCATTCTGCCACGAGGAAAGGACACTCACTCGGTTTTCAACCGGGCTTGAATCCACTAAGCCGTTTTTGGCTCATGTTTAGCGGAAGAGTGCACTTCATCGTCGTCATGCCTCGATATGTGGTCACGAAGATTCGAAGCAAGCATAGTTATCACTGTTTTTTAATTAGTTGTTCCTCGTGTAAAATGTTAGAAGGGGCACTGCCAAATAAACAGTTACAGCAAAAACTCATATTAAAAAAAAAAGAAATGCGATGAAAAGTGCATTTATCCATTAGGATGATGGCACAGATCTTGTACTTCAATATTCAGAACGATCTCCTTGGCTCAGGCCAGTCACTCTCAGACGGCAATTGCAGCGTTAACAGGAGATAGCCACGGCATGATGTTGGTGAACTGTTTTCCGGCGATAAACAGGAAACTGATAAACATGCGTTATACTTTAGCTGATGCCTAAGTGCCTCCTCCCTTTGGCTACAATAAAATTGTCCAGAGCGCGCGAGTCGCCCCCCCCCCCCCCCCCTCCCCGTTCCCGCAGCCACCGTCTCAGCCACCATCTCAGCCACGTGCTCCTAGTGGGTCTTTCACATTGCAGGAGATGGTACATAAGGCGGGACCTGAAGAAAAAAAAACAACTGAAAAATATGGTTTCCTTTAATTTGTAGAATATGCCCTCAGTACCTGCGAAATAAAGGTCAATTACAGCACCCCAAAATTCAAATCAAGCGATATGCATCCATGCCTCATTGCTCTAGGAGCCTTGGCAAAACAAAGCTGGTCGCAGACCAGCCAAATCCCTTATTATCATCATTGTCACCCTTAAGCGTCTCCAAATGCTGCAAAAACATTTATGTGAACAGGGAGTACTGTGGAAGTTTGCTCAGATCGTTTAAATTTGAGATTTTTCTTTGCCAAAAGAGAAAATTTTGTGTTTCTCATGATTGTGAAACAAAGCCAGAACCTCAACTGCGCTATAGAAACTGTTTTCCCCGTGTTTCTCTAAAAGTATATAAAAACACTGCTTAATATATATTTATAATACCTGACTGTAAGATTTAAGTTAAAAAGCGCTGTCGAATTCCATTGACAGCCGGCAATTATGATTCTACAAAAAACAAAGTTCTCTGAAGTTAAAATGCCACGCAATAAAACAGGATGAGGGAGAAACACAGTTGACTGGAATATAATAAATCAATACACTGAATGATAACCATATGCTCGTGAAAATGGATTTGAAATTTTCTGTGTGAAAAGTGATGAGACTTAAAATCCGGGAGTGCTACTAGAGCGACTAACAGAAACACCCACCATCGACATGACTTAAATACTTGCAGCAAACACATGAAGGTACCTTTTGGCACGCTCGAAGTCTTTCGGTTCTCGTAAGTAACCAGAGGTGATTGCAAGCCTGCCAAAGATATCTTCGCATGCATGATGCATGATCTTGAGGCTTGAGAAAGTAAGTTGGGCTAGTTGGTTATTCATCACTGGAATATACGCAAAAAAAAAAACATGGACACAACGAAGAAAGATTTGGACAGGACATGGCATAATTGTCTAATAATAAATATTTGAAAAATATATAACATATGAAAACCGACCTGTGTCTGTGATATGGTCATATATTCGAAAGCCGGTGACTCTGGCGGCTGAGGGATGGTCCCTTAGCCACCAGAGTCACCGGCTCTCGAATAGTGAATTTATTTGTCAATAATAACTATGGTGCGCTAACACGAGTTATTGAGGGATATTATCAAGTATGCCACCTAGCGGTTCACTGTGACTTTTGTGAATGCATGCCAAACTTTGAAAAAAACAGTCTCATGGGTTGGTAGAAAGCAAAAACAGTTGAGCGAATTCCCTAGGCCTTCTTGATTAAATCCCACGATAACAACTCTTGCGAGCGAACCCTCATTGTTATTGACTGACAGAGAGTGTGACTTTCTGCAAAGCCAGCGACGCTGGTTTTTGAGCCAGTATGTTTAGACGTTATCTTACAGCGTTCTGCCAGCACGTGTTTGTTCTTACCTGTATATATATATATATATATATATATATATATATATATATATATATATATATATATATATATATATATATATATATATATGAAGAGCGGTCCCCGCTCGAAACGTCGTAATAAACTTCGAATTAGTAACTCCGACAGTACGCATCTTTCACTTATTAACTTTTCCCGGTCCATTGTTTTCATATTTACCTTACTTTACCTATATATATATATATATATATATATATATATATATATATATAGATATAGATATATACGGAAGAAAACGCACCTGAGACGGTTGTTGGAGTTTTTAAAACATATTATTGGTAAACTTGGTCGACGTTTCGGCCTGAGACAGACCTTTTTCAAGACTGGCACATGAAAGGTCAGATTGACGCTCCTTGACCACGTCACGTGGCATTCCCAACATCTGGTTTCCCTCAAGAGTTGACGGTACCCTCGACGCAGGCGTCCCACCCCCCGTAAACCTGACCCTGGTGAAAGAACTCGCACCATGTCGAAAAATCTAACTGAAGCAAAGCGGTGGAGGAGGGAGGAGGAGGGGCAGCCCCAAAAACAGCAAACGGCAAACTCCGGCCGAAAAAAAAAAAGCTTTTGAGAAAAATGCTTTGAGCGGTGTCCGAGCGGTGCACCAGCCGCCCCCTCTCTCCGTGGAAAAAAACACACATCTACACATCCCCCCTTCACGTAATGAACTTCCTTTTCAGACATTCCTCTGTTTTGTCTATGTTTTTTGTTGGGTTATCCAACCTTCAGGCATGTAAGTGTCGGTTGTTTCTGTTTGTAGCTCCAGGAGAACTCGGGCATAATGGGTAAAAAGTCATGTCTCGTTAGTATGGATTCGTTAATATGGATACTCCGCTACATAGACAGCATTTTCCGGGACAAGCTGCATAAATACCTGGATTTTGTTGTGTTATTATGGACAACTCACAACTAATTTTATTGAGACATCACTGTATCTAATTGTCCAACTGAACTGAAGTGATGAACTGAACGATTAGGCGTACTCTCCGCAGGATTCTCCGCAGTACACCAACGCATGGTGCTGGCGTGGCAGGTGTTTGTGGCATGAGAATACATCACAGGCGCAGAATGCCCAATGTGGACAATCGTAGATATTGGACATTAAAGTTAACCATCAAATAGTCCGACATATCAAGTTTACGAATGTCAAGAGGTCAAAGTTAACATATGCAACAAAACTTTAAATAATGTTGCATCTGGAGGAGGAGACAAGAAGCCTTGTGGAGCTGGAGCACTTAAAAACCTTCAAATCACCTTCAGTGTACTACTCAAGAAAAGGAGTGAAAACGTATAAGTGGGACAGATCACATTCTGATGCATGGCACATTAAAGGGCTCCTGAAAAGAATTTTCTTTAACAGTCTGGTTAGGGCACGCGTGTCAAAAATGAGTTATGTGGGAAAAAAACTTTTAGAGCAATATTAACGGCGTGAAACACGATTTATTCGGTAATCAACTTTGTTCCACTTGTTTTCTTTCTCGGCTTTTCGGGCGCGTGGAGGAGAGGTGGATCGGCTTTGCTTTCATGTCGAGGTGGAAAGAACAACGACCGAGATAGTAATTTCGGAATGACCCGTGACGTCGTGAACTGTGCGCGCGGAATATCAAATAAATCTCTCGCTGTCAATATCTCTCTAAATATTTTTTTTCGCGTAAATTTATTTTTTGATGCGCTTGTCCGAACCAGACTATTTAAAAAAACATTTTTTTTCAGTGGCTTTAGACTGCTCTTTGAGATCCTCGTTTTATTGTCATAACTCAATCTACGAGTTATGATTATTCTAAAAAACCCAAAACTACATTCATGCCCGGCCAATTTATGCATTACAAAGTGATCAAAGTTCCCGACACTTAACGTCGGCGCAGGACAACAGATGGCGCTAGCGAACCATGTTGAATATGGTCGAACGACGGACGGCGCTTGTGAGCCACTCGTAAACGATGAATTCCCACGTGGGCGAGCGGGATTGGCCGGCGCTCGTTTACGTGGGAACCCACCTTTCGCGAGGTGCTGACACCTACCTTATGGCATGTCAAATACTTTTCGCAGGTCAATCTCTCCGATGTCTTGGAGGTGAGAAGTCACCTCTGGTGCCCCTTCTGGAAGCTCCTGCGGACACAGCTAACTTACGGCGAGCCCTGATATTTGCCGGTTCAAAGCACGTAATGTCCATCTTCAGTGACATGCCCAATAAAAACCTGATTGTAGAAGCTGTCGCCGTCTATGAAATAAAAAAAGAACGCGTTTTTAACCCTGACGCCAGCTCGGGGTCGAACAAGTCGACAAGGCGCACATGTCATCTGAAGAATCGAGTCTACAAAAGGAATTAAAAAAAAAGGAAACATAAAAAAGCGCAACATTTAACGTGGTTGTGTTTTAGCATGGTTCCATCCCCTGTAAAGAAAAGGTGGCACAGGTCGAAACTTGTTGGTTCTTCGCCGCATTTTCGATCCATAGAGTTCAGCCTTTAATAAGCTGCAATCGTAATTCCAGAAAAACTTGCCACAAATGGAATATTTGGTAAGTGATTACTTTATATTACATGGAGAAAAATTAGTTTTTAATTCTCTAAAATTAGCTATACTCGCTCTCACCTAAATAAAAGTGTAGGCGTGACGTTATATGATGCCGGCTTTTTTGCGCACATGCCTACTCACATGTTCATCAACTCTGCTAAACTGCGGATGTAAATGTTCATGTTTTCAAAATTGAGCATCTTTGCAGAACAGTGAAACTTTTTCCTACCAAAAACAAAGGTTAAAAATGGACATAATACTATCCGTAATATAGCGATGCACCGCGATATTCAAGGATCGGTTCATAGCCGCCTCAACCCACCAAATGCCGGCTTACCAAATTGGTAGCTTCCACAATTCGAGCGACGCTGTCAATTCTGCCACCCGAAGAAGATGCTTCGCTTTGGGTCTGGAAGCGGGACTATGAGGTGAACCAGAATTATTTAGGCCATAGTGGCCGGGTAAGGTTCAGCAGTTAAAGAAAACAGGTTGGAATGGGCGAATGGCCTTTGTTCAAAACGTGGCAGTCAGTTTCATATCTGAACGTGTCAGAGGAGCTCCATGCTGACGTTTATTTTTTTGTGCTTTGCTCTAGGCTGGGCCTATAATCGCTCCCGTCTATGCATCTTTTGGTTTTCAATTGTGGTCAACTCAACGTGACGGCTTGTATACCTACACGAGACACTTGTGCCAACAATCAAATCCGCTCGCCGAAAAAAAAAGACCTTGCCGTTCGCATTAGTTGCCGCCCGCTGCACCCTCGTGGCTCTGGTTTCTTGTGCCTTCGCGCTGTAGCCTCTCGGAGTATCGTGGAAACCAGTGTATCTTTATGCTTGCACGAGTCGTGCATTACTTTTTTCCTGGTCGTTTCGGATTTGATTAAAGTGTAACTACGCCGCATTTTTCTGATCTTAAGGTTACGACTGGTGTAGGTGAAGGAAGCGTCCCTGGAATACGACGTGTTATTTCACTATGCTTTCTGTAGTTTTAGAAATATTTTATATTAAAATTTTGATTCGGGGGCATATGGCAAAACCAAAACTGCCAGTTCGAGCATAATAGAAGCCCTTGGGACGAGCTGCATGGCCATTCTGTGTCGTAAGCTTTATACCGCGGTACCGCGAAACTTAATACCCCTGTCAGACGGGCTAGTTTAGTGTCACTACAAGCGAGTGCACTTCAACCCGTCAAAACACACTCCAAGTGTGTTGGTGCTACACGGGGAAACTTAGTGCCACTCCAAAATGATGGCAATGACGATGGGTAAGTAATGGGCACGCAAAATATTACAGTGCATACTCATTTGTTTCTCTTTTTCATAAATAGCTTCGTCGCCTTATTAGAAACACGTTACCACACATTGTTCCGCTGAGTCATGAGCTTTAATCCAAATTTAAATTCAATTTGATAATTACGATCAGCCATTACAAGCCAGTGATACACGTCCGCACGGCGGTACGATGTTCATCCAGATCGAAACGAGCAGGGGTAAGGTTTGAACCCAGGATTCCTGGGTTCTGCAGCGCGAGCTTTTGCTCCGCATGCTCCAAGCTAGTGTGCGCGAGCCCACTCGCCACTCGCCACAACGAAACATCATGGAGTGTGTGGAGGACGAGCTGGAGGGCAATATCCGCGATGTTGGACAGTGGAAGCGCGTGGTTGGGGCACTTTTCTCCGTGAGAGCCCAACGCCTTTCATATGAGAGGCAGCTGGACCTACGTGCCGACGCACAGGCAAGTATTTCAACTGACATCGATAAGCAGCTGCAGGCCAATGCCTTCACCATAGTCGCTCTCATGAACGAAGACCTACCCGTGATCAGTCGTGAACGGTGGTTTTTCAGAGGAACGAACGGTAGTTCGAAGACACCTTGCCCCATTTGGGCTAGTTTTATCTCAAGCGAGCCTTTCGCGTCTCTCCTGCCATCTTCAGATTCCTGGTGGAGTCTTTCAAGTGCCTCCTGGCCGTCACTGGCCGTCGCGCAGGGGCCAAGGGTGGAAACTAGATTAGCCGCTTGTTTTTCTACAGTGCACTACTTTCCTTACAACAGAAAACAAGTGCGCATCTAATATTACTTCTATCAAAATAATACTAGTTTTACGCATGATTAAATTCTTCTATTATTTTAACTCTTTGAACACTGCTATCGAGATTACACACTCGGTCTACCGGAGCGAGCGTAGTGTGCTCCCCGAACTCACTTCATTGGAAGTGTGTTCTTCGGGCAGGGCTGGGGATTGAGCTCAGGATCACTGGGTTCTCCAGCGCGAGCTTTCTCTCCACGGACTCCGATCTGGTGTGCGCTAGCCTACTCGGTCGCCGATACCCCTTAATAAAGACACATTAAAAACATTTAGTCAATTACAATTCTCTGTAATGCCGAATTAGAGCGCAGCTCTTAAGGAGGGGGGAAGGGTACGAAGGGGAGGGTATGCAGCTGACCCCCTCCGTTCCTAGAGCACTATATAGCTCCTTCGGAGCAGAGTACCGCAATCTAGAACGCCGTCTCTCGGCGACTAGCGGCGAACGCCCGGGGGTTCCAACTCCGGCCACAAATGCATGGGGAACGGGAGAAAATCGCAGCTTCCTGATCATTTAGGGGATCTATGGAACGACAATAGTTTTTGACATAATAAGGGAATAGTTTACAATAATTTGCGTAAGTTGTGCGCCATGAAATAACTTAATTTTTTTTTTTTAATTGCCTGAGCAGCGTCATGCAGTTGACGACGCGGCGACGTCACACCGTTCACGCGACCCGCTCCGGCCAATCCATAAAGTCCATCTCCACTGCGTAAAACAATCGTCTGCTTCAAACGCCATTGCTTGGAGAATTGCCTTCGCAAAATTTGCACACGCATCCAATATTATTAAAACTTTGATAAAATGTTTATTGTTTTACCAACTTCACGACAGACTAGTTTCGAAAAGTGTGAACTTGGCGTTTATTTTTTAATCAGCCGTGTTAGTTGATCTCCATGTATTCTTCCGCCTCCTGGAACCCTGAGTACCACGTGACTCGCGCCGAGCTGCTCTGTCGGCCATGTTGTCGGCGAAACACGCGGATCAAAGGATTGCGCTACTTTGCACCGTAGGAGCTATATAGTGCTCTATCCGTACCCTCCCATCCTGCTCTCCTGTTCCCATCCCACTTAGCGTAAACATTTCGCTAAATTTCCCGCTATATTAAGCCGGGAAATTTTCCCGCTGAATTGACGTGTGACGTCACATGTCACGTCACCTGAAATTTTAAGTGTGACGTCACGTGACGTCACACGGGTAAGATTTTTTTTCTAAATTTAGCAGAAAAATTTTCCGCGAAACTTAGCAAACACTTTTACCGAAAAATTTAGCGGGAAAATTTTACTTTCGTGATATCACACGTGACGTCACACGTGATGACACAAGTGACGTCCCGTGTGACGTCATTTTGGGAAACAGCCCTTAGTGCAACGCGCGCTTACGCCGACGCCGCTCAACTCAGAAACGGGTTCCTAGGAGCTGTGCTCTAAATCAACGTTACATTAATAAACGATTTGCAATGAACGAATCATCGCAAGTCAAGATAAAGAACGAAGCATATCCAACCTTGGCGTTCCGCTTTGTTCCATGGAAGTCTACGAGGAGGCCCTGAAACTGCCAAATTAGATCATAATTATCCTGTCGTCTCGAATAGTTACATGCTGAAACAAAAGTAGGCTCCATCATTCTCTACTAACCAAGATAGCCGTTGAATGACTGACGTTGTCGTCGTCTTTTATCAATTCACGCTGCGCTAACCTTGTTTCAGATCAGCCTAAACTCCAAGTCCACCCCACTATTTTTTTTGCAATGCCACTCTTCTACGTGTCCTTTCTTTCACGATTTTTTAAAAAATAAACCTTACTTCACCCTTTTGGTTTCTATTTTGTTATGTTTTACTGTTGAAACACTCCTGTTGATGCCACGCACTCAATCGAGCGAAGTGAGTTCGTCAAACTCACTCGAAGCCAAGTGTGTTCCTCAGGAAGGAGCTGTGTGGCACACTACAAAGATGACACTAAGGGCGAAGTGCACTCGCTTGTAGTGACACTAAACTAGCCCGTCTGGCAGGGGTATAAGAGTGGCGTAGTGTTAAAAGCTGTTTTGATCTGCCAGGTAAGGTACTATGGCTGTTTTACTGCTTTGCTTTCTAGATATCGAGTATAAGGAACAAATATTAATAGACAGCCATTAGGTGGCCAACCGAATAAAAAGCGAGTTCGCGACGACGAACGCAGGCTCAGGGCGGGCTCAGATCGAGCTCCCAATTATTTTCTAAGAACTGCAATGTTGGTGGTGTGCAATGCACGTTGCAGAAGCGCTATGGAAGATAATCGTCAGCTCGCGGTGAACAGGAACGAACAAAACTTTGGCCGTCAGTGAATGCCACCTATGGCACCACGACACGCTTGATCAAGTAAGCCAAAAACCTTAGTGGGCGATCGCTAAGTAGCACTTGCAAACTACGTTCTCCAAACCATATCTCCCCGCCCCTGCCCGTTTCGATCTGGATGAGCATCGTACCGGCGTGCAGTGGTGTATCACTACTGCGTGGTGCACGTTAAAGACTTCAGGCTAGCGGTTCTACTGCACTGGCTAAATTGCTCATCTACAGCTGGGAGACTCGTCGCCCGTTGAGGCAGACCAAGTTCTAGGTTGTATAAACATACACACAACCCCCTTTTTTTTTTCAAACCATAGCATAACAAGCAGATAACGTTTTTTGGGACGGCTGAGAACGCAGCAGAAAAACAATGTGAGAGAAGTGCAGTACCCACAAGTAACCTTGAGTAGGACCATGACATCAAGGCACAGGGTTGCTTGACAAACAGCCAACCCGCTGATTTCCCCCTGAGAAACTTGTGGTAGCATTTTTAATATCGCTTTCGGAGTGAATCGCAGTTGCCCCATTTTGGCAATCTTCGTATTTAGTCTCGTGAACCAATGTCAGTCATTTAGTTTGGTTCGACACTTGACCGTAGTTAACCTTTAGCATTTTAAATACGAGTGCAGTAAACGAGACAGATGTCTCTGGCACTGGAGCAAAATCAAGATGTGTACAATAATAAACCCGGACAGTAGAGGCGGTGGCATTTTTGCGCGCCGCCGAGACGGCGTTTCCTTTAAAGAATTCGTTTAACGCCCCGATACGTGCGAAACCTATAGTTTTTCCACCACGGGCGGGGCTGTGCGTATCTCACGGCGGGTCATTGCCGGAGGGTCTTCCTTCTCACCCGGGGCAAGTAACATCTGGGCACACAAATCTACGCTGGTACTCGGGGCACCGAAGCGCTGCTATCAACGGCTAGCGTGCCATTTTGTAAACTTGGTCGCGGATCGAGCTCGAACGACTTCGTAGAAAGCCTCATGTCAGGTTCCTGCGGTTCGTGATGCTGTCTGAAGGGGCATCGCGCGCGGCTGCTGTGTGCGCGGCGTGGACCCAGCACCGTGGGATTCTCCGCGAACCGTCTTCCGCGGACACCCAAATGTGTCTGGCTCCGCCTTTAGTTTACTTTGAGGCTCCTGGTCGCGCTCTCTGGAGATGGAACGTTTGCTGCTGAAGGTGTATTCACACGCAGGACTTTGTCCGCGGACAAGTTCCTACGAAAGGCGTGACGTCACCTTTTTGGGGGTATAAAATCGGCCATTGTTCTAGCGAAAACAGCAGGCAAAACCAAGGGACATGTCCACGGACCTGAAGAACGTGTCCTCGGACCTGATATATCTTGCGTATCACGTGGGCGAACGTCACAGAATATGTCCGCGGACCTGCCGGACCATGATTATAGGGGTTTTGAAAGCGATCCAATTCTGCCTTTTTTCGAGTCCGCTGTGGTCCTCGGACAAGCCCGGGAACCGATTGCGTGGAAGTGCTCGTGGTACACTTCGTTGCACGAGCGGTTTTCTTTTTTTTTTTTTATATGCCTCTCACGGTTCTCGTGCACGGATGGAGTTTTGCTCATTTTCCTGTACGATTAGTACGCACGAGCTACAGCTGTGGAAGATGCTCGAGGATTCCTGCGCATAGTGAAAAGAGGAGCCGAAAAGAAAAAAAGAAAGAAAACGACTGGAAATTGTTTTCAATTCGAACATGGAGGCCAACAAGGCTTCACGAGTTGTTGTGGCTTGTGCTCTCATGATGGCGGATGAGGAAGTTGTTTTGCTGACATTCTCTCGTCAATTGCATCATGCATCCAAAAACTCGAAACTGAAATGCATCCAGCCATCCCAACCAAAGACAAACTTCAACTGACGCTGCGGTTTCTTGCCTCAGGTGTGTGGTTATTCTTCCTACTTTTGTCCTTGTTTTAGCATATTTGAGAGCTACGCTCGACTTAGCCGTGTTTCTTCTTTTCTTACGAATTTTCAGGCGAAAGTCAACATTCCCTAAGCAGGCAGTTCCGAATTAGCCACAGCGCCGTCAACGGGTTCCTCGTTGAAACTTGTGACGCCGTTTACAAAATGCTGGGACCAAAATATCTGGTGTCCCCGCGGACGAAAGATGAGTAGCTTCCGGTAATGAAGAACTTTTACGAAAGATGGCAGTTTGCGCAATGTATTGGAGCGCTGGACGGAAAACATGTCACAATTTTCAAACCTCCAAACTCTGGATCTGTGTATATTAATTACAAGAAGACCTTCAGTGTGGTGCTTTTTGCTCTTGTGGACGCAGACAGCAGGTTTTTGTACATTGATGTTGGCGCACCTGGGTCTGATGGAGATGGAGGCATTTGGAGGACGACACCACTGCGGAATGCCATCGAGAACGGAACAGCTGGGCTGCCGATCTCAGGACCTGGACCGGTCGGCGTCCCACCCGTCATCGTGGGAGACGACGCCTTCCCCTTGTCTACAAACTTAATGAAGCCGTACACTGGTACAAATTTCGACGAGGAAAAGGTTATATTTAACTACAGGTGTGTTGCCTACATCGTGTCATTTCTAAACACCGTTTTCCTTATCGTTTTATTTTATTTTTTATTTCAGATTAAGCCGAGCCAGACGGGTAGCAGAAAATGCGTTTGGCAGTCTGGCAAACCGTTTTAGGTTTTTGCACACGACTATCGATGCCGAACCAGGAAGGGTCACCTCATTCATCAAGGCGGCGTGTGTGCTGCACAACTATTTGCGAGCTGCACCTGTGCTTTTTAGAGCGTCGAGGGAGGACCACCAGCGAAAAAGGACAATCTACTTCGGGCTACGAAGTTGCAAAGGGCGCTCCGGGGCAAGAGCTCTAGAAGGCGCCATCGCGTGGCAGAGGGAAGAGGCGGGCCTTAATCTGCGGATAAATAACAAAATGTAACCTTATCTGCATGTTCAGACAAGTGCAGAAGCAAAGATACCATTTCATGAGCTGTATATTGCTACTTCCTTTACTTAACAATCGTTCATGCATGTGGTGGCACTTTGACCACCAAAACTTTTTGTGGTATGCTCTAATTGTTCAAATTTATGTAAATAAACTTGAAAGAATCTTCAGTGTTTTCTTATTTTTTATTTCGTCATACTATAATATTGGTTCGCGATCTAACACACTCGCCCACTCCAACAAAAACAGCCGTCAGGTCCTAATGGAATAAGTACGAAAGGCAAAGGATACAAGCATTTCTTTGTTTTCAAGTATTCCCTTTACTTATGAGTGCGAAATGCTAATTTTGGTTTAACATTTTTTTAGTTTAAATAGGGTTCGTTGAATTACATTTGTTCTTGCTGTCGGTCTAGGTAACGCTTGACGAGTTCCAATACCTCTATCTGACACCCAATAAAATTGGTTCCGTTCAGGATTCTCATCTGGCCCGCCACTACTCTTCCAAAATTATCAGCGTCGTCGCCACTTTTTTCAGTTGCAAAACTTTCGGCAATTTTAGTGAAAGCAACGTGCGCTCTTTCCACCCAGAGCTGGAGCAGTCATCTGCTTTCTTTTTTCCGTCACCGCACTTTGAGCGCTTCACAGGAGTGCCAGCCGCTTCCACACTGGGACTCGTTGTTCCGCGCGGTGTGTGTGTGGAATGCGTGCCAAGGACGGGTTCCCTCATCTCGGTCATAACAGACGCCAATTCTGTCTCACTGTCCATCTGGAAAGGTAAAAGAAATACGAATGCGTTACTCTAGAGGAACTATATGTAAAGCCCCCGCTTGCACGGCAGAATATCGCAAGTGTCGGCCATTTACTGTTCAGAGCAATGAGGGAGAGATAAAGAGAGAGAGAGATAGTTTTAGTAGTGAAGGGAGGACGGCGTAGACCAAGCGTAGATGTCACCACCGTAGTATTGTGGGAGAAGCGAGAGTTGTTTTTTTTTTTAGACGCAGCAGGTCGGACCCATCGAAGGCTCACCGGCGGTTGGCCGTTTCACTTGCAAAATTTAATAAAAAAAAGCTTGCTCAATAAAGGACCCTGTACACTGCATTTAAGGTCAAAACTGTTGCGTGGCCCTGAAATTTAAATGAAACTGCCTTGCGGCCAGGACCCGGCCCGCGGGCCGCCGGTTGTCAAACCCTAGGATAGTGTCTCGCAGCTTCATCCGGAGACTATCAGCACTTCAAGAAACCGTGATTAACACGAGTGAACGAAACAAAATGCTGAAGCCTGAACGAAAAAAAAAATGCTGAAGCGTGTAGAGCAAAGCCAGAACTCGAACGTCAGCCAAGCTAATAGGATTCAGTGACCTCCATCAACGAACGCTTGACAACGTTTCGTTCGATAGGTCTAAAAAATAAGTTAAACGAATGGGTCAACCCGCCAAACGTTACTCACTCCCCTGGGATCATTGTGTTAGTAAGATTCGTTGCACTCCCGGGAAAGGACAGGTTTGCTCCGATCCAAGAACAGGAGACTGCGGTAGAACCTCCATCTACCGTTGTACGTGTACTCCGCAGCTTGGCCGCTCTTCGTTTTCATGATCTTTTCCTTCTCCCGTCTGTAGATGTGTCGCTTATTTTGAAAAAAGCTCCTCACTCCCTCTGAAATATGAGACAACAATAAGCGATCAAATACAACTCGGGGTCGACACTAATTAGTCCGCCTTCAATGAACCCACCTTCCGTGTAAGGCCCATACTGGGAGTAGCGCCGTTGCATTTCATTGGGAATTTGTTTCCAGAGCTCTGATTTTATACCGTTGTTGCGGTACTGGTCGTTTTGAAGGCACCAAAGCTGTGGAAACTCTTCTACGAGTGCGATTAAACACAGCGTCACTTCATCGCTGAGATACTTCATCGTTGTCCTCTTCAATGGTTCATCAGACGCTGGCGGGATTGGAATCGACCGTCACGTGCGTTGCGTGGCCGTTTTCTTGTAGCTTGGAACGCAGCGAAGCACCACCAAGGCTCTGGCGCGAGGTGAGAGCGTTGGGAAATACCAATCCTGAACAGATATCTCGTGCAGCGAAGGCAGCGAGAAAGGTACGAGCTCGGACTTGCAGTTCTCGCCTTGGTCCACGGCAATCATGCAGTATTAATTCGTATGTCTTCGAACTTGCACAAGTCCGCGGACTAGTCCGTTGTGACATCGAAGCCACGTGATACGCATATTTCACAGGTCCGCGGACATGGTTCCCGAATTTTGTCCGCCGTGTGAATACACCTTGAGGCACGCAACGGCGATTCTCGCTGAAACCGAGAATCCGTATATCTTCCCTGGAACATAGATATCTTGGAGGTTTAGACTCTCAACCGCAAAGCCCAATATTAATGCCCCCCTCGGACAAGAAATGACATCTCGTTTGATTGGTTGAGAATCCGTCGGGGCTTGTACCCAATGGGATTGTGACTAGATCCTGATTGGATGGGACAGGTTTCGGGGCACTGTCATAACCCCCGACCGGACGGAAAATTGTCGAGTTTGAACGAGCCCGAGTGGCTCAGTAGTTCTCCCCAGCGGTTCGCCGCTTCACTTCTGTCGTGCGTGACACCCCTGTTTTTTTCGGCTTAGCCGCCGTCTTCACCATGCGCGGGAAGACATTGACGCGGAGCCGCCCGTCTTTGTAACTGCTTAACTATGTAAGCCGTGCGCGGCCGTTAATTAAAGTGTGTCATTTCCTTTTGTGTAACAACTTTCTTTGTTATTGAAATAAAATCCCTTTTAATCAGTTGTACTCATTACAACTTCGCCTCCAACCTATTGACTCTTCGCCGTCGGCCACAAAAGAAGCAACAAGTCTTCTTGAAATCCCACCAGCATCCGGATCACATCTTTCATGATTTCCGCTCCTGGTTCCCGACGGTAGCTCAAGGTGCGCCATCAAAATCCGGATAAAAAAGAAAGGAAAAAAAAAAAGCTGATTTATTATTTTAGCTCTCCCTGCATTAAAGAAATGTTTTCAGCGATTTATTTTTGTCCTTTTGCTGGCCGCAATTGATTCTTACGCGATACAAAGCAGGCCTATTGTGCCGAGAGGATGCCCGATCGTCTCTCGGCGATACGAGACTGCAGTACCCAAAAACTTAGAAACTGAAGACAAAGTGTGTACGCATTGCTCATGTGTAAATTATTATGCGTCAATTTTATTCCGCGGATCTTTTTGGGCACCGTTTTTGTTGTTTAGATGCCTCTTGTCGCAGAAAATTCGATAATCATTTGACAATCTCTGTCGGCACTGCGAGATCAGGAAGACTACCCCATGTGCACAACTTGTGAATTTCGGCAACTCGGACAACGCGGGCCGGATGTGACGTCAGAAAACGCCTTCTACTTTATGCAATCGTGTTGGCTTGAGGCTCACGTAAACTTAATATACGCGATAAAAATCGGCACCCGTCCGATCATTGATCCCGCTCGTCGTCGCGCTTCGCACGGACCCGTCGGCGGATACGCAAGTGGGAAATTAACATGGCGTCAGCGAGAGCTTCGTATTATGTCCTTCGTCAACAAATGTTTCAATTCAAGGCAGAGCTCCGTCCCGAGCTCAAGCCGGGGATCTCCGACCGGCATGGGCAGTTTTGCGAGGACGAGCGCGTACGAATCAGACCCAACACCAGCCATCTGCAGTGCTCACAAATGAACGAAGGTATATCATTTCTTGGCGGCTACGTGAGAAAGCGTAACTGCAGGTTCAAATCAGAAACCAATGCGCAGTCGCCAACCTAGCGTGCCATTCAGTCGCCAAAAGTCGCCGTGTGGTGCGGCATAAGGAAAGAGGGAACCGTCGGGCCATCCTTTTTGAATGCCTCTGTGACCGGAGGCTCGTTCCGAAGGTGCTAGAAGAAGATGGTCTTGCCAGAACGAGCTAAGCGCTTTCCTTATGCAGCGTGCTGTTTGCATATTTTAGCAGGACTGAGCCCCTCCCCATTATGCAACGCCCGTGAGAGACTGGCACGACCAGACCTATCCCAGAAGATGAATGGGACGTGGCACCCGGAACGTGCATTCGCCTCCTCCGCCACCGGTCCTGACTGTTTTTTTTTTTTTGTCTGAGGGTGCGTAACGGATAAAATTTACGCCTGGCGAGCGAGTGACGTTCCTAGGTTCAGTGATTGAATTAGTTCTTCCTTCAAAACAAAAGGCAATAAAATGTAGAAAGTGGCATTGGCACATTAGTAGAGAAGGCTGGACAAATACATCGAGTTAACCTTAGGCACGTCGAGCTTAGGATGCGTTTCTTCTCTTCTTTCTTGTAAGCGTGCGTGTTTTCCAGAGACAAATGTAACGAAAAATGTGACAGTCATTAGGAAGACGTTAGTTTCGATTTCAACAGCTCTATTAAGAGCCACGAAAATACTAGCTTGTTAACGCGCATTCTATGCGCCCCCTGAGGCTCCCGCTCGTGCCTCAGGAGACAACCACCAAACTGCAGAAACAGACGATGCACAGCCGTCGTTAAAGGGGAAGTGCGACAATATTGGGCAAAAAATGTCAATCACTTTACTTACGGTTACAGGAAAAAGTGCAACCCAAATATACTCTCACGCAACGCCCCAGCTCAAGAAGCTGTTTTGTCACGTTGTAATTTAAAGGATAAAAGCGGACATTTTTTTTTTCAGTTTGTCTATCGCAAAATTTTATGACAAAGTTGTGAGGATCGCATTGTTGGCGTTGTCGACGATGCAATCACCAGGATGTCGTCATCAAGCTTTGCAAAATCCGCGGTGGCGATACTTAAATGCGGCTTATAACACTGACCTCATCCTGCACATACTCCTAACAAGGAGCTTAACATCTACAGTAACCTTATGACTTATGCCGGTGAGACGAACATCGTTTGATAGTTATAATTCCTTCTCCTCCACCCCCCAATTCTGCCCCTTGCTGCCCAGCCAGAAAAGAACCATGGCGAATCCTCTATCCTCTTTTATTAAAACACTGAAGTCGCAAACAAAACAAAAAAAGGTAGACACGTGCCCTTCGTGCACATTCCATTTGGGCTCGTGAATATCGATGCCTTGACATGCATTTGGGTTGTGTCTCGTGCCGAATCGTTGCGATGAAGGCCGGTACCCGAACTTTGATAATAGGTTGATCTTATACTTTTTTAATCCCTAAGCCTGGTTCAGACAGTTGCGTTTCACTGCGTTTGACTGCGTTTGACGGCGTTGCGGCTGCGAGAAACCAAGACATCCCTGCTGCTTCTAATGCGTGCCGAGATGATTCCTTGAGCTGGATTCCACGCTTCATACGAAGCACATATGCGCCGGTGACTCGTCTTCGCTTCCCGACGCAACCCAGTCAAACGCAATCAAACGAAAGTGTCTGAACCGGCCTTTAAGCTGAGACCAGAAGCTCCGCCTTCAATGCGAACTCGCTGGCTTCCGCAATGTTTTGGTTGCGCGTGTCTGCGCGTTCAGACTTGTGTTAGAAAGGGCAGAAAGCTCGCGCTGAAGGCGGAGCATCGATTTTCAGCTTAAAAGCGCGTGGCATGAAAAAAAAAAAAAAAGCAAAAAACGAAAACAATTTATTTTAGTTTTTTGTTTTGCATTTTGAAAAGTTCATTTCTGCACATCTTTCAGTTCCGCACTGTTCTTAGAAGGTCATATATCGGGCTGTAAAACAGTTTTTCCGAAGGCAAGTAGCGGGAAACCACGTCCCCTTTTGGTATTCTCTACCTGTTGAGGGATAAATTTTATATTAAAAAAAAAACTCAACACCAGATTTAAAAGCATATCTGCAAAGAGCGACATGGTAACAATTTTCAGGCAACTATTGTATAGCACTTTTTTAACCAAGAAAATCCCGAGACACTGTGCATGTGTTTTGAAGTGTGTATTTTAAAGCGCCTGAGCTCTTGAATGTCAAAATGGTGACATTGGATGCTGTTCTTACATTCAATGGTGGTTGCATCGCACGAGCCAATATTTTGAAATTCTGTTGATTGAACCCTAGTGGAACACCCCCAAGCGGCCGAGGGAAGTTGACGTCACTGGAATTTACTTAGCGGACCGAGCGACACGACAGCTCACAAAAGAGGCCCGGCAAGCAAGGTGTTAAGCCGAAAAGCGAAGACATGTTTCTATCAATGACTCCCAAGCTGGCTACTGTAGAAGAAGTGACTTTGAGGGTGTTGGTGCCAATTACAATTTTTTATTGATCTGACTTTCCACATTAAACTAAATTCTCTCAAAACAGTGTTTTTCAGTACATAGATACCATCATTTCCTGAAAGGGACGATGACAGTGTATTTATGCTAGCCGAGGTTTTAGTTGTACATGACTTATGAGAGACCCAGAACAGAATTGCGGCTCGAAATTCACTCTCTTTCCGCCCGAAAACCGCCGATCGAGAACTGGCCGCGTTAAGTCGTGCTAGCTTTCTTCTTTCTGTGGTCACGGGCCGTTTTCTAAGGTTAACATGGTCACTGTAGTCTAGTCAGAGTCTGGCAATGAACTGCTTTATTAGGTGCGGAGCATGAACTTATATAGACGATTGCAAACTGGGCGACTGGCCGCCGCCATGTCTCTGTTCGAGCAGGCACGCCCGTGCGATTACGAGCTTGCCAAAGCTACGTTCACCCGCGCGTTGCACGCGCTTGCACGCATGGGGCACCACTTGTGGCGCCATGCTTGCAATTGTCCATACTCGGCGCACTAGTAGATACAGCGCCGACTGCCGGGATTATGCCTGGCCCATGACATCTTCCACCTCTTCAGGTCGCTTGCGTTCCGAGGTTGGGTATCGCTGAGGTTTCCTCCGTAGTCGCGTACTTCTGCGCTCTGGGGCAGCCGATTGAACGTTGGTAGCTACGGCGGTGGCCTCTTCATCTGCAGGTGACGGTGCGTGTCCAACGTGGTCGTCCCCGGGATGTGTCTGTTGACTCGAAGTATCGGCTGTTCCGTTCCCGTGGACTGACGGGGCATTTTCAACTGTAGTAGCCGTCGGCAGAAGTCGCAAATCCTCCCTAGTACGTCTTTTGCTCTGACCATCTTCAGTGGTGACTACGTTAGGTCTGTGTGCATATCTTGTGGCTTCGATGACCGCGGGAGTCGAGGTTCTCTGCAGACTGTCATAAACGGTTACGGGGAAACCCGGTCGCAAATCAGGAACTTGGCCCGCTGTTCGGTCGTATGAAGCCTTCTGCTTGTCTCGAATTTCCTTCAGACGACTTGTCACTACCTCTGTGGGTACGGTTTCGGGTTCCATATGACTTGTGGTAACGGGCAACAGTGTCCTTGTTTGGCGCCCCATTAACCGCTGTACCGGCGACTTGAGGTGGGCATCTCTAGTCGTGTTGCGCCATTCTAGCAGTGATAAACAGAAGCTTACTTTGTCTCGAGAGCACTTGATTAAAAGCTTCTTCGCTTCTTGGACTGCGCGTTCAGCAATTCCATTGGAACGGGGATAGTAAGGACTTGAAAATACTTGTTGGATCTACAGGCTTGCCAAAACGTCCTTAAACGCCTTGCTGCTGAACGGCGGCCCGTTGTCGCTGCATATCCGGACGGGCAGTCCATGCAGGCAGAAATCACTATGGCCGCTGGTGCTTGGCAAAGTTCCTTGGTTTAAAAAAAAAGGAGTAGTAGTCGACCACAATGAGAAACTCATGACCGTCATGATGAAAAAGGTCGACTCCTATCATTTGCCAAGGGAGGGTCGGTACGTCGTGGCTAAGCATTGGCAGCTTCACGTTTCTGGGTTTGTATTTTTGACACAGTGTGCACGTGTCTGCTAGTGATGTGATGTCACTCGTAATGCTCGTCCAATATATGACTTCGCTTGCTCTGTTTTTTCATTTTTTTTCCTCCCCACAGTGCGTTGCGTGCAAAAGCTTCAAAACTTCATTTCTTTTTGCTTTCGGGACGATTATCTTGTTGCTTCTCAATACCAGGCCGTCGTCTTCGTGAATTTGATCGCGATAGTTCCAGAATAGTTTTATCTCATCCGGTACGTCATCCTTCGACTCGGGCCATGATGAGCTGGCGTAGTCGCGAACTTGCAGCATCACCGGGTCTCTTTCTGTTACGTCTAACATGCTTTTCAGCTTGGCGTCTGAGGTAGGAAGGTACGTCAATTCATCCATGTGGAAGTGCTCTTCTTTGTCTTTCAAGACGATCTTGCTTGGAAAGCGCGAAAGCACGTCCGCGATTAGCAAAGTTTTTTCCTTCCTTGAACTTCACGGTTATCGGGTATCTTTGTAGAATGAGACGCATTCTTTGCAGTCTGAGGGGGCACTCGGAAAGGCGCTTCTTGAATACAAATTCAAGGGGCCTGTGGTCGGATTCAACAGTGACTCCGGGTTGTCCTACGATGTAGTGATAATACTTCGTGCAGCCGTGAACTATAGCTAAAGTTTCCTTTTCAATTTGTGCGTAGTTGCGTTGTGAATCCGTGAGGGATCTTGAAGAGTACTCAACCGGGTGTCCGTCTTGAAGGAGGACATCTTCAACGCCCTGTTTGCGCGCGTCGACAGACAAAGTAACAAGCTTGTCTGGTCTGAAGTACGCCAAGACTGGTGCTTCCATCAGCCTCTGTCGCAGGACTTCGAAACTGTTCTGGGGTCGGTCCGTCCAATCCCACGCGACTTCCTTACGCAGCAGTTCTCGCAGCGGGGCTGCAATCGAAGACATATTTGGTATGAAACGAGACACGAAGTTAACCATGCCGAGGAATATTTGCAGGGACTTGCAGTTAGTCGGGGTAGGAACTGCTAGAATGTCCTGCACGCGTTGGGTGTCAACTTGAAGACCTTCCGTGGTTACGGCGTGTCCAAGGTAGTGAGCCTCTTTCTGAAGAAAACGGCATTTCTTTTTGTTGAGCTTCACGTTGGCCACTCTGCAGCGTTGTAGCAGCCACTGGAGGTTTGCATCATGCTCTTGCTTGGTTGCTCCTCAGACCAAAATGTCATACATGACAACGGCTACTCCTGTAAGGTCTTATAGAACAGTGTGCATTGCCCGCTGAAAAATTTCGGGAGCTGATAAAATGCCGAATGGCATCCTCAAAAACCTGTACCGTCCAAATGGTCTGCTCATAGTGCACAAGTAGGAGCTCTCGTGGTCTAAAGCAATCTGCCAGAACCCAGACGAGGCGTCAAGAGTGGAAAAGTTATTCGCATCGGTGACCCGGAGAATTCAAGACATCTGCCAATACCGGCATCGGGTAATGTTCGCGCAATAAGGCTCTGTTTAAGTACGACGGGTCCAGAGAGAAAAGGATCTTGTTGAGTTTTGTAGCAACGACCATGTTACTACTCCAATCTGTAGGTTCTGTGACTTTGGTTATTACTTGATCCCTCTCCATACGATCGAGTTCCTTTTTAACCTTATCTCTCAAAGCAATAAGCACTTTCCTTGGTGGTCTAACGATACCTTGTGTTCCAGGTTTCAGTTTCATCTTGTACGAGATGTTTTCTAGTCTGCCGAGTCCCTGGAACACATCATCAAAAAGTTTGGCTGCTTCTTACAGGTCGCTGCTCGTAATTGTTGCCATTCGCTTGATTAACCCGAGCACTTCTGCGACCGATCCGCTAAGTGTAAGGGGTATGTCTTGGTCCATCACAAAGAACTGCGCTGTAGTTGTGTGGGCCCCACATCAGAGGGTTAGAGCAACCCGCTATCTTGCATATTTCATATGACCAAAAAACCCATTCAGAGCCACGTTGCATTTCCGCGTTAGCTTATCTGTCAGTCGCCGGAGCGTCTGTTTTGACATGACGCAGCAATTCGCTCCGGTATGAAGCTTACAGTCGAGCGGCTCGTCTTCAGCGTGAACCTGGGCTGACCAAAGGTTTCTGTTGGAGACACTTAATTGCCATTCGCAAAGTCTGCAGGAAATATTCTTCTTCGCTATCGCTATCTGCATGAATCTCCCGTACTTGCTTTTGGTCGTGCTGTTTCGGGTGATTTTTTTTGGCGAAATGGTTGTAGCCACTGCAGTTCTGGCAGCGTTTTCCTATTGCTGGGCATTTTCGGTCTCGGTGCGCGTAAAATCCGCACTTCGGGCATGATGCTTCCATACGATTAACAACGGCTGCATGCTTTTGTTCCGCAAAGCTTTGTATCTTTTCGAACTGTTCCTGACCTTGTTCTCGGGCTCGACATATTTCGACCGCCTTTGCGTATGGCGGGTTTTCTGAGATCAGCTTCTGTTGGAGTTTTTTGTATTTTATCCCGAGGATGATTCGGCTTCGAGGCACACGCTCTTCTAACACGCCAAACTCGCAGCGACTTGCTAACAAACGGAACTGTGTTAGCCACTCGTTAAACGTTTCTCTTTCTCGCTGATCTCGGGTGCCGAAACGAAACTCATTGAATGTCAGGTTCGTGGCAGGTCTGTAGAAGCTCTCAAACTTTTCCACGAGCACGTTAACGTCGTCTCGTTCCTCCTCCGCTTGAAAAACGAACGTCGCGTACGCTTTCCGCGCCTCTTCACCTATCGTCATAAGGAAGGTGGCTGCTTGTACTTCCTTAGGTTTCGTTGTGAGCATCGTTGCACTCGAGAAAAGCTTTAAGCTCACTTTTCCAGATGCGCCAGGACTGCCACAGGTCGCTTGTTGTATCCAGCGGTTTGGGCGGTGGGAGCAGCGACAACGCCATGCTATCTTCTTTGTTCTTTTCACCTCTCTTCTGACACCATGTAGTCTAGTCAGAGTCTGGCAATAAACTGCTTCATTAGGTGCGGAGCATGAGCTTATATACTCGGCGCGCTAGTAGATACAGCGCCGACTGCAGGGATTATGACTGGCCCATGACAACCACCAACATTAATCAAAGTCGTAGGTCATCGAAGGCACACACATAATATTAAAAATAAAAAATTAAATACGATACCGATTTTTTGCGGCTTCTAAAAAGCTTCAACTGCGATGTTTGGGAAGGAAAACGTTTCACAGCCACGTGACTTTCGCCACCTCTCTCCTTCTCTAAATTTCTTCTTCCTCCTCGGTCCAGTTTCGGGTTTGGTTTTGAGCAGTTGCGCTCTTTGACTTTATTAAAATATACGTGACGCTGTAGCAAAATATTGCTTGGGTAGTGTTCTGACACCATAATAAATCGCCTGTCAAAAAAAAAAAACAACAAAAAAACAACAAAACAAAAACAACAAACATTTGGGTTGTGTTGGTGTCTCTTTACTTGCCCTTATAAAGGGTTGGTTTTTTATTCCGGGCATGCACATAGGTGTTGAAAAAATACTTAAATAGATTTAAAAATATGCACCGAACAGTTTTCGTGCTACACAGTTTTCAATGCACTAAAACAGCCTAAATTTTAATACAAAACAGATCGATAAAAAGTTCAATGTTTGGTTGGTTTAAATAATTATAGTTCAGTGGAAGAAACACAGAATGTGTAGCAAAATAACATATATAGGAAAGAAATACTCGTAATAATTACAAAGAAAACTGTTCCTCAACTTGGCCTAAAATGCATGATTTGTATAGGACTTACCCTTTAACGGTGGGCGGAGCATGGTGAGTGCCTTGTGCTTAGCTAACCCCAGCACGAGTCTGTGATAAACACTGACAGCATATAATCGTCTCCAGATCTCGTGGCTGCTCTTGTGACAGCGACTTGAGGAGGTGAACTCTACTTGCTTTGTTTAATTTTCCTTGCTACTGCCATTGCGTGAAAAAAAAATAATAACACGTTGTTTATAGGTTTGCTATTCAAGGAATAATTCTAAGCAATATTTCCTGATAATACAAACGTAGTTTCACCCCACCCCCTTTACTGAGGGCAAGTAATATGCAAGAACAATAGTCTTTTTTGAAGGCTAAGTTCTAGACATTTGCTGTGCGGCCAGATTTTGCGGCGATTTTCAATCAGGGGGAGCAACGGTGGGAAGCGGAGGCATAGGTTCGTGTACTTTGGAAAGTCTCAGGGGTGTCGCACTATTACTGAGGGGTGTAGGGGGTTAATGAGGGATGCGTGTAGGGCTCTCCAAGTACAGGTCTCACTTCAGCAGAAATTGTAACTGTGAGCTCAATTCTAGCAAAAATGGTACACAAAACTAGGGTGGCTAGAGAGTTGACGAAACCGCGAACTGAGAAAACGCGCGCTTGAAAGCTTGCCTGTACCGGTGGCGCCGTCTGTGAATAAGCTAAACAACCAGGCCCTCGTTCGATATCTTCCCAACAGCTGTCGCTCTGACCCTGAAAAAAATGTAGGGAGGGTAGAAATAAGGAGGAGACGGCTGACTCTTGGTACAGTATTGAAAGGACTTCACTCTGCAAAATAGAAAGTGACAGCTAGCTAAGTAGGCTGGTAGAAGTTTGAATAACCGTAGACAAGTGCACTACAAACAAATGAAAAGTGGTGACTCTGCTGCGGCTGTCGGAGATTAATATGGGTGTACGAAACGGGCAGGTGGCATTTGTGATGAAACTTTTGACTTAGCAAACGCGATTGTTCGCAGATTTGTTCATGACATTGACATATCAATATGTGCTTCAAATTATCACTACGTAATTTAGGTTCGGGATTTTATTATTGAAGTGGCACCAAAGCTAAGGATGGTGTCCGGTTCCACGGTCACGAGGAACGTGCAATTATTGATCTACAGCTCTTAAACGGTGAAGTTTTGTGTTCGCCTTATTGAAAGGAAGAACCAAAGAGTTAATATCTAAGCGCAGTGCCAATTCGAAACTCATAAATGTTGCGTCGTAGATTCCATTATAGTAATGCTGTAAAGAAAGTGGTGCATTCACTGTATCGGCAGCGCGCTAGTGAGACAGATGGATCGATTGAGGTTAGGTGGTTATACTTTGGATTTTTTTTTAATCAATTTCGCGTAAGCAAATTGTAGTAAGGCCGTAGTGTTTTGAGGGTGCTCCGAAGAGAAATGTTCTGGAAATTCCTTACTTCCAAAGGTTTTCGCGAATTCTAAAAGTAGCGGCTTAAAAGTTGGAACTAAATGGAGCTTTTAAGACGGACTTGCGTTTATGTAGTTTTACACCCTTACGTCTGAAACAGAAAAAAAACCGTGAAAAAAGGAAGAGGGATCTTTCAAATGGTTGCGTCAAGAAAGTTGTGAGCAAACTTCCGTTTGATTGTGGACTCCGCAACGTGAGGAAGGCGGGTTTATGCCTAAATGACCGTCTCTTAGAACAAAATAAAGGAGTGAAAAATATCTTTTGAGCATCAGAAATAGCCAAACATATAGCTGAAGGCAATTCGTGCTCGCCTTCATGAGAATATATTTTAATACTCTGTAAAAAAAAGTGATTCGCGTAAAATAATATTAAAATAAGCCTTAAGTATAAGGGACGACCACGGAAACAGTATAAACTAACCGTCCATTGTTTTGAACTAACCCGTGAAAACTTTCATTTTGTTGTGAGTTATTGTGTTTTTGTTTTGTGTTGTTGGTGGTGTCGAGGGGTGGATTGTCTGAGGGTCCGGATGGGGAGATTGCTGTCTTTGGATCAGTTCACATAGCCTTTACGGGGATTATCATGTCAGGTCGCTTGGCGGCGGCGGTCTGCAGTTGGTACGGTGTCTGCGTTGCAGGTCAGTTCGTCTGGCTGAGTTCCGTCAAATTTTTGCGGCGGTACTCGAGTGAACAATTTTATTTGTATGAAAAATATCTAGGTCCAATAAACGCATATGATCAAATAAGATCATACAATATAATATGATAACCATACAAGAGTATTAGTTAAAAAAATGATAAGCAGTTTCTTCTAACTTGTATAACCTCATATTGTTTTTATATGTCCTTAAAAGGTTCTCAAATATGACCTTATCTGAACATATGTGTTTATGGGACGGACCAATATCTTATACATTTACACTTTTTACTAGGCCATAACTTTTGTCTTGCCTCTTTCCTGTCCGTTTGCTCGATTATATACCGCTGTTGCCTTAGTAATGGAGAAAGCTGGTTTGAGATGTTGTATTGTCTTGACTGTTATTTTATTCCCTGTGTGTCTGCAATTTGATATTATGATATTTCCCAACCAGCTCGCCTGCACACTCTAGCTTTCCGCTTTCAAAAAAAGTTGTACAAAGCACGTTTCAATCTTCAGCGTCGCTTCAGCGGTATTCTTTATTTATGTATTTATTGATACTGCCGTCCCTTTACAGTACCTTTACAGGAGTGGTAATACATGCAAGATGTAAAAGAACAATCATGGACAAAGAGTTCAAAAAGTGATGCACCGAGAGGAATAAAAACAAGAATAAATATATCCAAAACACGAAGTCACAGTACAAAATCAAGCACTATGCTTTTTATACATCTAACAAAATTACAGCCATTTGTCATAGTGACGACGGAATTAGGGAATGTGTTCCATTCCTTTATGGCCATTGGAACGAAACTAAATTTAAATCAATCAGTTTTTAAAGATGGTTCCCTAATGTGCATGCTATGACAATGTCACGTACATCCACTGACGCGTGCGTCCATCTATTTTTTTTTTTGTCTTTCTTAACTAGACCGTGAATGATTAAAAAGGTAAAGTTCAGGCTGTCACACTTCGGTATCAATTCTAGAGAGGGAAGTTCAACAAGTCTACAGAGTTCGGCGGGGGAATGGATATGATTATATTTATTAAAAATTAACCTGGAAGCAAACCGCTGAACTTTATCAAGTTTAGACCAGTTAGCTACTGTATATGGATCGTAAACAATTTTTGCGTTTTCAAGAACAGACCTTACCAGTGCTTTGAAAGTTAATGCTTTTATTTCCGGCGAAGCGCTTGAAAGATTTCTTCTCAGGTACCATAGTGCCTGGTTAGCTTTTCAGGATACTTTTTTTCTGTGGGTATTTTATCCTAAGTCGCTTGTAATGGTCACTTCTAAGTACAGTGCTAATCACACTTGTCTGTAACGCGCGAGCGAGCGGCTTTCTCCGGGGAGCGCTAGACTGGTGGCATTCGCGGAACCTAAGCCAGTCACGTGGAGCAACATGAAACGGCCCGCTCGAGGGGTGTCCTGCCCACCCTATCAGCTTGATAAGCGATAAAAGTAAAGTGCTTTATGATATAAATATATATATATATGTATATTTTTTTTATGACGAAATCGTTGATACGCCTTCATGCTTTAGTGTGTTTATTGTTCGAGCAATGAATGATGTTTGTAAAAAGCGTGCGAGCAGCCTTCCGCGTTCGCCACCAGCTGATAGAGTGGGCAGGACGACACACCCCTTGAGCGGGCCGTTCCATGTTGCACCACGTGACTAGCTTAGTTTTCGCAAATGCCACCAGTCTAGCGCTCCCCGGAGAAAGCCGCACGCTCGCGCGTTATAGACAAGTGCGATTAGCACTGTACCTGTTATCGTCTACACGAGGTAGGTTGGTCTCACCCACTGATCTCCATGACAATTACTAGATCGCGTTTGCCCGCTCCGCGTTTGCGGCCACTGGAGTGCACCTTCTTGGTAGAGTTATGTTGCCTAGCGAAGGTGCAGCTGTTGCAGCTACTATCATCCATCCCAGGCAGACCGCGTTTCGGCAGTTGGGGTGGCAGGCTGCCAATAAAATAGCGGGAGTGATATTTCGTGCTTGATTGAAATTGTTTGACGAAACTTATTTTTGAAACCCAGCGTGAACGGTAGTCCGATCTTCGAGAACCCGGTGAAAGTTTCACGATATCGCAGCACCGGGGAAAAGGAGCACAGCACGCATCGACAGTCGCATCGAAAGAAGCATCGAAAGCAGAGGCCGATGCAGAGTCTGCTTTCGATGCGAGCTGCGCTGTTTACCCCCGGTGCTGCGCTTTCGTAGAACTTTCGCCGGGTCCTCAAAGATGAGGCTACCATTCACACCGGGTTTCAAGAACCTGCTCCGTCGAACAACTTCATTCAAGCACGAAATATCACCCACGGTGACGGTACAGTGTACTAAATCTACGGCTATTTTATGGCAGCCTGTCGCCATTGGGGTGTCCGCCGTATTATTATGATGGCTAGAGATAATATAACTTTGGCGAAAAGATGACCGAACGTGGCCGCATTTCCGTCCATAGGCGGAGCCGGTCAAACGCGGTTCAGCAGACATTTGAGGTGTGTATAATAAAGGGACGAAAATTCGTGCATTTAACCATATCGTTCCCGAAAATTGTGTCTAGATTTCGGTGTATGCATACTAATAGAGTTCGTATTAAAGAGATATGGCTTTATAGGTGACAATGGTGGCACTTATAAAGCAATCATAATTTAGGAAATGTCTTTTTTTCTTGTTATAGACACAACGAACGATTTCCGAGAGTTTAACGCCCTTTGCCACTAGTCGGACCAATGTTTGATTTTGAGGAGTTCATTTTGTAGTATTAGTTGACCTTGTTCAGTTTCTATTTTGTTGTAAAAAATACAATCATCAGCAAACAGTTTAATTAGAACTTTCCACAGCGTATGTCATATACAAATATTAAAAATGAAAGCGCTCCTTCTACCTTGTGGAACGCCAGACGCCACTGGAGCGGGTTTAGACACACAGCTTCCCAACTCAACGAATTGAACTTTCAATGATAGATACGAGAAAAACCAGATTGTAATTGTGGGGTTCTTAAACAGGGCTTTGAATTATACCAATAATTTAGGACGAGGCACTTTATCGAATGCTTTCGCAAAATCTAAAAATATTGCGCCCGTTTGGCTACGATTATTTATGCTTTGGGAGATATCGTGCACGGTTTCGATGAGTTGGGTCGTTCTGAAACGATCGATATCTACGGTATTCATGCTGAAATCGAAACAAAATATCGTGACCGTTAGGAAACGCTAAAAGGTGCGTTGAAACCATACTTTCAAGAAGCTTAGAGCGCGTGTTAATAAGAGATATAGGGTGGTAGTTTTCCGACGAAAGAAACAGAGCGTCCTCTATCTTCGGGGAAAACTTTTGCAATCTTCCAGGCTTTTTGCACGTAGCCATTATTTATAGGCGGCTGGAAAATTTAATAAGTTGCTTAACCGCCCATTCAGCGCGCCGCTTCAAAAACGCATTAGGAATTTCGTGAGGCGCGGGCCTTTCCATCACATTTATGTTCAGGAAGAGGTTAATAACTCCCTCCTCTTGAAATAATAAATTACTAATTGGAGGACAGTCAGAGAAATCAACACCTTTTGGTCTTGACTAAACCGAGATGAAAAAAAAAAAAAAAAGGAATTGCAATCTTTTGCTTGTAGCTAACTGCTGTCGGAAGTCACTTCCTTTTTTGTTTGGGATCATCATACCGCCAGAATTTAGTTGGGGATTGCCCAAATACATTACTTAAGAGAAACATTTAAAAACTTATGCTTCGAATTCTTAAGAAGCATCTTCATTTCGTGCCTCAAGCTTTGCAGTGTAATTTTCTTAGCGTCATTTCTTTTAATGTCATTAGCTTTCAAACATCGCTTTTTTTACATGTATAATTTCTCGAGTGATCCGGGGGTTCTTATTTCTTATTATTTTGATACGCGTAGGTATAAATATGGCCACCAATGTGTGCGCTTCTATTTCAGAGCACAGATGAGTCAGGTCACCATTGTAGATATTACGAACTTTGGCAACGTTGCCACAGTCTTAATACCCACTAAAGCCATATGCATCTCTAATACGAACTCTATGGTTAAATGGTTTAAACGAAATGGTTAGATGCACGAATTCTCGTCCCTTTATTATAGACACCTCAAATTCTGGGCACTTTCTGCTGGATCGGATGTCTCCGAGTTTTTGTTAACGAATTATCACTGCACAGGCATAACGGAGTCATATCTATATACTTCTTGTTTCAAATGAAACGTTTATATGAGGGAGCAAAACATCTCCATAACCTTGCTTTTGGAATATACTTTCTTGTTTTTGTGAGAAAACAATGCACCTGAGAGGAGGTAAAACAACGATTTCCCCCATCGCGCTTTGACGCAAATTTGTGGTCCCTATAAAAACAAAGGCAACTTTCCATACTATTAATATTTTCATTTACAATGTACGCAAACGTGTGTACTAGAGTTAAATAAACTTATTATCTTTAGTTCATATTCCAATATCAAAAAGTAATAAAAAATCTATAGGCTTCTTGAGCCACTTTTTATTATTAAGGATTTTTCGGTGCATTTTCAAAATGTCTTAAATGTACGATTGTAATGTGAAAATATTTGTGCTTTGCACACTTCTTAAAACATTTTTAGCATTCTACTCTTGTGCGTTTTTTATATTGCGACCGCGATTTGTCTGAAGATTGAAAAAGTAAACGTCAACTCATTTTCGTCCCCTAAATTTGTCGGGAAAATGATGTCACGTGAATTCATGTCACGTTACTTATACACAATTTATACGAAAGAGTTGCATACATCACGTGTGCAAACACGTGATGAATACCGGAATCATTTTAACAATGAATAAAAATAGTTATTTTTATTTGTTCGGGTTCGCCAACGCCATGTCAAAAACGATGCTCCCTAAATTTAACAACTTTTATTGGGAAAAAGGCGGTCTTCAACTAGAGCACTGCAGTCAAGCGAGCCGTAGACACTCGGTGCCCGCAGTGCCCGTCGAGTTGAGAGCCAAGGATGATTGCGAGCGGAGTAATCGCAGGTGGGCCGAGCTCTCGGTTCTGCCTGTCGTTGCAGGACGTCTTGCAGGACATCTGCCTGTCTTTGCAGGACATTGCAGGACATCTCGCCACAGCTCTCTGCAGACTGATGCCCACTCGGAGGAGGGGACGCCGCTTGTCAGCGCGAGGGGAATCACTAGGGCTGAGTCATCGCCGGTCGGACGATGTGACGCCGCGACTCGACCTGTCGCTTGGAGTCTAGTGCAGAACTCTTCGCCAGACGGCCATCCACTGAGAGGGGGGATCGAACGACGGTCCCACGCGACCTGTTGCGGGTCCACCGGAAAAAGGAGGCGCTCGGAGAACTTCGAGAGAGCCAGGCCAGCAGGGTGGCATTCTCTTCCCAAAACGATACGGAACGAGCAGGCTCGAAGCCAGACGACTCTCGCCGGAGCTTCCGCGGCTTACGCCTTCATTGTGGGAGGCAAAGCAGTGGCTCCCAAAAATGGCGGCTTGGCGTCATTTTCAACATTCAAATAACGCCTGTCCGTTAGGTTAATGCAAAAATCTTTCTTCAAGGTGCACTGGAGGTCTCCCCAATAAAGATATGACTTCTTAACAAAACAGAAATGGGTGCTCGATGGTCTCAGGTTGTTTACAAGATGGGCAGTCAATCAAACATGGACGTCCGCACCCTTTTTTCCTAAGCCAAGCTTTAACTGACAACGTAATGCTATGCAATTTGAAAAGGAAGGTCTTAACAGAGGGAAGTACACACTTTCGTTTGTCTAACTGAAGTACATCCTGGCTTCCGCTGCACACGACTTTTCTGTCCAGCGGCGCCGGAAACAGAGTAGACAACATGTCTTGTTTAAGCGCTTTCTCGCTAACGACCGAGAGGTAGTCCAGCGGAAACGGAGCAGACAATATGTGCTGGCCGTCCACAAATGTTTTCCTAAACCAAAAAGTCTGGGTTGCTCACCGGTACACAACACGAGAAAATACGGCAAATAGGGTGAGCATTCTGTTTTAACAAATGTTCGTATGAAAAAAAAAAAAAAAATAAAGCTTTTCTTTTGTCAATGAAAAAAAAAAAAAAACGCGATATCAATATACCATCGGTGAAAGTGTCCTTAATAGGCTGGTGAACCGAAATTTGCATCTCAAAAAAACTATGCACGAGATGTAGGCGGGACGCTACAATAACTACAACACTATACTCGTAGAGCGATATCTCGAATGGACGGCCGTATTTGGGGAAAAAGTCGTCGAGATTGAACCAGGCCGACGAGGCGCGTGACAGTGAAGATACCTCGTTTCCTCCTCTCTTTGCTTTGCCCCCTCAAGCAACACCTCCTAGAAGACAAGGCCATAGCGCTCCGAGTGGTTACGTCACAATGGCGGAGGAAGGAAGGCCATCGCGCAACTACGTGAGAAAAACCATCGAGCATCGACGTGAGAAAACGCCCATCTCGAGCGGTGCGGTGCGGTGGGCCGGCGCGCCGGCGTCGCTGGCGTGGCTGGCGTCGCGCGGAGTGGCACTGAACGCGCATGCTCCAGCCAGCTCCCGCTGCTCCCGCTGCTCCCGCGTTCAAACTTTTCCGTTGCAGTTAGTTTTGTTTCATGTGCTCGCCGTGCTCGCCTCTTGAGTGCCTCGTCTCGTCTCCGTAAACTGTCCGCGCGCGCGCGCGAACGTTTGTTTGGTCGGCATGCCGAACAAGTGCTGCGTTCCGGGTTGTCGGGGAAACTACAAGAACACCGAAACAGTGCACATCTTAAAATTTCCCAAAGACGGCGACCAGCGGCGGTCGTGGATACGAGCCATTCCCCGGGAGAATCTCGTTGTCTCGCGACACTCCAGGGTGAGAACTTCCCCACTGTTTCGAATTGCCGTTTCTCTTGCACAGTTTCGTCAGCTTTCTGAGGTTCTCGAGTTCCCCTCCATGTTACCAGTTGTGTGGAGCGCTATACTCCGTTCACCCTTAAGCTGAGGCTAGAAGTTTCGCTTTCAGCACGACCTCGCTGGCTTCCGCAGTGCTTTGGTTGCGCTTTCCTGTGCGTTCACACTTGTGTTAGCAAGTGCAGAAAGCTCGCGCTGAAGGCGGAACTTCTAGTCTCAGCTTTAGGGTGAAAGGAGTATAGATCAAAGTCAGTTGACGAGCTTCCTAGAACGCCGTAAGATTAATGTTTGCACGAGCGTTTGTGCAAGGAAGACATTTCCTAAAGCCACGTGCTCGCGTTCACAAACAACGCTACAAGCAGCGCTGGCAAAGGCGTGCTGCCTTTGCCAGCGCTGCACAAAACTTGTGAGTCGGAGTTTAATTCTGAAGGCATGCGTCGTGCGTTTTTGGTGCTCAGCGCCCGTTGACAGTAGCGTTCGATGACGTTAAACAGCTTGCCTCGAGGACGAGAATACGGCCGGTAGCTGAGAGTCTGTCCAAACAGAGCACGCGTTGCGCGTGAAATTGCTCTCGCAGGCCCATACTTATATCTCGTTTCGGCAACCAGAAGTTTTCCCCAAAGTTTGGACGCTGTAGAGCGTTTAAAAGAAGTTGTAGGCTTGTAATAAGCGTCATATATGCCCGCGTAAAAATCGTGCATGTGAAAAATGGTCACATGCGTGTCTGCGTAATATAGATTTATTGGACATCTCTTCGTTACGTGATCCGTGGGACCAATTAAAGAGATGCTGACAAGTAGCTGTTATTTATACAAAGGCAACATTTTTTTCCAGGTGTGCGAGCTCCATTTTGCTGACAGCGACATTCTTCGAGTGACATCGCATACCGATGCTGCTACTGGGTGCACCGTAACGGTACCCTTACAGTACCCTCGACTCCGCCAAGGTGCTGTGCCGCACAAATTCCGCAACTGCCCCAACTACTTGTCGACTACTGATGTAAATGTGAGAGAAGATCCAGAGGCCAGAAGAGTACGCCTGGAAGCCGATGCTCTCCAAACTGCAGTTGCAGAATCTATGGACCTGTTCCAAGCTGAGGAGGAGGCCGATAGGATTCTCGGCATAAAAGATGTAACTGACTACTTAAGAAGCAAGAAGTCTGGATTTTGGCATGTTATAGAAAGCAACAATTGCCTAATTTTGGTGCACATTGTTCACGATGAAGCACCATGGATCAAGTATTCAATTGTCGTGAATGCTGATTTGCGTCTTACATTCCACGTTGGGAAAACGGCGACCAAGAGACTAGGATCCAGTTTACAGATTCCTGCTAGCGTCAACAGCAAGAAGGCACTAATCAAGCTCCTAGAGAGCATTGAATTGTGGGACGACAGCTTAAGCACCCGGGATGCAGATGAGGACATATTCGAGACCGTTCATCTGCTACTTGGCCAGTTGTCCACGACACCAGCAGAGGACAAAGTCCATGCCATTCAGTTCCTCAACGAGCAGTTGGCGCTACTATCGAAGAAGAAGGAGCAAAGGCGTTACTCAGTCGACTTCATGATTTTTTGTTGTATTTTTTTTACAATATCTCCTCATGCTTACAAGTATGTCCGCAGCAGTGGTAATATTTTTCTCCCACACCCGGTGACCATCCGTTCAATCTGCTCCTCGTACGACATGAATCCTCAACACGAGCATCGAAGTTCAACATTCCTGAGCTATATGAGGAAGAGGATCTTTGACCTTGATGATCGCCAGCGTTTTGTGACACTTATGGTGGATGAGGTTCACATAAAGCCCTTTTTTGACTATAAAGGCGGAAACATCACCGGTGTGGCGCTCAACTCCACGGAATCAGCCAACAGTGCGTTTGTTTTTATGCTTCAAAGCATCACGTCCAACTTCAAGGAAGTTGCCCACATCGTCCCTGTGCACCGAGCGGACGCGAAGTTTCTGCACAAGATGTTGAGAGACGTGATTTGTGAGCTGGAGAACATCGGTTACAGGGTTGTGTGTGTCGTGAGTGATAACAATGCGGTGAACAGAAAGGCGATGTCCGACTTCGTTACACCACCACCCAAAGAACCACGGATTGTGTATCCACACCCATCTGATCCTTCCAGGCCACTGTTTTTCGTGATAGATCCAGTGCACATCCTGAAGTGTATCCGCAACAATTGGCTCAACCAACAAGATGACAAAGTTTGTTTCTACTACCCAGAGTTTGAGAGTGAGCCGACAAGGCAGCGACGCATGCTGCGAGCATCTTTTGAAACCATCCGAGATGCGCACAACTTGGAATGCGAGCAAGTGCTGAGGTTTGGCTACACTCTTTCAAGGAAGGCTCTGAACCCCTCAAGTATTGAACGGCAAAATGTGAAGCTTGCTTTGCAGATCTTCCATGAGTCCTTGCCCCATGCCCTTCGTGCACTTGGATCGAACACAAGTCTCCAATACTGTGAGGAAACAGCAAGCTTCATCGAAATCATAGTGAAATGGTGGAACATTATGAATGTCAAGACACCATGCAAAGGAATGGCAAAAAGGGATGACTTTCAAAAACCTCTCTTTCCTTCGATGGATGATCCGAAGGTGGATTTTCTCTACAACTTTCTGGACTGGCTCGAAGAGTGGAAGAGTACAGACTTTACCGGAGGCAAGCTAACCCCGGAGACCCATGCTGCTCTCCACCAGACGACTTATGCACTCTTGGAGGTCGCCAGGTACTGCTTCGAAGAACTGCAGCTGTCCTACTTTCTCTTGGGAAAGATTCAGACGGACAGCTTGGAAGAGCGCTTTGGAAAGTACAGACGGCTGGCTGGATCACAGTATCATGTGTCGATAAGGCAAATTTTTGAAGCTGAGCATAAACTGCGGCTGCAAAGCACTCTGCCAAAGATCGCCACAGCTTGCTTAAGTGACAGCAAAAGAGACGAGCAATGGGAAAATCTCTTCAAACGCACGGATGCCCCACGCCCCAATTGCAACGTCGTAGTAACTGAGGAAGCGTTGTCACAGATAAAGGACATCATCCCAGTCCTTGTCTATGTAGCAGGATATGCTGTGTATGCAACTGTGAAAAAGCTGAACTGTGAGAAATGCAGGGCTGCATTGTCAATAGACAAAACAATCACGGTTTCAGTCATGCAGCAGCACTACGACCTTGTGAGAGAACTTGACAGGGGAGGACTCATCCATCCAACAATGTTTGTTGTAAATGCAGTTGCAAACAACTATGTTGTTGTTGTCCAACTGTCGAAGCAGCCAGAGTTTTTGCAGATGCCAAACCAGCGGCAGGTAGCAACAGAGCTCACTGTTGAACTTCTAGCCAGCGACGAATTCTCGGACTTCGACACCTGTGGAGATGGACACACGAGCGAGCAGGTGCTTAAGCATATTTTATGGTGTAGCACAAACATTATGTTGAAGAATCTGTGCCGCAGGTTAAATGATAAGATAATTGATGCGAACGCCAAGGCAAAGAAAAGGAAAGCAGAAACTCTTAGAGCCAAATCAACCATCACTGGACCTGCGCAAGCTCGCCACAAGTCTTCCGATTCAACTGCCACTCAGTGATAAGTCTTCTGGCTTTTGCACCTGTGAAGACCTCTATCACATTGCAGGCACCTCGGTGTTATACTTTATTTGTGATATTTTGTTGAAGACCAACTGTGATATGAACATTATAATTGTTTATCATGATAGTCACCCAACCAAAGAACTCAAGCCCTTTATTGCAGAGCGAAGACAGTATGGTTGTGCATCTAAAATATATATGCTGAAGGTTTATGCCACATTATTCTGTGTTATGTGTGCTCTTTCTCGAGTATTGTGGTGGTGATACGGCATTGAAGTCGACATGCAGTATGTGTCGTGCATGTCACGTCTGGAGAGCTACAAAACAGCATGTGAAATGCACATGCGCGGCTACGTGAGAACCATTGGATAGACGAGCGGTTTTCTTCCCCAACTGTCTCAGGTGAGAAAAGCAGTATTTACAATTTACTTTTATAGTGCTGAATGCAAGTCATGGGCAGAACGATCCTCCAACTATTTACCTTTAAGCAGAAAACCTGCTTATGAGATTGTGATGCTGTCCAGATTCAGTTGAAGTTTGTAGGCTTGTCAGGTGACATTGGAGTACTATTTTTAGTACTTCGAAAGATTTTTTTTTCAGAGTTTTCATAGAACACTGCGATTTGCCTAAGAAACTGGATTGGGGCTTTGTCACTGCTGCCAAGCACGAATATTTTGATATAATGCGACTAATGTATTGAAGTAGGCAGAAGCAATAGACACGCTGTACCAAACTAGTTACAACTAAGTTTTTATGACAACCTAACTGGCTTGTTAGAAATCTTCACAATTTGTTTCAGGCATGTGATGAAGTGCACAAGTTTTCTCCTATTAAAGCTTTTGTTGCAATGTAAGGTAGCCATTTACCTAATAGCTTACTGGAATAAAAATAAGATTTTAGCTACATTCGAGCTGACAAGCTTCATGCAGTCTTTCGCATAAATGTTCTCTACCTTTGTAAACATTGTATTGGCAAGCATTTGGTGATGTACGTTTTGCATTTACGCATGCAAAAAAAACAAAACAGTTCGAGACAAAAGGAATTAGACCACTCGTCTTCAGTGATGATTTCCGACGTTTTTATTTCACGCAAGGATGTGGTTAATTCGCTATCACTGCATCTAGTCATTTCGTTATAATTCTCATAAAATCATTCATCTTCAAGGAATAATTACACCACTAGGAATATTGCTGTTTACGAGTGAACTCAACATATCTTGTGACAATGCTAAACACGTGCAGCATTCTTCCATTTAACGTCGAAAATTCGACGCCGCAATACTTTTCCCGAGTAATAAAATCAGCTTCCGAGCTTTCATTATGAGCGCAGTGGAAGTTCAGCTAATTAAACACGCTTGTGTAACTAAAAACACGCCGCTGCGACGGTCGATCCACGTGCGTTGCCTTTGCTTCGGCGCTTCGACGCGCGCCCGCAATGGCCTTCCTTTGCGACGTCACGAGGAGAGCGCTACGGCCTTGTCTTCTAGGAGGTGTTGCCTCAAGGCGGCGAGGCGGAGTAGACGCGACGCCGTTCTCTCTCCTTCTCGGAGAAACATGACGTGAACATTTCTGCCAAATGCGTCTCTTTTTTTTGAAAAATACGGTCATCCGTTCGAGATATCGTTCTGTGAGTGATGTTTCAATGTTTGTAGCATTCCGTTGCACGCTTTTGCCGCCGTGCTTTGTGGAATCCAGATTTCGGTTCAGCTTCCCTTTAAGCCTGGCAACACTCTGTGCGCTGCCGTCGTTGTTACGTCGAGATTCCTCTGGTGTCTGTCGATTTCGTAGTGCTGTCGGTAACAATCTACGCCTACTACATGCAGTTTCGCGCCCTGGCCTTTGCCAGCGCCGAAGCCAACTGGTGAGGTGTTCTTCGGCGCCCCACTAGATTGCGTTGTGCATTTCGCGTATGGTCTATCGCTGCATAAACAAATAGGATAACCCCACCCCGCCGTCACGTACACGATGAAACGAACTATCCCGCCTTATGAGTTCCCATGACAAGTTCCATGTACATATGCGTCGCAAAAACTCTATGAAATGTTTGAATGTTCATACGAATACTATGGATGATTCTCCACGTGTACCATAACTTGCCGGTAGAAAATACATTGCAAGCTGCCGCGCAAACGCAAATCGACCTTTTGAAGCCTCTTTCAGGGAGAGGCGCGTATGTCCAGGTCGGTGGCGACACCAGGTGGAAAAGATTTGTTCTCCTGGTAGCAGTTGAGGGGCACGCTGAGGTAGGAACGTGAAACACAGTTCCTGCAGACGTCCTCAAATACTGAAAACATTGTGGTCAATGCCCTATGCTAAAAGTCACGGCAATTATGCCAGTTAAAGTGTGCGCTTAGCCGTGACTTCTCAAAATATTTTCGTTAACAACACAGCTGCAGTGACGATTTTGCTATCACTGCAGAAGAGCGCGATGTCGTCAGCGTAAGTGGTAACTTTTATCTCCGAATCCACCAACCGAAAACGCGGCAAGGTTCATTATTTAAAACGCACAAAAACAGAAACAAAAAAACCTTCCGACTACAGATGAAAAAATAAAGGTGTCAAAGGACATCCTTGCCTGACGGAGGATCGTACATTTAGGTTTTCGATCAACTCGTTGTTAACGATCAGCTTTGTTTTACACTCATTGTTTGCCATTATGGTTTCCTCCAGAATGACGGCGCTAACATTGCCACGCTTTAAAACATAAAAAAAGAACATCACGCCTAAAAGGATGCCGAATGCGGTATCTAGATCTGTCTGGAGCATGGCGACTTGGCCCATGCCGTCATCGCATGCGTCCAGAACACCACTCGAGACATTAATATGTGTTACGATTGTTCGTCCTTTAATTCCACATGTTTGAGGCTCTCCTATGAGCTGGTGGGCAACACCTTGGACGAAACCAGCTAGGATTTTCCCAAATATCTTATAATAGACTCTTCACAGGGTGACCGGTAGATAACCAGTGACCTTGAGCAGCTTTTCTACGTCGTCCTTGCTTTTCAGAATTAAAAGAGTATGCGCTCGTGTAAACGACGGCTGCACAGCCTTTCGTTTGTACGGTTCAAAAATACAAAACATCTGAAACAAATATTTTTAAACATTTTTGTGCTAAACTCTGCTCATAAATTGTTGGGCCTCAGTGTTTCTCTGATTGGCAAACCGTCAATTCCCTTCTACATCTCCTCGTGCGTAATACACTGCTTTGGTTTTTGGCTGCTCGTCAGAGGCTAGTTCCGGTAGTACCTCGAGAAGGCTCTCAGACATGGGATTTTTTCTCACTTTAAAAGCCTCTCAAAAAGCTGTTTCTAACGTTCCACAGAAGTTTTCACGACAGCGGCTGGAGTAGTGCTTCTCATTCCGTTATGTTCGATCTCCGTGATTTCACTATGGAGGGCGCAGATTTTTTCCTCCGTCAAAGCTTGCTTCATCGGCTGTTCTCTCAACATATATTACATTATGTATTCCGTGGCGCTCTTTTCCCGATGGTAGTTACCACCAAACAATGATTTGAATAGAAAAAAACAACAAAAAACTCTGACATGACGCGGTACCCCGTTAAATATGTTGCGGCAGCGGCGGAAATATACACCCTGTCCAGTAGGGACGGGACGAAGCTTGGAAATGAATGCAGTCTAAATGATTGCCCGTTATTACTTCTCGGAATGGCGGGCAGTAAGGACGTTTGTGGTTCCTGCTCCGCCCAGTTTTTTGCCAGACAACAGTTTCTTCTCGGGCACCTGTGGTTTGCGCTTTTACTGCAAGTGTATCAATGTCGCGGCCGAAGACTAGGATTTGCTCATGAAGAACGGAACAAGTTCGTACAAGTGTTCGTCATGTACAAGGCGAAAAGAAGTCGACAACGTTCCGAGCACCGATGATTTGTCACTTTTCGATTTCTTATGCTGAACTTCCAGCGGTCGGCAGTGGTGAAGGTGACTTTCGCGAACGTCTTAAAATTCGTTCAAACAAGATAGGCGGGCTTTCCGCAGACGTCAAGTGTTTGAGGGTAGATAATAAATCCCTTAGGGTGTGCAGCTAGCGCGAAAAAACGCCTTGTTACGAAAATGTCTGCCTCACGTCCCAGAGGCCGTGCATGGCCCTGCTCCGAAGTCGTTTCCGTCAGCGGTGCAGCTGCCGAACGTTCGTCAACGAGAAGCGAAACCTCCATCAGCGCAGCAGCAAAACCTTTCCAGTGTATCTGGCTCCCGTCCCGAAGAGGGGACATATCTGCCAGACCGTCGGCAGACAGTTGACGAAGATGGATATAAAATTGCTCGTCGCAAAACAAAAAAAAAAAAAAACAAAAAAAAAAAACGAAAGTCGTTGAGGGGACCCGAGCGGAGAGCAGGTTCGGCGTTGTACCTCACCCACCGAGGAAGCGTGCCCTCTTCGTTTCAAGGCTGTCCCCTTCAGCAACGGTATCCAACATTTGTGAGATACTCGAGGATGTCCTGCAAGGCAGGTCAGTTCAATGCACTAAACCTTTATCGAGGTACGACAGCTACGCTTCATTCCTCGTCTGTGTGGATACCGTCTGTTTCGAGATGATTCCTGACCCGAATGCGTGGCCTTCTGGACGCCTTTTCCGGCTGTTCTTTGGTGCGTTGAAAATTGATCCGACTGCCACTTCGATGTCTTCGAACTAAAAAAGCATACACAAATGTCTCGTCGCTGTCATGAAAGTGTGACCATGTACTGTCAGAATGTACGCGGTCTTTGAACTAAATCGAATATATTTTCAGCTGGTGTGAATTCGAATTACTATGATATCTATTGTTTGACGTAAACGGGGCTATAGGCCAACAATCCCACCTCAGAGTACTTCGGTAACAACTTCAGCGTCCATCGC